>NW_022631019.1:16905511-17505511 GCF_010015895.1 Lontra canadensis
TCTTTATCTAGATCTAAACACCCATCCTTTATCTCTTCTCTTTGTCTCTCGGACACACTCTGTGTGCCTCTTTGTGGCCTTGTCTCAGTTTCTTGGTGGCTCCTTGTCTGTGTCTCCGGCTGGGGCTCTCCTGGGTTCGCTCATAGGGACGCTGCTGGGTTTAGCACAGTCTCCTGCCTCTTTGGAGAGGGCTGGCAAGAGAGAACCTGGGATGTGGGTAGTTTGTTGAAACATTCCTCTCCCTACACGGACACACGTATAAGTGCAGATGGGAGCTGGCAAGGGGAAGACTGCGGGAGCCCAGAGAACAGGCAGGGAGAAGACTTGGGGTGGCCTGGCCTGCTAGACCAGGGTCCACTAGGAACAGGGGCTCTCGGAGGCATCCAAGGGTTCAGCATTATTTTTGGCCCAGTTTAGTTCAGTCTGTGAAAGGAATTCCTGGCCCAGGACCAGATGGTGGCCTTGGGACCCTGATGGGAAATGGGTTGGGTCTCCTGGCCCCCTCCCATCTAGTCCTTGGGACAGGGCTTGGGGGAGGAAGGAGGCTGAGTCAAGACAAAGGGCTTCCAAGTGGCTTGGGGCAGAGACCATCCTGGCAGAGACCCGGAGGTATGTGCAGGGAGGCTCAGCCTCCAATCTTGGAAACACAACCTTTGCACTTGGCTCTGCCACTAGCTGACAACCCTGGGCAAATCCTCTGTCCTCTTTGGGCATCAGTTCACCCACCTGCAAAACGAGATCTTTGTTTAGATCAGTGGTCCTCAGCCTTTTATTCTACCCACAGATCCCAAGATCCAATTTATTCCAAATGCATTGCTTATATTAATTAATCTGCTTTCTCATTTTGTATTTATGAAAGACAAGCATTCAGAGTTTCTGATTAGCATGATTCATTACCATGCAGAGCTGTTCTAATTCCAGCCAAAGACACCCCACGGAGACCCCCAAAGCCCTGGTGCTTTAGTAGTCTGTGCAGTAGAATCCCATGGGAGACTCTGCTTCAGAGTCAGACAACTTGGGTTTGAATACTGAATCTGCTGGCGTCCAGCTGTGTGACCTTGGGGAGGTCACACCCTCCCTCTGCTTCCTTATCTGTAAAAAAGGAGATATTCATAACATCAACCCCACAGGATTGTGGTGAGCATTACATCAGATAGCAGAAAAATGTAAGAAATAGGTGCTCAAGGGCACCTGGGTGGCTCAGTGGGTTAAAGCCTCTGCCTTCGGCTTAGGTCATGATCCCAGGGTCCTGGGATTGAGCCCCACATCGGGCTCTCTGCTCAGCAGAGAGCCTGCTTTCTCCTCTCTGCCTGCCTCTCTGCCTACTTGTGATCTCTGTCTGTCAAATAAATAAATAAATAAATAATCTTGAAAGAAAGAAAGAGGTGCTCAATAAACAGGAACTGTTAGAATAT
This sequence comes from Lontra canadensis, assembly GCF_010015895.1. Taxonomy (NCBI): domain Eukaryota; kingdom Metazoa; phylum Chordata; class Mammalia; order Carnivora; family Mustelidae; genus Lontra; species Lontra canadensis. The sequence continues at coordinate 16,906,927 of NW_022631019.1, forward strand.
CGATGCCCTATACCAACACTGCCAGATAGAACCATGAGGCAGCCCAGTGGGACCGCATTTGTAACTTAAAGTTTCCTACCAGCCACCTTTTTATTTTTTTATTTTTTAAAGATTTTATTTATTTGTTTGACGGACAGAGATCATAAGTAGGCAGAGAGGCAGGCAGAAAGAGAGAGGCGGAAGCAGGCTCCTTGCTGCACAGAGAGCCCTATGCGGGTCTTGATCCCAGGACATGGGGATCATGACCTGAGCTGAAGGCAGAGGCTTTAACCGACAGAGCCACCCAGGTGCCCCTGGTGTGCTTTTCCTCACGCAGCACGTCTCAGTTCAGACCAGCCACATTTCTAGTGCTTAGTAGCCACTCATGGTTAGTGGGAAACAATTGGACAGGACTGACGAATTACTTAGAAAGCCAAGGTAGATCTTAAAGAAGAAAGAACATTGGAGTTGAGTGTTGAAGGCCATCATGGATTTTATTTTATTATTATTTTTTAAATATTTTATTTATTTATTTATTTGCCAGAAAGAGAGAGAGAGAGAGAGAGAGAGCACACAAGCAGGCAGAGAGGCAGGCAGAGGCAGAGAGAGAAGCAGGCTTCCTGCCGAGCAAGGAGTCATGGGATCATGACCTGAGCCAAAGGCAGCGGCTTAACCCACTAAGCCACCCGGGCGTCCCCAGCCTGGATTCTAATACATGAAGAGCAGGCAGGAGGAAGACAGGAGGGAAGAGGGCAGAGAATGTGAGCAAAAGTGCTAATCAGCTTGCGTAGGCAGCCGCTAGAAGGTGGGTCGCTGCTGGCCAAGACTGGATAAATAGTTGGAGGTAGGGGTGTGCGGGTGTCTTGAGTGCCAGGCTAAGAGCATAAAGAATGTGGGTGTTAATACTTTAGAGATCCACCTTCTTTGCAGGGAAGAAGACAGCCGTACCGTGGGTAGTGTTGATTCTATTAAGATCTCGGTTAGCACCAGCTACCATTTCTTGAAGATTCACTATGACCAGGCACTATGCTAACACATTATGTTAATTACATCACTTAGTTCTCTCAACAAACCCTCATACATTGCTGATGGGAATGGAAAATTTTGGAAAACAGTTGGCACTTTCTTAAAAAGTTAAAACATAAATTGACCATAGGACCCAGCAATTCTTGTAGGCATCCACCCAAGAGAAGTGAAAACATATGTCTAGTATGTTGGTATATGAATGGATACTCATAGTCACATTGCTCACTAGAGCCACAAAGTGGAATCAACCCAAATATCCATTAGCTGATGAATGGATAAACAGACACACCTCCATATAATGGAATATTATTCAGCAATAATAAAGGGAATGGGGTAGTGATATGTGCAACACACAGATAGAATTTAAAAATATTATGCTAAGTGACGGGTGCCTGGGTAGTTCAGTTGGTTAAGGGTCGGACTCGATTTCAGATCAGGTCTTGACCTCAGGATTGTGAGCTTGAGCCCTGAGTCGGGCTTTGGGTTCAGTGGGAGGCCTGCTTGACATTGTTTCTCTCTCTCTCTGCCCCTCCCCACTCCCCTCTCTCTAAGTGAAAGGAGCAAGACCAAAAGGAGAATATGTTGTATGATTTTATTTATGTGTGATTTCCAGAAAAGGTAACTTTACAGAGAGAGAAAGTAGACTAGTGGTTGTGAAAGGTTGGGAGGAAGAAGGGGTGTGATTTCTAATGGAACAGGGTTTTGGAGGGGGAAAGGGTTGATAAAAATATTCCAAAATTGATATGGTGATGTTTTGCAACTCTGTAAATATGCTAAAAATCATTGAATTGTATACTTAAAATGGGTGAGTTTGATGGTATGTAAATTATATCTCAATAGAGCACTTTCATTTTTTTTAAATTTATTTTAGGGAGAGAGAGCTCACACACGTACAAGCAGGGGGTGGGCCAGAGGGAGAGGGAGAGAGAGAATCTCAAGCAGACTCCCAGTTCAGTGCCCAGCCCAAGGCTGAGCTCCATCTCACCACCTGAGATCACGACCCCAGCTGAAACCAGAAGTCAGGTGCTTAACTGACTGAGCCACCCAGTCACCCCTAAAGCTCCTTTCTCCCAGTGGTGAGATGGAGTCCCTCATTGGGCTCCCTGCTGCTCGAGGATTCTGTTTATTCCTCTCTCTCTGCTCCTCCCAGGACTCATGCACGCTTGGTCTCTCTCTCATTTTCTCTCTCCCTTGCATCAATCAATCAATCAGTCTTGGCGGGGGTGGGGGGGAGTGGTGGTAGTTCCACCTATGTTTGCCATAGATGCTGCCCTTGTCTCCTTGCACAGATGTGGACCTCTCGGAAAGGTGACGTGAGGCTGCTCAGCCAGGAAGCGGAGGAGTCGGGTTTTGAGGCCCAGAGCCAGGCTCCTGACCTCGGGGCTCTCCCACCAGATGAAGGTTGCTTGCGCTGTGCACTCTATCTTTCTGGGGGTACTTACCGCACCGGTTTGATGCCAGACATGTTTTCAAGCTGCAGCAACTGCTGTCTTAGAAGACAAGGGTCAGGGGGAGGCTGCGGATTTGGGACGCAGATAGAGCCTGCTTCGTGAGAAAGCTGTGGCAGCTGGGCCAGAGTCATGTGTAGGTCCCCTGCTCTGACTCCCCCTCTGACTCCCCCACCCCAACTCTGCCTCCCTCCCAGGGGAGAAAAGGATTTGGTTCCAAAGCTGAGGCCAGAATAGGAGCCAGAGACCTGACCTGACCCCCACCTTGGAATCTAGTGGATCTGGGGCCAAAGATGGGGGAGGGGCTGTCCCCAAACCCAAGGAACAAACCCTGTTATTTTATAATCGCACCATAGAGCAGACTTGAGTGGAAAGTCACAGGATCTGAAATCTTGAAAATTGGTTTGAACCTCTACCTCTCAGTCTCCCCATTCAGTGCCCTTGAGTGACTTGCATACGTGCTCCAAATCTCTGGTTCTCTTACCTTTGGAACAGAAACAGTGATATTCCCTTGGGTGGTTGTAAAGATCTGGGGAGCCAGGGATTAAATTAACTTTATTTTATTTATTTATTTTAAAAATTCACTTTATTTTAGACTGCGTGCATTACATGTCTTAAGGTGCTGCGGTTCTAAGTAATTTCCCCACTCAAAAGAAACAAGGTTACAGACCTGTACCCCTGGAGCAAATAATACATTCATTATATATTTTAAAAAGAAAGAAAGAAACAAGGTTAAAAGAGAATAGTAAAAATAGTTAATAATTCAAGTCAGCATTTATGGATGTTTTAGGTGCTTTCCCTGCGTTAACTCATTAATCTTCATCACAACCCATGATGTTGGTATTATTATTACTCCCATTTTACAGATGCAGAAACTGGGGTTCAAAGAAGTCAGGTATGTTGCTCAAGGTCACCCAGTGTGGGAAGGACAAGCCAACTTGACGGCAGAGCCTTTGCTTTCTGCCATTTATTTATTTCTTTAAGTAAACTCTACACACAACGTGGGGCCTGAACTCACAACCCCAAGATCAAGAGTTGCGTGCCCTACCAATGGAACCAGCCAGGTGCCCTGCTTTTTGCCATTTAGAATGGAACAGAATAGAACTCAAGAAGACCACAGTGTCAGGGTTGTGACTTCGAGCCCCACATTGGGTGTAGAGACTACTTAAAAATAAAATCTTTTTTTTAAAATGTGTGTTTTTTTTTTTAAGATTTTATTTAGGGGCGCCTGGGTGGCTCAGTGGGTTAAAGCCTCTGCCTTCGGCTCAGGTCGTGATCCCAGGGTCCTGGGATCGAGCCCCACATCTGGCTCTCTTCTCAGCAGGGAGCCTGCTTCCCTCTCTCTCTGCCTGCCTCTCTGCCTACTTGTGATCTCTGTCAAATAAATAAAATCTTTAAAAAAAAAGATTTTATTTATTTGTTTGACAGAGAGAGCAAGAGAGCACAAGCAGTGGGAGTAGTAGAGGGAGAGAGAGAAGCAGGCTCTTGGCTGAGCAGGGAGCCCAATGTGGGGCTTGATCCCAAGACCCTGAGATCATGACCTGAGCCAAAGGCAGATGTTTAACCATCTCAGCCACCCCGGTGCCCCTAAAAATAAAATCTTAAAAAAAACAAGAAGAAGAAGAAAGAGGAGGAGAAGGAGGGGAAGAAGAAAACAACTCCAGTCTGGTTTACTGAAGTTCTGGTGTGTGAGGATAAGGAAAAGCAGCAGTCAGTTAAGATGACAAGTCCAAAGTAATTTTTTAGCATCTCACCATTTCTGAACCTCTCTGCAAGGAGGTCACACCTGTCATCTTCATGAGAGTACGGGGAGTCACCATGACAACCATATCTGTCTTACCTTTAGCATGAACTATCATATATGAAAATATTTTTACATTTATAAAAGGATTTCAAGTTAATGTTTTAAATAGGTAACACATCTGACTCAAAATTCAGAAAGCATGCAGGTGAAAAGCCTCCTTCTCAACCCCATTCCTGCCATCCCCCATCCTGCCAGTCTTGCTTCAAGGGGGAGGGAAGAACTGATACCTCTTGAAATTAGAAAGTATATGCTTAATTTGTTCTGAAGTCATGAGGCATAAAGCCTACCTTACTCTGGTTGATTTCTTCAGGTCAGTCTCTGCCTGATTTCCTGTACCCTTTCATGCACCATTGCTTCCTGCAGGTGATGGTTGGTCCCTCAGGGAAATGGTTGGTCCCTTCTCCCTCCAAACTTTCCCCCGAGGAATCCCCACCAGCATCCCCCTACACTCCTGACCACCTTCCCTCCCACCTCCAGGCCCAGCTTGTTCCTCATACCCCGTGGAGCCTGCAGAGCCTGTAAATGCCAGAGAACATCTCATTGTCTTACCGCAGCTGATAGGATGAAGGTGGATCCCTTCACACCTGGGTGGCCTCAGGCCAAATCTAGCTTGTGGGAAAAAAATTTTTTTTTTCAGTCTTACCAGGTGATTACGAGATTGGAAAATTTCACCTGAATCTCTAACGTTCCAGCTTTATTTGAAACACTGGTAGATCCAGAGTGCCTGTGTGGTTCAGTTGGCTAAGCATCCGCCTCCTGATCTCCACTCAGATCTGTCTCAGGGTCATAGAGTTCAAGCCCCAGATGGGTAGACCCAGCCATACCGAACCTGGGTTTCACGCGTGATGAAATCAGCCGGGGCTGAGAAGCAGTTGCCTCTTTTAGAAGGAGTATGTGCGGTCTGGATTGTCGTGGTTCCCACCACCCCTGCTGGTTAATGTGGCCAGCAGGTTAATGGCCTCTCCAAAGATGTATGCATCCTCAGTCCCGGAACCTGAGCATAGGCCTTGTTTCCTGGCAGGTGGACATGGAGGATGCAGAAGGTCACTAATCAGCTGATCTTAAAATAGGAAGGGTATCCGGGATTATTTTGTTGGGTGCAGTATAATCCCAGGCGTCCTTACAAATGGAAGAGGGAGGCAGAAGAGGAGAGTCAGATAGAGAGATGACTATGGAAAAGGGGTCAGAGAGGTACCATGTTGCTGGCTTTGAAAATGGAGGAAAGGGGTTCCTGGGTGGCTCAGTGGGTTAAGCCTCTGCCTTCGGCTCAGGTCATGATCTCAGGGTCCTGGGATCGAGTCCCGAGTCAGGCTCTCTGCTCAGCAGGGAGCCTGCTTCCCCTTCTCTCTCTGCCTGCCTCTCTGCCTACTTGTGATCTCTCTATCTGTCAAATAAATAAATAAAATCTTAAAAAAAAAAAAAAAGAAAATGGAGGAAAGGACCATGAACCAAGGAATGTCAGCAGCTTCAAGAAAGTGGAAAAGGCAAGGAAATGGATCCTTTCCTAGAGCCTTCAGAAGGAAACACTGAACCTGCCAACACCTTGATTTTAGCTCAGTGAGATCTGGGCTTGAGAGAGTGGGACACAGCTGGTGAGAACTGTTGTAAGCTCGTAAGTCACGTAGCTTAAAAGTCTTGATCGGTGGCATCTGTTGTAAGCGATGGGCTTATAAGGTGGATCCCAGGCTGAGGGGAGACGTCAGTGCCTGGTTTCCATCCCAGAGTCCAGTACTCACTGAGAGAGTTGGGCTGAGCAGGTAGAGCTTGGGGGCCACACAAGGCCAGAGACCTAGTGGGGCTCAGCAACCAGCAGCCAAGAGACTGATCCTTGACTGAAGACAGCATTAGAGGGTCAGAGTGGAAAAGCAGGGGCGGGTGCCTGTGTGGCTCCGTCGGTTAAGTGTCTGCCTTCAGCTCAGTTATGATCCTGGGGTCCTGGGATGGAGTCCTGCTTCTGGCTCCTTGCTCAGTGGGGACTCTGCTTCTCCCTCTGCCCCTTACCCTGCCTTGTGGTCTCTATCTCTCTGTCAAATAAATAAATAAATAAATAAATTTTAAAAAGATTTATTTTTTTGACAGAGAGAGACGCAGCAAGAGAGGGAACATAGGCAGGGGCAGTAGGAGAGGGAGAAACAGGCCTCCCGCCCAGCAAGGAGCCTGATGCTTCGAGGCTCAATCCCAGGACCCCGGGATCACGACCCAGGTCGAAGGCAGATGCTCAACGGCAGACCCACCCAGACGCCCCAATAAATAACATCTTTAAAAACAAAACAAAACACAAAAAACAAAGTGGCAAAGCAGGGACTGGGCTCCCGGCAGGGTGAAAGGGCTGTTGGAGCAGAAGGCGGGAAGATGAGGAGCAGGTGCTCACGTCGGGTGCAAGCTGGGGCAGGGTGCGGGGTTGGTGCTGGTGGGTGTGGGCACGACCAGTGGGTCAGGATTCCTGTGGGGAGCGGCAGGCCGCCTCGCCGGGAAGGAACTCATCGATCAATTTCTCATGAGCGATTATTGATGGCTCATAGCGGCTCGCTGTGTCAGACTTGCCCAAGGTATTCATGTTTAACAGTGCATGTCATTTTAACATAAAAAGATGAAGTTGCATTTAAGGTAGCCGTTGTGGGAAGGAAACCCTCACGGCCACGAGGATGTAAGATGTCACCTGGACAGCCACGTGCGTCATCTGCTCTCTAAGCCTGGAACCCACAGAAGATCTCTCATCTTCTAGCCCCCGTGCCCTTTAATGATCCCTAGATTTTGTTATAATTCTTCCACGTATTTTCTGTGTGTGTTGGACCAGGGTACTTATTTTCATTATTATTATCTTTTTTTAGCAACAAGTCATATAATACTTAATATGTGCCAGGCACTGTCCTAAGTGATTTACAAATATTAACTTGCCTAATCATCGTAATGAGTGCTGCCAGCTCCCTCCTATAGATGTGGGCAAATGAGGCACAGAGAGGTCGAGGAATTTGCCCAAGACTCCATGAGTGGCTGTACTTCCTGAGCCTCAGCTTTCTCAGCTGTTACCCTGAATTAACAGATTCTAGGGTCCTCCCCAGAGCAGTGCTTCCCAGCCCTGGCGCTGTTGACCTTGGCTGCCGGGGCCCGTCTTGTGCCTTGCAGGATCTGAGCGACATCCCTGGCGTCTACCTGAGAGATGCGGTAGCAAACCCCCTTTCTGGCTGTGGCGAACACACAAGGTCTCCCGCCCTTGCCCAATGTCCTCTGGGGTCAAAATCAATCCTGGTTCAGAACCACTGCTCTAAAAGGACCTGGGGAAGATTAAGCAGGGTCGTGCATGTAGAATGCCTTCACACATCCGTTCCCTTCTCTAAGCCTTCTAAACCTCTGCCCTTTGAATGCCCTTTGAATGCCCTTTGAGTTGTAACTCTTCACAACTCTCTCTTTCTGTTCCTTTAGTGATCTCGAATATGTGGCCTTCTCCACGTGAACCGTGTGCATGTGAGCTTCTTGCAAACCCGAAGCTGGTTCCAGGAGTCAGACCTACGTTCTAGTCCCCCCTGTTCTATTGACGTGCTGTGTGGCCTTGGCTGAAGCCCTCTCCCTCCCTGAGCCTCAGTTTCCCCACGCGTACCAGGAGGGGCTTGACCTAAAAGCTTTCCAAAAGATCTTCTCACTGCAGAAATCAGCGACTGAATGATTCATGCCAAATGCCAGCAAATTCCCCCTTCCAGAGTCCGAATTATTCCAGAGACTTAGTCATCGCAGAGTTTGAACTTTCTCGCAAAAAACATCTGAAAAACTCTTCCAGCTTAAAAAAAAAAAAAGAAAAGAAAAGAAAAGCTATTAAAAGAAAGTAAAAGTTTCAAAACCAAATCCTGAGCAAACAACCCCGAAAACAATACATACACACGCTCACAGCACCCAAGGTAACGCCAAGAACAGGATATGAAACCTTACAGGCCGGCACTAAGAAATGATTCACAGGCTTTTCGAGATGCTTCTATTTCAAGACACGATCCGCCCACTGGATCGGGCGGCTCCAAAAACAAAATAAACCTTAAAGAAGCTACCGTTTCTTATCTCAACACACAGTTGGCCTCGCCAGCATCGCCAGATCTCAAGGGCTCCAGCCAGAAGACAAAGTTGAGTCCTGTGAATTCCCTTTCTGTTCTGTTTGGAGTCTCAAGCTGCCAGCTTGTTTAAAGAAAGTTTTTTGCATCCACCTTTGGTTGGCTGAGCTTAAAGCAACACCGCCTTAACTGATATGAGTTCCTACGTTTAGTTTAGCAAGGCCTCTGTGTGACTCTGTCCTGCCAGATCCCAGGCTGGTCGTTCCAGCAGCTGTCGCCAACTAAACAATCCTGCCTGGCTTGGGGATTGTGCATATCGATATTAGACTTGCCCCAGGCCAGGAAACATTACTTTTAGCACGCCATCCAAAGCTCCATGCTCTTAGGTAAAATAGAAATATAGAAGTATTTATTCACTGAATAAAATGCTGATTGAGTGCCCACTGGGGTAGACACCGGGATTGCACCGGGCTACGAGGAAGCCTCTGCCTTCAAGGAGCCTTGTTGAGTAAGAAAGGCACTTGAGTTAAATATAGTAGAAAAGAATGGAACTAATCCCTACAGGAAATGCCCTGCAGGAAAGGCGATATTAACGTTGGAGCAAAATTTAAAGAAATGCAAACACTTGTGATATGGTTAAGTACATTCTTATCCTTGATTGCTGCTTTTAGATTTAGAACATTTCTTTCACTGGTGCTCCGGTTACACCCCACCCAAAAGCCCAGAATGCTGCAGAAAGGGTCTAGTTCAAATCTCCTTTTCTCACCAACTCCTCTCCCAGCCCAACCTTACATCCATGCCATCATGGCTTCACACAGTCTTCCCTCCTCCCCCTCTTAAGTGTCCTCCAGGGTCTGATTCCAAGCCCATTTTCCTCCAGGAAGCCTTTGCAGACCTCCTGGCCGTGTCCCCACTATTCCTAAATGCACAGATCTCGTGCTCTTTTCTTGGCTTTTAGCCTGTCCTGCCTTGTGACCTCTCTTGTATTTCTGTCCTGAACTTTTACCTAACTTGTGAATTAGGAAAAAGAGGATAAGGACCGACATTAAGTGATTTTGGTGCCAGGCGTCTTGTTGGCCCCTTACTATATACTGGCAGCCTGGCACATAGAAAATGTTCAGGAGGGGTGCCTGGGTGGCTCAGTGGTTAAGCCTCTGCCTTCAGCTCAGGTCATGATCTCAGGGCCCTGGGATTGAGCCCGCATCAGGCTCTCTGCTCAGCGGGGAGCCTGCTTCCTCCTGACTCTCTGCCTGCCTCTCTGCCTACTTGTGATCTCTCTCTCTGTCAAATAAGTAAATAAAATCTTTAAAAAAACAAAAAAGAAAGAAAATGTTCAGGAAATATTCATCAGCTGAATGCTTCAGTGGTTTCACTTAAATACAGTGATAACTGTGAGGCAAATGCTACTGGTATGCCCATTTTACAAATGAGGAAACTGAGGCACAGACAGATCAGAGCCTGGAACTGTGGTCTTTCTGCCTCCAAAACTCTAGTTCAGGCTCATTCAGTTCTCTGTTGCTTTTCTTCAGGTATATATACATTTCCCACCCTGAGAATCTTGTACATGGTCTTTAATAAATTTCTATGGATTGATAGGACACATCCCATGCTCCCTTCTTCATCCTGTCCCAGACATTATTAGTTGCTCTCTTTTGTGGTTCACAGCCTTTATTTCTATTCTTAGTTTGAAAACCATCCCACTGTTACCTGTGTCTGTTTGTCTCTCCCCCTAGACCAGAGATATGTCTGCTGAGCCCAGGCCTGGCACATGGTTTGTGCTCGATGAAGGTTTGCTGAACCAAACAGTGACAGAGTGTGTTGAATTCTGTCCCCCTAAAAAGGTATGTCCAAGTTCTACCCCTGGTACCTGCGAATGTAACCCTCGTTGGAAATAGGGTATTTATAGATGTAATTAAGGATCTCAAAAGGAGATCAGCCTATACGCAGGGTAGGCGTTAAATCCAAGTCCTGGAGTCCTTGTACAAGAAAAGAGTGATTTGAGACACAGAGACACAGAGAGACGGCCTGGTGAAGACCCAGCAAAGATTGGGGTGACGGAGACAAGAAGCGCAGAGGACTGGGGGCGGCCGCTGCTGGCTGGAAGCGAGGATTCTTTTGCAGGGCTCCAGAGGAAACCAACCGTGCTGACACCTTACTTTAGGACTGCCGGCCTCCAGAACTGTGAGTGACTCCGTGCCTCTGGTGTTAAGCCACCAGCTTTGTGGTAGTTCAGAAGGCAAGCTGTAGGAGACTCATGCGGCATGTGAGCAGGGGGACAATCCTGGCTGAGAGATTCAGGGGTGAAGGGAAGCAGCCGTGACTCTGGGGTCTCACCGGCCTGGCTTGGGCACCTCCCTATTCTAGGGTCTCCACGGATGTTCCCCTGCTCCTCCAAGCTTCGGTTTCCTTCTGTGCAAAATGGAGTCACCTTTACAGCTAACATCTTTGTTTTTTCCATTTTATTTTCTCATCATGATTAAGTGTACTCTTTCTTAGATAGCTAACATCTGTAGAAAGGGCCAGGCAGTGTGGTAAGACCTTTCCAGGCATCCTAATACGGCCTGGGTCAAAGGCCAGGAACACTCGTTAAGAAAAGAAACCGGGTTAGAAATGTACACTCTCACCTTGCCCTGTGTGAGAACTCTCCACCCTGCATTGTCCTGCCTTGAATCTGACAATGTGATCGTTCACGGAGAGAGCCTGGGCCGAGTCAGACGGGACCAGCTTCAGATCCGGACTCTGGTGTTCATCTGGTGCGGTCTCTCTTGTCCCTCTGAGCCTCGGGCTCAGCATCCGTAAAATGGGGATGGTACCAGGCCCTACTTCATAACATGGGTGTGACGACTGGGAACGCACATGCTGTAAGGACAGTGCCGTTCTGGTGCACAGTAGGTCCTTAATGAGAGGAAGCGGCCGCTGCTGCTGAAGATGATGGCTCGGGAGGGGACAGTCCAGAGCAGCGAGCGAGTGAGAAAAGCCCGCAACAGCTGGTGGCTGATTTTCCCAGAGGGGGCCTGAGGGACAGCGAGGGCCTCTCGGGCAGCTGCTTCCTGGGGTTGTGATGTCACCAGCCCATCCAGGAGGCCACGGTACCAGTGCCTGTCACTGCCTCCCAGCTGGCCGGCTCCGCTTCCTGTGCCCTGAGCCTGCCCTTGCCTTCTTTCTCATGACCCTCGGGAGGCAGCTGGACTGCAGCTCAAGGAACAGCTCCCATCTGCAAATTGGGAGAGCAGGGGCCCCTCGCCACTCCCCAGGGCTCCTGCACCTTGGAGGGACCCTAGAGTGTGACTCTTGTCCAGTGGTTTTCAAACCAGATTCCTCCAGGTCTTGGGATCCTGTGGAAGTGACTCAGGGACCACTGAGAGTGGGCAGGGGGCAGCTTGGCGGAAGCAAGGGACACACTAAGCAGGCCAGGTTCTCAAGCCACCCCCCCACCCCTTGGAACAGCCCCACTTTTATCTTGTTTACATATTAGATCTACTTACAAACTTTAATTTCCGAAGAAAAGATTTTACGACAAAAGAACGTTAAAAAAACCTTTGAGCCTTTATGGTGTGTGAATTATACCTCAGTTTAAAAGAAACCAAAAAGCAAACCCTCCAACCTCTTCTGCCCTTTTGGTTTTCTAGATGGGAGAGTGAGGCCAAGTGAGGAACAGCAGCCCCTTCCCGGTCTCCCCGTGAATCAGGGCTAGAACTGGGAGTTGGGCCTCCTGTTACACCCAAATGCTGCCTCTCCAGGCCACAGCTCAGATGCACAGCGGGGCCAGCCCAGTGACCCCCACAGGCACGCTTGAGGCCTCCCATGCAACCGTCCTGCTTGAGAACCACCATGACCTTCCTCCCAGAACACAACTCCAGGGAAGAGGGAATTGGTTCATTGTTCTCTGAACTAACGTTTTTTAAGCACCTACTATGTGCCAGGCATCGTACATGGCTTTGGGAATCCAGGAGGGACCAGGATGCCAGACTCCCTCTCTTCTGGAAACTTAACATTTGTATGGGAGGGGCAGATCATAAAAAAGAAAGCAAATCCGTCAATGGGAAAAGGTCAGGGTGAGTTCTCTGGTGGAAATAGAAGGGGCGAGGAGGTAGAGACAGAGTGCACGTGTTTCTAACCAGATTGGGCAGTTGGATGGGATCCTAAAGAGGCAATATTTGAACGGAGACCCCAGAGAGGTGAGAACCGAGAGGATTCACACTAAGTGATCGTGGGTGATTGCCAAGTGTGCGGTGTGAATGCCAGAGAGCAGCAGGAAGGGAGAAAAATGGGTTACCTGAGTGTCCGCCTCAGCACAGTTTGGTTATGACTGTAAGTAGACAAAGGCGATGTTCACATGTTTGCGTGTTTGTTTCCCGACCTGCATTCGCGGATGGCACCGATGCTCCACAGTTCGCGCACCCTTGGAACCCGCCGTGTCCTCTTCTCAGCATGTAGGTGTCTTGCTCTGTTTAATCCTCCCGGTCAAGGAGGGGCTATTATTTCCACTATTCTACCAATAAGGAAACCGAAGCTCAGAGAGGTGAAGGGACTTGCCTGAAGTCACACAGCCAGAAGGTGGTAGAGCAGGAGCTTGAATCCAGTCATCCCGGGGTCTACGGCTTTAACCATGGCCCAACTTGGCCTAATTCACTGTCTGCTCACACAATAGGTGCTCAACTAAACACATGTCTGCTTGTGTTTGGGGAGACAGAGCTCTGATCAGCTGTTTAGCCGTTCCAGACCCTCGGCACGACTGACCCTTGAGGGGCACCCGAGGACTTGTGCTTACCTTTCCTTGCCTTGCTCCCACCAACCTTCCAAAATAAATCCCTGATGTCCCAAGGGGGACGAAAATGAATGTGCTGGCAGGAGTCACGACAGCATCTGCAATCCTGTTCGTGGATTGTGAAACTAGACAAGTTCTGAGACCATGACTCACCAATGTTACGTCAAGAAGGAAATTGCAGACAAGTAATCGCTAGGAACACCGCTTCGCCGAGCCTGCTTCCCTGGCTGTGTCACCCCAGGCCCCTGACCCTACGTTTTAGTCACGGCAGGCATCTGGAATACAGATGGGAGCCCCGTTTCTCTTCCCCCACGCCCAGGGCACCCTCCTCCCAGGTCCTCTGTCTCTCTGAGAGTTGGGTTTTGCACTCCCCAAGCTGCCCCATGATCCTCCTGGACTTTTCGTAGATGATGGTTCCTGTGGAGAGGTCTGGGTTCGAATCCTGACTCAGTCACTTAGCAGCTGAGTGCCTTTGGCAAGTTTCTGGACCCCAGCATCCTTACTCAGGGGTTAACTAGGACAACAGATGCCCGTCTCCTAAGGCTTCAAGAGGGCAGTGTCCTTGTGTCTGTGTTCATTGCTGTATCTGCTTCCAATGGTACAACATCAATGACTAAATATTCACTGAATGAATGAAAGTTCTAATATAGGACCTGGATGTATAGTAGGTACTTAGTATCTGGCGGCTGTTATTATTAATACTAATTCCTAAAGGAAAGCCTACTGAGCAGCCGACCTCAGAATCCTTCTGTTCAGCCGGTATCTCTCTCGGGATCAGTGAAGATGCTGGTGTGTCTGTCGGTCCTAGAGTCCCAGAGCCTGGACACCTGGGCTGGTAAGAAGTGGGTTGGGCAGACAAGACCCAGATCTTACAAAACTTAGGAAGGAGATTGGAGTACCAAGGGATACAGGGACCTTCTTTCTATAGCAGGGGTGACAGACAGACAGAGCACCTTGATAAAAATTAGGAAACTGGCCCCTTGCATCAGCCAAGGTTCCCATAGGAAACAGATGGCTGGCCAGGAGGGGCAAAGGAAGAGAGAGTTTTGTGAAGGACCTTAATCTCTAAGGGGGTTGGTAGGGTTAAGGGAGGGAGGGGCACTCAGAACCAGCCCCAGACAGAAGTGCTGGCCTCTGCTAGGCTGGCCAGGGGTGGTTTCGGGAAAGGAGCTGTGGCCTGGGGCAGAAGAACTCTGCAGTCAACCCAGCCAATGGGGAGGAGGAGCCCAGGGCAATAGATCCCCGACCCTCCATTCCTTTCCTCACTAGTATCTCCCTGGAGCTTCCATTGGCCAAACACACGTGGAAGCCAGAGGAAAGCAGGGGCCCTTCCCTGGGTGGAGGAGGGTTGGTGGGTCTGGAGGCACACTTGTGGAGAACACACAGCATGCCTATTTGTGTGTTTTGTTTTGTTTTGTTTTGCTTTGGTTTTTAGCATATCTGTGAACGGGGGACTTTGCATACAGTACTTTATTCTTGTGTGTACTACATATATTCTCATAATTGCTCTAGGAGGTGAGGAAACCCAAATTCAAAGAGACAAAGTGAGTTGCCCCATCTTCTGACCCCAAAACCATGATCTCTCTTTCCTTCCTTCCTTCCTTCCTTCCTTCCTTCCTTCCTTCCTTTTACTTGATTTTTTTTAAAGATTTTATTCATTTATTTGACAGAGAAATCACAAGTAGGCAGAGAGGCAGGAAGAGAAAGAGGGAGAAGCAGGCTCCCCACTGAGCAGAGAGCCCAATGCAGGACTCCATTCCTGAGATCATGACCTGAGCGGAAGGCAGAGGCTTAACCCACTGAGCCACCCAGACACCCCTCTTCTTGATGTTTTAATGAAGTCTTTTTTTTTTAAGATTTTATTTATTTATTTGACACAGAGAGATCACAAGTAGGCAGAGAGGCAGGCAGAGAGAGAGGAGGAAGCAGGCTCCCCGCTGAGCAGAGAGCCCGATGCGGGGCTCCATCCCAGGACCCTGTGATCATGATCTGAGCTGAAGGCAGAGGCTTAACCCTCCGAGCCACCCAGGCGCCCCAATGAAGTCTTTAGAGTGGGATGGGAGATAGGGAGATATTTAAATATCTTAAAAGCCAAAGAGATGCAAAGCACAGCCTCACCTGGATGGGCCAGTGTCACCAGAGCTTCGTGGCCCGGCGTGTCTGGACACGGTGCAGCCCTGTGTAGGCTGAGGAGGGGATGCCCCATGGCCGACCTCACCCACAGGAGTCCCAGCAGCGAAGCTTGAGGAAGGCCATTGCTTGCCAGCGACAAGGTTAACATTATCAATAGATTACTGGTTTATTGCAAAAGGATACGATTCCAGCACAGCCAGATGGAAGAGAAGTGTGGGGCGAGGTATGTGAGAAGGCACACAGAGCTTCTGTGTCCTCTCCGGCCCAGAAGCTCCTCGTGTTCTGTCCATGGGACACGATTCTGATGAGAGAGCTCACACTGACTTTCTGGCTGATATGCTCGACTTTCCAGGGGGCATCTCTCTTGACCGGGTGATGCTCTTTCCAATGAAAGACAGTTCAGGGCAATGAGGAGCCTTGGAAAGGCGTTCAGCTTTGCCTAGAGTGGGCCAGGAAGTGAGGCAAGGCAGTGAGTGGGATGGGCAGGGGTGAGGCTGCCAGGTGGCGGGTGGCGGCTAGCTCTCTCCCTGCGCACCACCCTCCAGCCACACACGCCTTTCTTCCTGAGCTCTACCGCAGTGACCTTCAAAGGTGAAGGTACATCACAATCACCTGGACGACTTGTTAAAAACCCAGTTTGCTGGCTTCTACCCGCAGAAGGGTCCGGTAGATCTGGGGGGGGGGTGGGTCCCAAGAATTTGCATTTTATTTGTTGGTTTGTTTAGTCTTAAGTCATCTCTACACCCAACGTGGGGCTCGAACTCACAACTCCAAGATCAAGAGTCACATGCTCTTCTGATGGAGCCAGCCAGAAGCTCCAGAGTTTACATTTGAAACTAATTCCCAGGGGGTGCTGCTAGTTGGGGGACCCCACCTGGAAAACTCCTATAACATTCCTGTCCATTCTCCCCTTAAGGCCTTTGCTCTCCTGGGGATGCTTTCCCTTAGACCTTTGCCACTTCCTCAGAGAAGCCTTCCTTGACCACTCATGGTAGAGTAGCCACTCAATCACTGTCTTCTTGCCTGTTTTGTTTTCTTTACAGCCCTGGTCATATTTAGAAATTATCTTGTTACTATATTCGTTGACTTCTTTATTGGTTATCTGTTTGCCTCTATGAGAATGCAAACTCCGGGATGCAGACTCCTATCCCTGGGGGCACAGGTCAGTGCTTGACACAGCAGTAGCTACAGAGGAAATTGTTTATTAAGTTGAAAGCAGGTAGGGTGGGCTTCTGCAACCTGGGGGACCGGCGGGGGCTGGGTTTTCTGGCAGTGGAGGCCCTGGTGACAGGCATCAGAACAGAAAGCTGTTTGAATATCGAACTGAACAGCTGACATAGGTTAGAAAAAGTCATCCTCTTTTGGGGGAAGGGACAGGGTGGGGTGAGACAGAGTTTAAGATAGGTGACCTTTCAAGCAGATGTGGGAGGAAGGAAGGGCCCACTGACATCACAGCTGAGAGGCCCAGAGCTCCGTTGTGGTCCAGGGGCCAGGGCCACCAGAATAGGCCCCTGGCTTGAGTCACTCCCACCTGTGAGGCCGGAGACCAGGCCAAGCCTGGAGGTGGGGGTGGGGGTGGGGGTGTGGTCCTGGGGAAGTGGCGGGTAAGGGAGGGGTTCCCACTGCTGCCTGACCTGGGTCCTTCTTCTTTCTTTCTTTAGCCCTCCGGATCACTTACCCATTGCATTGTGGAGGCCTGGCTGAGACACGGGTCCTCAGTTTCCTCATCTGGAAAGTTGGGGCTGGGAGGAAGGATCCAGGCCAGGCTTCTCCCTGTGCCACAGGTGACCTCACCCCAGCTTTTCCCCTCCACTCATATGTGCCTGAAGTTCTAGAACCAGTCCTGCCTGAGGCCTCCATTCAAGCTCTTTGTCTGCTACCCTCTACGTGCACCTGCGTGTGCGCACGCACACACACACACACACACACACACACACGCACACTCACATGTGCATGGCCCTCTTCTCCTGAGCCGATGCTCTCCCTCCTCCATGTTCAAGGTGCTGGGTGCAAGCAGGACAATAGCATGGGCTTTCGAGCCTGATCCCAGACCAGGCTGTCCCTGATCCCCCCGTGAATCTTCACTCCTCTGACCTCAGCTTTCCTTCCTATAGAGTGGGTACACCACCGCTTCTAGGGCTTTTGGCTAAGATCAAGTGTAGAGTGGGTATATCTACCTTCTAGATTCTGGTGAGGATAAAAAAAAAAAAAGCCAATTATGAAAGCGGCTTTCTTTTGCCCCCCTTTTCCATTTTTTTTTTATTGTGGCAAAATACATAAACATAAAATGTACTATCTTTTTTTTTTTTTAAAGATTTTATGTATTTATTTGACAGACAGAGATCACAAGTAAGAAGGAAGAGAGATAGGTAGAAGCAGGCTCCCCACTGAACAGAGAGCCTGATGCGGGGCTCGATCCCAGGACCTTGGGATCACGACCCGAGCCGAAGGCAGAGGATTTAGCCCACTGAGCCACCCAGGCGCCCCATAAAATGTACTATCTTAAACATTTTTCAGCGCATGGCTCAGTGGTGTTCCAGACCTTCATCGTGTGCAGCTCTCACCACCATCCCTCTCTAGACCT
Source organism: Lontra canadensis (assembly GCF_010015895.1). Taxonomy (NCBI): domain Eukaryota; kingdom Metazoa; phylum Chordata; class Mammalia; order Carnivora; family Mustelidae; genus Lontra; species Lontra canadensis. The sequence continues at coordinate 16,924,706 of NW_022631019.1, forward strand.
TTTCATCTGGTGAACCTGAAACTCGGTCTCTGCCCCGTTCCCCCACAGCCCCTGGCACCCTCCATTTGCCTTTCTCCCTCTCTCTTTTTTTAAAGATATTATTTATTTAAGATTTTATTTATTTATTTGAGAGAGAGAGAGTGAGAGAGAGTATGAGAGGGGAGAAAGTCAGAGGGAGAAGCAGACTCCCCGTGGATCTGGGATACCTATGAGGGACTCGATCCCAGGACTCTGGAATCATGACCTGAGCTGAAGGCAGTCGCTTAACCAACTGAGCCACCCATGCGCCCTAAAGATATTATTTTTAAGTCATCTCTACACCCAACACCCCTGCATTCAAACTTTTAGCTCTCTGGATCGGACCACGCTAAGTACACCTTGTAAGTGGGATCACACTGGGACACCTGCCCAGCCCAGTCAGCGGAGCATGCAACTCTTGACCTGGAGGATGTGTGTTCGAGCCCCAAGTTGGGTAGAGAGATGACTTAAAAGTAAAATCTTTAAAATAAATAACTGGGATCACGCAGTATTTGCCTTTCTGTGACTGATTTTTTTCACTCTGTGTTATATCCTCAAGGTTCATCCATGTTGTAGCATGTCAGAATTTCTCTCCTTTTTAAGGCTGAATTATAGTTTGTTGTACGTATATATTTCCTTTTGTCTATCCATTCACCTGTTGATGGATGTTGGGGTTGCTTCCATGTTTCACCTATTTATTTATTATTTATTTAGCTATTATTATAAGGCTGCTATAAACACTGGTTAAAACATCTCTCTTCGGGACCCTGCTTTCCATTCTTTTAGGCATGCATCCAGAAGTGGAACTGCTAAATCATGTGGTAATTGAATTTTTAAAAGAATTGTCAGCCCAATGTTTGTACCCCTTCACATTTACCAACAGGTCCTTTGCCTTTTTCGCCTTCCCTAGTTCCAACTCCTGCTGCCCTGCCGTCTTTCAAAATTTCTTAACATGATGAATTCCAGTAGCATGGACAAGTCAGTCCTTGGGCTAGACCATCATAAAGCCCTTGACCCCAGCCTGGGGAGCATGCACTCCCCAGCTTCTGGCTCAGAGCCGGTAGCCGAGAAGGTCTACCGAACACCTACTATGCACCAAGGTCCCCGCTAGGTACTTGACATGCACCAGTCCCTTCATCCCCATCATTGTGCAGCTGTGTTAGCGTGCCCACCAGGAGAGCAAGCCTTGGGAAGTGTCCTGACTTGCCCAAGCAAAGACTTGTTGAACAATGAAGCTGGAGAAGTGGGAAGGGCTCAGTGTATGGAGGCTCTGGAATATATTTTATCTTGAGGGCAATAGGGAGCCACTGCAGGTTTTAGACAGAGAGACAGCATGATCAGATGTGGGCTGAAAGCTGAGCAAGGTTAAGATAGGTAGGGAGGAAAAGAGAAGGATGATCATGTGATTTCTGCTTCCCAGAGCAGGAAGAAGGGAGGCTTTACCTTGGTCAAGAGGGAAGGGGATGCGGGCAGGACAGATGGGAATAGAGCTGGCACATGTGACCTAGAATGAGCCATTTGAGCTGGAGGGGGGAGGAGGAGCTTGAGGTGACTTCACGATGCCTAATGCAGGGGCTGTGTTGTCTGAGGCAACTTACCGTGGTTCCCTGAACCTCAAGTTCCTCATCGGTGGAACAGGCTTCATCACGTACAACCTCCTGGGTTGCTGTGGGAGTTCAGTGAGATCACCAATACATGCAAAGCACTTACGGAGGCCAGCCTGGCACACAAGTGCTCGAGAGCCACCGAGACTCTCGGTGGGAAGTGAGGCATCGACACTATTTTTATTATAACCCTCACTGCTCGGAGCAGCCTCCCAGGTAGGCAGGGGTCTTCAGCCCCCAGGAGCGTTCCGTGCCGAGCCGGGTTTATTTCCAATGGGCTCTGGCAGATGACATCTCTCTGCTTCCCGGTGGGGAGGGTGGGAATGGCAGCCACGCATGCAGGTGCCACCTCCCTGCCCACCCTCCTCCCTCCCCTCCCCTGCTCCTGCTCCCCCCCCCCCCCCCCCCCCCCTGCCCCGTCTATTTCCAGCAACGAGGCTGCCTGAGGCCAGAGCCAGGTGTGGGTGGTGAGTCAGAGCCAGGCTGGGCGGACATGGTGGCCCTGGGGGCCTAAAGCTGTCACACTGTCACAGCCTCCCTCCCTGGGCATTTCCCGGCAGCCCTCCCAGCACTTTAAAGTGGGGGCCAGTGGGGGGGGTGCCTAGACCAGTGCCAAAAGGCCCCTCATCGGTTACAGAGCCCCAGCAGGCCCCAAATCTACGTGTCCCCTGGCTGGCAGTGGGGGCAGGGGCCCTGCCCTGTTTAGCTCCATGCCGGTACATCCAGGTCCAGACTTGGCGTGTGGCACGGGTGCAAAAGGGTTCACTGACTTAATGAGCAAACATGTGCCCCAGATTTACTTTTGCAAAGACAGAGGACAGGTTCTGGAGACAGTGTTCCTATGACCCTGGGCAGGTAGATTCGCCTCTCTGAGCCCCAGCTTGCTCACCTGTGGAACCAGGATAACAACGTGTGCCTTGTGAAGGACCATCGGGAGGGGACAGCAAGGGCCCCTCACAGAACTGTGAACCAGAGTGAGATCTAGAATAACACTGGCCACGTTTTGTTACAAGTATATTGCTATATGGGCTCCTCCCTGGGTGGTGAGCTGCTCCTGGGCCGGGGCTGGGTCTCACCCCTGCCAGGCCCCGGGCCGAGCCCAGAGCCAGGACCCCCCATTACATGATTGACTGACTCCATCCAAGACAGAAGCCTGTGGGACTGAATGGTGGTCCCTGGAGGCCATAGCAGGCCCCTGGCCACCCGAGTGCTCACTGTTTCTGTATGCCAAGAGCTTGGGTGACTTGTTTCCTCAAATTCCCACAGTGCTGCATAAGCAGGTCCTGTTATTACTCTCCCCATTTTGCAGATGGGGAAACTGAGGTTCAGGGATGTTAAGTCCCTTGTTTAGGGTCACAGGTTGACCTGGAGGAGGAGCTGAGGCCGGATACAGGTCTGCCTGGCCTGGTGATATTCTTCACGGTCCCAGAAGTGGGAGTTGGGAGGCATTGAGGGAGGATTTCCTTGCTGGTCTGTGCTGTCTTGGGGGGGACCTGATCTCAGGTGTCTGAAGGTCTGACGGCTCGTCTGTGTGCCCCCACCAGTTCGGAGGCCTCTGAGAGATGGGACTGTGACTCCAGGGTGCGGCCTAGGCTGTGGCATACAGCAGGTGCTCAGTGGGAGTTTCCTGGGTGAATGAGTGGTCTTCAGTCTTCTCTGCTGACTGGGTCCCGCACGGTTGAGAGGGCTACAAAGCACTCCACTAGAAGGGCACCAACCCAACCCGATAGCAGGCACACGAGTGGTTGCTACCCCCAGCTAAGTTGGCTTCTTAGGTCACTATTGCTCTGGGTCCAGCCCCAGATCAGCTCTCCCTCCCTTGCCTCCTGGCACTTGGGGACTCCTTTCCCCGACCCATGCCCTTCTATCATACCTGGCCACACAGGGACTTGCTTTCAAGGTCACTGAAGCGGCTCCGTGTCAGGTTGGCTGGGCCTTTTACATAAACGCTTTGAGTCTCTGAGCCTTTAGTTGTTGCTACAGCCCAGCTCCCAGCCCAGAGCACTTAGTAGGTTCTCAATAAATATCTGAATGCCTGTCTTCGGGCTCAGTGAATCCACAGGTCTATTGAACTCTCTGCTGGTAAAACTCTGGACTGATGTGTATGTATGTGTGTGTGTGTGTGTGATCTTGGCATTTTTGGACCTTGGTTGTCCCATCTTAGAAATGGGTACATTTGATGGACCCAGCCTGTCCACCCCAGTTTCCACTGCAGTGTGCTGGACAAACAGTAGACATTCCCATACACGGCCTCCCCCTACTGTGCACACCTAGATTTTGATGAACCTCACAAATGATTGTGGGGGAAGCAAAGTCCTATCGTGATCTGCGATCACCACGATTATTGACCCGAGAGCTAGTCTTTCAGTATGGGCTGGGGCTTTACAGTCCTCAGGGCAGGAGCAAGGTTCCTTCTGTTCTCTTCAAGGAAGCAGAATGCAGAGCATAGGGTGTGAATGACATCATTATAGGACTCAGTTGTTCCCCTCTGGATCTGCTTAACAAATTATGGAACATCTTCCAAGCACCTGCCCCTTGGGGATACACTAAAACGTGCTTTTGGAGCTCACATTCCGGTGGGAGAGACAGGGAACACAAAACTAAGAATGCGTAGTAAGTGAGAAGATGTTTTATTCTGTAAGTGCCACCAAGGAAGTCCACAGGGTGGTGGGTTAGAGGGGCAAGGGGATGGGGGTTACCCTAGCAGGGGATGGAAGTCAAAGCAGGCCCCCAGAGTTTTATGGGGGAACTTTGGGGGCTGCCAACTAGAGGCTGAGAAGGTGCTGACCTTGCAAAAATCAGAGGGAAGGGCATGGCAGGCAGAAAGAACAGCATGTGCAAAAATTGTAAAGGGGAAAGGGATCACTGTGGATGTTCTTATATTTTTAAAAAAGAAAATCGGGGGCGCCTGGTTGGCTCTGTCGGAAGAGCATATGACTGTGGATCTCGGGGGTGTAAGTTTGAACCCCGTGTTGGATGTAGAGATCCCTTTTTTAAAAAACTGCAATTCTTGGGGCGCCTGAGTGGCTCAGTGGGTTAAAGCCTCTGCCTTCGGCCCAGGTCATGATCCCAGAGTCCTGGGATCGAGCCCCGCATCGGGCTCTCTGCTCAGCAGGGAACCTGCTTCCTCCTCTCTCTCTGCCTGCCTCTCTGCCTACTTGTGATCTCTGTCTGTAAAAAAAAAAAAAAAAATTTTTAAAAAAAAAAAAAAAAAAAAAAAAACTGCAATTCTTTAGTTATTAGTAGTGCCAGATTGATTTCTTCCTTCAACAGACAAGCCCCCACTGGGTAGCCAGCCCTGTGCTAGGCCCTAGGGACCAACAGAGACGCATGAAAGCGACATTCTTGTCACACATCCTGGACCGGGCACCCCACGGAGATGAGCTGGTCTGATGTTTGCGAAGGGCTCCCAGCTTGGGTCCTCGGGGAATCCAAATAAACCCCCGCAGGTCCTTGCATCCCAGGCCTCCCGCCAGCCCACAGCTCCAGGCCTCTGTAGGAGAGAGGCTTCTGTTTCCTGCCTCTCCCTCCCCCACCCACCTGGGCACAGAGGGTCTTTCATCCATTGTTACTGCTTCCTGCCCATCCATCTCCAGCTGCTGGTCTGAACCCTGTAGATTTACACTGACAAGCGGATGCTTTTACCAAGACCCTCGAGGGGGTGGGGGATAGGGAGGGGAGCGGCCTGGGGGGAGGGGGAGAGCGGGGGAGGGAGGGATAGCGCTTTGTGACAAGGAAGAGTTTCCTGCGCTGAAGAGGTGTTAGACCCTGAGGGCTGAGAGGAAGGGAAGCAAGCCTCTGTCCCCAGAAGCTTCCTCCTGTTGGGAGAGGGAAAGGTTAATGACCCCTGACTTGGCAAGCCCCCCATGCCCCTTGGACTGGGTTTGGGTTCAGCAATATCTTCCCGGGACCCATTTCTGATGCATAGAGTGAGCACCGGACTTGGAATCAGGAGACCTGGGATGAGGTTCCATCTCTGCCAACTCTTCACCGGGTGACTTAGACAAATTTCTTAGCCTCCTTGGGCCTCAGGTTCCTCATCGGACAGGTGGGTCTAATAATCCATGCCCAGCAGTGTTGTGACCATGAACGTGATCTTGTAGGACAGATGGTTGCAAAATGCCACGATATGAAACACATTTTCTCTCCTGCGCTCTCTTGCCCAAAGCAGGGGGTTATGAACTGGCTCCTGTCAAGGGCGGCTTGATTGAGCATCTGCTGGGTGCCCGCTGCTGTGCCACAGTGCTGGAGAGAGGAGCAACAAGACTCAGTTCTCCTTCTCAGTGGAGACAGACAAGCAAGCCGACGTGCGTCACGCGACTCGCTGAAGTGTCCCAGTGTACCAGCCAAGTGTCTCTGGAACCAGCCTGCTTGGTCTCTGTCCCAGTTCTGTCATTTACTGGCTGTGTGGCTATAGGCAAGTCACTTAACCTCTCTGTGCTTCCATTTCCTAAATATATAAAATGGGGACCAATAATTACCTCGTAAGACTGTTATCAGGATTAAATTATTTGATACTTGTAAAGTACTCAGTATAGTACGTGCTATAGAATATGCCTTAGTAAATCAAAATTACCATTATTACAGGGTTTGCATTTTGCCCGGAACCACAGGAGTCTGGTCCCTGAGCTGGAGCGGAGGTAGCCAAGCCTGGAGGAAGCTGATGCTGCGCGGACATCTGGCGGGGCACTAGGGTTCCGTGGCTGCCTGTGCCTGTGTCTCTCCTGGGACAGCGTGGAATCAAGCACCTGTGGGTCCGGCCAAAGTGGTCATTTGCATGAAATTGGAGCAGGTCCTGAAGCCCGAGGGGCCAGAGCTTCGCAAGGAAGAGTGGCGGCCACGTGGTCCTCCCAGGCAGCGAGATGTGGAACCACGGCTGCAGTGGGTTCCTGGTCCGAGGCACAGAGCCGACAGCAAGGGCACCACATGGTCCAGACCAAGCTGTCGGAGGGGCTGGCCATACAGGCTCAGACCCCTGCCTGGCAGACGGAGAACCCTCAGCTGGACACCATCCCCCTCTGCCTGGGTGGAAGCAAGAAAACTCCAGGAACCCCCTGAACCCCAGAAAGAGGGAGGACCAGGATCAGAAGGCATTGGGTGAGAATGAACTACTGGGTTTATTGACCTTTTTCTCCTCCTGGAATCCAGGGTTTGTAAGGGACCAAGACCCTCAGCGCCATTCTACTCACATACACGTGGTCTCTGGACCGTGTGACTCATTTCAGATCAAAGCTAACCCAGGAAAGAGCAGAATCCCTGACCACTGCTGTCACTCCAGATGACCAGGAAATGCTGCGGGGGTTTCTTTTTCTGTAGTGACTAAGGAACCACATGACCTAATGAGTCGGAAATAATCCTATACATTAATTAAAAGACAAATGATCATATAGAGTAGAGTTGTTATGACTACAGGTGCTGATAAAGTCAACACAGAGTGGGGAGGGGGTGGCCTAGGGGACCTCCAGCCTAGCCCACGGTGGGCGGAGTCCAGAGAGATGGAAAGAGCTGAGCCTTAGGTGGTGAAGCAGCAGCGGGAAGGGTCCTTCTGGCAGAGGGCACGGGCCTGAACAAAGGTGTGGAGCTGAGAAGCGGCCTCAGTGATCCAAGGGTTGCTAAGGAAGAGCCAGACGAGCCACGGGGGCCCATGAGGCCGAGCTATGGAACTCAGGTCCTTTGAGCCACGTTAAGCTATGGGGTCACGATCCTGGGGACAATGAGAAGGTTGTAAGCTGTGCACAGACAGATCCGATTTTGAGTTTTGCCAACCATCCTGGTTGAACTATGGAGGAGGGACTGGAAGGGTGGGGCGAGAAGACAGGCAGATCACACAGGAGACTTGAGTGGTAAAAGGGAAGAAAGGTTTCCTGTCCCTTGGGGTTGTTTTATTTTTTATTATTTTTTTAAAATATTTTATTTATTTATTTGACAGAGAGAGACACAGCAAGAGAGGGAATGCAAGCAGGGGGAGTGGGAGAGGGAGAAGCAGGCCCCCTGCCGAGCAGGGAGCCCGAAGAGGAAGTGAAGAAGAAGCGGGGCTCAATCCCAGGACCCTGGGATTATGACCTGAGCCCAAGGCAGACGCTTAACGACTGAGCTGCTTAATGAGGGCGCCACTGGGGTTGTTTTAAAGGCTAAGTGGCAATACTACTGATAAAGGGCCTAGCACGGGGCCTGGCACATAGTGGGTATTCACAGCTCGCAGTGAGCATAGCTAATGCTGAGGGGTCTGGACTAGGGCAGAGGTGGTAGGGATGGAAGAGGTCACTGGCTTGAGAAACACTGAGAAAGGCAAATCTGGGGGCGCCTGCGGGGCTCAGTGGGTTAAGCCTCTGCCTTCGGCTCAGGTCATGATCTCAGGGTCCTGGGATCGAGCCCCACTTCAGGCTCTCTGCTCAGCAGGAAGCCTGCTTTCCCCTCTCTCTCTGCTGCCTCTCTGCCTACTTGTGATCTCTCTCTCTGACAAACAAATAAAATCTTAAAAAAAAAAAAAAAAGGCAAATCTATAGGAACCATTGACTGACTGGCTATGGGGGTAAGAGGAAAGGAGTCAAGAATTCCTTCAATATTTACAAAGCACCTGCATGTCCGTGAGCCTTCTTCATCCAACCACCGCATTTTTGTTGAGCATCTACTCTGTGCCAGGCACCTCCTAGGGGCTGAGACTATGAAACAAAGCAGAGGTGGTCTCTGGTCCTGTGGAGCTCCCTGATCAGACTTCGTGAACCACAGAAGGACCAGGAAGGAGCTCCAGGCCTTGGTACCGGCCGATCTCTCTCCTAGAGATGCCCTCCCCGCAAAACCTTCTCACAGTCCAGTCCCGGCTCAAGTGCCCCCTCCTTCTAGAGGCCTCCCTGGCCACCCCCGCTCCTCTTCACCCCGGAACTTATTGTTTCCCTTGGAACCCTCCTCTCAGTTGGCAATTCCTCGGTTATCTGTCTTCCCACTCCTCGGACTAGAATCCTCGAAGGCAGTGCCCACTGTCTTGCTCCTGCTGTTCCCACGGGCCCGAGGAGCACCTGTCCACTCCCCTGCTAACTTTCCGTGAACTCTGGGTTGGGTCCAGCCAGTTCACCAAGCCCTGCAGCGCCTCCCAACTCCCCTTTTGTTCAACAGACAGCACTGTCTCCTTTCCCCAGCGTCAGGGGAGTAACTGCGGGTTATCTCGTCATCTATCAATCTCTAATAAACCGGGTTATTTTTAGAACAGGTGAAAGCAACGATCTCACATCTCTGAGAGGATTTTCCACTCGCATCTGACTTTCTACTACAATTTGGTTTCCTGTGGTGGTTACAGAGGCTGCCAAGCCGGCAGGCTTTGTTACTCCGAGGCGTAGAGAAGGGCCTACAGAGAAAACCAAGCCTCGCCCCGCACCCTCGACCCTGCGTAGAGAGAGAAGCCAGGTGCGTAGTGCAATCCCCTGGCGGACGGTGGGAAGCCTGGAGGAAGCCTGGCGCTCTCTTCACTTGCTGTGTGATGCTGGCCTCCTCACATACCCTTTCTGAGCCTCAGTTACTCCTCTGTAAAGGGAGGGGGAAGGAGGGCTAATTACTAAAGACCTCTGGCTGCTAAGATTTGGATGGAACCACGAGCCAGTGGTTTTTTCCATCCCTGGACATCCATTAAATGACACCCGCTCTTTCTATGAATGAAATGTAGTCAGTGCCTCTTAGAACACGTATGCAAATATATGTAAATTAATACAACATAAAGGACACCCCCCCCCAAAGCTCCTGTCCGTAAAACCAAGGTCTGGCCAGAAACTTAGCTCATGCTGTCACCTTGCTTGGATGTCTCGCCCTAGACCCCACTCTATAGAAAAGACTCTGAGGCCCATAGAAGGAAAGTGACTTGCCCGAGGTCATGCAGCAAGACCTTGCCAGGGTATAGTAGCAGCCAGGTGTCCATTCTGGCACTTTTCTCACCTGCCCTTCTTGCCCTTCAGTCACAGGCCTGGGGCTAGCGCCTAGCTTGAAGGGAACAGAGGCAGCACAAGTGGCGGCTAGGATAAACTTCATTAGGAAATTCAACCAAAGTACTCGGTATGCAGATCAGGGAGAGGTCCTTCTGTGAAGATGTCCTTTGAGTTCTATGTTGAAAAATTGGGATGTGGGGAGATCATCCCATGTGGAGGGGACAGCATACACCAAGGATACAGATAACAGGAGAGCACTGCCATGCACAGGTGTCCCCACTTACAAAGACAACTTCAAGACAAGCCCCCAAGGTGTCCCCTGCTAACTTGAATGCACCCCATAGTCTCTTTTAAGTGGAGATTATGGAGTCTTCCCTGCCTGTAGGATGGTACACATGTAGGGGAATAGTACAGAATAAGTCTGGGTAGCTACCTGGGGACCAACAGGCCCCAGGCCAGAAATGAAAAGCTAGGGAATCTGGACTTTATTCTGAGAGCAATAGGGAGCCATCGAAGGTTTTAGAGCAATGAGAGAAATCACCTGATTCATGTTTAGGATGACCCTATTGGCACTGGCAACAAAGAAATCAGTTCAAATACTGGAGCAATCATCCCAGGGGTAAAGGGAAAGGCCTGAACCAGGTCAGGGAAGCAAACGTAACGCACGGGCATTTGTCTGAATGGAACAGTCTGAGCCTGTCTGGAGAGGGAAGCAAGGGAGAGGACAGAGCACAGTGGGTTTGCTTAATTAGGAGAGGAAGGGAGCTGAGTCCTGTCCTCTCCGTCCTTCTTATGACTGGCTACTTCCCCCAAGCTGGTGCCCAGGCAGTGGGGAGGAGGGTGCCCGGGAACAGCTGCCTGCCAGGAATCTGGGACAGACGGCAGCTTGACTTTGTTCTCTGGGGATTTTTAGTTTATTTCTCTAACTTCTTAAGGACAGACCTGAGAGCCTTAGGGGACCACAAGGAAAGTATTTCTCAAACATTTATTTAGTACTCACTAGGGCAAAGTACTAGTGTGGGGGACAAATATGGTGAGGCCAGGTCACTTGAATCTCAAGCTGTGACATGAGATGTACACAAGATTTTTTTTTTTTTCAGATTTAATATTTACCTATATGACAAGCTCTTAAATGACATCTGTTATGGGTTGAATTATGTCCGCCCCCCAAAAGTTATGTTGAAGTCCTGACTCCCAGAATTTCAGAATGGGACCTTATTTCGGACTAAAGTTGCTGCAGATATAATTAATTAAGATGAGGTCATATGGGAGTGGGGTTGTCCCTTAGTCCAGTAGGACTGGTATCCTAAGAAGAGAGAGCAGCATAAGGGAAACACCATTGTTGAGAGAGGCAGAGACGGGGGCAATGCGGCTAAAAACCAAGAAATGGCAAGGATCGTTGGCCACCCCCAGAAGCTAGATAGAGGCAAGAAAGGACTCTACCACTCTACCCAGAGTCTTGGACAACACGACCTGATGACAGCTTGTTTTCAATCCTCTAGCCTCCACAACAGAGAGAGAATAAATCTCTGTTTCCTGAACCCCAGGTTTGTGGTACCTTGTTATAGTAGCATCAGGAAACTAATAACACATTGAAATCAATCACATTTAACTTTTGTCCATCGCCTGCTCTGGTCACCACTTTAAAAGCTGTCCCTTTCTAGAACAGACATGCCCACGTCACTCCTTTGTTCAAAACTTGTCCCCAGCTCCCCAGTGCCCAGGCGATGCTTGGAAAGACTCCTTCCCTGGACCCTGAATGCTCCCCAGCCTCTCCTCTCAGCACTTTGCCCTCCACTATCAACACCAATACACCATCTCCTTGGGGGGGGGGCCCTCCCTCTTGTTGCCCCCAAACCTGTTCCCTCTTCCCTCTCTTTGGTAGGGTGGTGAAGAGCAGACTGCCTGGTTTTGAGTCCTGGCTCCCCCATTTCCTAGTGTCTAGCAGGGACACTCTGGGTAAGTTTTTATTCTAATACCTCAACTTTCTCACTTGTAAAATGGGAATACTAGAAGCTCCTATCTCAGGATTGAGGATGGAAAGATATAAAAGCTTTTAAAGGGCTTAGCCTTTTAATCTGGCACATGGAAGAGCAGTTACTATGACCTCCCTTATGCTTGGTGTGCTGTCTTGCAGAAGGTCTCTCTGCCCACTACGCCCACCCCCCCCCCACGGGATTGTGTCACCCAGGTGTTGTACCTGTCTTGTCATATTTTCTGTCTCCACCGGATTATGCACTTCTCCAGGAAGGGGCCATGCTGCATCCATGCATCTGAGCACACAGCAGGTGCTCAATAAATGCTTGTTGACCGAACTATTGAGCAGAGAATTGACCAAGGAGATCTGGAAGGTAGAGCGTGGGGATAGCTTTCACAGGACAGTCTGCATGTCTGCCTGGAAGTGAAAGTTGTACTCTTAGTTCTGAGAGCACGAGAAAGAAAGTGATAACCAGAGAGAAAAAGGCAGCAGGCAGGGGGCAGAAACTGCACCCTGCTCCAGCACCCTGACCTTGCCCCCAGCCCCAGCACATCCTGCCCACCCCCCCCGCTGTGGCGCCCCTCCAAATGCTGTCACCCACGCACACCTACCCCATCCCCAACCAGCAGCTTCCTCTGACACACATTTTCCATTGCTGGGTGGTGTAGAGCAGGTTCCAGGTGAAAACAATCTCTGGGGGTTCCTTTTTGGAGTACTTACCCCATGTCCTGTCCCTGCTGAACTGTCCACAGCCCCTGACTTCCATGGCACAGCATCAGTCTGGGGCTGGGACATTCAAGGCTATATGGGGTGTCGCCTGATGTCTCGGGCCAGGTACAGGATGGGGAGACAGGATGCTGGCTCCATTGCATTCGGGCTGTGTGACTCTGGGCAAAACCCCTTCCCTCTCTGAGCCTTCTTTTCTATAAAAAGGAGTAGTAATGCCAGTCCTCTGAGACTGTTGTGGAAATTACATGGGACAACGGCTAGAGCATGAATAAGCTCTACCACTCTGTTTGTGGGGACAGGGCAGGAGTGTGGGGGCCACTGGGAAGGTCCCCTTCTCCAGGCCCAGCGCCGTGCCTGGCATCACTGAGGGGTTGCAAGTGTTTGGTCCCAGGTGATCCTGAGTATGGGGGAGGGGAGCCTAGACTCTAGCAGAAAGAACATGAGCATGGGAGTTAGAGACCTGAGCTCGCCCCCTCACTCCCGACTCCATGACTTGGCATGTCCTTTCTCCTCTTGAGGTCTCAGTTTCCCTGACTTACAGCAGCAGGACTAACTCCGATGCTCTCTAGGTCTTCCAGGTCTGAAATCTCATGCTGTGCTAAGTGAAGGCATGGCTGGGGAAGGCTGGAACAGACTTCTGAGTTTTCAGAAATCATTTTAAAGCCACTCTGGAAACCCTGGGGTGAGATCCCGGCAGGGGGCCAGTCTTCCTTCATTTCCTCTCACCAGCTTCTGTTGTGTCACTGGCCAGCCAGCATCACTGCCCAACTTATCAACCAGGTTCTCTTCTTCTGGTTTCACAAGCCTCTGTTCTTCTTTCAAGACCAGGTTGGGTGTTCCTTCCTCAGGAATCCTTCCCTGACACTCTCAGGGACATCTGGGCAGCTCCTTCCTCAGAGCTCCCACTGCCCCTCCTAGAACCCTCCATCACCACACTGACCTCCCTCGTTTAGACGAAGTGTCCATCTCCCTCACTGGGTTTGAAGGAAGATTGGGGTCTTCCCCATTGCTGCACACTCAGCATCCAGCCCGGACCGGGTGGAGGACAGGATGGGGGGAGATGAATGAACGGCTGGAGGGAAGAATGAAGGCATCGAGAGAGGGATGTTGGAGGAGTGGACAGGTGGATGGAGTGTGGATGGCCGGTTGGATGGCGGGATGATTCCATAGGCAGATGGACAGTGGATGGCTGTGAACAGGCGGGTGTATGCTCAGCTACTAATCATGATTTTTAGTACCGCACACACCTCTGGAGCCACCAGACACACACTCTGGACTTGCCAGGGACACCCCCTCCCCTTGCTTCCAGCCTTTATTCTGGTTTCTCCTCCAAAGCCTGGATGTGGGTCTAAGAATCCTCCCAGGTCTCTGCACATGGGAGCCTGGGTAAGCTGCCCATCAGAAGGCCTCACCCTTATCATCCCATCTAAATTTCCCTGTATGAGGGTGAAAATGACCGTGACCAATTCACTGTGAACTCCAAGTACCCCACTAGGCTCGGGAGTGGGTGTTTCTAGACAATCCAGTGTTTCCGCTGGGCTGTGGAGGCCAAGATGCCAAGGTGATCTGCTGGCTGCTGTCCAGCGCACCTAGTCCATTACCACTGCAGACCTCCCCTCCGGCATAGCCCAGGGCTTCCACCCAATCACAGCTCCCCCAAATGAGAATTGTACAACTTATGAGGAGTCCCTGGTTCTCTTTAGCCACCCTATCCTCAGGGACAGGTCAGAGCCCAGTTTGGAGGCCTGTTACCTTCCCCCAATCTGTCCCATAGAATCAACTGATGTAGAAACATTACGGATTTGGGGTGAGAGGATGTCAGTTGAAGTTTTGTCTTCTCAGCCCTTGTCAGCTACTTCACTCTAGGAAGCGGGGATTGGCCCAGAGGCAGAACAGAGCAGCAGGAAGAGACAGGCCTTGGAACCACCAGAGATGTAGGTTCAAGTCATGTCCCACAGGGAGTGTGACCCCACTCTGAGTCTGCTTCCTCATCTGTAACGTGGGAGAAACAGCACCATGCGGCTGGCAGATCTGTTGTGAGGTTCCGCAGACCCTGACCCACGCTGCTCAATGAGATGCCTTTCAAGACCAGTGTGGCTGCTGAGCACCGGAAACGGGGTCCGGCTCAATGGAGACGTGGCACAGGTGTAAAATCATCATTGGATTTTGAAGACCTGGAAAAAATGCAACCCTCACTTAAAAAAAAAAAAAGATTTTATTTATTTATTTGACAGCGAGAAAGCGAGAGCAGAAACACAAGCAGGGGGAGTGGGAGAGGGAAAGCAGGCTTCCCACTGAGCAGGGAGCCCGATGCGGGACTCGAACCCAGGACCCTGGGATCAGGACCTGAACTGAAGGCAGACGCTTAATGACTGAGCCACCCAGGTGCCCCCAAAATGCAAAAATCCTTAAGAATTTTTATATCACTTTTAATTGATGATATTATACATTGATAATATTTTGAAATACTCAGTTAAATAAAATGTTATTAACGATCTTTTAATGCTGCCACTCAGAAGTCCCTCCGCCTTCCCAGCCTCCCCCCAAGTGTGACTGTCCCTCCCCTGCGGAGCCTCAGGCTTTGTATATGCTTCTGTAATGGCTTTTGGCAAATATTGTGGTCATCTGTTAAGGTGTCTGTCTCCCCAGCTAGTCCAGGAGCTCCTGGGGGTCAGGAGCTAGATTGTGGTCATCTCTGCTCCCAGCTCCCTATACAGAGCCTGACACACAGCAGATGCTCGAGCAGATAAATACGTATATGGGAAAGCACTGTGGGTTTTTATGATTCTGCTGTACCTGGAGTCCTTGACGAATACCGCAGGATACATGTCATGCTAAAACCATGATCAGGGCCTTGGCAGGAAACAGATGGTGCGCTCAAGTGGAGTCATTTGCAGAGAGTTTAATTAAGAGGTTATTAACAAAGACGTGGTTAGGATTCAAGGCAATCAGGGGGGATGGTGCAGTATCCTAGGCCTGGCAACAAAGAGGAGCTGTTACCACCTCTAGCCCGAAGGATGGAGAGGGAGAAGTTACCCAGACCTGGGCCCAGAGATGTAGATACACACGGAGCCCCCTGTAGAGACTGGAGTCCTTAGGTGAAGGGCTGGGGGAGTAACCACACACCCTCTGGCCTCTGGCTTCCCAGCCAGAAGCTAAAGGGCAAAGGAGGCTGTTGATGTCACCCATAAAATTCACCTACCAGGGAATAGAACAGGATGGAGAAGGGCCGTGGGGAGTTCTAGAGGGGCAAACAGAGAAATCCAGTGCTGGAGGGAACATTATACCCCCAGGATCTTTCAGGGCCTCTGGACATCCTTATAAAGTGCAAAATATGGCCACAGCCAAGCACAGTCTTTAGGTAAGCAACTGTATGCCAGGTGCTGTGCCTGTCCGTTTTCCAGGCTCAGAGAGTCCAAGTGACCCGCCCAGAGGCACACGACAGGAAATGGTGCAGTCAGGAATGGGACCCAGCTGGGCCCCGAGCTCGGGTCCTCATCACCACTTCTCAGCCACGCCACCCGTGCTGTACTGAGCACTTTGTCTACATTATCTCTAATCCATCAAAACTGCAAGGTCGTGTCCTTTTCCTATCTCAGAGAGGTTGAGCGATTTCTCCAGGGCCACACAGCTCGTGGGGGATGGGAGGGAGGCAGAGAAGCAGGGTTGGTGACTTTGCCATTAATTACGGCAAATGACTGGCAGATTGCACGGTGGCAGCCTTGGGGATTTATTTAGCCTCAACGGGTGGAGCCACCTCTCAGCAGGTGCCTCCTGGAGTCACTCCCCAGCTGCAACCGCAGGATTTAGATTTTCAGAGCTGGGCAGGGCCCTCAGCATCCTCTCGGCTGGCTCTCGACTGTGGCTCTGAAACTAATAACTGCAGGAGTGATGGCCATGGTTTCCAGAGCCCATGGTACCTTTACTCGAGGTCTTTCTCTGCATGCTCGGTTAATCTGACCGTGCCTCTCCCTTAGGACTGTATAATGTCTTGTAGCCAGGTATTAAGGGTTTGCAGATCAAGAACTGAGTCCAAGAAGGAAATGGCTTGTTCGTGGAGACCGGGCAAAGCAGATGTCGTGCAGCCAGAGCAGCCCTGAGGGCCGAGGATGCCGCTGAGAGCACTGGTTTTGGACCCGGACAGGGTGGGTTCATCCTGGCTCTTTACCTGTTGGAGGTAGTGACCTTGGCCAGGTCACTTTTTGGTGTCTCGGTCTCATCGGTGAACAAGGATGACAGTGTCTACTCTACTCTTGCAACAGAGGCTAGAACATACCGGACCTTATCATTCCACCTCCCATTCCACTGAGCTCTGCCACCACGTCTGGGGAGGCTCTTAAAATTGTTCTCCTGGGCGACCACGGATTTAGTGATGCATCAAGTGGCTGCCACCCGGCCGTGCACTGCGTGTTAGGTGCTCAGGCTTGCCTCCACCAGCCCTCCCCGTCCCCACTTTGCAGGCAAGGAAACTGAGGCCCGGAGAGACATAATGACCTGCCCAGGCCTTCACACCTCAGAGATCACAGCCAGGATGGCCACACCCAAGTAAGCCCATAACCCCCTCTGCCAAGTGCAGGAAACCCAGATTGTTAGGATGATTGGTATTGTTGTCCCACACAATCCTCTAGACAGGGACAATGCAGCAATCATAGAGGGTGCTTATTTCCATTGGCTCCGCGATCATCCCTCCACCCATGTGGAGGGGGCCCTGGAGCTTTAAGAAGAAGCTCCTCGAGGCAGGATGAACAAACACGCAGTGAAAAGCACGCAGCTGGGCCCCAGGTGCTGGGAGAGAGAGTGGGGCAGGAAGCGGGCAGGCCATTTCTTTCTTTCCTCTTCTTTCTTATTTGTTTGAGAAGCAACTTTACTTTCTAAATCGGTCATTGTCACCCGTTGGCCCCCGCCCCACCTGGGCCAGGGCCTCTGGTGACAGGGGCTCAAGAGGAAGCTCTAGGGGAGCAGGAGGGACAAGGGTACTAGGTGTGGCAGAGTCCGGAGCCCAGCTGGCCTGGGGTGGTGGGGGTAGGGGGGGTTCTTCCCCGGCAGAGGTCTCACGGACTCCCTGCAAGGGACCAGTGCCTGCCTGCAGTGTGACCTCAGTCTTCCAGGTCCAGCTGCCAGGGACCCCCTCATAAACAGGGAGGTATCAGGGCATCACTTCTCGGGCTAAGATCAAGTGCAGGGAGGTATCAGGGCAATGGGTAGGGGCATGGCTCTGGCATCAGAGCCACTTGGCTTCCAAGCTCTGTGACCTCGCCTCTCTGAGCCTCTGTTTTCTCACCTATAAAATGGGTAGTGTGGTTGTGACGATTAAACATAATTAAAGAACATGACCAATGGAAACCATGTAGCACATTCACGAGCACTTAGCATATTTCCTAGGTGGAGATTCACTTGAGAAGCCAACGGCTCTTGGGCATTGGCTATGTGCCAGTCCCTTTTCAAGCAGCCTACACGTATGACTGCCTCTACTCAGCACGATAACTCTCTTTCCATTTAACAGATGAGAAAACTGAGCCACCGGAGAGACCAAGTATGTTGCACTCACAGGGGTGGATCCACATTCTGCAGGATGTTAGTAGACTATACGATATTGGGAAACACCCTTAAGAAAACTATATGAAATTATGAATACAAAATGACATGTAAGGCCATGCAAGTGAGCGACCCGGGGCTTAAACTCCATGAGCCTGACCTTGGTCTCCCTCTAAGCTTCATTTTATTTTATTTTATTTTTTAAAAGATTTTTAAAAACTTATTTGACAGAGAGAGACACAGCGAGAGAGGAAACACAAGCAGGGGACGTGGGAGAGGGAGAGGCAGGCTTCCCTCCAAGAAAGGAGGCCGATGCGATGCGGGGCTCCATCCCTGGACCCTGGGATCATGACCTGAGCCAAAGGCAGACTTAACAACTGAGCCACCCAGGGGCCCCTCCCTCTAAGTTTTAGACCACACAGCTAGCACTCGGCAGAGCCCCGGCGGCCAGCTCTAGAACACAGAAGTGCCGTGAGAGCACTGTTCATGGTAGATAGGAGAGAAAGCCCCAACCACAGGCCATACGTACAGGGTACCAGCGAACAAGAGGCCAGATTTCCACTGCCCTCGGTGTGTGCCACACACTCTTCTTCTTCTTCTTTTTTTTTTTTTTTAAGATTTTTATTTATTTATTTGACAGAGATCACAAGTAGGCAGAGAGGCAGGCAGAGAGAGAGAAGGAAACAGGCTCCCTGCTGAGCAGAGAGTCCCATGTGGGGCTCGATCCCAGGACCCTAGGCTCATGATTTGAGCCTAAGGCAGATGCTTTAACCCACTGAGCCACCCAGGTGCCCCGCCGCACACTTTTCTAATTTAACCCTCCAACAACCTACTGAGGCAGGCAATGTTATTATCATCCCCATTTTACAGATGAGGAAATTGAGGTTCAGAGAGGCCCAGGGCTTACCCAAGGGCACAGCACGAGGGAGTAGCAGAAGGAGACTTGAACCCAGGTAGCCTGACTTTGAGGACTCTTGGTTGAGCCACTATAAGAACTGTTACCTCGCTCTTCCCTGGGGATCAGCGCCTCCAGCTGGCACTCCTCACCCCCCATGGCAGGTCCTCTCATCCCTTACCTGACAGCTGTTCGGGGTGGGGACAGGACACCCCGGCTTTGGAGTCAGAAATGCCCGCACACTAATCCTCACCCTGTTGTTTCCTAGCTGTGAGGCCCTGAGGCAATCTGGTCACATCTCTAGCCTCAGTTCTGTCTTCTGAAAAATGGGATTTTATCACTTCTAGGGTAGCAGAGTCTGGGCCAACGGTTACTCTACACGTTTTGTAACGTACTATCAGTAAACCATGCGTTATCTCTATTTCTAGACCTTATGGCTACCCTGGATAATAATATTCTCAGGGTAGTTCGGAGGACCAGAGATAAAGGCAGACGAAACGCCTGGTCCATACTAAATGTTCAGCACCGGCAGAGACTGCGGGCATCTAGGCAGGGGAGAGGTCATTTGTGAGGAGTGGATTTTGGAATGGAGAAAGAGCACGGGACCAGGTGTCAGGCAACCTGCGTTGTAGATGGATCTCTCCCACCAGCTGGTTGTGTGGCCTTAGACAAGTCACTTCCCTCTTTCTGGGCTCAGTTTCTCCATTTGCAAGTTACAGGCACTGTACCCCCAGTGCATGCATGACATTGCCTCTGAGGGCATTAAGAGATTGGATTTCTGTATATGAGCATGGGACTGTCTTCTGGGGCCCTCTAAGGGCCGCTCCTGTGGAGTCTCCCCACTGCCCTTGGGGTGCTCTTCATGGCTACCCTTGAGACAGAGAGGAGGGTTGGCAGTGAACTTCCACATCTCATCTGCTCCAACAGAAACACGGTCTTGTGGCTCCGTGTGGGGGCCCTGCAGCCAGATGGCCTTGATCTAATCTGCTTCCTCATCTGTGAAATGAGGATGAAGATAGCAGACTTCCTTACCCGCATTTTACCGATAAGGAGAATTAGGTTCCAAGAGGCACCAGACTTGCTGGAGGTTCCCAGTCCCAACTTGTGCTGTCCTACTGTCCCTGCCCCACACTCTCAGAGGTGTGGCCTTTCCTGTGTGGGAATCCTGACTCCCTCCCTGGGATGGGAATCCAGCCATCCCAGATGGCTGGGTCACATGGTCTTTTCCCCCTCTGCCTGCCATCCTGGCTCTCTTCTCTCCACCTGCTAAACTCATCCAGGGGAGTCAGGCCCCTGGCCAGCCCCAGTGCCCCCACTTATAGGCATGATGACTCTGAGCAAGCTACCTACCCTCTCTGGGCCCCCATTTCTTCATCCACATAACAGGGACAACAGTTCCCATCTCATATGCTTGGCATATCCAGTCCCTGACCCACTGTGAGCACACAGGCAATGTCAGCTGTCTTTGTCTTCACCCAGCTCAAATTCGGACTTCTTAGGGGGCTGCCTGGGTGCCTCCATAGGACTGAGTTTCTCTGGGCTCCCACAGCCCAATCCCTACAGCGCTTAACACTTTAGGTCCTAACTGTCGGCCACCACGTCTCTATCCCACACTACCGTAGACTCTTGTGTTCTAGTCTTTGTGACATCTGCCGTGTCTGTCAGAGACTGCTATACATCAGGTGCTCAGTTAAGGACTAGTGAATGAATGAATGAATGAATGATGCCTCTGTCGTGCTGAATTTATTGGCTGTACTTTCCACCCTATCAGGCCAGCAGGAATCCGGGTGCTGTTCCTGCTGTGATTTCTTCCACCAGCTCTGTACATAGCTCCCATTTATTGAGCACTTACTACGTGCCGGGCATCGAGACAAGCATTTCCCAGCGCCATCTTGCTCATACCTCTTGGTCACCCTCTACGGTGGGTGTTCTGTTGGAATCACCATTTCACAAATAAGGAATCGGGCTCTACTGGAGGAGGGGGAGCACCTATATTGTCTGGTCCAAGGTCCACAGCCTTTCCACCCAGGTGAGGGTGGCTGGGTAGAGCCCGGAACAGTAGGAAACTGTCACCCCTTCTGGAATTTGCCTTTGCCCACTCCCTTCTTGCAGAACTTCTCTCCTCTCTGGAAGACCCAGAACCTCTCTCATACTCCTCAGCCACCTTCTTAAGTTCTGCCAACTTATAGACGTCAGAGTCCTCCGAGTTCCGCCCTCACGCCTTGGACTGAGCTGAGTGGGGTTGTAGTTTATTGAGCCTGTCTGGCATATTTCCAACCCCTCTCACTTCCCGTCCATGTGGGCTAACCCATCACGGGTCCCGCATGCTGGGAAGGGCAAGGAGGCCAACCAGGGTGCCACATTCTCCTGGGTACAATGACTGGGCTGGGGCATGTGATGCTGGCTGGGTCAATGAGAGCCCTTCCTGGGACCATCAATACAGCTAGTAGGGACCACTGGCCTTTCCTTCTGGAGTGTGAGTTGACAGAATGTGAACATGTGAGCATCTTTCCTGGGGCTGGAGATGGTCCATCTGCCATGGGAGAGAAGGAGGTCCATTCTTCAAGACAGGCAGAAACAAAACTGACTGATGGGGTGCGACATCATTAGGAACCCAGGATCCAATGGTGCCTGAAGCTGACACACGCTTTGAAATGTAAAGGTAAAGGAGCCACTTCATTCTCAATCTCTCCTTTTCCTTTAAAATTTCCCCCCCTTAACTTGGTTTGAATTGAGTTTGGGTCACTTAGAACCAAAGATTCTTAATACAATATTCTCTTCTCTCTCTCTAGCTTCCCATGGATGATGTTGGATCTTACCTACTCCCACATCTGCGGGTCTGGCACAGACGGCTCTTGAAGAAATGGATGTCTCACATGTACCCTGAAAGTGACCTCCCCCTGTTCCTTTCCTGGGTTCCAGAGACAAAAAATTCAGTTGTCCTTACCTTCTCTCCTTCAAATTATTCTGCCCTACGTACTGCTGTTCTGCTTTGGAAAGTTCCCTCCCATCTGTCCCCCCTCCTGCCCCCTTGCCCTTGCCTTGGTTCACACCACCTTCAACACCACAACAGCTTCAATCCATCCTCTCTTTCCTCTTCATTTTATTCATCCTCCATCCCTGTCGCCACAGCGATCTCACTGTGAACCCACAGAACCCAGAGCTGACCACACGGCTCCCCGGCTTCAAACCCTGCAAGGCTCCCCATCAACCCCAGTACAAAGTCAAGCTCCCTACGGTGACATTGGAAGTCCTGCCCAATTATCTTCACCCTGCACCCCTCTCCTCCCCATCCAGCACTTCTGACGCATTTCATGCCCTTCCCTGAACACACTACATCCTTTCTTGTCCTCAGATTTTCTCCTGGAACTGTCTCTGCCTGGAACGTGGCTCCCCTTCTCCCCACAGGAACTACAACCATCCTTCAAAGAGTCTTCTCAAGACCGACTCCCCTGAGAAGTCCTCTTCCCTGTGTCCTTCCCGGGGGTTGGGACGTCCACTCCCCCCACCTTCAGAGCCCCCATGACTCCTTTACCTCTTGGCTAACTAGACCATGAACCGCCTGAGGGTGGGATCTCCCTCCTTCTCCACCCTGGCGCCGATGACGGTGCGCTCTGTTAGAGAAGGTGAATGCCAGGTAGCCCTTCTCATGCGGATCCTTGGAAGCTCACTGGCTAAATCTAGTTTGGTTCTTGATTAATCCTTGACCCTTTAGGACAAAGAGGCACCTGGAAAAAAATCACAATTTCAGTTCTTTTCCTGTTGACAATACTTCAGAATTTACAAAGTGTTTCTGAGTTTCTCATTTGGTCTTTACATCCCTATGGAGTGTCGGGGAAGGTGTTATTAACCCCATTTCACAATGGAAAACTTGATTCAGTTAAGGACAGAACCCACCCCCAGTCTTGGGCAAGTCTGAGGGTCTCTCAGGGTCTCGCAGACCCTCAGACTTTCCCATCCAAGCCCTCCTCAACCTCCCCCATTTCCCAGATGAGGGCTGTGAAGCACGGAAGGCCAGCGTCCCTGGGTAAGAAGAGAGAATGCGCTTCTGGATAGGGCTAACAGCAACACCAATGACCACGACGACAGCTACTGTCCTTATTGTGCACGAGTGTTCTAGGCACTTTGCTAGCATTATGGGCTCATGAGGAAGGGTTCATCATTCTCATTTTACAAATAAGGAAACTGAGGCACGGAGCAGTTGAGAGTTGCCTCTCTTAGGTCTTCCTGACTTCTGGGTATTTGGTCCAGCGCTTACTTTCACATCACTTTCCCCGTCTCACCAGCCCGACGCCAGGAGGGCACCAGGCCTTCCGACTCCCCTAAGCGCGGGGGCCAGGAGTACAGCTGGCGCGGGAGGGGCGCCGGGGAGGCGCGCGGTGGGGAGGGGAGACGGGGCTGCAAGTGCGCGTGCGCGCCACCTCCCCCGCGGCCGCGCGGGCCCCGCTTCCCGCAGCGGAACGCGCCAGGTGCGCGCCGGTGGCCGCGGCGCCGCTGCTGTGCTCGCGTGGGCGCGGGCGAGGGACCCGGGCGGGTGGCGCCCCACGCCCATCCTCCCTCCCGCCCGCCCTTTCTCCCGTGGCTGGTGGCAGGTGAGTGGGTGTCGAGGAACCGCCAGGCAGCGGAGAAAACAGGACGCCGCAGAAATCAGATTACTCACCTGCAGCTGCGACTACCCCGCGCTAATAAAAGCTGAGCTTCCTGTTGTTTCTTTATTACCACCCTCTGCCTTCCCCAGCCCCAGCCCAGCTCCCAGCTGCAGCCAGGGCCCTAACCGATGGCCAGAAACCAGTAGCTTCAGGGTCCAGGACCACTCGGCTGCCTGAAATTCCACCGTGCGCGCGGCGCGCGGTTGGGTTAAGGGTTGCCCCCAGAGAGGCCCTCCGTCACCTGCCGGAGAATCACCTGGGGTGCTGGTTCACCAAACAGGTCCCCAGACACGGCTTTGCACCTGCTGATTCCGAATCTCTGCAGTTAGGGCCCAAGAGTCTGCGAATTCGTACCAGTCTCTGGTGATCTGTGTGCGGGCTCAAGTCTGAGACCCACGCAGATCAGTGTCATAGGTTCACGTGTCCTGGGTTTGTTTTTCTCGACTACCACCCGCAAGTTAGGGATGTATCCTATCCCCTGTATTGACTAAGGAAGTCCCTGACCCAGGGCCTCTGTTTGCTCATCTGTTACATGGGTATGAAAATAATACCGACTTCTTGGACCGAAACAGGCTCAAATGAGATACTATGCTTTGCAGGATTTCTGGTGGTGGTTCCTGAAGTTTACAGTCCCAGCAGGAATAAAAACTGATCTAATATGCTGAGGACCTGGGTGGGGGGATGGGCAGGGAGAACGGGAGCTCTAGAGGGGACATGGGAAGGGCCATAATTCACTCCAGGTACATTGGGAAAGAAAAGCCCTTCATTGTGGAGCTCCACCAAAGTAGCGTCCTACCGTGCTGGGAAAATGTTCCTGCCCATGGCACTGACAACCCCTGATGGCTAGATCTGGTGGCTTCTTCGGTGCCTCTCTGTGATCTCTGACTTCAGGGTTGGCCACACCCTTCTTCAAGCCCTCCTCGCCTCGCTCAGCTTCAGGAAAACCCCGTGTTCCTATTGTTCTCCCACCTCACCATCAGCTCTCTTGCCCTCTCCCCAGCTCCTCCTCCTCCTGCCCCTGGGATCACGAGCACCTTGCACTACTGTGTGCCCTCCATACCCTTCCTGGACAACCTCACCCACTCCCAGTTACCTTCTCCACGCTGAGCTCTGCTTGAGCGCCCAGGGTGTAAATGCAGCATATCCTTGCGTCTCCACTTAGTGCCCCCTCTACACCCCAAATCAACTCAACCAACTCTGGAGGCATCATCTTGCTTTTCCCTCCAACCTCCTTGGCCTTCTGGGTTCCTGTCTTGGGGTATCACATCTGGATATTATCCCAGGTGAGTTCTCTCCTTTGCCCCCATACACGGTCTTCCAGTCCAATTAGGTTTGCCTTCCCAGTTGTTCTAGAACCTGTCCTTTCCACTCCTCCTGTCCCTGTGCACTCCAGACCTGCTAGTTCAGGACTCTATAATAATCTCTCACCTGGACTATTTTAACAGCCTCCTAAACAGACTTCCTGGTTCTGGTCTAAGCCCCTCACTTTAGCCCAGATGGATCTTTTGGAGACAAGAATGCCGTCTCTGCCTTGCCTCCAACTTTCTGTCACCCATTGGAGCTGTCAATAGTCAGTGCAAACTTCACCTCCCATTCAATCAATGCTCACCGGGGCAGAATGAAACGCTCCTCTCCACTCCTCTCCACTCAGTGATTTGTACAAACAGGGATATTTACTGAACTCTTGCTAAGTGCTCAGTACCAAGGCGAGCCAGCTATCTCTAGAGTTTTAACTGAGCCTCATAGCATTGCCAAGAGTGTTATTCCTGGATTTACAGATGAGAAAACTGAGGACAAGAGAGGTTGGGTAACTTGCCCCCGGTTTCACAACTTGTCAGTAGCTGGGATTCATACCCAGGCCTCTCTGGTTGCAAAGAGCTGGTCCTCTTCACTGCTCTGCCTTGAGCTACCTCTTCCTAATTGGATCATGTTCTCTCTTTTTGTGTCTTCTCTTGTGTCTGAGAGGGTGCCTGGCATATGGCAGATGCCCGTGGAATGAATGAACAACTCTATCCACATTCCCATTTGATCCATATAACAACTCTAGGAACTACAGAAGTTCTCAATTTTTGTTACTCTGTAATATTTGATGATTACCAAAAAAAATGTGTGTTGAATGTCTGGTTTATGAATATAAACATCTGTGGACCCACTGCCCAACTTAGGAACTAGCACTTCACCAGCACCATTGAGGCCCCCTGTGTGCCTCCTAATTCTGTTCCCTGCCTCCCTCCAGAAGTCAACAATGTATGGAATTTTGTGGTCACAGTTCACTTGCTTTGAAAAAAAAAAATAGTGTCCTCATATGGGGATGGATCCTATACAACATACTGTTTTGTTTGCTTTTTTACCTTTATGTAAATAGTACAACCCATAGGCATTTCTCTGTGGCTTGATTTTTTTCAAGGTCACTGTGTTTCTAAATATATGACCTTGCATTTCAGCTGTCATTCATTCATTTTCTCCACTGCCTAGTACTCCATCATCTACATGGACCTCCATTACTTCATCTACTCTCTAGTCAATGGGCATGTCACCCATTGGAGCTGTCAATAGTCAGTGCAAACTTTGGTTTGCACATAAAATCCAGGGTGGCTGGATTTTAATTTTTTCTCTGCCACTCACTAACTGTGACTTTGGGTAAACTTCTAACCAATCTGTTCCTTCGTTTCTTCATCTACAAAATAAGAATGATACTAATACTACCTCTACTATAGGGTTGATGTGTGGGGATTGATTGAATTAATTTAAATGAACGTTTTAGGACTATGTCCAGCACAGTCAGTACTGAATAAATAACCAGCACATGCCATGCACTATGCTAGCAGAGTACTTGTTCTGGGAGCATGAGAGTGAAAAGACAGACAGGATCCTGCCCTCATGGAACCCACTGTTCTGCAGAAGGAAATGGACACAAAATAAATAACGTAATGTGTCTTGTGATAAGGGCAAGGGAGAAAACCACAAGGTGACAAGACCAAGTGACCAGGTACTGAGTCAGCTGGGTGGTCATTCAGGGAAAGCCCCCCTGTAGGAGGTGACACTTAGGATGAGGCACAGAGGATGAGAAAGAGGTCATGCAGGGAAAGCCCCCTGTAGGAGGTAACACTTGGGACGAAGCATGGAGGATAAGAAAGTCACCCAGGCAAAGAGCAGAGAGGAGAGTAGTCCAGCAGCTGGAAGGGCACATGCAAATGCCCTGAGGCAGGAAGCACTTGGCATGCTCAAGAGACTGCAAGGAGAGCAGCAAGGCTGGACCCAAGTAAGCAGGTTGCTGACGGGCAGGAGAAAAGGGCGGGAAAGCCACCCAGGGGCAGAGTCTGGATTTTACTCTAAGTATAGAGGGAGGTTTTAAACAGTGAAGTGATATGATATGATTTATGTTTTTAAAAGATCACTCCAACTGTTGTGTGAAGATCAACTATCTATGAATTCATCTAAATACTTCTTGTAGCCACTAGTATTTTTAGCCAGTACGCCCTCTGTGCAAAGCAAAACTTCCCCTTATTGGTCTTAAATTTACTGCTCTCGGGTTTCAAGGGGAGCTCCCTTCTGCCTTGTCTCATAGGGTTACCAGCCCCAGTCAGTCTCTGCTCAAGATATTTTACAGAAGGGGTGAGAGGATGGTCCCCCAGGTTGCATCATACCTGTGCTGTGATGTTTGCCTACCTGTCCAATGAGAGTGGCCACTCAGAGAGGCTGGAAGGAGGAAGTGAGAGGTAGCTCCGCAACACTGAGAGGCCAGTGCAGGCCAGTGGCTACGAAGATGACAATGGTGGGGGCGATGGGGTTTCTGCTGCATGATCTCGTGCGAGTCATTGAACGTCTCTACCCTAAGCTGGGAAATAAGATGAAATAATGATGTTGTGAAATAAACTTGTGAAATAAGGGTGTTACACCAGATGATGCCACTGTATGCACGAATCACTATTAGGGATTTACACTCCCATCCTGCCCTGTAGGCAGGGACAGCTTGACAGGGACATGACCTCATGGGACCTGCCCCCAGTTGGCCCCAGATCCCTCACTTCCAGCAGAGTGTGGGCTCTCACCATGCCCAGTGTGATCCAGGCTTTCAAAGGTGTTTCAGACTGTGTGGCCCTAAATACAAGCCAACCTAATCATCTGGTGGTCTACGGAAGCCACGGCTATCTGCGCAACCCCGGGGAAAGAACCTGCGCTATCCACTGTCCACCAAAGGATGACCCTGCTTCCTGTTGCATTGGGAAAACAGAAGCAATCAGAAGGAAACTTCCCCTGGCTCCCACCTCAGCCTGTGCTCACCTGCCAGTGTCTGGGCCAGTTCTCTGCCTCTCCGTGTTGCAAGGAGCTATTGTGTTTGCTTCCAAGACCACCCCCACTGCAAGGGCACCATACTGCCTCCTCTCTTGCCTCCAGGGCTCATCCAGCAATTCCTCCTGCATCTCCTGCAGCAACAGGTTTCCTTCTCTCCTGCTGGCTCTTTCCCATCAGCACACAATCATGCTGTCATTCTCCCAGTCTTAACATGCACACACACACACACACACACACACACACACACACAGAGGTTCTTTGGCTTTCCCTCTACAGTAAAAGTTCTCCAAGAGTTTTCTGATTGACAATCTTAATTGCTTGTCCCCTTCTTTCTTCAGTGACTTTTAGTTAGGCTTTCATCCACTCTGACCCATTGAAAGTGCTCTTGTCAAGGTCATTGATGACCTCATGCTGCCCAACGCAATGGTCAATGCCCAGTCCTCATCAGCAGCATCTGACCAGGTGACTGAGCTCTCCTACTTGAACACATCCTCCCCAAATCTTGACCTTCCTCTCTCAGTTCCCCTTGCATCTCATGGGACCCATTTTCATTCTCCTTCTCCTTCATCTTCCCAATCTCCACATACTGGCATTCCCTGGAAGTTGGCCCTTGGACCTCTCCACTTCCCCAGCTCATTCCAGGGTGCTCCCCTCTGGTCCTGAGGCTTTATACACATCCTACCTGCTGATGACTGTAGATTTGTTTCTCCAACCCAGACCTTCCCAATCAACTCTAGAATCACACATCCCTGCTCAGCTATTTAACAAGAAACCCAAACTCAATATAGCCCAACAGAAGTCTTAATTTTTACCCCCAAACCTGATCCTCTCTTGGTCTTCCCACCTCAGCGAAAGGCAACTCCATCCCTCCCACGGCTTGGGGCGGGTCATCTCTGACCCCTCTCTCTCACACTCACACCTGACCCGGCACAAATACTTCCAGCCCTACCTTCAAAAGGTGTTCAGAATCTGACGCTCACCGCCTTGATGCTACTACTCACACTGAGTCACCATCTTCTCTTGCCCGGATCTGTGTAAAGCCTTCTGGTGGGATTCTTTTCTTTTGCCCTTGCTCCCCGCTTCACCTTCTATTCTCCATACAGTAGCCAGCAGGATCTTTTAAAAACATGAGTCAAACTACTTCCATCCTCTTTTCAAATGAATGCTCCAGTGGCTCCCTTGTCACTTGAACAGCATCTGAGCACCTTCCCATGACCTAGGAGGTCCTACCTGAGCTGGGCATGCCCCTCCTCACCTACTCTCCTCTTGCTTTCTTTCCCTCCCTTCAGCCACTCTGGAATCCCTGCTGATCTTGGAGCAGCCAAGTATAATCATGCCTCAGGGCTTTTGCACTTGCTCTCCCCTCTGCTAAAGGAGACTACTCTGGATCCATCCGCAGGGTTCACTTCTGCTCATCATTAAGGAGGTTTCCCTGGCCACTTCCCATAAAGAAGCACCCCATCCTCCCTCTGTCACCTCTGTCACTTTCTAGCCCCTCTTCTGCTTTCCTTTACTTCCTGGCATTCATCACCATCAAAGGACATTCTGAGCATTTTTTTAAATTTGCTTATCATGTCTCCCCATTAGAATGTCAGTTCCACAAAGGCAGGGACTTTGTTTCACCCTCTACTGTATTACCCAAAACAGTTCCTGCACCATAGTAGGTGCTGAGGAAAAATACATGAAATGCATTCAAGTGTTTGAATAACTGAGAAGTTATTTTCTGGTATCCATGGTGGCATCTTCCCTAAAGGATTTTCAACCATTTGCTGATTCAACAAACATTTTATGGGGTATTTTATTTATGTGCCCACTTTAAAACCTACCCTCCCTGCTAAGATGAATTTCCCCTAAATTCTCTGTTCTGTGCCCCTCCCTAGGCTCAGCCATAAGATGCAACAGTCATACATTCCACATTCATTTGTTGAGCATCTATTATGTGTCAGCTATTGTGCTAGGTTCTAAAATTCAAAAAGTTGGATCAAAATAAGATCGTCTCTGGAGAGATGAAAATAAATAACTTAAATACACAATTCCCCTAAGAGTAAAAGTATTGGTGAGGATGTTGTAATTGGAGAGTCTGTTGCCTTATCCATTGTAAATGGGCACAACCTTTGTGGATGGCTTGTCCTTCTGCTACTGAATCTCTGGTCTAGGAATTTACCTTCAGAATGTTACCACCCAAAGACACAAAGACACAGGGATTGTCACTGAACTTTTTTTTCCCCATGATCGTGAAAAATTGGAAACACCAATACCCCATCATAGGAGGTTGGTTATGAAAAGAATGATAGATTCATCTAACTGATACTAAGGGACCATTAAACATGATTCTGTGCAAGGATATTTAGTGAAACTTGGAAAGATATTTGCAATATATGATCATTATAAGTGAAAAACTTTAAAAAACCAGATTGCAGAACAACATGTAAAGTGTGACGTCATTCTTATATATACACATTTGTATCTGTTTAGATCACAAAGAAGTTCAGAAATAGGCCCCCCACATGTTTAAAATGTGGTGGTTTCAATTGCTGAATTGAGGTGATGGGTGTATGGGTGTTTACATGCTACTCTTTCAACCTTTCTGTCTGTTCAAAAAACAATCTTACAATATAAAGTTGAAAAAAATGTGATTATTTTTGAGTAGAGTAATTTGGGGAGGGTTTTAAAAAAAATTTCTTTGTACTTTATGTATTTAATTTAAATTCCTATAATGAGCCTCTACCACTTTTTTTTTTTTTTAAGTAGGCTCTATGCCCAGCACGAAGCCCATTGTGGGGCTTGAACCCACAACCCTGAGATCAAGGCCTGAGTTGAGATCAAGAGTCAGATGCCTAGCTGACAGAGCCAGGCACCCTAACAACCACTTTTACAAAAATAATTAAGTGATTTCAAAATAAAATAGAGCACTTGTTACACAAAATGTTTAAATCAGTTTTGTTGGGGCTCCTGGGTGGCTCAGTCATTAAGTGTCTGCCTTCGGCTCAGGTCATGGTCCTGGGGTCCTGGGAATAGAGTTCCGCATCGGACTCCCTGCTCAGTGGGGCACCTGCTTCTCCCTCTCCCTCTCACCCTACTCCTGTTCTCTCTCTCTCTCTCCCTCTCTCAAATAAAATAAATAAAATCTTAAAAAAAAAAAAAGAATAGTTGCCCTGATAGATTCTAAAAAAGGGCAGGGGGAGGAAGGCAATGCAGACACCTGGGAATAGAGAATTGGGTAAATTAATTGTGGTAGTCATACAAATACTGTGCTACTGTTTAAAAAGGTGTTACAGAAGAGGTATTTGTAGTACTTTGATAAGTTAAAAAACAGGCCATAAACAGTTTATACAGTATTAACCTGTTTTTGAAAAAAAAAAAAACCAGCATATAATTCCCGCCCCTAGAAAAAACTGGAAACATCCATGCCAAAATGTCAGCAGTGGTTTTCTTTGGGAAATGGCATTGCAGGTGGTTTCCCCCTTCCTTTTGCTTATTTATATGTCATAATCAGTTATGTCCGATAGAATGTTCCGCAGTGATGGAAATGATCTGTATCTGTTCTGTCTAGTAGGGCAGCGCCTAGCCACGTGTGGCTCCTGAGCACTTTCAATGTGGATAGTGTGTGAAGAGTGGAGTCTGAAGAGTGGAATTTTACATTTTACTTAATTGTGTTTATTTATTTATTTTTAAACAATTTCTTTTTTTTTAAGATTTTATTTATTTATTTGACAGAGGGAGAGAGATCACAAGTAGGCAGAGAGGCAGGCAGAGAGAAAGGGGGAAGCAGGCTCCCCGCTGAGCAGAGTGGGGCGGGGGGGGGGGGGCCCATGTGGGGCTCGATCCCAGGACCCTGAGATCATGACCTGAGCCGAAGACAGAGGCTTAACTGACTGAGCCACCCAGGTGCCCCAATCATGTTTAATATAAATGTGAATGGCCGTGTGTACAAAGTAGTTACTTACTGCATTGAGCATTGAGGTTCTGAATTGTTTACAGAGAACACACAGTGGCTTTGCAAAGAGGGGAAAAAAGAGCTTTTCTTTCTTTTTTCTTGTTTGTTTATTTATTCTGCTACTTGTAGAACTCCTTGGAGATCTCCATAAGAGGCGCGGAGTGTCAGGGCTTTGCAAACTGTGAAGTGCTGTACTCAGGAGTGCTGCCATCTGTGACTCTTCTTATCCAGCCCCTTTTTCGCCCTTCCCTCCTGGGCTCTGAGATGGAGCCCCGGCTAGAGACAGCATCTCCGGGTGGTCTCTGGAAACGGGGAGGGTGTCTTGGGATCTGTCCCCCACCCCCCCACCCCCACCCACACATTCATTCATTCAACAGTCATTGTGAGCCCTCCCTCTCCTGGCCAGGCACTGCTCTAGCACAGGGGATAGTGGGACAATGACACATCTATCTGCTCCTGTTGGAGATGGCGTGGGACAGGCCGTGAGATACGTGAGATAGAAAGTCACAGGGCTGGGACGTGGAGTCCTGCCTGGCTTTGTGCCCCGGCTCAGCCTCCTCGGGGCACAGCACTTAATCTCCCTAAGCCTTCACTTTCTCTTCTATAAAAGCCAGAAAAGAGGGACACTGCCCTGCGGAAGCACAGTGTTGAATAGAGCTGGGAAAGCGCTACAAAGGCTTGCAGAGATGTTCATCGCCAGAGAATGTGCTTTCCTGGGGAAACAACTGGGTAATGAGACCCAGTCCGATGCCTACCACAGATATTATTTTGGATTCTTTAAGCATAGTTAATGTATCAACCTTAGGGGCGCCTGGGTGGCTCATTTGGTTAAGTGTCTGCCTTTGGCTCAGGTTGTCATCCCAGGGTCCTGGGATCGAGTCTCGCATTGGGATCCCTTGCTCAGCAGGGAGCCTGCTTCTGCCTCTGCCTCCTGCTCCCCCTGCTCATGCTCTCTCTCTCTCTCTGACAAATAAATAAAATCTTAAAAAAAAAATAGGGGCGCCTGGGTTTCTCAGTGGGTTAAAGCCTCTGCCTTTGGCTTGGGTCATGATCTCAGGGTCCTGGGATCGAGCCCCGCATCGGGCTCTCTGCTCAGCTGGGACCCTGCCTCCCCTCTCTCTGTGCCTGCCTCTCAGTCTGTGTGTGATCTCTCTCTGTCAAATAAATAAATAAAATCTTAAAAAAAAAAAAAAAGATATCAACCTTAGGAAGACCAGAAGAAGATGTAGTCATCCACCCATGAGACGTCTGCTTCAGGTTAAGGGGGAATCGGGGTTCTGTCTGGAAATACAGACCTGGATTACCATCCTCCCCTTAGGATCTTGGCAAGAGAGCAGAGGGGACACACAGGCAAACTCCACTTGGCCGTCCCACTGGTATATGCTGGGTCACTAGGGACACAATGGAACAAGACAGCCTCTGCTCTCAGGAAGCTTCCAAAGGAAGCCAGGAGGCAGCTGTTCTTCAAATAGCCGCTCAAATATATAATTACAAACTGTGATAAGGGTTACGGGGAGGAAGCAGAGCGCTATGAAGACATGTCATGGGACATCTTGATTTAATGGGAGTAGGAGGGTCAGAGATGTCTCTGAGGAGAGCAGGCTCTGAAGGGGCTTCATAGGGGGTGATGGGGTGGGGGCAGAGGGCTTGGGTGGGAGGCAGATGAGCGCTCCTGAGGCCAGTGTGGCTGGAACCCGTAGGCAGAAGGAATGGGGTCTGCCACACTGCTGGGGCAGGGGCCCAGCCTGCTGGGTCCGCCAGACCAAGCTCGGACCGATGAACCGTGGCAGGGGAGGGGCGGGGAGCACAGTTGTTCATTCTGGGATGAATGCTGAAGGGGCAGGATGGAGGTAGGGAGGGCACAATGCTGCTGAGGTAAGGGGGTGGCAGCGGGAGGCAGAGACGGGGAGAGATTTGGGAGCTGTTTGGAGACTTGACATTGGATTTGCCCCGGAGACGTGGCAGGAGGGGTCCCAGTGTGGTGAGTTCTGTGAAGGAGGTCCGATTAAAACTGACTTGAGGGGTGCATCTGGGCGGGGCTGTGCAAGGGGCTGCAGCGCCCCCGGTGGAGACAAAGGGGAAAGACAGTCTCCGCGGTCAGTCTCCGCAAAGACCATCCTCTGTGTGCCTGGGGAGCTCCCAGAGAAATGAAACCGAGGTTTGTTGAGCCCTGGCTGTGTGCCAGGCCCTATTCCAAGGGCTGCACCTTCATCGCCTGATTTAATCCCCACAACAATCCTAGGACATCGGTGCTATTACAACTCCCATTTTACAGAGGAGGAAACTGAGGGTCAAAGAGGCATTGAGTCTGTGAGGCGAATCCCAGCCAGGCTGAGCCCGGTCCCGCCTTTTCGCGGTGGTGTCATACTGCTCTTGTGGTTTGCGGTGACAAGAGCCTGGAGGAGCTGGAAAAGGTGGGAGGGGTGGGGCGGAAGCTGGAGAGATGGTTTCCCCCAACACTGATGGATGGGCTGCCCTCGTCAGGTTAGGGGGTCTGGACTTGGCTATGGCAGAATGGGTAGCACATTCTTTGGGAGGAGGTGATGAGGTCAGATAGGCTTTTTTGGAGAACTCACTCTGGGACCAGGGAGAACAGATGGGGGGATGGAATTCCAGAGGGGATGAGACTGAGGCAGGGCATGGGGGCGCCCAGGGAAGGGGCCACGGCAACAGTGAGGGGCAGGCTCTGAGACGAGCAGCGGGGCTTCGGGCAGCAGGGATGGACTCCAGACAGACAGGGTGGCTGACCAGCAGGATTTGAGGGATGAAGATTCAAACTTGGGTGACAGGAAGATGCTGTGTATTTTATTCATGCATAGAGCAAACTTTTACCGAGCACCTACTAAGCGCCAGGTTCAGAGCAAAGTACTGAGAACCCAGAGAAAAAAGATGAAATTGGTAGGAAGCCAAGAAGGGAGGGGGGAAATGCAAGAAGAGAAGAAGGGAGGGGGGGAGACAATGATGAGTTTAGTTGGGGAGGTACTGAGTTGGAGGGGTGGGGGACAGCTATGGGACAACATCCAAGGGGCATTGGGTAAGGGGTCTGGGCCTCGGGAGAGAGGTGCATTTGAGATACAGGACTTAGAAAATCAAGTCTTGAGGACAACTTGTTAAATTTACTGAACATGATTGATCTGTACACTTAAAATGAGCTGATTTTTATGACATGAATTATATCCCAATTAAGTTCAAAAATGCGACTAGGAAAAAACCCTAACAAGTCTCAAAAAGTCATGAAAACAGGGAGGGGGTGAACATTCCAGAGGGAAGGCAGAGGGCAGGAGTGAAGGCCTGGGGACAGGATGGGGCGGGGGTGGGGTGAGGGGTGTAACATGGTGTGACTGAATTTGGGCAGCTGTGAAGGAAGTGCCTTGCTCACAGGCTACTGAGCACTGGCCCCCTGCAGGTGGTGCGGGAGCCTTTGCTTCCTAGACTGAATCAATCTTCCGGACAACCCCAGAAACATGATGCCATCCTCATTTTACAGTTGGGGAAACTAAGGTTCAGAGAGGTTAAGCAAGTTACCCAAAGTCACATTGCCTTCATTAAAGGAGTAGAATCAGTTCAGTCCAGGTCTGTTGGTTCCGAAGTTTGGGCTTTTAATTAACTCTGGACCAAGTTTTGCCACATAGAACAAATGCCCCATCCGAGAAGAGGCAGGTAGTGGGGCTGGATCCTGGGAGCCCACTGCCAAGAGACCTGGGGCCGAGACACAGGCGCTACAATGGCGCCATCTGCTGGTCCAGGTGTGGAGCTTGGCCGGCGATGGGCAGTGCTCATTCCCCAACTTGGCACAATTCTCTTTTTCTTCCCCTCTCAACATTGCTTCCTCCCACTAGGCCTTAGAGCTAGTAGACAGGGATTATTGTCTGGCCTCAATTTACCAATGAGGACACCAAAGCTTAGAGAGGAGAAGATGACTAGAGAAGTAGAGGAGGACCCAGGATTCAAGTCCATGTCCATGAGATGCTCTCCACATCCTATGGAGATTCCCATAGTGTCCCCGAGGGCATCCAGGGGCATCTAGGTCAAGTCCCACTCTTCCTGCTTTACTTATGGGAAGACAGCTTCAGGCAGTTGTCTGACCTATCAAGGTGTGTCTCTGTGTGGGGTGTGGTTTACAGAGGTTACTTCTGTATCGACAGGCAGTGTCCTGGGTTCTCAGGCTGGGCAGAAGCCCTGTCCCCTCTTTCCACTGGGGAACCTAAGCCAGGCAGTATCGCTCTTTGGAGAAATGACTGCCCTTTCTCCTTCCATAACCCCTCAGGTATTGTGAGTCTCAGGTTCAAGAAGGAGGGGGGGGAGGGGAAAAAAAAGAGGCCCAGGGAGAAGGGAGGACAATGAGCTGGGAGACAGAGAGGCAGGACCCCTGCAAAAGGGAGAGAGTGGGGCCAGAGCAAGGCCAAGATGAGTGATAAGGACAGACACGATCCTAAGCTGAGCCACCACCACTGAGGGACAGGCACTGAGGCACGTACTTCACAGGGCTAAAACCCTTAACCCTCTCAATGACTCCGACAGACAGGAAGGATTATTACCCTCATTTACAGTTGAGGAGCAATATGAGGGAGTTTGAATAATGTGCTCAAGGTCACATGCAAGTAGATATGAAACTGGCATCTAAACCCAGGAAGCAAGACTCCCAGGAGAGAGGGAATGATGGAAAGCAGAAAGAAAGGGGCGACAAGGTATTAGAACAGAGATCAGGCAGGGTGAGGGGCTGGAGCAAAGGGGTCCTGCTGCTGGGGGGGTGGGTCTTGTCCTTGAGTGTATGAAAAAAAAATATATATATATATGTCATGGGGAGGGAGAGGGTCTGAGAGTCTCTTGTTATGTCTTGGTAACAGCCATGGTGAATTGCTGGGCTGTGGCTGAGCAGACCAGTGTTGGTGAGGGGCCTTTCTTGTGCCCCACATTTCTGGGTTGACTCATAGTCATCCTTCCTGACTCGGCTGAGAAGTCACCTCCCCAGGGAAGCTGCCCAGGGGATGGTTCAGGCCTGCCTCTCTGTCCCTCAGTGGCTCTGGCTCAGCCAGGAATCAGGTAAGTCTGGCTTTCTGACCCCTTCTCCTGGATCTCCTGGGAGGTGGGCACTGAGCCCAGACCGAGGGGACAGGAAGGAAGAAGACAGGAAGCGTGTCCCCCCCACCTCCCCCAACTGCTGTCCCACGTGGCTGGGCTCCTCTTGTCTCACCCTCTCCTTCTCTAGGAGCCAAGAGGGTTAAGTAAACCATCCCAGGACAGCCAGGCCAGACCACCCCACCAGGCACCTGGCTAGGCACTGCCAATGGACACCCCTCTCAACACCATCACCCTCAGCATCCCTGGGAACAGGGCTAACAGAAATAGGAAACACCCCCACAGCCCCTCTACCCCCATCCGCAGGCCTCATCCAGAAGCAGGGCTTGGAAATAGTGACACAGGGGAAGAGGGCATGGGAGAGCCTCAGAAGGACTCTGCTACTTACCCGGCAGAGATATGTGAGGCTCAGCATCCTCATACAGAAAGGGGGTAATACTAGTAGCTATTCCAGAATTTTCCGTAAAAGTTACACAAAGTTCTGGAACGTAGTTGAGCGTCTAGGAAATGGTAGATGCCACCACTACCAATACAAAACAGTGAAGAGTACGCCTTCATATTTCATCCCTCGATAACATCTATACTGCATGTTTACTGAGCACTTACTATACACCAGATAGCGTTCGTAGCCCTTCACCTGCACCAAGTCATTTAAGCCCTACTACCCTCTTGTGCCTGTTTGAGAACAAAGATAGGGGGTCTCAGGCACGGTGGGGTGCACAGCTGGGAAGGGGTGGAGCTGGGGTTTGACTCAGACTGTCTGGCTCTGGAGTCGGTGTTCCTCGCCACTCTGCCACATACTTGTATTGTCGGGCTGTCAGCAGTTCTCATGTGACTCTGTCATTGGGAATGATCATCATTCTCATCTCGTTGCTATTTGTCCGGTTCAGCATTGGCTGATCACTCACTGGGGCCAGACCCTGCGGTGGGATAGAGAAGGAGGCAACAGAGAGCTCCCTGTCTGGTTCTGGCAGAGGATAGACACTTTAAGAAAACCCACCCTAGCAAGTGATTGGTTCTATGGTAGGGCCTCCATGAGGCACAGAAGAGGGAGAGATAAACCCTAGAATGCATGACCAAAAGCAGAAGGATCAGCTGAAAGAGAATGAATGTTTGCAAGCTGAGCAGAGTCTTGAAAGATGAATAGGAGTTTGACAGGCAAAGAGGGAGAAAGAGCATTCCAGAGGGAAGAAGCAGCAGGTGCTTCTCCCTCTGTCTGCCACTCCCCTTGCTTGCTCTCTCTCTCTCTGTCTCCCAAATAATTTTTTAAAACATCTTTTTAAAAAAGTTATTAATAACTTCAGGACAGTGACAACAAGACATTAAATAGGTACTGAGCCCTTCTGAGTATGAAATGGGGCAGGTCACATGCCCAGAAAGCTCACCCTACAACCACCCATTATCCACACTGGAAACCTGACTGCCGTCTTTGCCTCTTCTTCCCCCCTACCCCATACATTGAGTCCTGTGGATTCAAACTCATTAAATGGCTGCCCCTTCTTCACCCCAAATGCCGTGCCTCTGATCTAGGCAGCACTTCTCACCCCCGGACAACAGCTGATCCAGCTTCCCAGACTTGCCTGCTCTCGCCCATCCTCCCCTTTGCAGCCAGACAGAGCTTCCTACAGGCCAACCCGACCCTAGCACCTCCCAGCCACCTCCCAATGGCACCTGCAATGGATTGAACTGTGTTTCTCCCCAAATTCACAGGGTAAAGCCCTAAGCCCCAATGTGACTGTATTTGGAAATAGGGCCTTGAAGAGGTAATTGAGATTAAATGAGGTCACAGGGTGGGGTCCTGATCTGATTGGACTTGTGTCCTTATAGGAAGAGAAAACAGTGACCTGGCCCCGCCCTCTGCCCAGCACAGGCACAGAGGAAACAATGCGTGCAAGGACCCAGGACAAAGGTGGCCATCTACAGGCCAGGAAGAAACCATCACCAGAAACTGAATCTGTTGCCACCTTGACCTTGGGCTTTTGGCCTCCAGAACTCTAAGAAAATTAATTGCTGTTCTTTAAGCTATGGAACTGGTGGTATTTTGTTATAGCAGCCTGAGCGGACCAATATTGTTCCCCACTCCCTGAGCTCTGTCTCTGGTCCTTGTGGCCCTGTGTGGTTGGGACCTACCTCTCTGGGTATTGCCAGAACATCTTTCCTGTCTCTGGAAAGCTCTCTCTCCCTTGGCTCTTCCACACGTCTCCTGCCTGGGGACTGTCCTCTCCACCTCTTCAACTGGCCAACTCCAGTCCCCAGCCTGGAAATGAAACCTCCCTGACATTCCCCATGCCTGCACAATCAAGGTAGGGCCCCTCTTCCCTGCCCTCACAGCCCCTCCAGGCTCCCTCTCTTGTCTGTTGCACTTGTTACTCGGGTCACT
Organism: Lontra canadensis; assembly: GCF_010015895.1. Lineage (NCBI taxonomy): Eukaryota > Metazoa > Chordata > Mammalia > Carnivora > Mustelidae > Lontra > Lontra canadensis. The sequence continues at coordinate 16,963,719 of NW_022631019.1, forward strand.
GCATATTTTGGGCTTCTCTTACCTGTTGTTCAGGAGCTCCTTGAGGACAGGGGCCGTATTCCCCAGCAACTGCTGTTCCCACAGCTTCTTGTCCCTGGCAGCCCTTCCAGAATACTTGAGGCCAAAGAACAGGGCCAAAGGAGCAGGGCCGAGGGTGCCAGGAGAGAGTTCGGTTAACTTTGCATTCTCCCTCTTCCCGGGGAGAATTTCAACTGTGTCTTTTTGGACTGGGTCATTCATTTACTCACTCAACAAACAACCATTGCTCTCCCAGGTAGGGCGGGGCCCTGGGTGGGGTGCTGGATGCTGCAGAGTAGATGCCTGGGTCCCCACCAGGAGACACACAGACACAGATATCACACTATACTGAAAGAGGGTCTCCCTGGCAAGTCAGGAGAAAGAGGGGACTCTGATCAGACAATCCTGTAGTTGCATCCAGGCTTCGGTCTTCATTAGTCGGCGACCCTGGGCAATCCACATGCCCCACTTTTTTTACCTTGAAAATGACCCTGACATTCACCTGTATGGATGAGCCATTCTCAGACTTCCTGAGACTCCTGTACACTGTTAAGCATTATTGAAGCCCCTACAGATCTTTTCCTTATGTGTGTTATTTCTTTCAGTATTTACCATACTGGAAATGAGAACTAAGACATGCTAAAAACCTGAGTACAAACATACATTCCATTTCCCATCAGAGTAATGACATAATCTTGCCCCAGGACCTATGCTCAACCAGAAGAGTGAGAAACAAAATCCTAGATCCCAGCTCCAACTTTATGAAGAAGCAGAAACAACCTTAAAAAAAAAAATTAGAGGGGTGCCTGGGAGGGTGTCATTTGAGTGTCTAACTCTTGATTTCAGCTCAGGTCACGGTCTCAGAGGCCTGAGATGGAGCCCTGAGTAGGCCTCTGAGCTCAGCATGGAGTCTGCCTGTCCCTCTCCCTCTGCTCCTCCTCCCACTTGTGCTCTTTCTCCCTCTCTCTCTCAAATAAATAAGTCAAATCTTTAAAAAATATTGTTTTAGGGGCACCTGGCTGGCTCAGTCAGTAGAGCCCGCGTCTCTCTTTTTTAAAAAATTTTGTTTTACTTAAATTTATTTTACTTAAATGTAAATTTTACTTTACTTAAATTAACATATAGTATATTATTAGTTTCAGAGGTAGAATTCAGTGACTCATCAGGTGTATATAACAGCCAGTGCTCATTACCGCACATGCCCTCCTTAGTGCCAGTCACCCAGTTACCTCACCACCCCCACACCCCTCCATCAACCCTTGAGCCTGTGAATCTTGACCTTAGGGTTGTAACTCAAGCCCCACAGCAGGCAAAGAGACTATTTAATTTTTTTTTTTTTTTAATCAGCATTACAGGGGCGCCTGGGTGGCTCAGTGGGTTAAAGCCTCTGCCTTCGGCTCATATCATGATCCCAGGGTCCTGGGAGGGAGCCCCGCATCGGGCTCCCTGCTCAGTGGGGAGCTTGCCTCCCTTCCTCTCTCTCTGCCTGCCTCTCTGCCTGCCTCTCTGCCTGCTTGTGATCTCTGTCTGTCAAATAAATAAATAAGATCTTTAAAAAAAAAAAAAGAAGAATGCATGTTCTAAGGTTTTAGATTCAGATTTTCAAAATGCCCTGTAGAAAGTATATGTTGACTGAAACTCCCAGCAACGAAGTATGAAAGTGGCCATTTTTCCATGTCTTCTCCAACAATGTTCTTTTTTTTTTTTTTTGTAGTGTTTGTTGTTGTTGTTTTTGCTCAAAAACCTGAAAGGTAAAAAATGGTACATTGCTTCAATGTGCTTCTCTTTCATTCCTCAAAATGCTGAGTATTCTTTCTTGGTTTATCGGTTATTTGCCTATTTGTGCGTTGGTAGGGGCTCTTTTTACTGTTTAATAACAGATCTTTGAATATGAAGGTGATGGAAATGCAAAGTAAACATTTGGATTCCAGAAGGGGTCTGGGGACTGTTTTTCCCTCTCCTACTCCCTTTAATGCTTTCCACGGAGTTAAGAGAGGAATGATTTTTACTCATTCTGGAAAGGCTTTTTATAAGAGAAATCTTAAGATGGACAACAAAAGATACTGAGATTACAAGGGCTTTTTATTAGAGGATTTTCCTCTCCAATCTACCGTTCCCCACTCCGAGCTGTAGAAAGGTTGCTGTGTTCTTTGTAGCCAGAAAAACTGAGTCATACCTCATGTGATCTTTCTGGCTTGCTTTACTCTCTGGGCCAAGTGGGTCCCCACCCAGTAAACCTCCTCACTCACAAGCTGTGCTTCTGCAGAGAAGACCCCACTTATTGTCATCTCACCAAACCCTGATGTGCCATGTCTCTGCCACTCACCAGCTGTGTATCCTTGCATGAGTCCCCTAACCTCTCTGTGCCTCAACTCCCTCTGAAATGGGGAAAGCATTACCTCTCAAGCGTTTTTGTGAAGATTAGATAATCTCTATAAGGCATTGGCCACAGTATAGGTGCTCAAGAAGCATCTGTCACACTAATAACTGATGATTGTTTTCTTTTCAATTTGTTATTGGTGTCTATGTGTGAGGGGTGTCCTTGTTTAGCTTTCTCTTTCTTTCAGCTGAAAACTCACTCAACTTTTCAGAACAACAATAAACCAAGCCCTTTTGCCTTAACCCACATGGGTTTTAAGCCTTTGGTGACAAGCAATAGAAATTAACTAGAGCCTCGGCACCTGGGTGTCTCAGTCGTTGGGCGTCTGCCTTCAACATGGTCCTGGGATTGGGCCCGCACTGGGATCCCTGCTTGGCAGGGGGTCTGCTTCTCTCTCTCCCACTCTCCCTGCTTGTGTTTTTTCTCTCACTGTGTCTCTCTCTGTCAATTAATAAATAAAATATTGAAAAATAAGAAAAAAAAAGGAATTAACTAGAGCTTAACAGAAAAGAAGGAGGGGCACCTGGGTGGCTCAGTCATTAAGTGTCTACCTTCAGCTCAGGTCATGACCCCAGCGTCCTGGGATCAAGCCCCACACGAGGCTCCCCACTGATCAGTGAGCCTGCTTTTCCCTCTTTTCCCTCTGCTACTACCCCTGCTAGTGCTCTCTCTCTGTCAAATAAATAGAATTAAAAAAAAACACACAAAAAATCAGAAAAGAAGGAAGTGGGGAGAATTTCTTATAAAGACTCAGTGGTGTCTCAAGGATTCCAAGAGTTGAAATGGGGATTTTTCTCCCTGTTTCTCCCTGAAGGTCTGATGTGTTTCCCTCTCCTTGTCTCCCTGTCTTGCTCTAGACTGGCTTTCTCCCCCACTATAGCCATCACCAAATGCTTCTCTCCGTTACAGTCTCTACCGCATGTAGAGACCCACTAACTGACCCTAGATGCTCAAACCAGGATCTGGTTAGAAAGATTTTGATTGGCCCAGATTTGGCCACATCCAATCAGATGCTGTCCCTTAAGAAATACATAGTAAGTAACTGCCAGAGGGCCAATGAGTTCACCAAAGTTCCTCTTTATAGCAGAGCCAGCTGAGAAGCTTAAGCTTTGAGAGGGATTAGGGGAGAGGTGACCAGAAATTGAATCCAGAGCTCCCAGAATTGTCCCCAGAAGGTCAGACCTTAAAAGACCTTCATGCATTACCTTGTTTAACCTCTGCCCACATTTTATAGAGAAGGAATGAGGCCCAGAGGTATGTGTTTTTCTGAGGCAGTCCAGCCAATCAGTGACTGAGCTGGAACCAGAGCTCCTGGCACTATGGCCCCATCTCTAGGTTTCAGAAGACCAGACTTGATTTCTCCAAGAGCAGTGCTGTCTGGTAGAAATTTCTGTGATGACAGAAATGTTTCATGTCCATGCTGTTCAAAATGGCCGCTCTTGAGTGCTTCACCTGTGGACATTGAAATTGAGGAACTGAATTTTAAGTTTTATTTAATTTTAATTAATTTAGATTTAAACCACCACATGTGGGTAGTGACTCCTGTATTGGAGAGGATAGTCCTACAACCTGAAGTCTTCTGATCTCTCAGGAAAGGAGTAGACATCAAATCCCCACTAGTTGAAGAATCAAAAGATAACAACAGAGAATTCATGCGAGAAGATACATGGAGAAAACTATTACTTCGTAAAAGTATTTAGTAATTATGGAAATCTAAAACGAAATTGCCTTAAGCTCTCTCCTTTTTGCCTGTCAAATTGGTGAAAATAATTAACAGCTGTAAATTATACCATTTAATCTCCCAACAACCTTGTGAAATAATAATTTTGAGTGTTCTCAGAATGCCTGGGCCAATCATGCCTCCGTCCTTTATGACCTGTGTGTTCCCAAATAAACAACTTAGCCTTCATTTCCTTGTCTGTTATTAATATGACTATCTACATGAGAGGGTGTTTTCTAGGGGCAAATGGAAAATGCATGCAGAGGGCTCAGCACAGTACCTGGCACGCGATACGTGCTCAGTACATGTGAGCAGGGATTGTTATCTCCATTTTACATGTGGCTCAGGGAGGGCAACCAGCTTGCTCCAAATTGCCCACCTGTTAAGGGTTGAGGCCAGGATTCACACTGAGGGGTTTCTGTCTCCAAAGCCTTCCTCTGGGCTGTCTCTTTACATGGCTCAGGATCCATTAGCACTCTCCCTTCTGCCCCCCACTCACCCCTTCCTTATTCCCCTGCCTCTAGAACTCTGGTGACTCTGTGGGGTCTCTAGATTTTGGTTGTCCCTCAGACCCAGCTCCCGAGCGCCCCTCCATGCATTGGGAACCTCCTGGACTATACACACTGGGGAGGGGGCGGCTGCTGCAGACCTGCTGGTGTGGGGAGGAAGCTCCCTCCTTCCGTACTGCAAGAAGAGGCTGGCCTGGTGAGAATGAAGAGGAGGTGAAAGCAAGAGGAACGAGTGAGCGGGAGGCGCCTGGGTGGCTCAGTGGGTTAAAGCCTCTGCCTTTGGCTCAGGTCATGATCCCAGGGTCCTGGGATCGAGCCCCGAATCAGGGTCTCTGCTCGGCGGGGAGCCTGTTTCCTCCTCTCTCTCTGCCTGCCTCTCTGCCTACTTGTGATCTCTGTCTGTCAAATAAATAAATAAAAATCTTAAAAAAAAAAGAGGAACGATCCATGAACTGGCAGAGCTGACGCTCCGGGTCTTTGGATCCCGAGACCAGTTTCCTTCCCAACGCTCCACAGATACTCCGAATCAGAAGCTGAACGTCCATGGATGGTGATAAACACAATGATCCCAAGGGCCTCACTTTACCTCTAATGAACTTGTGGGACTTAGAGCTAAGGAACTGTCGACACACCCAGATGCCAAATAATGAGTGACAAACAAACCTTAGATGAAGGTGAAATTAGCTTCAGGATCCCACCACTTCACAGATCATTTCTCTGCCACCACCTATGTTGGAAGAGGGAGGGCCAGGGTGGGGCGGTAGGATCAGCTCAGTGCTGTGCTAATACCCCCCAGCTGCCCCCAGGTGCCACCTAACTGTTGCCCAGGTTCTAAGAGCACTGTGGTTTGTGGTTAGAGCGCCCCCGTGTGTTTCCACTGTGTCATAAGTTCTTGAAAGGAGCCTTTATCAGCATCATCAAGATTTATGAGTGAGGGGCTTATCTCCTTGAATCACCACCACAACAAGAAGCTGGTGGACATCCACACCAGGAGGGGCTAAAGGACCACTGAGTGAGAGCGGCGTAGCCAGGACTCCGATCCGATTGTGTCAGCCTTCTCAGAAGCCTGTTCTTTCCGCCACTGTCCCCTTCATCGAACTGGTCTCCAGGCATAGGGCCTGGTCATCAAGAACTGAGTGTGGATGGTTCCAGAACCTCTGGAGGCTGCCAGGACTGTACTGGCCTCAGTCCAGTAGCTTGTCCTCAATTCTGGGGCCAGCCCTTCCCTGTGGGAGACTGCCCCGCCCCCTGGTCCCTGCTCATCTTCTTCCCAGGTCCTACCCTAAACATTCATTTAGCAAGCCAGGGCTGGAGGCTGGGACCATGGAAATGAGTAGGGTCAGACTTACAGCCTTCCTTCAGGCATGAGTTCACTGAGAGGCAGCGCTGGGCTCTGGAGGAGACTCTGGGTCAGACAACTTGAGTCCTGCTACTTTCTCCCCAGCGGACCTGCTCCAGACCCTCAACTTCCTCATCGCTCAGGTGGAGTAAGCGGTCGCATAAAGGTGACAGTACGTACAGGAGTTGGGCCCTGAAGGTGGTAGCAGTTATTCTGCATAATTCACCAAACTCAGGGTTTGCCATGGGTCAGGCCGTATGCAGGCGGCTGGAGACAGGGATAAATCCATGTGGTTTGTGATGCCCAGGCAGGACCAAGAGGCACCTATGTGAAAGACTAGAGCTCTGACCCCCTTGCTCCTCTTCTCCCCACCCTTTCCAAGATGCCTCCCTCCCACAAACACACAGGCCTGATACCCCGGGACAGCAAGTCTGGGGACCACCTCCCACCCCAGGCCCGTCTTTGACCCTTGGGCCACTTCCTAATGCCCAGCCTGGTACTAGGGGTGGTGGGTGGGGGTATCAATTAGCATCTGAAAGCCCAAAGGAGCTTTATTTCGGTGGGCAGCAGGCTCACCCTCATCCCAGCCTGGAGGGGGAGAGGCCACCCACTGTGAGATGGGTGCTGGGTTCTTCCCACGCATCCCAGGGCCAGTGGGCCAACAGGAACAAGGGACCTAAGGGGCGGGCTGGAGAACTTGTCTGTAAAAGGGGATGGGGTACAGTGCCCTGCTGGTCTGTTCTAGGAGACCAGCAGGGCAAAGGAGGTACAGAGGGGCTTCTCCTGGCTCTGAAAGTAGGCACATCCACCTTGGGGCTGTTGGAGGGACCAGAGCATCCGCAGGTGTGAGGTGTTGAAGAGACCCTCCCCCCCTCTCTGCCCTCCTGGCCACCTGTTTTCTTCTCTTGCCTCACCCTCTGCTGGTTGGGCTGACCCAGTCCCAAGGAAGAGAAGCTCGGGACAGGAGTGGGCAATTCATGCCCCAAGCATGCCTGTCCTCTCTCTGAGCAACTCCCAGCATGGGCAAAGAGAAGACCCACATCAACATTGTGGTCACTGGCCACGTAGATTTGGGCAAGTCCACCACGACAGGGCCTCTCATCTACAAATGTGGTGGCATTGACAAGTTGACAGGTTTGAGAAGGAGACTTCAGAGGTGAGGCTGCTCTGCCTGCGCCTCCCCACCCCTCCGTCCTAGCCTTGGATTCCCTAGGAGGGACTCCTCCTTGTGAGGGAGGCGAACGCTCACCTCTGCTGAGCACCTGCTGGGCTGGTAGGTGCTTTCCCTCTCAATCATGCCAGGAAGGTGCTGTGGCTGCCATTTTCCAGGTGAGACAAATGAGGCTCAGAAGGGTTAAATAGCTTACCTGAGGATGGTGCCAAGATTTAAATCTCAGTGTGACACAGATGCCATGCCATATCTCAGGAGCTAAAGCTGCCATTTAGAAGCAGGGAAAGGATTTATTTTCCATGCATCTACCATGGACCTTAGGGTAGCCCCCATGGATACAGTGGTAAGGGCAAGCAAGCCTTGTCCCCCAGAAACTTCTGGCCACGCACCCTTCCATCACACAATAAGCTCCATAAAAACATGGGTGTTGTAGGAGCCCAGGTCGGACAATGAACATGTCCTGAGAAACCTTGAAGGACTCCCAAAGGAAGGGATCTCCTCTGGGCCTTGGGGAAATGGGATAGGTGTCTGTGACCACAAGGAGATTGGAACAGCAGGTGTAGACCATCTGAGATGGAGAGTCATTGCCTGGTAGGACAGGAGACATGGGCCCTGAGTGTCCTGCCAAAGAGCCTGGTCCCTTTCCCTGCAGCAACTAAAGGATTTCAGGCATGGGAGTGATGGGAATCAGGCAAGATCTTTTTAGGAAGAGCACACTGCTGCAGCATGGGGAGAACAGGCTATAGGGCCCAATGCTCGGGGCTGAGAAGCAAGTCGGGAGGTTGTTGCCGTCGACCACGGGAGTGAGGACGGTGGCCTGGGCTCAGGCAGCAGCAGTGGGGATGGAGAGTAATGGGTGGAACCCAAGGATGTGGAGGTGGGGAATCCACAGAACTTAGGAGTTAGCTGTAGAGAAGGGGGTAAGGGAGGAAGAAGAGTTGAGGGTGGCCCCCAAGTTTCCAGCTTTGGCAATTGGAAGGTCAGTGACTACCAGCGGCAGAGCTGACTGGAGTCCGAACTGGTCTGCTCTAGACGTGGGAAATCTGAGGTGTCCACGGGGCTTTCTGTGCGCACATCCAGGAGGGCAGCTGAATATTGAAGTCTGGAGCTCAAGACGGAAACCCAGGCTAGAGACTAAACCATGGGAGTGAGGCTGGAAAGGGTGACGGACAGAGCCTTGGGATGGGCGGAGCAAGACTCCATGCAGGGGAAGGAGAAGGGAGAGCCAGGGATCTTAGAGTTGGTGAAGCATCAGACAAGACTGGAGTAGTCTGTAGAACCAGCTGCTGCAGAGACAGAAATAGGATGGAGGAGAAAAAGCAACAGGTCATAAATCAGTGCCATCAGCTATTCTCATCTTGGCTTCCTCGGGTACAGTCAGAATTGTGGGGGTGCTTATGTGGCAGGGGCTGCCAAGGAAATCCTTAGAACCGTGAGAAAGAGACTGGTCCATAGCAATATGGTAGAAGCCTAGCCATTTGCTATGGAAAAACAAATGAACTGATGTGGTTCTCAAGCTTTCTGGTCTCAGGAACCCTCTGCATTCTTAAAGGCACCCCAGTGAGTTTGTTTATGTAAATTAGATCTATATATTTATGATATTCAAAATTAAAACTGAGGTTTAAAAATGCTTCATTCACTTAAAAATAGTAGTAATAAACTCTTCTTATATTAATGTAAATATGACACTTTTTTATGTATGAAAAATAACTGTTTTTCAAAACAAAGAATCTTGGGAGGGTGACATTTTTGCTGATATCTTTAATGTCTGGCTTAATAGAAGACAGTTGGATTCTCATCTGTTTCTGCAATCAACCTGTTGTGATTTCACTTGTCATGTAGCCTCTAGAAAACACCACTGCACAATGATGAGAAAATGAGAGAGGGAAAAGGCAAATAATGTCTTAGCATTGTTAAAACAGTTTTGACCATACAAACGCTAAAAGGTTTCGGCGTCCCCGACCACTCTTGGATAGCTGCTTATCTAATGAGTATTCTAAACTCTAATGAACTTCATAAAATAGAAGTTCCTACAGTAGCGAAAGGACACATGGGTTCTATTTCTATCTTTCAAACTAATTAGTTTTCTTGAGGAAGCCACCTGGTCTCCAGTCTTTCCTTTTCTCCACTCTTCCCTCTAATTAGAGCCAAAATGAACAGATGCTCAGGACCCCGGAGCTGGCAAGTGGTAGAGTATACCCAAGACCAGCATGTTAACTTGAATATGCTACCAGAAGCTGGGAGGGCTGAAAGCAGCTCAACTTCCCCAGGCTGCCATGGTTAATTATCAGTCATAGATACCACTTAACTAACATAGGGTAGGGGTTAAGATTTTGAACTTGAGTCTGATGCTTTGTGGTTCAAATCCTGATGCCATTGTTTATTAATCCTATGATCTTGGGCGAGTCCGTTAATTTCTCTGTTACTTTGTCTGCAAGATAAGGGTAATACTTCACTAAGTTGTTGTGAGATTAAATGAACTAACCCACGTTAAGTGCTTAAAACAGCTCCAAGTTCAGGGTCAGCATTACTTACGTGTTTGCGATTACTGATGTGAAGGCTTGCTGACCTTGTGCCAGGTCCACATGCCTGCCTAGGCACTTTATCATTTGGCCCTGGGTCACTGTGACTCTCAAACCAGCTCTGAAAGAGAAACTTAATTATACAAGTAATAAATTCTATTGTTTGAAAAATTCAAAGGTCTCTCCATACACTGCCCTGTTCCCATCCCTTTGACTCTCAACTCATTTTGGAACGTCCTTCTTGGTTGATGGGGCAGCTTTGGATATAGGGGTGACCCTGGGCCTTTCCCTCTTATTCCAGGCCCAGGTGGGAAAGGCTCTTTCAAGTATGCCTGGGTGCTGGACAAGCTGAAGGCAGAGTGGGAACGTGGCATCACCATTGACATCTCCCGTGGAAGTTTGAGACCAGAAAATACTACATCACCATCATCAATGCCCCAGGTCACCGTGACTTCAACAAGAACACGATCACAGGCACCTCTGTCATCTTGGCTCTGAGTCGTCTTGGCTCTGTTTCAGGGATAGGCAGTGTCTCTTGGCTCTGCTTTGGGGGTGGGCAGTGTGTGTCCCACCAGAGTTGTCTTGCCTTTGCTTCGGGGGTGGGCAGTGGGTGTCCCTGGCCAAGTCTGAGTTGGGCCTTCTCCCCTCTGTCACTTGGGCCAGGCAGACTGCGCTGTGCTGATTGTGGCAAGCAGTGTAGATGAATTTGAGTCTGACATTTCCAAGAATGGGCAGACCTATGAGCATGCACTCCTGGCTTACATGCTGGGTGTGAAGAAGCTCATTGTGGCAGTCGATAAGATGGACATCATGGAGCCTCCTTACAGTAGCACATGCTTTAAGGAGATCAGCAAGGAGGTGAAGGCCTATATCAAGAAGATTGGTTACAACTCTGAAGCTGTCGCCTTTATGCCCATCTGAGGCTGGTATGGGGACAACATGATAGAACCCAGCACCAAGGTGAGAACTGGGTTGGGATTAATTAAATGCAATCTTCCCACTCAAATCTTTGAGTGTCTTTGAGAATATAATACCCAGAATTTATAGCATGCTAATGGGCCAATCACTGTGAATGATCCCCATTTTACAGATGAACAGAGGTTACTCAAGACTACACAACTAGTAAGCATAGAGCTGCATTGTGCAATGTAGCATTTAGTTACATGGGGTTACTAAGTTTATTTTTTTTTAAGATTTTATTTATTTATTTGAGAGTGAGTGAGAGAACACAAGTGGGGGAGGGGAGGGATGGAGGAGAGGGAGAAGCAGACTCCCCACTGAGCAGGGAGCCTGATGCAAGGCTTGATCCCAGGACCTTGGAATTATGACCTGAGCTGAAGGCAGACAATTAACTGAGCCACCCAGGTATTAACTTTAATAATTTAAATCGCACAAAATCATTTCAGTTCTTTAGTTGTATTAGCTATATTTCAAGGACCGCACAACCACATGTGGCTGCCATATTGGACAGTGAGGTTACAAAATATTTCCATCATTGCAGAAAGTTCTGTTGAGCAGTCCTGGCAAAGTATGGAATTCTAGTCCATGCTCAGAGCATCTACTTCTCTAGGCAAGTTAGGAAGTATCAGGGCAATATAAGTGTGCCTAAGATAGAGTTACTGTGCTCATGGATCCCAGATTCTAGCAGTGTTTAAAATTATTAAATGAGTGTCTCCCTACAAAGGAAGTCTATCTCTGGCATCAGACCTGGGGTCAAACCCCAGCTTTCTCCCTTGCCCACAATAAGGAATTAATATTCTTAATATTAATTCCTAATTCCTAATGGACTCACTTCATGGGACTGTGAGAATTAAATGAGATCAGCTCATGCATACAGTTAGTGCTCAAATACTAGCTGCTATCCCTTACTACTTTATTGCCTAAAGCCTACCTTTTCCACAACTGTCTTGAGGGTTCTTAGCTTTTTCTTCCACGTTTACATAGCATAATCTTTTTCTGAAGATAAAAGTAATGTCTAACATTTTTACAATGACCCTTTCATGCAGATATGAAGCATAAACTTCATGGCTTATAGATAACCTAGTTTTCATGCAGTTCTTTCTAGATATCCACAGCTGGACTAAAACTGTATGTAATTTTCTATAAAACTCCTTATTTTTAAAATTTCCTTTGCCATTTAAACATGTTGAATACTTAGTGGGTGTTTTATGTTGTAGATCACAGAGGTGCATTAGACTGTGGGGTCATACCCTTTATTAAGGGAAAATGGTGTTGAGAGATTACTATGTGCCACACACCAGACTAAACACTTTACATGTACACAACCCTGTAAAGAAGGCATTTTATTCCCATGTAAAATAGGAGAACTTGGACACAGTGTAGTTAACTAATAAATAGCCCAAGGTCACCAGCTTCTAAGAATATTGTTTCTAGTTTTATTAAAAACTGCCATAAGCATCTTCATAAATAAATCCTTGCATGTGTCCTCAACTTAATTAGAATAAGTTTCTAGTGAAACAAAGGGTAGGCATTATCTTCGACTCTTCTGACACATACTGCCCAATTGTCCTTAGGAGAGATTAGAGTTATCACTGGGCAGTGTGTTCCTTTGGGTGGTACGTTGATATTTGCATACTGGCCACTGTCCTTGGTGCTGAAGGTGTGGTAGCAAACAAGATGACACGGTGCTGGGACACTAATGGTCTTCTGGGGATGGTGGTAATATAGTGGATGATGACAAGTGCTAAGAAAAAGGTAAGTGTGAGGGAGGCATGGTATGATCTGTTCCTCTATATTGGGTGGTGAAGGGGGAGGTGGGGGGCTCTTCTAAGCAACAGTAGAACAGAAACTTGAAGCTCTGATGCCCATTTCCTCATTTCCCAAGTATTACCACATAGTTCAGCTAGTGAAATAGGGGATTTCATTCTTTGTACCTTTGGGTATTTATTAGGCATCTAGTATGTTCTAAAGGATTTTATTTATTCATCTGACAGAGAGAGACAGAGTGTGTACGTGCTTAGGCAGGGGGAGAAGCAGAGGGAGAAGGAGAAGTAGGCTCCCCCTTGAACAGGAAGCCTGATGTGGGGCTTGAGCCCAGGGTCATGACTGAACTGAAGGCAGATACTCAACCGACTGAGCCACCCAGGTGCCATATCTAGTATGTTCTAGATGCTAAAAGAACAAAACATGCAGTCAGTGGACTGGATAGTAGATTTAGGGTTTAGCCTCCACTTTCAAGAAATACCTGTGACATCAGAGACCTCAGTTTCCCCATTTTTAAGATGGGGATAATGCTGACCTCATAGGCTTAGTTAGGCCTCTGAGTTGGCATAGAGCCAAGTTAGTTGCTAAGTTCATCAAACTAACAGAAGAGCTTATCTTCATCAATGAGGCTGGTGTTTGAGCGGGAAGTTGGCCCATAGAAAGGCGTCAACTGGAATCCCAGTTAACTGATCCATATCTGAAGGCAAAGATGATATCTCTGGTGAGCTTTGGCCAAGGTTTTTAGAGAAGCAAATATGGTATCTGTTTAAAAGGCCTGTATACAATGCATTGTCATCCTTAAGGTCATATCCTTCTAGAAGGCCTTATGCTCAATAATGCTGCCCTTGCCTAAGATGTTGGGGAACAACTAGTCTTTAGAAGGTATAAATGTTACAGTATTTGAGTCTTGTTTGCATTCTCATTCCTGAATCATACTTAACTGTACTGCATGTTTTCTCTGCTCCTCCTGTATAATGAGCAGATGAAATGAGACCCAAGGGCTAATCAGATTCAAGGAATCTCTGCTTCCTAAAAATATTGGCTCAAGTGAGGAGCAACACCTGCAAGATTTAGAGTAACAGCCACCATTTAGTGGGTGTATAGTACATGTCGAACATTGTGCTTGGTGGATTGTGTGTGGTTTTTTGTGCCTTTACTTGAGCCTGCAAGGTAGGTGGTGATATCTGTTTCATAGATGAGGAAGCTGAGGCTCAGAATGTATTAAAAAATTGGGACACCTGGGTGGCTCAGTCAGTTAAGCGTCTGCCTTCAGCTCAGGTCATGATCCCAGTGTCCTGGGATCGAGTCCCACATTGGGCTCCTTGCTCGGCAGGGAGCCTGCTTCTCTCTCTCTCTCTCTCTCTCTCTGCCTGCCACTCTGTCTGCCTATGCTCATGCGTGCTCTCTCTCTTGCTCTCTCTGACAAATAAATAAATAAAATCTTTAAAAAAAATTGCTTGAGGTCCCATGTTCAATACACATTGGCACCTGGGACAGGCTCCCTCAAGCTAAGCAAGCTGCACATTTGGTGGCTTTTTCAGATGTCCTGGTTTAAAGGCTGGAAGATCATCAGGAAGGAAGGAAACATGGTGGGCATGACACTGCTAGAAGCACTGGACTCCATCATGCCCCCTGCCCGGCCTACGGATAAGCCCCTGTGGCTGCCTCTGTAGGATGTATACAAGATTGGGGGTGAGTATATGTTATATTTGGGTTCTTGGGGTTGGGAGCTCACTGAAGTCTGGCTGCTGACAGCTCTGGTTGCTTTGTCCCCCCAGGCATCAGCACCTTGCCCATGGTGTGGGTGGAAACAGGCTTCCTCAAGCCAGGCATGGTGGGGACCTTTGCCCTCTGCAACATCACCACAGAGGTCAAGTGTGTAGAGATGCACCATGAGGCCCTGGCTGAGGTCCTGCCTGGAGATAATGTGGGCTTCAATGTGAGGAATGTGTCAGTGAAGGACATCGTGCGGGGCTATGTTGTGGGAGACAGTAAGAATGACCCACCCTCGGAAGTAGCGAGGTTCATCTCCCAGGTGAGGAGGCCCATTTAAGGGGTGTCACCTGAGACAGCCATGCTGTCATATGAGCAGAATGATTCACTGGGTCATCCAGGAGGTGGGCACTGACCAGCAGTGTAGGTAGAGTCAGACTGTCCAGGTTAGAATCCTGACTATAACTTCTTTGTCACTTTGCCCTTAAACAAAACAATGCAATTCAATGGTCTTGTTCATTTCCACAGTATGGTCTTAAAGACTTAAAGTAGTCAGTTTCAAATCAGGTGGATTAGAATCACCTGGGATGCATCTCAAAAATGCAGATTTCTAACATTTTCCCCAGTGGTTCCAGGGAGTGATTTGGTAGATATGGGTGGAAACTGGGAATCTGTATGTTAGAGCTCTCAGGTGTTTCTTTGGCCCAGAGTTAGAATGTGGAGGCTGTTCTGACTGCAACGCCTGGCACATTCTTGCTTCTGAAGATGGAGGCTGGCACTATCTCGAAGTGAGTTTGGGAGCATTACACGAGGTAATGATAGGTAAAACAGCTGACCTCGGGCCAGAAGGTCACCTAACAAGTTAGTTAGTTGCTACTGTAATGCATTTTTCTAAATGGCCGGGAAAGGTAGTACATAAATAACATGTATGTGTGTGGGTTTTAGTATCACTCATCCCCAGCTCCGCCACTTCCTGCTATTTCATCATGGGTAAATCATCCAGGCCCAGTGCTATGCCAATTAAATTAGAATGCATGAGACATGCTTAGCACAGAACTTGGTATACTCTACAAATGTTCAAACGCTCACTGTAATTTAAAGTGTGTCCAAGAAGGGACACCTGGGTGGCTCAGTCAGTTGAGCATCTGCCTTCAGCTCAGGTCATGATCCCAAGGGTCCTGGGGTCTAGAGTCCCATGTCAGCAGGAAGCCTGCTTCTCCCTCTGCCTCTCTCTTCTCCTGCTGGTACACTTGTTCACTTTCTCATAGATACATACATACATACATACATAGTGTTCAAGGTGCCTGACCCCTTAGCTGGTTAGGACTACCTCGCCTGGAGGATGCTGGGCTGACACCCTCCTGGCTCCCATCCCACCCTGGGTTCCAGATGATCACTCTCAACCACCCTGGCAGCATGGCAGCTGGCTGCTCACCAGTTCTGGACTGCCACATGGCTCACATTTGCAGACCTCAGGGAGAAGACTGACTGGTGCTCGGGCAAGAAGCTGAAGACAATCCCAAAGCCCTGAAGTCTGGCGACTCGGCCATCATTCAGGTGATTCCAGGAAAGCCCATGTGCGTGGAAAGCTTCTCAGAGTACCTGCCCCTTGGTAAGCACCTTGGACAGCACTTGGGTCCTAGGAGCTGCCTCTTCCTCCTGGAGCCGGGGAGCCAACCTGTCACTCCCAAGCCAGGTTGCAAAACCTGGTCAGAAGGACCAGAGTTCCAGATTAGAAGGGGTGGGGGGAGAAAGAAAAAAAAGGAAAGTGGCTTGCCTAGGGTGACACAGCAAGGCAGGGCCACTTTAGAGCCTTGTTACTCAAAGTGTGGTCGATGGACCAGCAGCGCAGGCATCCCCTGGATGAGGTGGAGAACCTCAGGCACCATCCAGACCTGCTGAATTCAAATCTTCAGCTTCACAAGATCCCCAGGTAACTGGGATGCACTTCAATTTGAGAAACCCTGATTTAGAGGAAGTGAATAAAGCAGAGATTAGTAAGGATTTTTCTTTTTCCTTCTTATTCAGTGTAGTGGTTTTCAAACCTGGTGGATAATCAGAACCACTGATGGACCCTATTAAACCCAGAGGCTGAGACCCTGAGAGATTCACCTGGTCAAGGCTGCAGCCTAGGAGTCTGTTTCAAGTATATTATGCATGGCTAGGTTTGAACAATTAACTTAGAATGTTCTGAATTCAAATATATAGGGAGTAGGCAATTTTACATCGTGCCTGCTCTGTGCTAGATGATATTTGTAAACAAACAAGTCCTTGCCATCAGGGCCTCCCAGTTAATGGGGAAGGGGGTGAATTTCAAAAGGCTAATTTTAGAGGCAGGCCACAGAAGGTGCCACATGAATCTTGCAAAGCTGGTTTAGTTCTTTCTACTTCTGCCAAAAATACTATGAGGTTGAATCCAGATGCCAAAGCCTTGCCCTCCATAACTTGAAATCAGAGGAGCATTCAGGAACCTCTAGGAGAAGCAATTGCCAGGTTCACAGCTGAATGTATATGAGATCCATCATATGGGTGGTTGTGATGGGCACAGAGAAGGAGCTAGCTGCTTGGAGGAGGCTGGGAGTATTAGTATTAGCATGTGGTGGGTGCACTAAAAGCAAAGTTTTCCCTGTGACCTTTACTTAGGGAAGTAGGACAGTCCAGTGGCTAAAAATGTAAGTGCTGGTGTGAGACTTTCTGGGTTTTCAACCATCACAGCAAAGTGACCTTCTACTTCTTTGCCCCAGTTTCCCCAACTGTAAAATAGATATAATGAGATCTACTATGAGTTGCTGAAGTTAATGCACTCCTATGTATAATTCAGAGTATCACTCACTTGACCTCTTGTGCCAGTGTCCTATAGCTCGTGCGCTGGTAGCATTTGCCACCTGTTTCTTCATGCCCTGTGTCCTAGGTCGCTTCCCTGTGCGTGACATGAGGCAAACAGTGGCTGTTGGGGTCATCAAGGCTGTGGAGAAAAAAGCAGCGACTGGTGGCAAAGTCACCAAGTCTGCCAGGAAAGCGGCCAGGAAGTGAGCAGTGAGCCACAGCTGGAAAAGAACAGCTCAAGGAGAAGCCTTAGACTTACTCTTCTCTTGCCTGAATGGTTTTAAATCTGCCCTGCTAATGCACTTTTCTTTTTGCTGATGAGTTTGAGGCATGGGAATAAAGCACAGCAAGACTTTTTGTCTCTGCCTCTGCTGACCCTGATGTTGTAAGCAAGGAGGAAGCAGGTGGGGTGCTCAGTCTAATGCTACCCCTCATCTTCCTTCTGGTGCCTGACTGGTGCAAGAACCAGAGAGCTAGGGTCACAGGAAGGAACAGGTCTAAAGGGGAAAGTCTAGGGCAGCTTTTGGCCCAGGCCAAGTTCATCAGTTCCTAGATGAACACCAAGACTCTGGTGTTAAACTGCCTAATTTAAATAGTGTCTAAAAAGTTACTGATCCTTCTGTGTGCTATGCTCATCTGTAAAACAGGAAAACAACAGTATCTTCCTCCACAGGGATGCTGAAGTTTGAGTGAACTGGCACCTGCTGCGCATGGTAATCAGCTACTCTCATTCACATGGTGTGGACACTGGAGGCAAGTGAGCACTATTACAGGGAAGTTCTGCTGCAGAAAAGTTGAGAGGAAGGGAATGAGCCTGAGATTTGTAGGATGAGCTGTTTTATATTTCCTAGGTATATATTTCCCTCAGGTTACTTTAACTTCAGTTTAACAATTTGAGTCACAAAGTTGCAAGAGGCCATTTCACCCAGATTCCCCGAATCTTATTTGCCACTTTTTCCCTGATTTGAAAGTAAGCTGAAGACATGATGGCCATTTACAACAAACACTGTAAATCCAACAATATTCTCTGATATAACCTAGGTCAAGTAATCAGAATGAAGATACTAAATTAACATGGGTACCCCTCTGAAATCTGCAGACTTGATTCAGACTTTGTCAATTATTCCAAAAACATGCTTTATAGCAAAAGAAAATCCAGGATCATGTGTTGTATTCAGCAGTCTTGTCTCTTTCTTCCAAGTTTTGGAGCAGCCTCTCCCTTGGCTCTGCTCCTCCCAGAGGTTTGTTTGAGGCCTGGGATCTCGATCCTGGCTAGCTACTGGCTGCCTGATGGAGGAAGCTCAAAGGTGCCTGTTGTGAGGAGGGGGTATCTCTTTGCTCTCCTCCATCAGCCCAGCTTTCCAGAAGTCCCTTGCATCCCTACCTAATGAAACCAGAAGAGCCTGGGGGCTTTTACCTCCCCTGTAACAGTGGGAGAAGGGAATTATGGCAGAATTAAGAGGCTTGCCTCCCTTTCCACCAAAGACCTTTGCCCATTTATTCCTGTTAGAGAAACTGGCAGATTCAATACCAAGTTCTCCCCAGGATGTGGGTCCTGCTGCTGAGGATTAGCGTAAACCAGAAAGCCCTATTACTGTTTGCCACTGGAGCCTGTCAGAGACTAATCTGCAAGCCATTTTTGTGCGTGCAGGATGACTGTTGATTATAAGCCATATCTAACACTTTTTGGCGGGGTGGAGGGTAAAGGGTTGCTTGGATATAGTGAGTTTATATTTAGAGTAACCCTTCTTGTGGGCGCCTGGGTGGCTCAGTGGGTTAAAGCCTCTGCCTTCGGCTCAGGTCATGATCTCAGGGTCCTGGGATCCAGCCCACATCTGGCTCTCTGCTCAGCAGGGAGTCTGCCTCCCTCTCTCTCTGCCTGCCCCTCTGCCTAGTTGGGATTTCTTTGTCAAATAAATAAATAGAATCTTAAAAAAAAAAAAAAAGTAACCCTTCTTGCGAGCTTAACTTTGTGCTCTACACAATTTTCACCACAATCTTCTATAATATAGGTACCCATATTAAAGCTGAGAGAAACCGAGGCTGAACGAGGTCTAATTAGTAATCTGCTCTGGGTCGTGGAGCCAAGACCAGAGCAAACTGTCTCCACAGCTCAGGCCTCTTAAGCCATCCCTGTTCTCACTGTATAAATTCCATTTATTTACAATGTTACCGAATAAATTATATGCATTACAGTTTGCACAACTGACTTCACGTAGTCCTGGAAGTCTCATCACTCCAAGAACCACCAGGTCCGGAGACTGTGGGAAGGAAGGGCGCCCACGAGACCGGAAGTTCAAGGAAAAGCCGGTTCAGGGAGCTTTAAAAGAGAATTTTTGGAAAGCCCGGTAGTCCGCGAGGGTGGCTCGTGGTGGTGGACGGCTGCCGCCAGACCGAGTCCTACGTTACGCCGCGCCGCTCCCGCCCCTCTTACTCCGCCGCAGCTCTCCGGGTATCCGGAGGAAAGAACCCGCCTCCCGACCCATAAGGCCCTGGGCCGGAAGCTTCACTTTCTCTTCCTGTTCTCCACCATGGCGGTGAGTAGCTGAGGCCCGGGTTTGCTTCCTTTCATCCGCCTTCATCCGCGGCGGGCCGAGGCCGCGGGAAGTGCCATGTCCGCGGCCTGAGAAGAAGGGAGCCAGTAGGGCTGGCCGTGCCGAAACTGGCAGAGTCGTGCGGGCCGAGGGCGCGGAGCTGAACCCTGTGGTCTCCTCTCCCGCCGTCTTAGGAGCGGGCTCAGGGCAGCCACCGGGAGGGCTCAGAAGCTCGGCCCGTCAGCTGCAGGAAGGGCGAGGGGAGCGAACGAAGTGGCTGGCACACGGTGTGCAGACCTGTTAACCGACCCGGGAACTTGAGACTTGGCGGGTGCTAGGGAGCCTCAGCCTGTTGCTGCGCTTGGGGAAGGCGCTAGCCTCCTGTCGCGGCCAGCGGGCTGCTTCGGCATGGAATGGGGGACGTCGCACAACCACGTGTTTCCTGTTTCCCCAGCGTTTAAATTCTGTTTGCTCCGCGGTCGGCCGGATAGTGCGGACGCGCTCCGACACCCTACACGCTGAGCTCCTTGGGGTTCCTCTTCTCCCTGTAACTTGAACTCCCGATACGTGTCCTAAGTTTCTGTTAACCCGTTCCGTGCATGGAGGAGGGAAGCCAGTCCCGAGCTGTCTTCTGCCTTGGTACCTCCCACACGGACACCGTGATACTTTCTAAACCCTTAGGGCTTTAGAAGTAGTTATGCGGTGTCTACGGATGCTGGGCTCGCGGCCGTCTGGGGCCGGGTTGTGTGTTGACTGCCCCGCTTCCCTTGTTGCAGCAGGATCAAGGTGAGAAGGAGAACCCCATGCGGGAACTTCGCATCCGCAAGCTCTGCCTCAACATCTGTGTGGGGGAGAGTGGAGACAGACTGACCCGGGCAGCCAAGGTGCTGGAGCAGCTCACAGGCCAGACCCCCGTGTTCTCCAAAGGTGAGTGGTGACAGGTGGGGGGAGAGGACCGGAGGCTCGGTATGCCTGCATGTTTACTGATTGACCTGGCGTCCAGCCTCTCTACTGCCCATGTTGAAAGTGACAGTTGGTGTCCCTTAAAAGCATGACTTTCCTGAGCTACCCAAGAGGTATCTAACTTTCAAGATTGGGTTTGTTGTTGGAATACCAGGTTCTTAAGTTAGCAGAGATTAAGGTAGGACGAGTCCCAAGTAGAGATTTTCCCAGGGAAAGTTGGAAAAGTTAGAAATGTTGGGAATGTCGTACATTCCAGTTGTTGTCGTACAATTCCAAATGTTGACACACATTTGGAGTTTATAGGCTCCATTAAGGTCAGAGCTGTGTACCTGGACGGGCTGCGTTCAGATCCCGGCTCCGTCATTTGCTGGTCTGACTTTGGCCTTTCTGGGTCTTAGCTTCCTTATTTATCTAAAGGGGATGATAACACGTAATAAGATTGTGAAGGGTCAAAGGGATTCTTTGAAGTGCCTGCCATATGCAAACTCAGTGTAGACGTTAGCGTTTTGTTGCTTTTTTTTGTTTTTGAAGTTCCATTGCTTTATGGTAGTGGAATACCGCAGGTTCTTGGGTTCAGATCCTGTCTTTTATTACCGACTGTGATTTGGGGCAAGTTAACCTCCCAGAATTTCATCTGTAATATGAGGACAACCTTACAGTAACGCTTTAGAGAATCTTAGGTGCTTTCATTAATGTTTTATTTTCTTTCGAACACAGTCATCCTATTTCTTTCTAGAGGCCTATTCTGGCTGTGAACTTGGCCCATCCTGAGACTTAGGCATTATGACTTCGAGCGTTTTTTGGTTTTTTGTTTTTTTAAGGTTTTATTTATTTATTTGACAGAGCACAAGCAGGGAGAGTGCAGGGAGAGGGAGAAGCAGGCTCCCCGCCGGGCAGGGAGCCCGAAGCGGGGCTCTATCCCAGGACCCTGGGATCATGACCTGAGGCAAAGGTAGATGCTTGACTGACAGGCACCCAAGTGTCCCCTTCGAGCTCTTAATTGCCTAAGTATGACTGAGGACTTGGGAGTTGAAAAATATGTTTTCTGTGTTATGGAAGAAATGAGATGTAGGTGACACTGGTTGGAATGCCATCACTTGGGATGTGGGTAGGTATTTAATGTTTCTTGGGAATTATGGAGATGATGTTCTGGGGAAGAGGTGAGTGCAGTGGGAGTGTGATACCTGATTCCTTGTTTCCCCCTGCCTGCAGCTAGATACACAGTTAGATCCTTTGGTATCAGGAGAAATGAAAAGATTGCTGTCCATTGCACAGTCCGTGGGGCCAAGGCAGAAGAAATCCTGGAGAAAGGTCTAAAGGTGAGGCTGATCCCA
This sequence comes from Lontra canadensis, assembly GCF_010015895.1. NCBI lineage: Eukaryota > Metazoa > Chordata > Mammalia > Carnivora > Mustelidae > Lontra > Lontra canadensis. Next base: position 16,985,472 of record NW_022631019.1, read on the forward strand.
TCCTGGGATAATAATAGAGTGCCGACTTAACAAGTAGATAGTTGTGGTGGTGGTGGTTATACTTCATGTACTGTCTTTGGTGCCTTGGCTTTTTAATTTTTATTTTATTATTTTTTAATCTCTAAAGGGTGTTTCCTGCACTCAGCAAGGTTTAAACTGTTCTTCATGATTTCTCTGGGTTTTTCCATGCCTTTTAGATGTTTGGAAAGTTCTATGACATCCATGGTTGGGATGTGATTTGGTGTCTTGGGGAAATGATGAGATTCTGTTTAGGATCACATTATATTGAATTGCATCTCTGGGATCCTGAGTGTTGAGGTCTAAGCTAGTAATGTGGGGTGATTTGAGTTGACAATGAGTGTGATTGCTGCATTTTTCTCCTTAGGTTCGAGAGTATGAGTTAAGGAAAAATAACTTCTCTGATACTGGAAACTTCGGCTTTGGGATCCAGGAGCACATTGATCTTGGTATCAAGTATGACCCAAGCATTGGGATCTACGGCCTGGACTTCTATGTGGTACGAATATTTAGTCTTCTCTACTCCTGATCTGTGAGGAGAGTGGGATCTGCTACTCCTTTATTTTGTGCGTGCTGCCTTGATGTTGGATCGAAGCGGGGAGTGTTGTCTGCCTTTGTGTTCTGCCCCTTGGGAAGATGTCCCTTGTTTGTGGCAGGTGGCAGGATGCAGCACTGAGTAGATAGGCAAGATCCTGCTATCGCGAAGCTTATGTCTAGGATCTAGCAAGCACCAGTGTGACTAATAGGTGGAAGGAAGAACTGTTCCACCCACTGAATTGAAAATGGAGAGTTTGGTGCTGTATGTGGTGTGTGCGTTGGCTGTACGGAGGCTGCTCCTATCCCAGCTCCTTCCCTTAGACCGTGGGGATAGCGTGTGTTCCATCCAGAGGACGTAGATGTGAGTTGGGTGAGGTGTCTGTTTGCTCAGTCAGGATAGGGATTTCAATGTAGAAATGACCATTTGTGTTACCGCATCATGTTTGCCCAGTCGTAAAACCACACAGCAAAAACCGGAAGTCCTGGCTAGTGTGGAACCGAGTCATGGCAGCACCCTCACATAGGGTTTGAGAACAGCAAGCCTTTAAGAAGCACTTTTGAGCTGAAGCAGAAGAGAAGAATAACTATTTCTTTGTGCTTCTCAGAATCTTAAGTTTTCTGTAATACACATATTTACAGTAAGCTTCCCCCCCCCTTTTTTTTAATGTCACTTTTAAAATGTGCTTTGGAGACTGGGGAGCAGTGATGGAGAATCCTTAGCTACTGTTGGAAGTTGGGCAGGGAAGTGGGGGGTACTGCAAGTTCCAGCCTCCAAAGCAGACCTCTAGTGTCGTATGTTGTCCAGGATGCTGGTAACTGGTTTATTAGACCCTGAGATCATGGGTCTCTTGTTCCGGAAATCATTGGGCCACCAGGTGACTCTTGAAGATCAGTCTCCAATGTGTGAGTCTTGTCCATCTACTCTTGACTGTGAGCTGGCTAGGTGACTGTTGGTTATTCCTGGGACAGGTGCTGGGTAGGCCAGGTTTCAGCATCGCAGACAAGAAGCGCAGGACAGGCTGCATTGGGGCCAAACACAGAATCAGCAAAGAGGAGGCCATGCGCTGGTTCCAGCAGAAGGTAAAGCTGATTTATCTCAGGTGAACTGGTGGAATGTGGTGTTGGTGAATGGAGTTGGGATTTGGGGGTGCAAAATCCAGCACCATTTGGTGGGTAGTTTCTTTAAAGATAGAGTATTTGGGCACCTTGACAAATCTGGGCTTCCAGGGTTGGTGGTTTGGACACCCAAAATCAGGGTTTCTCCCCACCCCCACATACACAGGTAGCTGGAAGGGGAGGAATAGGTCTTTAATAGGAGCCCCCTTTCCTCAAGGTGTGGTGCAGTTTAGCACAGTGTAGCAGTTGTTAAAACTGGCCAGTTTCCTGCTTAGTTCAGAAGGGATGTGGGGTTCAGAGCTGAATTTATGTATCAGATGTGAGTTCTCAAATGTTAGCCATTGATGCCATCTTTGCTGTTGCCTCCTGTTGTGAAAAAATAAAATCTCTTCTCTTTCAGTATGATGGGATCATCCTTCCTGGCAAATAAATTCCCGTTTCTATCCAAAAGGCCAATAAAAACTTTTCAGTGAAATGTATATTACTGTTGTGTGTTCTGTGAAAGGAGCCTGGCCATATTCAAGTCCCTGGACCTCCAGCCACTTAAAGCTTCGTTGGGAATAGCTGGTAACGACCCTGTCGTCCTCTGGATGCCAGTGTTTCCTGGCAGATCGAAGCGTGAGCTTCACAGCATTGCCTGTGCTCCCCACACTCTTGTCGTTAGGCTGTGGCAGTGCGGCAGTCACATGGAAACTGTAGAGGGGAGGGTATGAATATAGCGCTGGGGTTTGAATGTAGCACTTTGGTTAAAGGTGGGGTACAGTGTTCCCACGTTGCAGGAGGCTCCCTTCTATTTAGTAATTCTGTTCTTCACTAGAGATTATACCAGCACCTGTGTCTGAGAAAGGGTATTTTACAGGCTTCGGTGTGTCATGTTTGGGATTAAATTTTGATTTAACTGTTCAGATTCAATTTTCCTTTAAAATGAGAAGGTATAGGATTGTTGAAGCAAAAATAAGCCTAGAAGACCATGTTGTTTGAGGCAGATTTCCTGGATTTGATTCCCTGTCCTCCTTTTTATCTGCTGTACTACCTTAAGCAAGTTCTTCTCTGCCCCAGTTTTTCTCATCTGTATCATGGAGGCAAGTGGTAGCCCTCAGAAGGTTAAATAGTTTAATACTTAGAGAATTCTTAGACCTGTGCCAGGCATGTAGGGCTCAAAAGGGGCTATTTCTGTGTTTTGGTATATGAGAAATGTTACCCTTATCAGTTAGCTCTTCCTCTGGTGTGAAAGTAAAACTTCTTGTCTTTTCCTTGTCACTGAACCAGTGACATTCAGAAGTCACCATTTCTCTGGCCGTTGGACACAGTGCTTGGCCGATGGTTCATAGTTTTCCATTTAGGGTTTACATTTTGAGCACATGTTAATTCAGTTCAATAATTTACTCACTTGTGACTAATGAGTTCAGTTTTTCTCAGGTGGCCTTTTCACTGCCATTAAATGGTTCTCTAATTTGTTACCTGCCTTTGTAGTTATTTTAAAACCCAGGAATCTCTTTGGTGTGCCTTCATTGTTATGGAAATATGACATTTCTGTCTTTGTGATAATGAAGTCTTACCCAGAGAGGTCAGATACAGTTGGTTAAAGGGGAGAATTATAAAATGTATTACCATATACTTTGTGTTTCACTTAAAATACTCCCATGCATTCACTTTCCAGTCTGACTCTAGGGCCAGGACTATCACATTATAAACAGAGTGAAACTTGTGTGGGAGTAGTGATTCTTGTGGTTCAGTTTCATGGTGGGAGGGGGGACTTGACTTGTCTTAACCTCTGTAATTACAGTAACAACTACAACTGGAATATACACGTGAGAACAAATTGTTGGTGAATATATATAACTTCTGGCAGGTGCTAGCTGCCTTGGGGAGTCAGTATATTGTACAGAGCAGAGAGCATTATGCTTATTTTGTTTAAAGCATTTCAGAAATAAGTGTAGAAAGTGAATGGCTCTTTAATACTACTACAGCCATTTGTTGTTATCTGTATGTTTTCATGTTTAGGTTCCTATTTAATATGAACCTCCCTGCCCTTCATTTGGTCCTGCCATGTCATGTATTCAGTTGAGTTGACTCCCCCCCCCACCCCTTTTAAAAAATATTTTATTTATTTATTTGACAGAGACAGCGAGAACAAGAGCACAAGCAGGGTGAGTGGGAGGGGGAAAGCAGGCTTCCCACGGAGCAGGGAGCCCAATGTGTGGCTCAATCCCAGGACCCTGGGATCATGACCTGAGCTGAAGGCAGATGCTTAAAGACTGAGCCACCCAGGTGCCCCTGACTCCCCATTTTTAAAATTAAACTCCGTGGGCTCCTGGCCTAGTAGAAAAAGGACTCTTGGGAGTTTGGTGATCTGACTGGGTTTCAGCCCTACCTCTCAGTGATAGTCTGGGTGAGTCCTGAAACATGTTGGAGCCTGGAGCAAATGGGAAGACTTCCCTAACCACTTTAGAGGGGTCAGGGCCAGGAAAGCTTGCCTCCTGTCCTGGTTAGAAGCATGACTTCCAAACATTTCACATTGGTTTCTAAAGTACATGCATTTTGAGTACATCCATTCACTTGCTACTAAGTGGATACAGTCACCTGGGGTTTGGTTAAAACTCTTGGGCCTCACCTCATGTCTACTGAATTAGAATCTGCCTTTCTAATGAGATCCATAGGTAATTCGTGTGCACACACTAATGCCTAAAAACTACCTACATACTAGTGCCAAAACAGGGAGGGAAGACCTAATACCCACGGAGATTTCTTTAATAAATTTAGTTTTGTGAAGTTATTGCTGTGTGGCTGTTTTTCTCATTACTTCAGCGTTATCCATGAAAAAACTTAGATCAGTGTTAGGTCACCCTCTGCTCCCATGTCACATGGTTGTCTTCAGAATACAGTAGTGCTCTAGCAGGCATCTGTATTCCAGTACCAGGCCCGGAAAATACTGGATGCTACTTTGCTGACTGAATGTTCTAGTTCCTCAACTATCCTCTATGACAGTGTTCTCAGTCTGGGGCAATAATCTGTCCCCATCCTGGGGACAAAAAAAAATTTTTTTGTGATGTCTTTCAATTTTTTCTTTAACTAGGGCTGCTGTTCGTATTAGTGCCTGTAGGTCAGGGGTGTCAAACATTCTACGACTCAGGATAATGACGCAAGTAGTTGCTGTGTACATGGGTACAGGATGGTCACTGATACTCGAGCAGGTAATGAGATGGGGCCAGCTAGCTGTGCAAAGGCTTGGAGGGAACCAGTCTGGTTGACAAATGGCCAGATTATAACTAGAGAGCAAGGGTGGAAGTCCGGAGTAGATCAGATCGGGCTAGTGAGAGGCCACATCACAACCTACCATTACTGCCACTGCAGTAAGATAGATTTTTAAAGGAAATGGGGAAACCGCTTAAGTTGTACCAGAGTGCTTGGCTTTTTCACCCGCAGAGGATGGGCAAAGGGGAGATCAATCCAGGTAAGAGTAGTCTAGGGTTCTTTTTAAAGATGGGATCAAATACTTTTCAGAATAGTGTGTGTACATGGATATGTTACTATTTTGAGCTGGTTGGTAGGAAATACCAATCCATAGGACTGTGTGCCCAGTAACTAAGATACGTGATGATCCAGGTCTAGGAACAGTAGGTGCTCCTCCTCTATTAGAAACACTAGTTAGCAAACAGAGCTGTACTTTGTAGGCTTTTTTTTTTTTTTTAAAGATTTTATTTATTTATTTATTTGACAGAGTACAAGTAGGCAGAAAGGCAGGTAGAGAGAGAGGAAGGGAAGCAAACTCCCTGCTGAGCAGAGAGTCTGATGTGGTACTTGATCCCAGGACCCTGGGATCATGACTTGAGCTGAGAAGGCAGACGCTTTAACCCACTGAGCCACCCAGGTGCCCTGGCTTTCTCTTTAACATAATTAAGAAACAAGATACAATTTTCTTTATTTTTTGAAGTTTGTTGTTGTGGTTGTTGTTTTTTAAGGTTTTTTTTATTCATTTGACAGGCAGAGATCACAAGTAGGCAGAGGCAGGCAGAGAGAGAGAGGAAGAAGCAGGCTCCCTGCAGAGCAGAGAGCCCAATGTAGGATCCCAGGACCCTGGGATCATGACCTGAGCCGAAGGCAGAGGCTTTAACCCACTGAGCCACCCAGGCGCCCCCAAGATATAATTTTAATTTGTGTTTTTTTCCTCTTAAATATATTCTCATGTCATTATGGTGGCTTTAGAATACACCATCTTCTAGAGGTATGGGATATACTGCGTTATATATGTGGCCAGCACTGAATATTCGAGTGTTAGTTTTGTGGGACTGCCCCATGCCCCAGTACAGGCTCTCTTGTTTTGGCCCTCTGTAGTATCTGTGAGGTCCTTGCATAGTATCTTCAAGTTATCTGATGGTGTGGTGGTGTTGAAAGAACACTAAGCTGGAGAGACGTCATCTGTGTTCTGTTTTCTGCTTTGCTTGCCCTGTTAGCATCATGACCCAAAGACAAGAACAAAGCAAGTTGCAAGCCATCTGGCCCTCCAGAGCAGACTGACCTGCTAGATTTTGTCTAAGACTCTATGAACTTTTTATCTTCTGATTTTGTGCTTTTGCCTTTTTGTGCAGTTTAACCACCTGCTAGGCACAATCTATTAAAGTCCACATGTCGGTTGAGGTGCCAGCTGTTGGGTAAGGACAACAGTGAGTAGTAGGCTGCCAGTGGCTGAGTCCTAAAGGGTTAAGGCCCAGGCTTTCCAGGTGAGTGGCCAGGTCAGGGCCCAGGAACCACCCACATATAGTTTAAGCTGCCATTCACTAGGGACCTAACTGGTGCCTGGGGGTACAGAACCACTTGCAAGCAACTTGTTATGGAAACCACAGTGTATGGTTGTCAGGGGGGAATCCAGAGTAACGCACCCGGGACACCACCACCAGGAGGACAGAACTTCACTCTGCTCCAGGTGCAGGAAGGCTCAGGAAACAGATGCAGAGGTTTGTGTTTTCACAAATCTGAACAAAAATGTGGAGTTGTGATTGTATCAGTCGAGGACCTTATATAATTTGATTTTAAGGTGTTACATAATTGTATGTATCACTATTAGTTTAATTTGCTTTTAGATAAATTATGTCCACAGTTAACCTGTGGTGTGAAAGTAGCTTGGAAGGCAAAGGCATACAAAGTGCTGTTCTAGACCCCCCTCAGTTACCCTGCTGAATGTGCTTTGTTTGTAAGACTTTTAGCCCTTTAATACCATGGTGACTGCCTCTGAAAGTGTTTTCCTATAGTGTATTTCTGTTTTTTTGCTTTTAGAGATTGGTTCTGCTTAAACATGTGGTATATCATGGTGTGTAAGAGCACAGAATTTGGAATTAAAGCATCTCAGCTGTTAGTTGTTTTTGTTTTTGTTTTTAGATTTGTATTTATTTGAGAGAGAGAGTGAGTAAGCACAAGTGGGTGGAGGGGCAGAGGGAGAAGCAGACTCCCTCCTGGAATCATGACCCGAGCCACAGGCAGACGCTTAATGAACTGATCCACCCAGGTTCCCCTAAGCATCTCCGGATACCGTGTAGGTCCCTGACAGAGAGCGTTAGGCTTCTTTCCCATAAGAGCCCCACTAGCTGCCAGCCGGCGCCTCCTCTGCCTCTACTGATAGCAGATAGTTTACACAATGGTTGTTGGGCCCAGAGTGGTCATGGAGGCAAACTCCAGGGGAGGGTTCTACTTTCTTGGATGTCCGTCAGGATTCTTTTCTGACAGGCACCGATCAACTTATTTCATTTTCATGGCACTGTGAGGTGCTAACAGTGATTAAGACTCAGAGAAAGGCACAGAGGAGGAAATGAATTGTCCAGTCACAGTGGTGGTAATGGAGCCATTCTTCAAAGGCAGGGCTGTGGGTTCAAGCCCCATGTAGGGTGTAGAGATTACTTAAAAAGAAAAATTTTAAAAAAGGAGAACTGGGTTTTGGGAGTGATAGCAACTTGGAGAGGGACCACTTACAGCTTCCTGTCTGCTCAGTTCAGGATTTCTGTCTCTTGACGTTCATTCAACATGTGCTTGAGTGCTTACCTAAAAAAGCACAGCCTTGAACCAAACAGATACAGTCTGCTGCTCAGTGGACAAAAAGTCCCATGTCCCTCCTACCTCCCCCCACTTTTCAGGTAGAAAAGAAATCCACTGCCCTGTTATAAATAGCAAAATAGGATTCCTGCCCAGTGTAACAGAGTGATACTAACTGTGCTTTTCCAGGTCATCCCCTATTGCCACCACAAAAAGGAGGGGTTGGATTTGTTCCTCCTGAAGGCATTCCATACTGTACCCTAGCCCCCAGTATTGAAAAGCCCTGGGTGAGTTGGGTCCTGGGGACAGGTTTGAGTTCACAGAACACAGTAGTCCACATGTGGTCTAGAGCCATCTGCATCAGTTACCTGTTAAAAATACATATTCCTGAACTCCACTCAGAAACTTGAACTTAGTGGGGCTCAGAAATTTCACATTTTTACTACATAGAAAGTTAAGGTTCATTTTTCTCTCAACAGCAATGGCTTGCAAATATTTTTTAACCACAGTCCCCTTAAGAACTAAATGTATTTTGTGTTACCACTGTACATACACTCACCATTGAAAAAATGGTTTAAGGAATGATAACCCTTACTGTACGCCATGCATCCACATTTTATAGTCTATATGTAATTTTTTCCTAATGCTGGTTCTAACCCATTAAATCTGCAGTCTGCAAAGCATTTTTCTACAGTGTAGTCAGTCCTGTCTCAATAACAAAGCTAGAACTTCTTAGTTAGGAGAGCCCTCAGAGGGGCATCTGGGTGGCTCAGTGGGTTAAGCCTCTGCCTTCTGCTCAGGTCATGATCTCAGGGTCCTGGGATCAAGCCCCCCCATTGGGCTCTCTGCTCAGTGGGGAGCCTGCTTCCCCCTCTCTCTCTGCTCGTCTCTCTGCCTACTTGTGATCTCTCTCTCTTTGTCAAATAAATAAATAAAATATTGGGGAAAAAAAAAAAAGCCCTCAAGTCATCATCAGATCACTAGTAGTCCCTAAGACTTAATCCTTCCCTGATACTGGACTGTGAAGATCACCTGAGACGTTCATTTAAAGTATAGAGTCTGGGCCCCAACCCCAGAAAGCTTAGAGAACACAAGAATCTATTTTTAGCAAGTTTCCTAGATGATTTGTATGCACAGCCAGATTTGAAGATTCTAGGATACAATTCTTGTTCTCGAAGTCCCTCTGGTGTGGCAAAGGATTTGAATTTGCCTGTCTGTGCTGTATAGAGGGCAAATTTGCCTGTCTCTGCTGTATACAGTATCTTCAGGTTACTTAGGAAATCCTCTTATTTGGGACTCCTGGGTGGCTCCGGACCAGTTAAGGCTCAGGTTGGTTAATAAAGAGTCTGCCTTCGGCTCAGGTCATGATCCAGGGTCTGGGATCAAGTCCCGGGTCAGGCTCCCTGCTCAGCGGAGAGTTGGCTGCTCCCTCTGCCCCTCCCAGGCCACCTCCCCAACTTGTTCATGCTCTCTCTCTCTCTCTCTCTCTGTCTAATAAAATCATTTTTTTTAAAAGGAAATACTATTTAATACAGGTCCTGAAAGAACCTGTTGCTACTGAACTTACAGGCTTGCATGCTTATTATATTACTTTCTAGTGTGCTAAAATAAATCTGTAACTGTCTTAAAAAACGTGTCCTGCTAAAGTCATTTATTTCTTTTTTTTTTTTTAAAGATTTTATTTATTTACTTGACAGAGATCACAAGTAGGCAGAGAGAGAGGAGGAAGCAGGCTCCCTGCTGAGCGGAGAGCCCGACGTGGGGCTCGATCCCAGGACTGGGATCATGACAGAAGGCAGAGACTTTAACCTACTGAGCCACCCAGGCGCCCCTAAAGTCATTTATTGAATAATTTTTTGAGTGCCTCCTCTATGCTCAGCACGTTAAAGGTTCTTAGGATACATCAATGAACAGAGACAAAGATCCCTGCCTTCGTGCTTACATTCTAAAGGAGAGATGGACAATAAACAAGGCATGAGTAAATTGTCAAGTACATCATCAAGATGATGTGTGCTGTGGAGAAAAGAAGGAGCAGAGTAAGGGCTGGTCATGGTAGTCGCTGAGAAAGTGAGATTTGAGATGACTTGAGGGAGGTAAGGGTTGGCCAAATGGATCCGTGAGGAAGAGCTTTCCAGAGGGGGATCAGCTACTAGTGAAAAGGCCCTCCGCCAGCTGGAGGAACATGCGGGCCAGAGACCAGTATGGTTAGAGTGAGAGGGGATGAGGTCAGAGAGGTAAGAGGGGGACGAGGAGCTGTGTGTGTAGGGCTTTGTAGGCCATTATAAAGACCCTCGCCTTTATGAGATGAATCACCCTTCACAGAATTTTGAGCAGAGGCTCAAAACATGATCTGACTTCCATTTAAAACTAACTCTGGGGGCTCCTGGGTCACTCATTCGGTTGAGCGTCAGCCTTCAGCTCGGGTCATGATCCTAGGGTCATGATCCTAGGGTCCTGGGATAGAGCCCGAGTTGGGCTCCTTGCTTGGCAGGGAGCCTGCTTCTCCCTTTCCCTCTGCCTACTGCTCCCCCTGCTTGTGCGCAGTCTCTCTCTCTCAAATGGATAGATAAAATGTTTAAATAAAACTAACTCTGCTATGTTGCAACTGAAATTTGGGGGACCTGGGTAGAAGCAGGAAAACCTCTTAAAAAGTCCTGTAGTAATCCAGGCAGTCTTACTGACAGGGTGACAGCATTGGAAGTAGTGAGAAATGGTCACATAATGCCTATGTTTTAAAGGTAAACCATTAGGATGTCTCTGAATGAATTGTTGAGGACTTAGGAGAGAAAGAAAAGTCAAGAATGACTACAATTTCTAGCCTAAGCATTAGGAAATTCAGAGTTGCTGTTAATTCAGATAAGGCAGTAGGTAAAGCAGATTTGACAGACAACTAGGAATTCCCATTTTGAACATGTTTAAGATCGCTGATAATCATCTCAAGGGAGATGCTTTGTAGGCAGCCTGGAGTCTGGAGTTCGGGCTACAAATACATGTTCGGGAGCTACCCATATTTAAAATCTCGAGACTGGGCACCTGGGTGGCTCGGTTGGTTGAGCGACTGCCTTCGGCTCAGGTCATGATCTTGGAGTCCTAGGATCAAATCCCACATTGGGCCCTCTGCTCAGCAGGGAGTCGGCTTCTCCCTCTGCCCCTTGTCCCTCTCATGCTCTCTATCTCAAATAAATAGAATCTTTAAAAAAATAAAAAATAAAATAAAATCTCGAGACTGGGTGGAATCTTAAGAGTGAGCATGATGAAGAGGCCTGGGACTGAACATCTGGGTATTATATAGCATGAGGACAGCTGGGAAAAGAAAAGGAATTGGCAAAGGAGACCAGGGAGGAGGGACCGGGAAAGTAGGAGAAAAGGTAAGCAGTTGGTCTCCTGGGAGTCAGGTGAGCATGTGTGGTGGAGGAGGGCATAATAATCCAGGGGTGCTGCTGATGCAGTAGGTAAAACAAGGCCTGAGAATCAGCCATTGGTTTTCCCTAGTGACCCAGACGAGTGGTGTTGGAGGGTGACAGGCATGAAGGCCCGAGCGGGCTGAGGGAGGGCGGGAGGACAGCTCATAGAAACAACTCTTAGGAGAAGTTCTGCCAAAGGGGACAAAGATGGGAGAAACAAGTGTTTCTGGTGATTGGGAAAATCCACTAGAGAGAATCGATGTGAGAGGGGGGACACTTGTAGCAACATCCTTGAATAAGTGGGAGGGCTTAGATTTGTACGGCAGTGTGCCTGGGGTGTGGTAGTAAGCTGAGGCTGAATCTCTGGGTATAGATGTTACTGGGTGTGATGGAGATCTGTGAAAGTTCTCTTCTGATTTTCACAGTCAAGTGGGAGAGAAGGACGGAGGAAGAGGTGTTAGCGATTAGAGAAGGAGGGTAAGGCCATGTGGGAGAGTCCACCAGGTATGGGGGACACTACCGAAGGGCAGGAGCCTCACAGTGGAGCACCCACAGGTGAAGAAACAGGTTGGAGAGGTAAAGGGCTGTGTTCAAGATCACACAGCTGGTAATGGCAGAACCAAGCCTAACCCAAATTGCCTAGTTTCCTGGCTTGGTACTTGATAGATCCACATGGAACTAATCTCTTTTCCAAGATAGGATTCTCTTGGCTCTTCCCTAGTAGCATCTCAACCTATGGGACTGTTCTGATAAGAGAGAGAGAGAGAGGTGCCCTTTGAGCAGCTTTCTCTCATTTCTGCTCTTAGTCTCTAATTCTGTCTTGGTTGTCTCTAGTCCTGCTCCGTATCCTTGTCCTCTGGATCAGTGATGATCAAACTTAAGAGTGCATCAGAGTCTCCCATAAGATTTGTAAAACCTACACTGCTGGGACCTCACCCTCAGTCATTCAGTACATCTGGGTGATGTCTGAGAATTTGCCTCTTTTTAAAGATTTTATTTATTTATTTGAGAGGGGGAGAGAGAGCGAGCACACGAGCAGTGGGGAGGGAGAAGCAGACTCCCCACCAAGCAGGGAGCCTGACATGGGGCTGAAACCCGGGACCCTGAGATCATAACCCAAGCTGAAGGCAGACGCCCAACCAACTGAGCCATCCAGGCGCCTCTGAGAATTTGCATTTCTAACAAATTCCCAAGTGATGCTGAAGCCACTGATTCAAGAGCCATTCTTTGAGAACCACAACTGGACGGTGTGCTTCTCCGTGGGGTTTAAGTTTGTGAGCCTGGAAGGCATCTGTCCTCTGTTGTGTGTTAGGAATACCTCCCACTGGCCGTGCGCACCGCAGGGGTCGAACCTAGGCGGCCTAGCTCCAGAGGCCGTGTTCTCAAGCACCGCCTGTCACTACCACCACACTGCAGCTTCCGGCTTGTAGTCCGGGATTGAGAGAGCATTGGAGTGACGTCCTCACCTTGTGATTCAGTGTTAATTAACAGTATGTCCATGTGCCATCTGAAATATGCCACCAGAGAGCCCACCCCACACTTGCAGATACAGCAGGTCAGAAGACTGATGTGTGGTGGGCCAGAGGTTTGCTTAGGCTGTTCTGTGAACAAAGGATGCAAGACAAAGGACGCTGTTACTTGGCATGTCTGGAGCTGAGAGACGTGTTGCGGGCATGACAGGAAGGCTTTGGGAAGACAGCTGTAATGAGGGGGACATGGGCTCTGGGCCCACAGAGATCTGGCTCTTAATAATCTAGTCTTCGTGGGTTTCTTAATTTCCCTGAATTCAGTTTCTTCTTTGTCTGATAAATGGGGATGATTATTCCTATCTGACTTGGTTACTATGAGGAATAAAAATAATATAAGAAGTTATTATGCCATGGGGTGCCTGGGAGGTTCAGTCACTTAAGCATCTGCCTTCAGCTCAGATCATGATCCTGGGGTCCTGGGTTCCAGCCCCATCAGACTCCCTGCTCAGCAGGAAGTTTGCTTCTCCCTCTCCCTCTGCTGCTCCTTCTGCTTGTGCACTCGCGCTCTCTCTCTCTGTTCAACAAATACGTAAATCTTTTTTTAAAAAAGTTATGATGGCATGAATGGTCATTATATGTTATCTCTGTGTTTAGAATCTCATGCTGGCAGCATTGTACTGGGTGCATTGAAACTGGGCAGAAGCAGGGGCTCCCAGGTGGCTCAGTCGGTTAGGTGTCTGACTTCAGCCCAGGTCATGTTCCTGGGTTCCTGATATCAAACCCCGTGTCGAGCTCCCTGCTCAGCAGGAAGTTTCCTTCTCCATCTCCCTCTGCCGCCTCCCGCTGCTTGTGCTTTTTTGCTCTCTGTCAAATAAATAAAATCTTAAAAAACAAAAAGAGACTGGGCAGAAGCAGAGTATTTTGTCACACTGCTGATGGAAGACGGTGAAGCCTGAATTGCAGTTGGAGTGGAGATGGTAAGTGGGGACTGCTGAGTGATACGTGGTGTCAGCAAATTTTAGTCACAATTACTGCTGTTTGCAAGTAACCCTGAAAGTCCACAGCAAATTCTAATTTGTCATTTTGCTGAAATCTCCTACGGGGTGTTTTTCATTAAAGTCATTTGCTGGTGAGGGTGATGGAGGTGAACAGAAAATGCTGCGGTCTCAGGAAAATGGTTTCTTTTCTTTTCTTTTTTTTTTTTTTTTTAAGATTTTATTTATTTATTTGACAGATCACAAGTAGGCAGAGAGGCAGGCGGGGGGAGGCAGGCTCCCTGCTTAGCAGAGAGCCTGACGCGGGGCTCGATCCCAGTACCCTGAGATCATGACCTGAGCCGAAGGCAGAGGCTTTAACCCACTGAGCCACCCAGGCGCCCCAGGAAAATGGTTTCTGACACAGAAACCAACTGGTGATGAAGAGTGAAGGTCAGATTCAGCAGAGCTGGGTTGCGATGTGGCTCAGCCTCTGTGTAGGCAGCGCTGTGTACCCTGCAGCAAAGAGGGAAAGCCATTTGTATTCAAGATTTTCATCCAGGGGCTCCTGGGTGCCTCAGTGGGTTAAAGCCTCTGCCTTCGGCTCAGGTCATGATCCCAGAGTCCTGGGATCAAGCCCCACATCGGGCTCTCTGCTCAGCAGGGAGCCTGCTTTCTCATCTCTCTCTGCCTGCCTCTCTGCCTACTTGTGATCTCTGTCCGTCAAATAAATAAAATCTTAAAAAAAAAAAAACCTCAAAAAAAAAAAAAAAGATTTTCATCCAGTGTAGGGGTGCCTGGGTGGCTCCATTTTAAGCAGCTGCCTTTGGCTCAGGTCATGATCCCAGGGTCCTGGGATTGAGCCCTGCATGGGGCTTCCTGCTCTGCAGGAAGCCTACCTCTCCCTCTCCCACTCCCTCTGCTTGTGTTCCCTCTCTCTCTGTGTCTCTTGCTGTCAAATAAATAAATAAAATCTTAAAAGAAAAAAAATTTTTCATTCATTGTAAAAATCACACATCTGAGGAGATGGAACACGTCAAGCGAAAGTTGGAGAGTTTCATAGCTTTACAAAGCACCGTAGCCCTGGATTTACATGATCAGCAGTTATCTGATGGTCCTTTTTCCCAGTACGCTTTATTTCATGTTTTGGAGGCAGTTACATGGAAGTATACATTTGGAGAATTCTCAAAAGTCTTCTATCCCTCCAGAATATCAGGAGTTCTCTATAGATATGATAGGCTTTGGTCTATAATTTTTAAGGCTATATTTTTCTCATGTTATCAAAGTGGCAACAACAAATGAAGTCATCGAGTATAGTTCTGAAAAGCAGTTACAGGCCAGGGAGCTTAGCTTGAGACACATTAACCTAGTACCCTGATCCAGTCTTTCAAAGCATTTGCCACTGATTAGAGAATATTTGGAGGACGAGTCAGTTTGAGGGTTTATATTTTAGGGGAGAAGTTGACATATTAGAGTAAGATCCAAGGAGGGTCTCCAGGTAAAAAGTATAAAAGGTGTCTAGACCATCTGAAATCTTAAATATGCCTCATCCATCTAAACTAGAGACACGTAATTGTACAGACTGGTGGCTTCTGCCAAGACTGACTCCTACTGGGCTGTAATAGCAGTTAGAACTAAGATAAAGGGACCTTAAATTCAGACCTGCCATGTACTGTTGAACTTGAGCTTACGCATCGACCTCTTTGAGCTTCAGTTTCCTTGTCCAAAAAATGGAGAAAATACTGTTGCACAAGATCATTGAGAACTAAATAAGACCATTCCTGTATAGTGTCTGCCATATAGTAGGTCCACAACAAGTATCAGCAACTTTTTTTTTAAGGTAAACATTTTTTAAAAGATTTTATGTATGTATGTGTGTATGTATGTATGTATTTGAGAGAACAGGCACACACGAATAAAGGGGAGGGGTAGAGGGGAGAGGGAGAAGCAGACTCCCTGCTGAGCAAGGAGCCTTATGCAGGGCTCCATCCCAGAACCCCCAGATCATGACCTGAGCCAAAGGCAGACAGTTAACAGACTGAGCCACCCAGGCACCCTGCATCAGCAACTTCTAAACAGCCTTTGTTTAGAATCAAACTCAGTCAAATAGAACGGAGCAGAGAGCATCAGTCTCGTTACTCGTCTCACAAATGTTTGTCAAAGGCTGCTATGTTTCAGGCACTGTTTAATCTCTGGGTGTACATACTCTTGTGGAGCTTACATTTAGTAAACAAATGTGTAACATCAAACAACAACGAAGTGGTATGAAATGTAACTCGGTAGAGAATGATGCAAGGTGTTTGGAAGTTAGGGGAGTTACATTCCAGCGGAAGAAGGACGTGAAGGAGGCAGCCTTGTGACTATCCAAGGGCAGTGCTAATCCCGATTGGGTAACTAACAGAGATTGCGACCTGAGAAAGCACTTGGCTGCTTTGAGAAACAGCAAGAAGGCCAATATGCTAAGCACAACAAGAGAGTGAGAGAAAGGAAGGAAAAGAGGCTGTGGTTGAAAAGACTTCAGAGTGCACTGGGGTGACTCGGTCACTTAAGCGTCTGCCTTCAGCTCAGGTCATGATGCCGGGATCCTGGGATTGAGCACTATGTCAGGCTCCCTGCTCAGCAGGGAACCCACTTCTCCCTCTGCCTCTGCCTGCCGCTCCTCCTGCTTGTGCTGCCTGTCAAGTAAATAAATAAAATCTTAAAAAAAAAAAAAAAAGAAAAAGAAAAGACAGGACTTTGGATTTGTTGTGTGGTGGAAGGGTGGCAGAGAGTGGGTCTGGAAAGGGGATTGAAGAAGTCTGATGTAGGTACCTCTGCTGTGGCGTTTCTTCAGCTACCATTTTTCTTTAACTTTTTATTATTGTTTTAAGTTTATTTATTTTAGCAAGCTCTTCCCCCAAGGGGGACCTTGAACTCACAATCCGAGACCAAGAGCTGTGTTCTCCTTTGTCTGAGTCTGCCAGACACCCCTTTAACTTTTTATTTTGGAATAATTTTAGACTTACAGAGTTGCAAAAAGTAGAAGTCATACACATACAAATAAGTTCGACAGAAATGAGGAAGATGTATCAATGTTAGAATCCTGATGTGATGTAATACTATAATTTTGCAAACCATTACCACTGGGGAAAGCTGGGCAAAATATACATTTTCTTATGACCGTGTGTGAGTCTGCAATTATCTCTATAAAATTTTCGGTTAAAAAATAGTAGAGGGGCGCCTGGGTGGCTCAATGGGTTAAGTCTCTGCCTTCGGCTCAGGTCATGATCTCAGGGTCCTGGGATGGAGCCCTGCTTCGGGCTCTCTGCTCAGCAGGGAGCCTGCTTCCCCCACTCTCTCTGCCTGCCTCTCTGCCCACTTGTGATCTCTCTCTCTGTCAAATTAAAAAAAAAAAAAAGTAGAGAGCAGTGCTACTGGGTGATTGAGTTGGTTAAGCGTCCGACTCTAGATTTCGGCTCAGGTCAGGATCTCAGGGTCTCTAGATTGAGCCAACATCGTCGTGCATGTTTTTCCAAGATTAGCAGTGAGGACCGCAGGCTCTGAGGGCAGAGGATGGATTGGAGACCCTTCAGCGAGTGTGAGTGACTTCAGCTCGGTAGGGTGCAGCTGTGGAGAACAGGGAAGGATTCTAGATGTTTCATTCTGCATCTACCTGAAGATAATTGACAGGATTTGTTGATGAATCAGATTGGATAAAGGGACCCTGGAGAGAGGATGACATCAAGATTGGCACCTAGGTTCTTGGTTTAAACCGTTGGGTGACTGCCGAGCCGGTTCCCAGTGGAGAAGGCCTACAAAAGGAGCAGGTGCAAAGAGAGAAATCAAGAGTTTGGTTTTAGACACATTATATTTGAGATGTCTATATGAAGATGTCAGGTAAGCAGTTACAAGTGGAGGAAGTTAGTATAAAGTTGGGAGATACAAAATGAATTCATTTACGCCTTGTGCATAGCAAAGCGCTTCTCACACCATTAGCAGGCTTACAAATTTCCTAGAGCTTATGAAAACATGGATCCCAGACCTCACAAGGTTTCTGATTCAGTAGATTTGCGGTGGTGTTGAGAATCTGCATTTCACAGGTGATGCTCATGCTACTGGTCTTCCAAACATACTCTGAGTAGAACTTGCTGTCCTTTCCCACTGTGTATTCAGTTTTTCCTTCCTGTCTCTCAAAGAAGCAAAATACCATGCGTTGTAGGACAAATGACTGAAAGTCATATGCCTCAGTAATGATCATTTCTGAGCTGGGTCTCATTTACTTGATCTTGCCTAAAATCACAGCATGAATGAAGGACAGAGTCGGAATTTGAACCCAGATCTTTTGAATGCTTTTCATTATACCCCACTGCCATATGCAGCCTTTGTAACCTGAGACAACTCCTCCAGCTCCCCATCTGTTTCCTGCCAGGCTTGAAAGAGAGAACCTATGAGGAAGTGCCATGCTAAGTCCAGCATGGCGCATCCTGGAGAGGTGTTCTCGGCGTCATCGTTTCAGATGTGTTCAGTGTTTGTCAACGTGCCTAACATTTAAACTGACCTGAGGATAGTAAGGACCTGTTCACCTCTAATTGTGGGCTCAGCCTCCGTGGAGAGAACGCATGGTGTATAATGAGCTCCTCTGTGCCAGAATACGTTCCTTTGGTCTCTGTTTTAGAAGTTACCTCATGGTGATCAAAACCATAAAGGCTTTCAAATAGGGCTTATCATGCCAGCCAGCTGAGCACACACGGTGTGTGTAGTGGCCCGTAGAAAAGGAGATAAGGGAGAACCAGCATTGACAGCACCTCCTTTGTTCCAGGCCGTTTACATATTTGAGATAATCTTTAAAATTGCACTATGAATTGTGTAATATTCCCATTTTACAGATGACGAAAGACAGGCTCAGAGTCACTACCAGGAAGTGGGGGAGCTTGAATTCTAACCTCATTCCTCTGACTCAAAAAACAGCTTTCACATTATGCCCTGTTGCCTCAAGAAGAAAAGAGAGGCAAAGATACTTGAACTCCCTTTTATATGATTCCTTCTAAAAGCTTTAAGTATAAGACCAGAGGGAGGGTGAGCCCCACAAAAAGGCACTTTAAAAAAAAAAAAAACTGGAACAAAACGGACCCCCTTGTGGGCACCGTCTTTGGTGTGGCGCCGTCTGGGACAGAAAACCTGTCAGGGACCGCTGCCCCTTATCTTCTGTTTCCATCTGCTTCAGGCTTCCCCTGCCCCCAAATCAGCTAAGTTGCCTTTTGTTCATTCACTGAACAAACTCTGATTGAAGCACCGGCTCATGCTGGTCCCAGAAGACAGACATGGTTCCTCCCCTCACGGGGCTAAAGGCTGTGCCAGAGGAAGGGAGCCAGGAGACTAGAAGAACAGATAAAAAACAACCTATATTAATCATAGAATTACCATTTGATCCAGCAATTCCACTTCCAGACATAGACACAGAAAAATTGAAAGCAAGGGAACAGAACTCTTCATGCCCATGTTCGTGGCAGAGCTATCCGCAATCGTTAACAGGTGGTAGCAGCCCAAGTACCCATTGACGGATCAGTATATAAACACATGTCGCACATCCACAGCGAAAGAACAGTATTCAGCCTTAAGAGGGAGTGAGAAAATAAGATAAAGCAAAATTGTGACACGTTACAAGTTGGAGGAACGTTGAAGGCATTGTGCCAAGTGAAATAAGCTGGTGACAAAAGGACAAGTATTGTATGATTCCACGTATATGAGGTCCTTAGTCAGATTCACAGAAACAGTAGGAAGTGGTCCCCAGGAACTGAGGGGAGGAGACAATGGGGAATCTAATGGGTGTTGAGTTTCAGTTTGGGATGGTGGAAAAGTCCTGGAGATGGCTAGAGGTGCTGGTCCCTTGACCATGAATGTACTTAATGCCACTGAACTGGACCCTTAAAAATGGCGAAAATGGTTAATTTTATGTTGTGTCTATTTTGCCACAGTAAAAAAAAGGTAATACATTTGGGACTCTGTCTTGAAAAAAATGAAAAGTTACAAAAATAGATTCATCTTCTATTAACCACAAAAAGTCACCCAGGTGGTCATACGATGGTCATCATGGTAAGGGCCAGAGAGGGCTCCCTGGACCTGGAAGAGAAGATAGCAGGTAAAGCTGCTCTAGTTAGTGGGGTGGGGGAAACAGAAGGGCTTCCTCAGGAGAATGGTATTTAAACTAAGCCCTAAAAGAGATTGGTGGTAGAGGGGTGGGTATGTGTGGAGGACACAACCTTGCAGACAGAAGGAACAGCAAGGGAAGGCCAGGCAGGAGCAGGGAAGGCCCTTGGTGCAGTTGGGGACTCCCAAGGTCTGTGCAGAGGAGCACAGGAGGTGGCAGAGTGGGGAGGACACATTGGGTTTGCAGGGCCTTGCAAAGGATTTTAGGTTCCTCCCAGGAGCAGATGACGTCCCCCGAAAAGCTTGAGCATGGGGTTTCTATTTCTAATTTGCAAGCCCACTGACTCCGTTGAGATTAAACAGGAAGGGAAGCAAATTAATGTTATCAAGGAATTCCTCCGTATCGGCTAGCTGCTTTACCTACCATTCAGCTGTCACTAAGCATAACACGTGGCACAGAGGAGGTACTCAGTAATGATCTGAATGGTTGGCTTTACAGATGAGGCTTGGGGAGGCAAAGCCATTTGACCCATGACAGTGCTGTGTGTGAGATCTTGGGCTCTGTGCATTACAGGGTCTTTCCCTGGACCCCCTTTAGGAGCTGTGTACCTTCCTACAGGGTGAGAAAGCCAAGTGGCCCAGAAATTTTGCCAACCCAGAGCCCATACCTCTTCCAGACCATACTCTAAGTGCCAAAACCCCACCTTTCCTTGCTCAAACAGCCTCAGCCCTCTTCCAGAGTCTCTTCTGTGTGTCTTTCCTCCCAAGAGCACTAGTATGTGTAGCCCCGGGCCCAAGGGGTATCAAAGGGGCGGTTGTTTGGGGGAGTGTGACTTTGGTTTTGTGGCTGAAATGGCCCCACAGGTGAGCCTGAGGCCCTCGTGCAGTGCAGAGCCTCGGGCAGTGTACTAGTCTCCCAGTGTTACTGTAAAAAATTATCACAGACGTATCCACATTTCTGGGGGTCAGAAGTCTGAAGTGGGGCTCAGTGAGCTGTCATCCAGGTGCTGGCAGAGCTCTGCCCCTTCCCGGAGGCTCTATGGAAGAGTCCATTTACTTGCCTTTTCCAGTGTCTAGAGGCCACCTCTGTGTTTTGGCTCGTGGCCCTTTTCCTCAAAGTCCGTAGTAATCTCATCACTCCAGCCTCTGCCTATGTATCACATCTTCACTGATTTCTTTTGCCTCAGCTCTCTCCCTTGTTAGGATCCTTGTGATGGCATTGGGCCCACCCAGATAACCCAGGATCATCTCCCTATCTCCAGGTTGGGTGATTAGCAATCTTAATTCCCCTTTGCTGTGTGAAATAACAAATTCATAGTCCTCGGGGCTTTGGCTGTGGATACCTTGGGCAAAGGGGACGTTATCCTGCCTACCACGGGTGGGAAGAGAAGTGGCTAGGTTAGGGACTAATTTTCTTTGTGCCATCATAATCCCAACAACTCTGAGAAGTCCAAATTTAAACCTAGCCTTCTAGGTCATTATGAAGGTAAATTTATTAAAGTAGGAGAGTAGAATAGAAGCTATACGTAATGGTTTGTTAGTTTATAATTTTTAGCTCTTTGGACATATGGAGTATGGGCCTCCGTTTGTACTCCTGCCACCAGCCCTGCATATAGTAGGGAAGACCTAACTCAAAGTCACATGATAAGTGTACGAGTTAGAACACAGACTTCACCACGCAAGAAGGAAGGCAACAGGTTGCTACCACTACTCTACTCTGTTGTTGTTTTAGCAATTTATTTATTTGAGAGAGAGAGCCCAAGCAAGGGGAGTGGGAGAGGGAGAAGCAGACTCCCCACTGAGCAGGGAGCTCTCAATTCCAGGACCCTGGAATCATGATCTGAGCCAAAGGCAGATGCTTAACCGACTGAGCCACCCAGGTGCGCCTGTTTTTCATAGTTGTAATACTGTGTTTATCTCTCTGCCTCCCTGGTGGTCACAGGGCTGCCTGTTTTTGAAACTCCCATTCCGAATTTGGCTTCACGAAGCTTCTGAGGCTGCAGTTCTCCTCTAACTCATTTCCATTCTGCTCATCCCTTGTTCATACCATTTATTGCCCCCGTGTGAGTACCTCTTCTACAGGCCCAAGAGTTGGCACCTCCATGGGGGATGGGGAGATGGTTTAGTCACTCTCCCTGTCCCCAAGGAGTTCTCAGGCTAGTGAGGGCACCAGACAACGAAATGGACAATGATGACAGTAGCTACAGTGGCAAGTGTGATGATCATCAGGGCAGATCCAGGGCTGGGGTTAGGTCAAGCCTTTTCAGAGAAAGTGGTTCTCAAGCTGAGTCTTAACTAGGCCAGGAGGCTGAGGGGTGGAATTTGGCTTGAGACAATGGCATGTTCATAGGCCGCATAAGGGCGAGTTTCAGGTCATGATCATAGAACAGAGTGAGAGGTAAGAGGAGGCAGAAGTAAGGCTCAGAATACTAAGAGCTGGATTGCCCCTGATAAACCATAGGCCTAAGTGTTACTCTTCGCTTAGCGTCTGTGCTGACAGATTCTCTGGTACATGGCAGGTGCTTAATAAATATTTACTGAGGGCTGCCTGGGCGGCTCAGTCAGTTAAGTGTCTGCTTTTGGCTCAGGTCATGATCCCAGAGTCTGATCGAGTCCCGCATGGGGCTCCTTGCTCCGGGCGGGGGGGGAGGGAGTCCGCTTCTCCCTCTGCCTGCCACTCCCTCTGTTTCTGCGCTCTCTGACAAATAAATAAATAAAATATTTTTTATGTATATATTTATTTATTTGAGAGAGTGAGCGAGAGCGCACAAGCAGGGGAAGCAGCACAGGAGGAGGGAGAAGCAGGCTCCCCACCAACCAGGGAGACAGATATGGGGCTCAGTTCCCAGACCCTGGGATCATGACCTGAGCCAAAGGCAGATGCTTAACCGACTGAGCCATCCAGATGCCCTATAAATAAAATCTTTTTTTTTTTTTAATACATATTTGCTGAAAGATTGAGTGACATGGAGTCCCTGCAAACCATGGGAAGGAAGCTGTGATCTATACCATGGATCCCAGTGGTTCTCAACCCTGGCTGCATGTTAGAATCACCTGAGGGGAGGTTTTAAAAACTAAAAATCTGGGCCCACCCCAAAGCAGTTTAGTCTGAGTCTCAGCATAGGGGGACTTGGTTCCTTGGGATCATCTGAAAAACTCCCTAGGTGATTATAATGTGTAGCCAGGACCGAGAATCAGGGCTGCAGGCCACAGGAGGCCGTGGGAAGAGTTTTACCCAAAATCAGATTTGCATGTTAGAAATGCTCTGAAATGACAGCTCTATGGGAAATGAATGGGGCTGGGGGCCAAGGTGGTGGTTGTTGAGAGGTTATTTTGGTGATCCAGGTGAGAGAGGATAAGAGCCTCAACTCAAGGAGATGGGAGAAGCAAGTGGATTTGGAGAGAGTCTAGGAAGATAGAGTCAGCACGATCTGGTGGCTGGGGGTGGTTGGGTAAGAATCTAGGACAGGCCACTGACATCAGGCTTGGGCAATTTAGGTGAATAATGTTAAGTGTGACTTAACATTGAGTGACTGTTAAGCTCTAGGCTTTTCCTAATCTCTTTCCTCTTGCCTCAGGCCCTGAGTATAGCTCCAGCCACTTCCTTTTCTTCTTCACCACTGTCACTACCCAGTCTGTCCACTTGAGGCGAGGGGATGACACTTCTTCCACAAAATCCTGCTCACAGGTAGCAGTCCCTAGCTCCTCTCCTCCATGCCATCCCTAAGACACACTCTGGGCCTCTTTTCTTTAAAAACATAATAGGGGGGAAGCAAGGGAAAAGTTTTCCCCCTATTGTCATCTAAGCAACCCTCATGTAAGAACATTTGGAAAATACTGGGGAAAAAAGTCTAATCCGTTCAGACCCATGTAATCCAGTCGCGGCCCTTGTTCTGGTGTGTTTCCTGCACCCCTCCCCCGTTTCACTACACATAGATGATTCTGTTTTGCTCCTTTTATAGTTGTAATCATACTGGTGAAACTGAACTGATTACAAAAATGACAAGGCAGCTGTAGGGAGGCAGCTTGAGTGTGGTGCAGAGAAGGCAACGGAGAGCTATACCCAGTGGAGACAAGAGCGTGGGAAGCAGGCTCTCATACGTTGTTGGTGGGAATGAACGTACGTCAAGAGCCTTTCTGGAGGGAAACTTGACAACATCTACCAAAATCTTATATAGGCATGACCTTGACCCCATAATTCTACTTGGAATTATCCTACAGAAATAAATGTTCAAGTGTACACAAATTCAGGTGAACAGGGTGTTTACTATATCATTTAATAAAATAAGAAGAAACGGGAGACAACCTAAGTGCTTATAAGGAGCTAAGTTAAGTAATTTACCATATTTCTATTGAGGTGGACCGATGCCGATATGGAAAGCGCTCCGTGGTGTGTTGTTATGGCAAACAGCCCGCTGCAGGTTGGTATGCGGTGTCCCCTTTTAGTATTAAAGGCAAACACGAAGTGTTTCTGTCTTGAAAGGCAGGCACTGACCTGTGAGCAGTGGTGATCCCGAAGACTGAGCTGGTGAGACTTGGGAGGCAGGGACATGATTCCCTGAAGCTCCAAAAACCTGCTCATGTACCCCTGAGATTTGGGCTCTACAGGGAGGCCTTGTGGCTCAGCCCCATTCTTCTTACTAGCTATGTGACCTTTGACAAGTCATTGCCCTTCTGTGGCTTCATTTTTCTCTTAAGTCAAATGAAGATCATGATTGTCCCCATCTTACAGAGTTGAAGTGAGAATTAAATGATGTAATTCTTGCACAACTCCTCTAACAGTGTTTAAAGCCTAAATCAGATTCCTGAGTTTGCATCCCAGCTTTGCAATTCATTGAGCAATTTTTTCACTTCTCTGAGCCTTGGTTTCCCGCAAGGTTGTAAGGATTTGGGATAATAGTAAGTAAATATCTCGCTGAAGAAGTTGTCTCTGGCTCCAATTCCTGGCCCTGTTGCAGAATTGCAACATTGTTGCAGAATCCCAATCTCTGCATTCTGTCCCCGAGAGTGGATCCCATTAAATCTCCAGTCAAGGGGGAGCACACTTCGGTGCTTTCAGAGCTCAAAGTAACTGAAGTGGGCCCAGCAGCCCCAGTGCCAGAGGCTGGGGGACTAGTGGGGATGCAGTGAGAAGGCAGACTTCTGCCGCTACTCAGCTCCGGCACATGTCCGGTGGAGACTGGCCCAAGACCTGCCAGATCTTACCATTTTTGGAGAGAAGTTGTGAAATTCTCTGATTTTTCCTCTTGGCAAATGTTGATGTTGTAAACTCAGTGAGGGCAAACAAAACATGGCGGCCAGTTGTACGTAGCTCTCGAGCTTCCTGTTTGCCGTCTCCACTCTAGCTTTCCTGTGTTGGGGTTGGCAAAATATTGACCGAGTGCCTGCTCTCCCTGTGCTCCTTCGGTGCCTGCTCACGTTCACCGTCCCGTCACCTCAGGTCTGCCAGCCTACCATTCCCATCAGGTACTGACCCCGCTGGGCTCGAAATGGCATTTCACTGTGGCTTTAATTTGCATTTCCTGGATTACTGCTACGATCGATCATCTTTTTTATGTATCTGTAGGTATTTCTTCGTCCTCAATAGAATTTTGTTTCGAGTCGTTGGCTCGTCCTCTAGCTGCTGATAGATTCAGAGCTTCCCTCATGGAATTTTTCTTTTGAACAACATCACACCCGCTAGATGGGACTCCTTGTGTAGGTTGGGGTCTGTCTGCCCATCTTAGGACGCCCAGCACCAAACACAGTGCCTGCGGCAGAGTAGGGGCTCACTAAAGAGTTGAATCAAGTGCTATTTCTTTTTTTGTTTGTTTGTTTGTTTGTTTTTAAGATTTTATTTATTTGTCAGGGAGAGAGTGAGAGAGCACAAGCAGGAGCGGCAGAGGCAGAGGGAGAAGCAGGCTCCCTGCTGAGCAAGGAGCCTGATGCAGGCACTTGATCCTAGGACCCTGGGATCATGACCTGAGCCAAAGGCAGCTGCCTAATGGACTAACCCACCCAGGCGCCCTCAAGGGCTATTTCAAGAGCATAATATTTATTTATTTATTTTGCTGTTCTTGACACAAGTATTATTGATTTAGCTGTCAACTTATTCGACAAGTATAACTCCCCTGCTTTGAGGAGAAAACAGACTGAGAAAGACTTATCTGTATCTTGCCCCATTAAGACCGGAAAGTAAAAAAGAGGAACTGGCTGGCATTAGTGCATTAGTGCTCTGATTCTTTTAGGTGATTAGGGAAGTATCTTTTGAAAGCAGTATTGGCGCTTGAGAGAGGCCGAGATTGGATCTCTGATAATCATCAGCATAGAAACTATCCTAACAGGAGCCTGAGGATAATAAGGCTGAGAGGTGAGTGCTCCCTCAGGAGTTGGTGTATCCCATTAACGCCCGGGATTGAATGTGCCCCTTTCCCCACCATACAGAGGGTCCTCCCTCCTTCATTGCTCAGGCACAGAGTGAAGCCTTTTCTGTGGTGAAGTAGAAAAGACATTGTTTTCACAGCCAGAGACCTGGGTTCCATTGCTAGTGGTTTCTGCTAACTCACCAAGCCTCAGTTTCTTTTTCTGTAAAATGGGGACAATAATAACCTGACTCATGAGGCTGTCCTTTGAGAAAACAAAACAACAGCAACAAAAGAGAAAGCATATAAAGCATTCACTTATGTTAATAATACTATGTCTCGGGGCGCCTGGGTGGCTCAGTGGGTTTAAAGCCTCTGCCTTCAGCTCAGGTCACGATCCCAGGGTCCTGGGATCAAGCCTCGCATCGGGCTCTCTGCTCACTGGGGAGCCTGCTTCCACCTCTCTCTGCCTGCCTCTCTGCCTACTTGTGATCTCTGTCAAATAAATAAATAAATAAATAAATCTTTTAAAAAATAATAATAATACTATGTCTCCCGTTTGATTTTTGCCGTTGTTGTTACCGTAACTAACGTTCCCTCATTCCAGGTCAGGGGGACCTCTTACCTCGCAGGGAGGAATCTAGGCCCATGGGTGACTCTGAATCAGCCAACCTGTCTTAGGCATCTCTGTTCCCCTGAGTGGTCTTCCAATATTTGATTTGCTGATCAAGCCTGGTCTCTGTGGTGGCAGTTTCTCTGATTCTTGGTTACACACACAACAACTTCTCTAGAGAGTATGTTCCTTGAGGGCTGCAGGGCGGTCATGCTTGTTTGAACACAGTGGTTCTGTATGGCTGGAGGTCATGCTGGTTTGAACATGGTGGTTCTGTGTTCTGTGTGGCTGGTTTTGCACCTGTGCTCAGATGACCTGCTTTCTGTTTCTAAGGTAGAAGAATAGACCCACTCACGATACCACTGGAAGTAGCCATGGATGTGTTTATCAATTTCAGGGTGTCTTGGCCAAGATTGAGGCAAAGAGGAAGTACCCTGTGAGCACTGCTTTTTCCCTTGGCTCTCCTTCATTTACCCGCCACTCAAGCCATGCTTCCGTTTCCTCCACTACTGCAGATTCTGTCAGAACCCCAGTGCCTTTATACCTGCTGCTGTCTCTCCGGGAGTGTTCTTTCACTCACTTCTCCCCCTGGCAAATTCCTTCCATCTCATCCTTCCAGAGCTAGATTAAATGGTCCCTCTCTGAAGCCTCTTTTGGCCCTCCAGTGCAGTTAGCCCTCTCTTCCTGGTCCATATTCATTCATTCCCTTACTCAGTTAACTACAGCTTAGTCGAGGATCTATTGTGTGCCAGGGAGAGGCTATTGGACTCACTAAAAAACAAACAAACAAAAACAGAAACCCCAGTTCTTGCCCCAAAGAAGTTCACAGGCCAGCAGGAGAGACTGATGCAAACATGGGGACAGAGAAGCTGACTGTGTTAGGGAAGGACTGACGAGGAGCACCACACCAGCCTTGGGGGACAGATGGCAGGGAGGTTTCCTGAAGGTGGTGGCCTGAGTCTTAAGAGTGTGTGGGTGTACAAGTGGAGGGACTGGCTCAGGCAAAGGCACAGAGAAAAGAAATAGTGTGGTGTGAACAGAACAAAGGTAAGCAGAGTCCTGGGATTGAGCCCCACATCGGGCTCCCTGCTCAGTGGGGAGTCTGCTTCTCCCTCTTCCTCCCCCTGCTCATCCTCTCTCTCTCAAATAAATAAATAAAAGCTTCAAAAAGAAAAAAAGGAAACTTTATGTCAAGATGGAAAAAGATGTAAATCATTTGACAGAAAAAGAAGCTCTGAAAACAAAACTCTTGCTAGATCCTCTTGCCCTCCGTGCTCTACCTAAAAATTGTCCCCCCAAGAGAGGTCTCTACAATTGTTAGAGAAGTTTGCTGCTGGAAAGTCTGAGAGAATGGACATCGTTTAAGAGCCCAAGAAAGATCATGGCAGGGATTTTGAGGAGAGTATGGAATCGAGAAATATTTGGGAATGAAAATCACCGTGTTTAATGAGATGTAGTAGGAGAGAAAAGGGTAATCAAGAATGGCTTTCAGGGGCACCTGGGTGACTCAGTGGGTTACAGCCTCTGCCTTCAGCTCAGGTCATGATTTCAGGGTCCTGGGATCGAGCCCCGCATCAGCCTCTCTGCTCAGCGGGGAACCTGCTTCCCTTCCTCTCTCTCTGCCTGCCTCTCTGCCTACTTGTGATCTCTCTCTGTCAAATAAATAAATAAAATATTTTTTAAAAAATGGCTTTCAAATGTCTAGCCTGGAAGACTGAGGGTAGATGGTGGTTCCAGCTATAGATGTGGTGAAACACAAATTTAGAAGGGGGGGGGTTGTGGATAAGGTCACTTCTGCACATCTTGCAGTTGAGATACCCAACAAACAGCAGGGTGAGGTTTTGGAACAGAGCTATTGGGTGTAGACAGTCCTGGAAGCTGACTGTGTAAGCCCTCTGGTAGAGTAGCTAGGGTGGCTGTGCTTTGCTACAAATCCTCCCAGCCTGAGAACAGGTCTCTGCCCTCCCCTGCAGAGGAGTGTTGGAGTTTCCAGGGGGCAATGGTGCTCTTAGTCATCTCTGCCTCAAGAGCTCTTAGGAGGAGAAGGGTGAGGAGGGGAGGTTTAAGGAGAAGATGGCAATTTCCATCTGAGTCATAGGGCCATGGGGGTTGCAGGGGGGACATCCAGGAGGAAATGCCCATCCCAACAAATTCACAAATCCATCTGGCACTCTAAAGTTTGAGACTAAACCTATAGATTTGAGAGTGACCAGCCTATAGAGAGTGGTGGAAACCATGAGAGAGGTTGAGAACACCTGGACTGTAGTATGAAAAATGTAGCAGGCCCAGTACTACACCCAGAGGAACTACATCATTTAAGGGACAGAAGTGGTGGGAAAGGAGACCATTAAGGAGACAGAGAAGAACAGAATCAGGAGAGAGAAGTGTCCTGGGAGCCCATAGCGTGGAGTTTCCCAGAGAGGAGAAATCCCTGATGTCAGCTGTATGTAGCAGAGAGGTCTGCCACCATAAAAACAGCTTGCAACTGGGATTTTACTGGTGACCTTAGAAAAGTTGTTTCCAGTAGAGTGGTGAGAATAGAAACCAGCATTCATACAGCATTGAGGAGAGGAACAAGCCTGGACAAATGTAGACTGTATTTTAGGGGAGGTATAATGTACCTTTCTTACTTATTCATTCAATATTTATTGACTGCTGTGTGCCAGGCACTATTCTAGGTGGTAATGAGTAAAGCGGTGAACACAAGTCCCTGCTTTTATGGAACTTATATTCTAACAGTAGAGAAAGAGAGACACTATATACAAGTATACCAGGTGTATGTAAGTTTTTTGAAAATAGTGACAGACGTGTGTGTGCATCTGCACGTACGCTATTTTATATAGGGTGATTAGATAAGGTTCTTGATTGAGGGGCTTTTTTTCCCCCTAAAGATTTTATTTATTTATTTATTTGGCAGAGAGAGAGAGACCACAAGCAGGGAGAACAGCAGGCAAAGGGAGAGGGAGAAGCAGATTCCTCGCTGAACAGGGAGCCTGATGTGGGGCTCGATCTTGATCTTAGGACCCAGGGATCATGACCTGAGCCAAAGGCAGATACTTAGCCAACTGAGCCACCCCGGTTCCCCAATCGAGTGACTTTATTTTTTTGAGTGACTTTAAAAAAAAAATATTTTATTTATTTATTTGACAAACAGAGATCACAAGTAGGCAGAGAAGCAGGCGGGGGGGGGGCAGGAAGTAGGCTCCCTGCTGAGCAGAGAGCCCAATGCGATGCGGGGCTCCATCCCAGGACTCCAGGACCATGACCCGAGCCAAAAGCAGAGGCCTTTACCCACTGAGCCACCCAAGGGCCCCTTGAGTGACTTTTAAAAGGGATTGATGAGTTTGTTTTAAAGGACAATATCAGATTAATTGTAGTCCTTAACTCTTGGCACATTGTCTACAGTGTTAAAATACTTAATTTATAGGTTTTAACACTCCTACCTCGAATCCATGAAAGGTTACAGTAAAATACAAATTCCTTGCCATGGCCTCTAAGACCCTTCTTAATCTGCCTTCCTCATCAAAATGCATCTTCTCCTTCCCATTCCACTCCAGCATACTTACCAAATCTAAATTCATTGATTGAATGAATGATGGTTTGAATGAATGAAGTGTGTCAGTTGGATGGTGTCTTCCCAGGTGGCTTCTCTCGAAACGGGCAGTGAGGTCAAAGAGCTTGAGCCTTGTTGCTGGACAAACATGGCTTTGACGCCTGACAGTGCTGCTTACACGTTCTGTGACCTTTTGTAGGTCTAAATCCTTAGTTTTCTCATCTGTGAAATGGAGAGTGCATGAGATCTGTTGTAGGAATAAGGATAAAGTTGATAGTTCGTGCAAATTGTTTAGCATAATGCCTGGCATTTCGCAAGTGCCAAGAATTTGTATTTTTATCATCATCATTGCTGTCGCTTTGATCAGCTCTCCTCAGTTAACTGATAAGGAACCAGGGCTGGCCAGGGGCAGGGAGTGAGTCAGGGATGGAGGAGAGGTGACCAGCATTAGGTATTCAGACACGTGGGCAGGCCAGGGTAGGCTTTGGAGCTAAGCAGAGCCCATTTGGGATTTGTCATTTACCACGTTCGAGCTTGTTGCTCAACCTCTTGGAGCCTTGCCTTCTCCCTCCTGAAAAAGCCTCACAAGATTGCTGGCGGGTGGCGAGATGACAGGTGTAAGAGTGACACAGAGCTGGGCCCACCCAACTAGAAGGCATGGAGCATCTCCCAGCCCCACCCTGCCGTGGCGGCTGCCTTCTTAATCTCTGCTTAACCCAGTGGGTTTTATTTATTTATAATGTAATCAATCCAGACTTAATCCAGTCAGTGTTCCTCCTTCCTCACCGCCTGCCCTCCTCCCCTTTCTCTCTGTAGTGTCTGGCCCTGGCAGTTCCAGGCCCACTGCCTTTGGTGTACATGTTTTTGAACAACTTCCTTCCAAGGGCATTTTCAGCAAGGACTGCAACCACATTCTGAGTTCCCGGAGCAAGGGCACAGGTGCACTTACATTTCCTAAGCACCGGTGTCCTCATCTATGAAGTGTATCGTGAGGATTAATAAAGATGACATTATCGGTTGATAGTTCTCTGCCAGGTATGTTCATATACAATCTCACTTAATCTACAAGACGGTGGTGCTGGGAGGTGGAGCTGGCATGCCGCTCTGTCAGTATTCACTGAGTGCCTACTGTGCTGTAAGTACTGTTTCAGCCACAGCAATGCCTCATGGAATTTACACAACGGGAAGAGATTATAAAAACATGAAGCCCTAAATTAGGTAATTTCAAATTGCCATAAATGCTCTAACAAAAATCAAGACTTAAGAAGTGGCATTTAGGCTACTACCTAGATACAGTTTATATAAATTCATACTGTATAAAAATATCAAAGTATATACATGTTACTTTAAAATTTTTAGGGTAGTTTCTTTTCCTGGGAAATCCAGAGTCTCCGTGGACTGCTCTCCAAGGCCATTACAGAATGCTGCTCAGCCCTCGGTAGACAGAGGGCCTCCCTTACATTGTTAGTGGAGGGTTTAATCCACCTTCAAGGCAGTCTGTGAGAGGTGTGGGTTTCGAATCTTAGACTGTTTCCTGGAGGGGGCCCTCTCCGCTTGCATTGCTGTATTTGAGGAAGGCAAATCCAGCCTGTGAAACCAAGAAAGATGCCATCCCGACACAGATAACCAACTGAGCATGTTCGAAGGATGTGGAACAAAGATGAATGTAGTCAATTCAGAAAAAAATGAGCCATTGGGGAAGAAAACAGTGGCTACAGCTGTGCAGAATGAAACTGCCCAGATGGAGGGTTTTATATTCTCCTTTACAGCAGAATGCAATATTCTCTTCACCAAAGCAGTGAATTTCCCCCAATAATTGCTCCTTTAAAAAAAAAGGGGGGGAACCCTACTGTTTACCAGTTGCTTAACATAACATATTAATAAGCTTCACACGAAATATATAAAGTAGGAGGAAACAGTGTCAGCCAGTGTAGGGAACCTGACCAGGAGCCACTGTTAGCACTTCTAGAGTTGGGGACTGGTTGTCACCGAGAGTCAACCCTCCATCCTTTACACTCACCATCCAAGCAACCTCAGATGCTGCTTCCCTGATAAGATGGAGTGGCAGGACCCAAACCAGGAGAGGTGCAAGCGGGAGGCCCTCCATCCATCAGTCGTCCTCCCTCAACACGCAGTTCAGCCCACGAACCTCCCCTAACCGTTCCATGAAACGGCAAGGACTCCTCTCCGCTGTTGAGGACAGGATATTTGGGTGTTTTTGTTTGTGTGTTTGTTTTTCAGTGTTTTAAGTGACTCTAGTACCAGTCAGCCCAAAATTGCTCTTTTCCAAAATTAAAATACCTTTAAGTTATTTTCATGATAGGGGCACCTGGCTGGCTCAGTTGGTAGAGCATATGACTCTCGATATTGGGGTTGTAAGTTCGAGCCCCACACTGAGTGTACAGATGACTTAAAAATAATAAAATCTTTTTTAAAAAATCTATTTTCATTATAAAAGCAGACCCTACTTGTTGCAAAAACTCAAAGTGTGCCTAGCAGAAGATTCCCATCTTTCTCCCACAGTATAGCCTTAAATTGCCTTCTGGGCAGAATAAGATGGGTCTTTTAATTCCTCTCACGGGGGATCTATAGTGTAGGTAAGAGAGCTAGGGAGCCCCCCCAAAAGTTTTCAGATAATAATCTGGGCTGGCCTTAGTTTAATAATAATTAGTTCAGTTTTCAACAAACCTTCATGGAATGTCACCTGTGTGTTGGGTGTTGCTGATCTAAGATGGACAAAATAGCCTCTGACTTTAGGGAACTCATTCTGGTGTGTTTTGTTTTGTTTTTTTAAGATTTTATTTATTTATTTGACAGAGATCACAAGTAGGCAGAGAGGCAGGCAGAGAGAGAGGAGGAAGCAAACTCCCCGCTGAGTGGAGAGCTTGATCCCAGGACCCTGGGATCAGGACACAAGCCGAAGGCAGAGGCTTTAACCCACTGAGCCACCCAGGTGCCCCTCATTCTGGTGTTCAACACCCTGTGTAAACCAAGGATTGCAATGGTAATCCCTAGTGAACATATGCAGAATGCCATTTTTAGGACAGGTTCAAAACTTTTTCTTTAATCAGAATGACACATAATTTACTAACCAGAGAAGTATTCATATATTCAAGCATAAGAGTTCTTTACTTTGCAGGTAAGCCTGGCCTGGGCTGACACAGACGGAGCAGAGGAGTGGGGTGCACCCTCCCCAGTCATCCCTAGCAGCATGCATTGTTTCTTTTCAGTCTGGTTGTTGGGATCTCCCTAGGTAACATGTGCAAAATGTTCCATGTGCTCCGAGTATATGCCAGGTCGGTTAGTCAGCAATTCTGCTTCAAGAATCGGCCTGTTTTCCGTTACACCAATGGTACATTTTCAAAATGGAAGGAATTTAAAATGTAAAAGCATTTGCTGTGGAGAAGAGGGAGACTCGAGGACCAGGACCAGAATCCAAGTCTCCTCACACCCAATTTGATGTCTTTTCTGTTACACCCCACGATTGAGTCTTAGGGCACCAAGTGGGTGGTCATTAATCTTGTATGGACTTTTTATCCAGTATTGATTATATCATCTCTGTTGTGCTGTGCAGCAGATTTAATACTGAACAGGTTGTTCACTGCACTTGAGAAACAGAAGAATCAGTTGATTCTGAAAGGGGTCAGTTGCAGAGGGAGGGATGCCAGGCTGAGGGGTGGGAGCGCAGCTGGGAGGGCTTCTTGGCATAGTGAGTGAATGAAAGCTCATTCGAAGAAACTATATATGTTTATATATAGAGAGAGTGCCTACCATATATATATATATGTATATACATATATATACATATATATATATACATATATATATACACACACACACATATATATACATATATATATATATTTCCCCCCTCCTTTGCCCATAACTGGGATCTGGAAGAATCTCTGGGCTTTTTCCCTCATTGGGCTAGAGGGTGAGAGGTCAGGCTAAGTACATTGCCAAGTTGCTGCTAGAGATTGGATTAGGATCTAATCTGATCTAATCAACCCAGATGTAATCAATGCTGACATTTTTAGTTTTCAACTGTTTCCTTGTTCTTTACTAGTAATTATAGTATTATTTAGTGCTTCTAGGATGATGTCTTGGGCTGGTGTGATTTGGGCCCTGGTGCTTCCGAGGAAACAGTCATTCATCCATTCACTCAAGATGTTTTTATTTGGCACCCATGTACCGACACTATTCTGGGGGAAAGTGAGACACATAGACACAGGCTCACTATTATCTCACGCAGCTAGGCTGTTTGACTTTTGACAAATCCCTTTCTCCTTCTGGCCCTCAATATCAGAGATGGGCCTATTCAGAGATGGGCCCTCACAGTGGACCTAAACCATTTAGATTCAAATTCCAAGTTCATCTCTTTCCCGTTGGGTGACCACATACAGGTTAATTTGGGCTCCCGAGCCTGTTTCCTCATCTGCAAAACAGGGACAACAGAACTCATCTCATCGGGCTGCGCTCAGGGTGAAATAAAGACAGCCCAGCCACTGGCACTCCGTGCGCTCAGCCCGGGTGGTCGCTGCGGTTCCCCTCGGCCCACTCCCTGCGGGCGGGCGGACCCCAGACCCGCTGACAGGTGGGAGGCAGGCCGTGGCGGGGGTAGGACTGATAAAGCCAATGTCCGGCACGGGGGCCGCATTCGGTCTTGACTGGACCGCGGCGAGGTCCGCTCGGCGTGAGCTCCGAGCGCCGAGGGCCGAAGCTGCGCGGCCCGGCGGCGGCTAGCGCGGAGCCCGCGCGCCCGCACCACGCGTCCCAGCTCCTCGCGAGCGGCGGCCGAGAACCCGGCCCCCCACCCTCCGACACCCTCCTCCCCCGGCCCTGGGGGCGGGGCCTGCAGCCGGCCGCCCCCTCCCTCCTCCCGCTCCCCGCGCCCCCCGCCCCGCCCCGCCGCCGCCGCCGAGGCCCGGAAGGGGCCAGTCGCTTCCGTCTCCGCCGGGGATGCACGGAGGGCGGAGCTGCGGCCCGAGGACGCGACGCGAGCCCAGTTCCGGCGAGGAGGCCGCGCCAGTGACAGCGATGGCGGCGGAGTCGGCGCTCCAAGTTGTGGAGAAGCTGCAGGCGCGCCTGGCCGCGAACCCGGACCCGAAGAAGGTGAGAGAGTGCGCAGCGCGGAGCGGGACGGGCGTTGGCCGCGGCGCGGCTCCGTAACGGTCGCGGGCCCGGGCGCGGCCCCTTCCCGACCGGCCGGGGCCGCGGGGGCTCGGACCCGGAGCCAGGCCCCGCCGGGCTGCGGCCTGGGTCGGCAAGTTCGCGGCCATGGGCCGCTGCCCGCGCGGGGCGGGGGGCGGGGGGGCTCCCGGCGGGCCCGGGATGGGGGCGCCCGCGGGCTCCCGGCGGCTGGGGCGCGCTCTGTGCGGACGCGGCGGGCCTCCCGGGCCCCCGGAGCCGCTCCCTCGGTGTCCCGGGCCAGCTGCTTCCCGCGGGCGAGCCCGCTGGAGCTGGTCCTCGCCCTGCGAGACGCGCCTGCTGGCTTGGTGTCTTCGGATGTTCGTCCGAGGGAGAGGGAGCCGGTTCTGCTGTGCTCCGGTGGAGTCTAGGCTCGGTGTGCGGTCCTGCGTCTGGGAGAGACGTTTTTAGGGCTTTCCGACTTGATCGCAGAACGTGGACCTTTTCGCTTTCTCAGTAGATCCCTTTCAGAACAAAACAGAATACACCTCACGTCCCCTAGCTGTACGTACACCTAAAAACTTGGGTTGCAGTCGGAACAGCCAAAACAAAAAAGGTTAGAAGTTGCAGTTCGATTTCCTTTCAGCCTTGATAGAAAGGTAAGAGCTACCTTTTCTCTTGCTGCGAGTGATGGGCAACCATATTTAATTGTACTCCGCTTTTTTTTTTTTAAACTCTTTTTGTTAAGTTGAACGCATTCTTCTCCCCTCCCGACTTTGTTTTATCCAGCTTCTCGGTATCTGGGAAAGTGTCTGGATGTTAAGAATTTTTTCTTTTACCGAAATACACTGATGAAAACACTTAGGTGTTAGACGTTCTCTGGGAGCACTCTGGCTCAGTGTGCACTTGGGAGAGTTGGATCTCTGAGCCCCAGCGTGCCTTCTGAAGAGGAAGTAATGGAGGGAGCCAGACGAGGTGAAGTGGCGGTGAGATTTGAGTTCTCATCCATTTTCCAGACATGGACGTTTTTTGCTCCATCTGTTTAAACAGCTCACTCGCCTCTTTCTAGAACCTAAGTCAGAGGGAGAAGGCCAGGCTTATAGGAGGTGCTCCGTTGATATTAATCACCAATCTTTACAAGGTTTTTGTTTGTTTGTTTGTTTGTTTCCTGAAGGGCTCCTTTCTCTTTTCACCTTGTTCCCAGCCTGTCATAGATCAGGTTTTCCCCTCTACTTCTAAAGGCTGTGCAAAAGCGTCTCACCATCAGGCCACTTTTTAACTCTTCTCGTGTATAACTAGAGCCACTTCTTCAGGAAGCCATTTTAGTTTTAAATCTGAAAACTTAAATACTTTTCATTCTTTGTTATATATTTCATTGCAGCTCCAGTACCTAGTGGCCAGACGCATTTACAAGTTTCTTTTTACAATAACCCTTTGTGGAATCTAATAAATGGTCATTATTTTTTTTTCTAAAAGATTTTATTTATCAGAAAGTGAGAGAGAGAGAGAGCGCCTGCACAAGCAGGGGGAACAGCAGGCAGAGCAGGCAGAGGAAGAAGCAGGCTCCCTGGAGAGTGAGGAGCCCAATTCAGGACTTCATCCCAGGACCCTAGGATCATGACCTAAGCTGAAGGCAGTC
This sequence comes from Lontra canadensis, assembly GCF_010015895.1. Classification (NCBI taxonomy): domain Eukaryota; kingdom Metazoa; phylum Chordata; class Mammalia; order Carnivora; family Mustelidae; genus Lontra; species Lontra canadensis. The sequence continues at coordinate 17,022,413 of NW_022631019.1, forward strand.
GCTTAAATGACTGAGCCACCCAGCATCCCAGTGGTCATTATTTTTGAGCATTGGTTGGTTTTCCTTAACACTGTAGCTTTGTGACTGATTTTTAAATCCTTAAAGCAGTATTATGTTCTACTCCCTTCCCTACCAGTCTGGTCTTTAATACTATAAGGTTAAAAAAAAAAAAAAAGGATCAGGTAGTATCTGTAGTCATTTTCCCATTACAGTTTAAATTTTGAAGTAGTCTTTCTAGTAATTGATGTGCATGAAATTTCAAATTAGGAAAAGGTATGTTGGGATTTCATCCTACTTGAATTATTAGTGATCATTATGACTGCTTGGGCTTTCACTTGCCAGGTAGCAAATCATCCTCAACTTCTGGTTTTGCATTATGAAGATGAGAAAATGTTGGGAGATCGTTTTTGCAAAGAGCACAGTAGTTGACATTCACAAGTGAGCTAACTGCAGAGGGAAAACTGCAAGCTGGCAGACCGGCTTTCTTCTCAGCCTTGTTTTAACCCAACAAGCTCCCACAGGTTGTTCTTGAAATTACAAGGTGATTATATGGCAGTAATGAATTTGCAACTAACTCATGATTTCAAACCATTATTAGCCAAAGGGCTGATTCCAGACCTATGTTCATGGATTTCCTTGCATTAAGTGTCGGCATTTAACTGTGACTTTTAGCGCGAAGTCCATCGGTGATCTGGACTTACTTGGGGAAAAGGTATCAGACACCAGGGTCACTTGGCTCCTACTATTTAATTGGAAACCAGTTTTTATGGGTGGTAGAGTTACTTGCCCTGTGTTATATTTTGAATGTGAAAACTACCAGGAACACAGTTTGATAGCAAGTGGGGAACAAGGGGTCAACATTATGAACATCTTTTGCTCTTTGGGTTGAAGGAGTGCAAAGGACAACTGAGATTCCTGAGCATGTACCATGCAAATGTTTGGCATTTCTCAGTGAGCTGTTACCAGTTCTTGCAAACTCTGCAGTTGGTCCCTTGGTTTGATAACAGCAAGTTCCCACCTACCTGAAGATGCCCACAGTGCTTTTACCTTGTTAGTGCTTTGTAGTTTCTTGAACCTCTTTGAAAATAGAGGGGCTCTGAAGCCCTTTTTCTCTTATGTTGTGCTAAGTCACTTTGAAATCTCCAGGGTTTTAGTTTTGTCTGCTTTCAAGTCCCCCTCACTAACCCAAAGCAAAGCAGAAAGGCAGCATTTATATTTCCAATTAGTGTTGGGCTTTGAGATGAACACTTCCTCCATGACGTCTGGCCCCTCCTTATGTGCTGGCTTTGTAGAGGTCCTGGGACTCTCTGTCCCATGGTGACCTCCTTTACTCTGTGGACTCTAAACCATCCAGGAGTGTAATACTGAGGAAGAGCTCCTCTGCTTTGTTTCCAGGCACATGAGCTCCTGTTCTATTTTCTTTTCCTGTTTTCTAAGGATAGTGTTGTGCTGGATGGTTCTCCCGTCTTTGTAGTTCATGCTGTTGTGGACACACCTACCTGACTTACTAACTCATTCATCAAGTTACCTAACCTTACTGGGCTTTTTCAATATCTGAAGTGGGGAGAAAAATATCCACTTTATCGAGTTGGCTAATGAGGATGACATAAGGTAACGCATGCAAGAACTTAGCGTAGTCACAGACACACAGTAGGTGGTCTATAAATGCCTTCCAGGGAATGGCATTAGTGGAATCAGCCATTTTTAACCTTTACAATGATCCTAAATTTTCCTCTAAGAAAAGGAATTAGCGTTCATTTTTGCACCCATAGCTTGAGTGACAAGAAACACATACATTTTATCCTGAGTTGGTTGGTGGTGGTGATCACATTTGAAGTGGAGGATAATTTTCATTCAACTATGAAGGTGAAACTCCCTGGATATACTACTTGGCTTCTCATTTGTTCCCAGCCAAACGAGACTATCACTTGTGATCCAGTTGCTCTGCCTGGAGATGAAGTTCAGTAATTATTGAAGTAGAATGACCAGAAAAACATATTTGCTACTCCACCTAATAGCAATATGGCATACTAATTATAGCCCATGCTGCACATGGAAAAAGAACAGATCTTGTTATCTGGTCCTTTAAATGTGAAAGTAGTCACAGTTAATCTGTTTTGAACTATTTGTACTTTGTACCACTCCTTGAATGGTAAGTATGTTTCCATACATGTAAACATTTCCTGAAAAGAGGCATCGCCAGTCAGGACTTTGGGTAGGAGTGGAGTAAGTAGGAGTTAGCTGGGGACTGTCTGGGTGATGATCAAGGGTAGACCTTTGAAGAGCTCACAGTTGATGACCACTGGGATAATCGTGTATTTTAAAAAAACAACTTTAGTGAGCTTTTCTAGTGTTCCAGGCACTATGGCCAAGGACTGCACGTGGTTTGTCTGAATCCTCACAGCTTGTAAAGTTGTAAAGGGACAGGATCAGTTCCTGTTTTGCAGACGAAGTAACTGAGGTTCAAGCTGGTTAGTGACTTGCCCAAGATCAGTAGCAGGGAGACGACAGGACCAAACGGAAGCCTGCCTCCGGCTCCGGACTCTGTCTCAAGAGCGCTGCGCTCCTGATTTTGACCTAGTTTTACGACTCTAGAAAGGAAATGTGGCCAATCCCAGATCACTTTTCTAATCTACCCAGACATTTTGTGTTCACAGTTTGTATCAGCAAACCTCTGATTCTGCCATCTTGAAACTGGTCTTGAAATTCCCACTTGTATCAAAAAACAAACAAACAAAAAAACCCAATTCTGTTAAACTGTGACTCCTCCTGGAAACAGGTTACCCTTTTCCTAGAGAAACCTCTTCTCCTTTTCACTTTCCTCTGTGGTGGGTCCACAGGTGATTTCCCTAAGTTAACATCTTTCTAGAAATTATTCTGTCTCAACTGGAGCAATGATAGTTGTTGATGACTTTTATTAGAGTTGGTAGGTTTGGTTCTCTAAGTCTTACCCCCCCCCATACCTCCCCACTCTCCACCCTTCATCCCCTCCCAGATGTTACATAGTAGTTGAAAGCAGGGAATCTAAAGCCACAGACCTGAGGACATCTGGCCCTTCTTGCATCCTGGGGCAAGTAACTTAACTTCTCTGAGCCTGTTTTCATGCTTGTAAAATAGAGATAATAACCATACTTATTACTGTACAACACACAGAACTCAGTAAGCACTTAACCATCGTATTATTATTTGTTCCAGTGAATGATTATGAGGTTATAGAAATTAACACTTATTTTATTCTTTCTGCAGCTCTTGAAATATTTGAAGAAACTCTCCACCTTGCCTATTACAGTAGACATTCTTGCGGTAAGAAGTGTTAGATATTATATAACTATATTCCATCCCCCTCCCACTGGAGAGATTGTACAATAAGTTTAAAAGCATGGGCTTTGAGAGTGAAAGAATGTTTTCCAGACACAAGGCCACATATTGTATGGTTCTGTTTAGGTGAAATGTCCAGAATAGGCAGATCCATAGACGGATGGTAAGGGGTGGGGGAAGTGGGGAGGAACGGCATTTCTTTTTAGGGTTATGGAAATGTTCTGGAACTAGTAGTCATCGTTGTGCAATATTGTGAGTGTCTTGGAAACCAATAAACTACATACTTTAAAAAGGTTAAAGTGAGCTTTGTGCAGTGATGGCATTGTAGCCAATGAGGTTTATCCATGGTGTGATTACTGCTAATTGAAAATAAAATGGTTAAAACGATGAATTTTATCTTAAAATTTAAAAAAAAAATTTAGCTTTGGCATCAATTAGTCTTGGATTCAGATCCAAGTTCTATGACTTTAGGCTGCTCTTCCATGTCAAACAGACCAGATTCCTGCCTCACAGAGTTACCGTGAGGACTCACTGAGATTCGTATGCAGAAGCTCTCCGATCAGTGCCTGACACCTGCTGGAATCGCTCTTGTTACTTACTGTTACAGTTGTAGAAGTGTTTTAGTACACTGTTTTCCACTCCTGAGGTTGGTGTGCTTTGCTACTGTGTGTCGTTAGGGGTTTGAGGCGCAAACACAAAGTAATTTTGTACTGAGACTTGCAAGGTATGTTTTAGGAAGGAGTTTCTCCAAGCAAGGGGCCTTATTTCCTTAGAAAGTTGTTGAGCGAAGTTCTGCAACCCTGTAACAATTCTTTTGTCAAATCTGCAGGAGACCGGAGTTGGGAAAACAGTAAATAGCTTGCGAAAACATGAGCATGTTGGAAGTTTCGCCAGGGATCTGGTGGCCCAGTGGAAGAAACTGGTTCCTGTGGAACGGTAAGAACATTCTGTAGGTTTGTTCAACTTCATGATTAAATCTGGTACTTGGAGTGTTTATAGACCCTTCTTATTTAAAATATTTATTTTGGGGGTGTCTGTGTGGCTCAGTCTGTTAAGTGTCTGACTCGTAAGTTTCAGCTCAGGTCATGCTCTCAGGGTCCTGGGATTGAGCCCTGTGTCTTTTCAGTTCTGTGTTCAGCATGAGTCTGCTGGAGATCCCTCTCCTCCCTCTGCTCCACCCCTGCTCATGCTCTCTCACTCTCTCTAAAACAAATAAAATCTTTAAAAACAAATAAATAAAATATTTATTGTGCCTGGATTATAAAAATAATCAGTGATCATTATTTAGGATTTTAAATTTAGGATTTTAAAAAATACTAAAAAATAGAAATTAGAATAAAAATTTCTTATAGTTCTGCCATCCAAACATAAACATTATTAACATTTTGCTATGTTTCTTTCTACCCTCTTTTTATTTATTTTTTAATTAAATTTATTTTTTTAAGATTTTTATTGATTTGAGAGAGCAGGGAGCTCGATTTGGGGCTTGATCCAGAACCCCAGGGATCATGACCTGAGCTGAAGGGAGGCACTAAATCTATTGAGCCACTCAGGCCCCCACCCTCTTTGTAAAAGACATTTTTATATAGTTGTGAACAAACTATATAAAAACAACCACTCCTTTTTTTAGGTAATAAGTTAAATATGTCCCCATGTTGAAATCTTCTTTTTCCAATTTTCTAAAAGATTTTATTTATTTGAAATAGCATGAGCAGGAGCAGAGGGACAAGCAGACTTCTTGCTGAGCAGAGAGCCCCATACAGAGCTTGATCCCAGGACCCTGGGATCATGATCTCAGCCTAAGGCAGACGTTTAACTAACTGAGCCTCCCAGGCTCCTCTGTGTTGAAAATTTTTGAAACGTTTTTCATGTCCTCAAGATATTTGATCTTGGGGCGCCTGGGTGGCTCAGTCGTTAAGCATCTGCCTTAGGCTCAAGTCATGGTCGAGGGTCCTGGGATCGAGCCCCACATCGGGCTCCCTGCTCAGCGGGAAGCCTGCTTCCCCCTCTCCCACTCCCCCTGCTTGTGCTCCCTTTCTCGCTGTGTCTGTCTCTGTCAAATAAATAAAATCCTAAGGGAAAAAAGAAAAGATATTTGATCTTTTTGTCCTGCAGTTAAATGCATCATTTTCTGTGTTTTGAATTATTTGAGTTTTCCCAGTCTCAAACCTTAGCCGAGTGTCTTCGAGCAGGATCCAATCGTCCTCTTCCCAAGACCTTGATTCTAACTCTGCGTCCTTTTCATCTCTTTTTGTGAGTTCAGGTTCTGTGACTTTGTCCTCTGAACAAGGATTACACTGAGATTTATATCTGCTCTTTCTACTTTTTTTTTTTTTTTTAATTGTAGAAACACTGAGCCTGATGAGCAGGACTTTGAGAAGAGCAATTCCCGAAAGCGCCCCAGGGATGCGGCTCAGAAGGAGGAGGAGATAGAGGGAGACTACCAGGAAAACTGGAAAGCCTCCAGTAGCCAATCCTATAGCCCTGATCACAGGCAGAAAAAACACAGGAAACTCTCAGAACCCGAGAGAACTCACAAAGGGTCCCACGTTCCAGAGAGGAGAGATGAGAGAAAGAGGTGCCATAGAGTTTCACCGGTTTATTCTTCAGACCATGAATCTTCTGATTATGGCCATGTTCAGTCCCCTCCATCGTCTGCCAGTCCCCATCAGATGACCATGGACCATTACAGATCCTTGGAGGAGGACCATGAGCCCTTTGTTCCACACCAGAAACCTGGGAAAGGCCATAGTAATGCCTTTCAGGACAGACTGGGGATTAGTCAGGACCGACATGTGGGGGATTCCCAGGGGAAAGGGGCTGTAAGTCAGAACAAGGAGCACAGATCTTATAAGGAAAAACGTCCGGTGGATGCTAGGGGAGATGGGAAGTTATCTTTGAGCAGAGAGAAATCACACAAGGCCATCTCCAAAGAGGAAAACAGAAGGCCACTCTCAGGGGATAGCACAAAGGAGAAGCTGCCCTCCAGTGGAGTCAAGAAAGAGAAGGAGAAAGAGGGCAGCTCCAAGAAGAAGTTTTTACCACCCTTGGAAGTTGCTTCAGACAACCACCTTAAAAACAAGCCAAAGCACAAAGATGCAGAGAAAACCAAAACGGACAAAAACAAGCAGAGTCTCGACAGCTTCGACATAGGAAAGGGGGTGGGAGACCCGCTGCCCAAGATGAAAGACCGGGTTTCTAACAACCTAAAGACTTCAGAAGGGAAAGTAAAATCTTCTCATTCAGACAGAAAGTCTGTGGGCTCCCTCGCCAAGGTCGAGGAGGCAGAGATGGACGATGAATTTGAGCAGCCCACTATGTCTTTTGAGTCATACCTCAGCTATGACCAGCCCCGGAAGAAAAAGAAAAAGATTGTGAAAACTTCAGCCACCGCTCCTGGAGAAAAAGGACTAAAAAAAAATGATTCGAAAAGCACGAATAAAAACTTGGACTCCGTTCAGAAATTACCTAAAGTGAATGAAAACAAGTCAGAGAAACTTCAGCCGGCTGGAGCCAGTTCAGCCAAGCTGAAAAAGGTAAGCCCTTCAGCCACTGGGTGGCTTCCCAGCTGGAGCATCTGGCCCTGCAGAGCTCCCAGGACCTACCCGCCTCTGTTCAGCTTGGCTGGCTTTTACGTGGCTTGTTGAATTTCAGTTTCCAGGCCTCTCTGGCAGGGCAGCTAGCCGCCAAGGTGCGTATTTCCTGCATTTGTTCTATCATGCTGGGCCTGTCTCTCCATTTCCTGCCTTCCGTGGTATCAGACCTAGCTGGCAGCCCCTCTCCAGCCTGGGTCTGCTCGTGAAGTTGTCTGCCTCGTCCGCACTGCTGGGAATGGGCTGTAAGGCAGAGAGCTGTGCCCTTATTACAGGGGCTGTCCACTCACTGGTCTGGTCTTTGCAGGTCCCCATGGACGCCTTGCCAGTGTTGCCAGACCTCCCATTACCCATGATACAGGCCAATTACCGGCCACTTCCTACCCTGGAATTGATGTCCTCCTTCCCACCAAAGCGAAAAGGTAATTTTCTGCATCCTTGCTTAACTAGAAAAAGATTTTAACAATTTATTCCCGGTATCCTGAGATTTGGGTGCACTTAATAGCCTCCCTGGCTCTGGAGTTTGACGGCTTTTGGGTTTAAATCCCAGCTCTGGCTTCTACAGGTTCTATGAACTGGCGTAATAATTTCCTTAGACTTCAGTTTCATGTGCTAGAAGTGGGCACGGTAATGGTATCTGCCTCACAAGTCTGTTCAGTGGATTAAAAGTGATGATGCTGGTAAAGCTCTTAACTTGGGTTTTCCCACATAGGGAGTGTTTGGTAAATCTTAGCTGTGCTGTTACTAGCTGCCCTTTATTCTATTATGTTCTGTATGGGCTTTTTATCTTAAAAAAAAAAAAAAAATTTCTGTTCTTAATAGCACAAGAATTAGAAGCCACGTAAGTGTCCCTCGGCAAGAGACAATCACTATAGTTCATCCACACAGTGGCCTCCTCTACAGCTGTGATAAGTGTGGACAGACTTTGTCTGATACGGGATGATTTCTAGAATACGGTAAATGAAAGAACAAGGACAGTGGGTGTTACTGGTGAAAATGGAATAAAATGCACATTTGTTTATTTTTGCACAGACTCGGAGGAATACACAGAACTGGTAGCATTGGTTGCCTTTGAGAAAAGGCACTGGGAAGCCGTGGAAGGGCGAGAGAAAGAGCTCTTCCTGCAGAGCTCAGTGCCCTTTGTAACATGCAGTCCTGTCTTCCTTGCCCTGTAGCGTTGTCTTCACCCCAGGAAGAGGAGGAAGCTGGATTCACTGGACGAAGAATGAATTCTAAGATGCAGGTGTATTCTGGCTCCAAATGTGCCTATCTCCCCAAAATGATGACCTTGCACCAGCAATGCATCCGGGTACTTAAGAACAACATTGATTGTAAGTCACATGCTTTTCTCCTGCTCTTAAATACATTGTGGCACTGGGACCTCGCCGTTGGCCGGCTTGGCCAGTATTCACCACTTGCACCTTTGATTCTCTGCAGCAATCTTTGAAGTGGGTGGTGTCCCGTACTCTGTTCTTGAGCCCGTTTTGGAGAGGTGTACGCCTGATCAGCTGTACCGCATAGAGGAGTACAACCACGTGAGTATCCTGTTTGGGGCAGGGAAGGCCATTTTCTGGCCCGTGTCTTCAGAACTAGCTTTGCCTCTGAGTCTGCAGCGGGGGAAGGGCAGGCAGCAGGGGTGGTTTCACTGTTCTGGGCAGGGTGGTTTGCCTGCGCGCCTTGAAACATGCATATTTTTAGCACCTGCTCCTGGCATCCAATCAAGATGGGCTTCAGAAGGAGCAGAGAAACACTGCCCACCCTTCTCTTGCCCAGTCACAGAGGGCAGGAGAGAATTGGGCAGCATAGCCTTCAGAGCCAGAGCAGGGACAGAGCTTTGTGAACCAGGGACAGGCGTCTGGTGAATATAAAAGCACAGGGACACCTGGTGCCTCAGTCGGTTGAGCAGCCGTCTCTTAATTGCAGCTCACGTCATGATCTCAGGGATGTGAGATCGAGCCCCATGTCGGGCTCTGTGCTACGCATGGAGCCTGCTTGAGATTCTCTCTCTGCCTCTGTCCCCTTCCCTCCCAACTTAAAAAAAAAAGAAGAAAGAGGGGTGCCTGGGTGGCTCAGTGGGTTAAGCTGCTGCCTTCAGCTCAGGTCATGATCTCAGGGTCCTGGGATCGAGTCCCGCATTGGGCTCTCTGCTCAGCAGGGAGCCTGCTTCCCTCTCTCTCTCTCTCTTTCTCTCTCTCTGCCTGCCTCTCTGTCTACTTGTGATCTTTCTCTGTCAAATCAATAAATAAAATCTTAAAAAAAAAAAACCCACTTTAAAAAAAGAAAAAAAAAAGAAGAAGAAAGAAAACACAGATTTGCTAGGAGTCTCCTAGAGACATCCCGGTGTGACCAAATGTCTGACTGTGCTGGGACACAGTCCTTTGGTTGCTTGAGGGGGCTGTCTCCCGTTCTGGGGCTCATTTTGGATGTGTCGTCATCTCAGTCCTCCCTGTCACTGGTTTCCTAGAGGAGGAGCCTGGTCTCATCTGGTTTCTGAATTGTCTTCTCTCAGCCCACAGCCCCCAAGAGCAGCCGGTATAGCATCTCACATTTAACAGTTCTTTAATATGGTGATTTTTTTTCTAGAACCGGGGTTTATTTAATACAGCACTACTACTGTGAAGACCAAAAACCATGAGGAAGGTGGTCACCCCGAAGTGATTAAGATGGAGAAGAGCTGTGTCGGACTGCTTGCATGTAAATGATGCCCTGGCTCTGATTTTAGGTGTTAATTGAAGAAACGGACCAGTTATGGAAAGTTCACTGTCACCGAGACTTCAAGGAAGCGAGGCCCGAAGAGTATGAGTCGTGGCGGGAGATGTACCTGCGGCTCCAGGATGCCCGGGAGCAGCGGCTGCGAGTGCTCGCCAAGAACATCCGATCGGCACATGCCAATAAGCCCAAAGGTGATGGGCGAGGGGACCGGGCGGGACGGGGCGGGCTGGTGAAACATGGAGCCCTGGGCTCCGTCGACCGCGGGGCCCTAGCAGGCCGGGCTGAGGTAGCCTCCAGGTCCGAAATCTGTCTTGCTTGTGCAGAAATGGGGCACCTTCTGCCACCACACATACTGTCCAGAGGGATTTTTAGGGTTAGCCGTCCCCTGGCTTTGGGGGCACCTGAAGAGCCTTTCTCTCTTAATAGCATAGATCAGTAAAATCACAGTAGCCGCTCCGCTCAAAAAGGAGGTACTGATGTCCCTATTTCTCATCAGGCCGACAGGCAAAGATGGCCTTTGTCAACTCTGTGGCCAAACCGCCTCGTGATGTTCGACGCAGACAGGAGAAGTTTGGAACCGGAGGAGCAGCTGTGCCTGAGAAAATTAGGTCAGCTCTTGGCAGCTTTCAGGTTTCTGTGCGCTGGGGGAAAAGAGCCCCAGGAGCTTGTCACTCGGCCCTACAAGGCAGGCCGGGGCAGGAAGTGATTCATTTCTGGGGTGAGAGCATGGCCTTGCAGAGTGGATTTTGGAGGCCGACCTTGGCGAGCTCAGCCCTTGACACTGCCCGCCTTCCCCCCCAACCTCGGCCCGTCCCAGGCTTGTCCCAGGCTTCCACGTCCGTGACTGCAGTGTTGGCCGATAATTACTGCTACCGCTCAGGGGGTTAAGATGAAATGGAGATCAGGACCTGGCTTCTGGGGGACACGCCCTTGGGCTTTCCCTTTCTCCATTTAAACAAACCATGTTCCTGGGGCTCCCAGCTGGCTCAGTCATTGGAGCATACGACTCCTGATCTTGGGGTCATGAATTTGGTAGAGATTACTTGAAAACAAAAATAACAAGAGTAAAGCATGCTGCTGCGAGGACTGCATGAGCTCAGTCGCACTAGCATTTTCAGATTGACGCCGTCCTCTCCGTGCCACCATCAGAAGCTGGGGCGCATGGGTCGGCTGCGCAAAGCCAGCGGAGGGGGTCTTCCTCAGACAGGCCAGCCCCAGGCTGCCGGTGCAGAGGGCAGATTTCTCACACTGGGGCCTAACCCGCTGGTGCTGTGTTGCAGGATCAAGCCGGCCCCGTACCCCTCGGGGAACAGCCACGCCCCGTCGGCCAGTGGCAGCGGCAGCAGCTTTAGCACCAGCCCGGAGGAGCCGGTCTACGACGGCCCGAGCACCAGTGGGGCCCACTTGGCTCCCGTGCTCAGCACTGTTTCCTACGATCCTAGGAAGCCGACTGTGAAGAGTAAGTAACTCGGGCTTCATGCTCAGGGATCTCAGAACCGGTGTTTGAGGCTTTTGGCGTCCCGGCCGCTGCATCCTGTTCTGTGTGCTCAACAAGGCTCGTGTCCAAGGCTCTGCCCGCAGCTTCTCTAAATGCCGGTGCCTCCTTCCCCCGCTCTGTGCCTGATGCACCCGTGTCTTCCCGATAGCGATCTTAGTGAATATTCATTTTGGCACTCTTTTTTTTTTTTTTTAAACCTGAACATAAGTCTGTTTCACCAGGCAATAACGTGGGGTTCATAACTAGTACTGTTAACTGCTGAACGACCCTCCGTCTGGAGGGTGTATGACCTATAACCCCCAGCTTCCAAATATTTATTTTTTATATCTAGTTTCATGTATTTTGTATTTTATTAAGTGTGTTATTACCACAGACTATGTCCAGTATTCTAAGGGGGTTTCCTCCCCTAAAAGCAGGCCTGTGTATTTACACCAGCGTCCCTGGGCAGGTAGAGGTCCTGGCGTGAGCTCTGGCTGTGCTCAGTGGGCTGTGCCCACTTAGGAGGGCAGGCCAGCGTCCTTAGGTGGGGTCTACCTTGAGCTCCTCTCGGACCTGTGGCTGCCCTGGGTGGAGGCGACTGAGAGGGCTGCTTTTTGCTGGTTTGGGTGTTGGTGAGGCAGAGTGAAATTGTGTCTGAGAATGGCCGTGAGAGTTGGGAGGCAGTGAATCCCAGTTCTGCCGCCTACTGCACAACCGGGGGCTTGCTGAGGTGGTCGCAGGTAGAGCTGGGGATGGTTTCGGGTCCGGAGGGCGCTCTGGAAGCCGAGCTCTGTGCTGCTCTTCTGCTGTGCTGGGAGAGGAGAACCTCGTACCCTTTGTCTGCGGGGGCGGAGCCGAGAGCAGCAGGGCTTGGCCTTGACGGTGTGTGTCTAAACTATTTCTCTTCTCACAGAAATTGCCCCAATGATGGCCAAGACGATTAAAGCTTTCAAGAACAGGTTCTCCCGACGATAAACTGAGGACTCGCCTGGGAGATGAAACTGGCGGGGAGGAGTACCAGGACAGTGGGGGTTGGGGAATGGAACTTCCAAAGGAGACCAGGATCCTTTGCTTGGAGGCACCATTTGGTCTTGGAACCCTGCCCGGCCCTCAGGTGTTGCCCCTGTGAGCCTGTGCACACCGCAGCCACTGCCTCCCGGCCTGGAGAACACTTCAGAATTCTGAAGAAGATGTGAAGCCTCAGTCTTACTGAGGATTTTAAGGTCAATTATACTTTTGTTGTTAATTAGCTTCTTTGTAAACTATAAGACATAGTTTTAATTAATAAATATTGCCCCCAGATTGTATTTATATTACCCCAATATTTTTTTTTCTTTTTTTTTTTAGGTCCTCTACCATACACTTAGCCTTTTATTTTCAGGGTCCTTTATTACAGTTAGATTAAAAACCTAGTGAAAGCCATTCCCCTGTCGCAGATCAGCCTCCCTAAGTGGACTCTGGTCCAGAGGGAGGGCTGGGCGTCCTCAGAGCTTGTGTGGTGACTGCTGCACAGAGGGCCAAGAGTGGGTCCTGGGCTGACTGTCCTGGAGGGGCGCCTCGATACAGAGACTGGAAGTGTTCAAGGCAGACCCCTCACCTCTGAGGCCCTTCTCAGTGTTGCTTTGAGTTCCTATGCAGGTGCATCTCTTTCTTCTTCATTAAATAGTATTTATTAAAGGAGGTTATTTGTAAAGGTCTAGAGTCTTTTCCCTATCCTTTTTGCCAGTTCCCACTTTTTAGAGGCTCACTAGAGGACACAGAGCCTTGGGGGATCGATTTGCACAGAACCCCAACATTTTTACGATATACAATTTCTGATTCAAAACTTGAGGGATTTTTTTTCCTCCCTTGTTTTTCCTTCTCCCCCCAGCAGGGGGAGCACACATGGCAGGGCTTTCTGTGCCCATCCCCCCAATTCAACTAAGTCTAAGACGCCAGCACTTTAATCTCCCGTTCCCTGTGAACTGCTAGCAGAAGTGAGTGGTTTTAAAAGTTGTAATGCTGTGTTCAAAATTGGTTTTGTTTTGCCTTTCTTTAAAAGATAAGATCATGTGATTGAAAGAGCACAAGAATTCGCTATGTTTTGCTGAGAACTTTGTAGATGAAGCGCTACTTTTTAAGTGTTGAAGCCAGAATTTGAGGCGGGGGAACGCCAACTTAGGGAAAGTGTCTGAGCTGTAGTGCCAGGACCGGGGAGAGCCGCAAGGACACCCACTAGGTTTGGGAAGGGAGGCTCACTTTCAAGCTGACACAGGAGCAAGATCAGCCCTTAGGAGGGCAGCGTCAGTGCCCTTCTCGGCTGTGGACGAGCACCGATCTCGCAGGAACCCACTTGGTTGTGACCCAGGGGGAAAGACGTGCTGTATACACTTGAGGTGCCCGTCTTTAAGATGCCTGAGCGGTAGACGGAGGGCATGGTTCACAGGACGGCCTCAGGAGCTCGGCAGTGAGTCCCTTTGACCAGCTCCCTCACAGCCCAGAACAGGGAGTCCACTGCTTTTAACCGTCCCGCAGACCTCAGGCTGACTGAAGATTCCAGAGCGAGCGGAGACGCTGTGCGGCCAAAGCTGCAGTGTCGGGTGTGCGTGGCGCACAGGCTGCCTGTTCCAGCAGGACACGAGTAGTGCCGTGTTTTCCCCTGCTGTGTTTCTGAATTGGGTAAAGCACTCTCTCTCCTGCTTGCCTGTCTTACCATTCCACCCCAGCCCTGGCCCGCTCCGCAAAACTGGTATCATTTCCCTAAAGCCAAATGAACATCTGAGCCGGGGCCAGACAGCTGTGGCCTGGAATAGCTCCCTGCGGGTGTCCAGCAGCTCGAGTTTGTCTCTTAGCCTGTGTTCAAGTCTTTGTCATTGAAACCAGTTTTTCCTACTGCAGATTCAGTTGTGCAGGATCTCATCTCCTTTATTAGGAGTTTTTAGGCAGGGAGGGAAGGAAGGACACATTTGTTCGTGCCACCATCGCCGCCCATTTTTAGTACATACAGGTTTTTTGATCTGCCCTGTTTGCCTAGAGCCAGATCTTTCCCTCCTCCCCCTCCGAGCGTGTCTGCATCAGGGACGTGACTTGGTGAGAAGAGTAAGGAGGGCAGAGGAAAAGCCAAATTTCTGAGCAAACTTCTCACCTGGTTATTGAAGTGGCTGCAGAGCAGACACACAGGACGATGTTGAACCTTTGGTCTCACTTGTGAAAACGTGTGCAATTGTTTTCCTGTGCTACACTACATACAGATCACCAAATTACAAATTAACCCTTTGTGATCCTTGGTGTAATGAGCAGTTTCTTCGGGGCTTTCTCTTTCCGGGAAGTGGGAGGGAAAGGAGCAAGGGATCATCCTGCTCTTATTTGTATTTTGGTCCCAAAATGTAAATACAATTTTCTATGTTACTTTTTTGTGGTAACTACCAAGATGAATATTTTAATTAGATAAGTTATATGAAAAGGAAGGAAAATTCCATGTCTAAATAAAAAAAAAAAAAAACCCATATACTGTGTTTTTTTTTCCTTTCTCCCTTACTGTGTCTGAGAATAGCAGTTGATCACCAAGGGTCTGGTTCCTGGGCTGTGTGGCAGAGATTTTAATCCCTGGACGGGGCTCTGTAAAGGATGTTGGATTTCTGTAGCGAAGTGGGACTGGGGATGGGAATTCTTGGGGGGGGGGTGCGGGGGAGAACCCTTGAGCAAAGGGAGGAACCTCAGATGACAAGTACCTCCTGGGACTGAGACATTAACCCCGTATTACAAGCAGAAGCTGGGGCTCAGGGGGGAGATCATGCAGCCCACCTGCATGCAGCAAAGGAAAAGGTGAGAAATCCAGGTTCTCTGGCTGCAGAGTGGGTACCACTCCACCTGTCAGTGCCTCGGGCGTGTGAAGGACCCAGGAGAGTCTCCTCTGTCTTCAGGGACTTCCCAACAAGAGCATAATGACAACTGACGCAGAAAGGTCACGTCAGCAAGAACTTCAGGCCCTGCCCATTGGCCCTGGCTGGCAGGACCTTCAGCCTCTGGCTAGTGGAGCCCAGGGCTTGGTGGCAGCCTCTGCATACATTATCTTTTTTTTTTTTTTTTTTTTTGAGGAGTGAGATCACTAGCCGTGGAGGGGTGATAGTGCGAGAGGGAGGATCTTAAGCAGACCCCGTGCTGAGCAGGGAGCCCAACATGGGGCACCATCTCACCACCTTGGGATCAGGATTTGAGCCATAACCAAGAGTAGACACTCAACCGACTCAGCCACCCAGGCGCCCCTGTGTTGGATTGGATCTTCCATCAAACCTACATCATCTCCCAGAAGCACATTTTTATTATCCTTCTCTCCTAAAGAGGCATTCTTGGTGTATGGCCTTAACTTTCCCCAACCTTTACTGGATCGAATGCTCACTGTAAGAAGTTACCATGCATTTGAAGTAAATTACAGAACGTGGTATCTGATGGGTGATCTTCCCGGAGTTTGTAAATTAGCACCTTGTTCTTTACTCATTAATTCAACATTTGCTGAGCCAGAACCTGGATGAGACCTTGGGATACAGAGAAGCACACACGTCCAGCAGGCAGTTAGGTAAGTAACCACCCAGCACGTGGCAGGCACCCTCAGACTCACCTACATTGTCTCAGTGATCATAGTGATCTTTCCAGGTCACTGGAAAGGTCACTTTCCAGGGCCCATTTTTAAAACGAGAAGACTGAAGCATAAAGAAATTAAGAACGCGTGCAAGCTCACACAGTCGGTGAGCAGGGTGCTGTGTGCTGGCCGGACTCCCAAGCACAGGTGGTCAGTCACATTTAACCATCTATACAATCACACACACCCGCGTTAGGCCAAACCCCAACGCCAAAAAAAAACCTAATTGTGGCGAACAGTGATTTCTTCTCTCCGCTGCACGTAACTAATGCCCAGAACTCTGGATGGCACATCACCTTGACAGATGCCCCCTCGCAGACACTCTCCCCTCGGGTTCCACATCCACTCGGGTCTCTTGATGCTTTGCCCAAATGGTGAAACGGGCAATCTGTCTTCACAGGCCCCCAGACTTGTCTTTCTGTGATGCCTACTGTCAATCCCTTTCAAAATCCTCTGTGGAAAGGGCAAGCCACTGAAAATTTTATATAGCTACACCCGTGTTGCTCAAGTATAGAATTTCTGGAGTTGGGGCCTAACGTGCACATTGAAAAAGATGAAAAATTTTTAAAAACCCCAAGCAATTCTTAAAATGTACATCAGAAAGTTTGAGAACTGCTCTGGCTCATTGGCCGCAGATAGTTTACAAGCTCTTTGCAGCTGACCCACGGGTCAGAGCTGGGAAGTTTGCACATTCCGTGACACAGCCCACACTTTGCCCCCATCCTGTGTCACTGAATCAGAGAGACATGGTCTCTTCATTCCTGGAGGTTCCTTCTAGCAGAGAAGACAGTAATCAGATTACTGCACCAATCATTGTTTAAGATACAGATTTCTTTTGGGCCCCACTGCCGAAATCTGTTCACATAGATCAGAGGTCAGATCTGGAAGTAAATACTTTTCAAGTACTTCCCCAGTGATGAGCAGCCTGGTTTGGAAATGCCTAGCATAGTGGACAAACTATGCATGAGCTTTGAAGAGAGGTCCAGGTTCGAATCCCGGCTCCACCATCCTTTAGCTTTGTGACACCTCTTTGACTTTGTTTCCTCGCCTGTAAAATGGGCATAATGACACCCCACAGGAATTCTTGTAAGGATTCAATGAGAGAAAGGGAACTCAATATTATTTTTTTAAATTATTATTATTTTTTAATAAGAACTGGTTTGGTTTTTTTGTTTGTTTTTGAAGATTTTGTTTATTTATTTGACAGAGACACAGCGAGAGAGGGAACACAAGCAGTGGAAGTGGGAGAGGGAGAAGCAGGCTTCCCGCCGAGCAGGGAGCCCGATGTGGGGCTTGATCCCAGGACCCTCGGATCACGACCCTAGCCGAAGGCAGCTGCTTAACGACTGAGCCACCCAGGTGCCCCTCAATATTATTTTTAAATGTCCTTCCTTAATTCTCTTGAAATGCGGAATGAAAGGAAAAGCTTTATTTCCTATTGATAGAAATTGAAGCTTTAGGGTCACAAGCTGAGCACTAACTTTGAGGTCAGCAAGTCCTTCCTGATAACTGAAACCCTAGTCTGTGCTGCCCCAGACAGGGTTATTCAACTTTTCTATTTTTGGACTCCTATCTGTTCTTTCAGATCCCTTAAACTATAGCCCCGAACAATCACAGAAACAGCAGAGACTCTTCCTAATTCTTTCTTATCTCAGGAATCACAAACTCATATGCTAGGAGTTTGGTATAAGATAATAGTGGGGGTGGACGGAAACAGGAAATGAAAGCTATTTACCTAGATCCCCCATTGTCTCAAAGTAGAAGGAAGGCAGGGCCCAGTGCTGTCACATCTTTAGAATTTTTTTTAAAAAGACAGAAATACAGAATTCTTTTTTTTTTAAGATTTTATTTATTGGGGTGCCTGCGTGGCTCAGTCATTAAGTGTCTGCCTTCTGAGGTCATGATGCCAGTTTCCTGGGATAGAGCCACATCAGGCTCCCTGCTTGGTGGGAAGACTGGTTGTCCCTCTCCCACTCCCTCTGCTTTCATTCCCTTCTCACTCTCACTCTCTATCAAATAAAAAGAATTAAAATTTTAAAAATAATAAAGATTTTATTTACTTGTATGAGACAGAGAGTGTAAGCAGGGGGAGGGGCAGAGGGAGAAGCAGGCTTCCCACTAAGCAGAGAGCCCAACTAGGGGCTCTATCCCAGGACCCTGGGCTGGTGACCTAAGCCGAAGGCAGATTCTAAAGTGACGGGGCCACCCAAGTGCCCCCGGAAATCTAGACTTCTTTGTAAAATTTCCTAGCTCTTAAAGTCCTGGGCCACAAATATATGAAACAGATCAGGAAATCTATATGAAGTGGATAATTCTGTGTGTGTGTGTGTGTGTGTGTGTGTGTGTGTGTGTGTAAACTTGCCAAAATTGACTCCTAATGAGATGTCAAGTCGAAACAGAGTCGTTACAGAAGAAACAGGGAAAGTAATTGTAGAGCCTCCCGGATGGATGGTTTCATAGAGAAATTCTTCCCACTTTAAAGTCAGATAATACCAAGGCCACTTAAACTGTTCCAAGGCAAACCAAAGGAAGGAAAATGCTACTGAAGTTAGTATAACACCAACATGGAAACTGGATAAAAACTGAACAACAATAAAAATTACAGACCAATCTTATTTAGGAATATTGACGTGACTATCCTAAGTATTAGCAGAATCTAACAGCATATTAAAATAAATAGGGGCCCCTGGGTAGCTCATTCAGTTAAGCGTCTGACTCTTAGCTTCAGCTCAGGTCGTGATCGCACGGATCTAGCCCCACGTCGGGCTCTGCGCTCAGCGTGGACTCTGCTTCGGATTCTCCCTTTCCCTCATGCTCATTCTCTCTCTCTCTCTCAAATAAATAAATAAAATCTTCAAAATAAATAAACAAATAAAACAAAGAAATCATGCCTAAATGGGGTCTGCTTCGGACTGGCAGGATACTCAGGCTGTTAGGCTAGGCTGGGAGGTCATTCTCAACTTTTGCCCCTAACAAGACACTGGGCAAAAAAACGTTAAATATACCGCAGCACCAGGACAGCCTCCCAAAGCAAAATATTATTGGCCCCCAAATGTCCATAGTACTGAGGATGGGGAACCCTGGACTTGGTCATGTTGTAGTAACATCTCCCAAATTTCGGTGGCTCCAAATGACAGGGTCTATTTCTCACATTACGTGTCCTTTGTGGGTCTGATGGGGCTCTGCTTTATCCTTTCTCGGGGACCCAGGCAAAGGGGGGCACTACCTGTGCTGCTACATTTTTCAGGACACATGAAGAATATTGCACGGGCCGCTAAGCTACGTCCAGAAGTGACAGCCATCATTTCTACCACGTTTCACTGACTGCGCCGAAATTCAAGGAGATAAGGAAGTACAACCCCTCCGTGTGCCTGGACACAGAGAACTGGAAATATTTGCTAACAGCATCAAAGACCCCCAAAGCAATTACAACAGCCTGGACCCCCAGGTAATCTACAAAGCCACCCAGCTTCAAATCCCACACTTCCTAGCTGTGTGTCCTTAAGCAAGTCCCTTGACCTCTCTGTGTCTCTGTTTCTTCCTCCAAAAATGAGGAAAATACATCAGCCCTGCAGAACTATTATACAACGATGTAATGAGTTAAAACGTATAAAGTGCCAAAGACGGTGCCTGGCACATAGAAAGCGCTCAGGACATGTTAGCCAGGATGTTGATGATGAATAAGGTGATGTACCCCACAGGGAATGGGCATTTAGTAAAGGACTGTTATGACTGAAGCTTTGAGGGAAATGAATGTCCAAAGTAACCCCCTGGTTAAGTACAGCCTGGTGGTTAAAGCCTGAGCTCTGGGGTCTCACTTTGGCACTCAGAAATACTCAATAATGGTAATTAACTATTTGGAGAAGGTTTAGTGTGGTTAAGAGTACAGACAGCCTGAGTTTAAGTCCTGGTCCCAATATTCATAAGCTGTGTGACCTTGGGCAAGTTGCTAAGCCTCTCTGTGCTCCAGTTTTATCATCTATAAAATGAGGATCATAATAGGACGCCTGCAATTATGAAGTTTAAAACACAATATAAGTAAAGCCCTAGGGACCTTGTGGCCAAGTGTTTGGCATATTATCAGTGCCATGTGGTTATTAGAGATTATTTTACCACATTCTCAGATTGCCACACAGAGGCAACCAAAAGAAAAACGGTTCTCTCCTCCCAGCTTAATTAAGACGGGTGAGAAGGTACAAATTTAGCAGTCTTTGAACCACAGAAATATTCCCAATGAACCGGAGAATGAGAGAAAGAAAAAAAATTGGAAACTTTTCCTACCTATGCCACAGAGCCCTAGAAGTTAGTGAGAATTTCCATTTGTTCTCAGTCACCCCTGCAGCATAAGAGTTCAAGAGAAGGGACAGGCAGAGTAAGCCCAATAAGCAGAGGCCAAAGGGTGTTACTCCCAAATCACAGCTAAATTACTCTGCAACTGCTGGTTTCCCCCGAATCTGGCCCTTTGAAGCAATTGCAGTTCTCCCACTCAACCAGAAGGGGGCGCTAAGCCAAAGTCTTGCTCTTCGCAACCGTGAGTTACTTTTTAACTTTTTTCCTACAGACATTGTTCCAAACATTTTCCATGCATGATCTCACATTACCCTGATAGTAAAACCCTACAGAATTTATTATTATTATTATTGCCACTTTAGGTATGACAAATCTGAGGAGAGTAACTAAGCAACTTGCCCGGCAGGCCATACCTAATATTTGCAGGACTGGGGTAAAAGTACACACCTTGGAGGCATACTTAAAAAGCTATAAATGGGGGCGCCTGGGTGGCTCAGTGGGTTAAGCCTCTGCCTTCGACTCAGGTCATGATCTCAGCATCTCTGGGATCAAGCCCCGCGTCGGGCTCTCTGCTCAGCAGAGCAGAGCCTGCTTCTGCCTTTCTGCCTACTTGTGATCTCTCTCTCTCTCTCTCTGTCAAATTAAAAAAAAAAAATCTTAAAAAAAAAAGTTATAAATGAAGGGCGCCTGGGTGGCTCAGTCAATTAAGCGTCTGCCTTCAGCTCAGGTCATGATCCCAGGGCTCTCCCTCCTCAGTGAGCAATCTGCTTCTCCCTCTTCTTCTACCCCTCCCCCCACTGATGCTCTCAGTCTCTCAAATAAATAAAATCTTTTTAAAAAGTTACAAATGGATTTCATGAGCTGTTAAATGAAATACAGTCTATTGGGCTACCTTTAGAAATAAATCTTCACAAGGACCTGGAAGGCCATATTCCAATTTCTTGGCTTCTCAGAGCTCTGCTCTAGAGGGTGGTGGAAGGTAGAAAAGCAGGACCCGGTAGCCCCATGCCCCCTTTTCTTCATGCTCCTAACTGCGTTCCTCTGCAAGGGGCCTTGTGCACATGTGTGCAGATGTCCTAACCTGTATGCTCACTTTCTGTTCTAAGATTCCAAAACTGAAAGGGTCCATCAGGTCTCCAGCACAGCGACTCACAGAAGAGCCACAACAAAGCACAACATCATCACATTTCAGAGTACCAGGGACCAAGAGAAAAGCTTAAAAGCTTCCAGAAAGGGAGCGGGTGGCGGGGGGACACCCATGCAAAGAATCAGGAATCAGAATGGCAGTGTACTTCTCAAAGCTAGAAGGAAACAGCAATATCTTCAAATTTTGAGATGAATTTTATCTTCACTTAAATTACCAATTAAGTATAAGAGAAAATGAAAGACATTGTCAATGGTCACTTAGCATGGATGGTAGTGTGGTGGCCAGCCTTTAATGAGTTCTATCTCCTGCTATTTATACCCCGACACAGGTTCTTTACACTTTGAATATGGCTGACCTGTGGAACCATGGGATATCCAGGAATTGACAATACGTGATTTCTAAGCTAGCACATAAAACACATGGTTTCTTCCTTGCTCTCTCTGCTTTGGTGAATGCCAGCTATTATGTCCTAAGGACACTCAAGCAGTCCTATGGAGAGGTGTGTATGACAAACGAAGTAAAGCCTCCAGTCAACAGCCTGTACCAACTTGCCAGCCATGTGAGTGCGCCATCTTGGAAGTGGATCCTCCAGCCCCAGTCAAGCCTTGAAAGACTATAGGCTCGTGAGAGAACTGGGCCAGAACCACCCAGCTAAACCATTCCCAAATTCCCGGCTCAGAGAGACTGAGATAAATACTAACTTGTTTTGCTGTTACGTGTGGGAGTAATTGGTTACATAACAAAAGATAATTAATACAGATATATTGGGGAGGAGGGGAAAGGAGCCACAGGCTTTTGTAGTTCTCTCAGTCAAAAGGTGTAGTCAATACCTCCACCCTTAAGTTTGGATTTGGCCATGAAACTTGTTTTGGCTGATGGCACATTAGCAAAGATTACAGGAGAAGAGGGTTAAAAAGTGCTCATGCAATTGGGTCTTCCATCTCTCGTTGCTAGAACTCTGTAACTGCCACCACGTGACTAAGCTCAGGTGGCCTGCTAGAGGCGT
Organism: Lontra canadensis; assembly: GCF_010015895.1. Classification (NCBI taxonomy): domain Eukaryota; kingdom Metazoa; phylum Chordata; class Mammalia; order Carnivora; family Mustelidae; genus Lontra; species Lontra canadensis. The sequence goes on from NW_022631019.1 coordinate 17,044,574, forward strand.
ATAGCCCCGCTGCCTCAGTGGACAGCCGACATCAACCAGACAGGTGAGTAGGGCCATTCCAAATTACCCAGTCCAAGCCAAACTGCCCCAGAAAAAAACTGCCCAGGTAATCTACACAATCACAAGTATAATGCCTGGAACCTAGTGCTCAACACATCAGTAAAGGATGAGAGTGATGAAAATGACAGGAAAGAAGCCAAAAGTGAGTAGTTGTTTTGGGTAAGGCCTGTGTTAGTCCTGCAGTGGGACATGGTCTTCCCAAAGAAAGGCTTCTGTCATCCAATTAAACAAATATTTGCCAAGTGTTTACTATGTGCCAGGCTCCTGGCCTGAAACTGCGATTGCAAAGTAGAAATAATCTGTGACATTGTACTGTTCTTAACAAGAACCAAGCTTTCCTATTTCACAAAGAATTGAACTAGGACATCAAAACATTTTAAGTAGGCTCCACGCCTAGTGTGGGGCTGGAACTCAGAACTCTGAGATTAAGAATTGCACGTTCTACTGATTGAGCCAGCCAGGCACCCCAGACATCAAAATATTTTTGAGTGGAACTTAACCAGATGGATATCTTTTTGTTGTATTTTGCCAGCCCCCAGTCTTGTCTGGGCACTCCCGAGCCAGGCATGAAAGGCAACAGGGTATCCAGAGTATCCCATAACTCTCTCTACATCCTCTGTCTTTACCCTTCCCACCCCCCCAGCAGTAAGAACACAGTCTACTGTGAATCCAAAATCATTTCAACTCTAAACACTGGCTTCCAATTCTTTTGACTTCAACCCACAACATGAAAAACACTTTACATTGCACCTGAGTACACAAACCCCAAACTGGAACCAAAATTCTATAAATTGTGTGATATATTCTGAATTTTTAAATTATACACTATTTTATTTTTTTTAAATGTTAGTCACAGCAGTCTAAATGGGTTTTAAGACCCATTAATGGGTCACAACCAGCTATTTGAAAAAACTGCTCTGACACGTCACATGGCAAGGGGATTTAAAGGTCATCTAGTCCGATCCTTGTACTTTACAGTGGTAAACTGAGACTCAGAGAGGTTGAGTTACTTGCCCAAGTCCACATGGCTAGGAAGTCCGTGGTTCTTAGATATGAACCAAGACCTGACTCGGCCATTGAAATTTTACCATGTGTCAGCCACTGTGAAGAGTTTAAATTCATTATCTCATGTAATACTCACTGTGATCGTATGAAACATGTTATCATTCCCACTTTACAGACGAGGAAACGAAGTCCCGGGATGGGGAAAATGACTTACTGAGAGCGTCACAGTGTTAGTAGCAGACCCAGGACTTGTCTCCATATCCGGTCGTCTGTGAAGCCTGCTCTCGACCGCTAAGCCCACTATGAAGAGAGTGGTTATGAAAGTGAGTTTGTGAGCTTTACAAGCCTGCTGGTGCACATGCGAAGCTGCGATAACGTTATGCTCCCAACCCTCCGTGCCTTATCACTGCTCACGCTTTCCTCGACTGACTCCCAACTTTGGTGGCAAAAGAGTACAGACTTTAGCCTAATGAGGAGGAGGATTCGAATCCCAACCCCATCATTTACTCGGAACGGGAGCCTAATCTCTCTGAGCTGCAGTTTCCACACCTGAGTAGCGGGGAGAGCCATACCATCCCCCTCCAGGTCTGACACCCTGGCACCTGCAAGCGCTTGTCAAGCGTCAAACGCTCTCCGAGTCCCGCCCCCTTTCTCTCCGGGCGCATGCGCCGCACAGGGGCGCCTTTTACGACGCGGCGGCCGCGGCGCGCTTGGCGGCCGGAGCGGAGTGGGGTGAGCGCTGTGCGGGCGGCGGCGGCGGGGCCGAGGGGACGCGCGGGCGGCGACGTCGCCATGTCGCACGGCCACAGCCACGGCGGGGGCGGCTGTCGCTGCGCCGCCGAGCGGGAGGAGCCGCCCGAACAGCGCGGCCTGGCCTACGGCCTCTACCTGCGCATCGACCTGGAGCGGCTGCAGTGCCTCAACGAGAGTCGGGAGGGCAGCGGCCGCGGCGTCTTCAAGCCGTGGGAGGAGCGGACCGACCGCTCCAAGGTGGGCCTTCCGGGGCCTGGGGCGGGCGGGCGAGGCGGGGACCCGCGCGGGGCCTCCCGTTTGCTCTGTCGGCCTCAGTGCTGCTGTTAAAAATAACGACAGCCCGCTTGCCAAGCGCTTTCCCGTGCCCGTCAGCTGCCCTGCCCCTGGGAAGAAAACAGGGTCGAGTCTCCCCATTTTGCAGATAGAGGAACTGAGGCCCAGAGAGGGGAAGGGGCGCTTTGGCTTTACACAGTCAGTATTCTCTTCCAGAGCTTCAGGAGGTAGCGGAGGATGGCCGTGAGGGCGTTTTCCCTACTGTTTGGCTGCTAGTCCCAATGACTGCCTAATCATATCACCTGATGCAGACCAAAGACAGGCTGGGCGGAAGAAGCGTGCTACCCTTTCTAGAGCATTTACCACTGTGGGGTCACAGAACCGTTTGAACGCTCTGGCACGGATTTTTACACACAATTTCAGCAGGCTAGTTGGGTCTGGAAGTTCATTCAGGGGCTCCCCATGGAAAAACCCTCCCAGAGGATGGTCTATAGACTATTAACTTATTAGCATCAAGTTAATAAGTGCTGGAACACCCAGGGAGGTTGACTGTTGGCCTTGAACTCCAGTCATAGAACAGGGTGGAAGACGCCTGAAATTGTAGGCTCTCAGCAAATATTTGTTGCTTTCTCCTCCCCACTCCCCGTCCCCTCCAGTTTGTTGAAAGTGATGCAGATGAAGAGCTTCTGTTTAATATTCCGTAAGTATCTCCTTGGTGTTTGCCTCAGGCTAGATAGGCTATACCCAGTTGTCTTCTCAGGATTCATTCATTGGTTGTGTCAAGGGCACACATCTGTTTCTAGAAATGGGAGAAATGACAGTGTGGTGGGTTTGAGGAGGAAAGCATAAAGATGTATCTGTTGAAAGATAACTGAGGAGTCAAGGTAAATATCTTAGAACTGCAGAATGCCAGAGGCAGACAGGATCTTAGAAATGTTCTGGTACAAGTCTGACACGTGAGTTAAACTGAAGCCCAGAAAGGGGAAGGGTCTTGTCCAGGGTCACATAGCTATACAAAAGTTCATACCCAGGTTGACAACTTCTTTTGCATTCTGGCAGATTTACAGGCAATGTCAAGCTCAAAGGCATCATCATAATGGGAGAGGACGATGACTCACACCCCTCTGAGATGAGACTGTAAGTGGCCAGGGCTGAGGCCCTCAGGAAGCTCCTAGTTCTCTTTTTTCTCTGGTAGCACTTTATTCCAGAATGACACACTTTTTTCTTTTTACTGGGTTAAATATCCCCCAGCCCAAATCTTGGTCTTGTTCTGCATCAGAATACACTTATCTCTTCCTGATTTAACGACTTTTTTAGATTAACCATCTTTAGGGCCAGTAGCTTGTATCTTTTCAAAGTACTTGCTATGACACCATTCATCGAGAGAGCATCCTATAAATGCCAGTTGTTGATGACTTTGCTGTTTTCTTAGTAACCCAGCTGCAGATCTCAATGATCTTTATGGTTTCTACTCTTGGGCTTAGTTTCCAAATTTACCCATATTATTTCACACGGTTAAAATCTTAGCGTGTGTTTCGTTGACACGGAATTACTTCTCCAACTGCATGTGCATGTCCTTTAGTTAGCAAAGTTCTGTAAACCTCTTGTAACACTGGATCTGCTGCTACCAGGGTTAGTACTCCATTTTTGACAGCTTGCCTTAGTCCTGCATAGCCTTCCTAAAAGAAGGGGGAAACTTTTTTGACTGGTAGAGAAAGAAATACCAGAAGAACTTCATACTTAAAAAAAAATTTCTTCCTGAAAAATTGGTCAATTTAAGTGAGAAATTTAAGAAATTGATACTGTTTTTGAAAGTTAGAAACGAATTTGAAACCAAACCCACATATTTAATCATTTTAAGGAGACAGTACGTTTGAGTTGATGCTTTTGGAGACATGTTTACTGGGGAGATAGATAGACTTGAGAAAACCAGAAGTCTGTGTTGCGTTGTGAAGAGTGGGCTCTGGAATAAACTGCTTGGGTTCAAATTCTGGCTGTAACACTGGTGAGCTGCATGACTTTGGGGCACTCCTTCTCTTTATCTCAGTGCTCTCATATGTAAAATGACAGTAGTAATAGTGTGAACCTCTTAAGACTGTGGAGATGATTGAATGATACATAACATGTAAAGAGCTTACAGTAAGTCCGGAACATAGTAAATGTCCAGTTATGGTAGGGCAGGTACAAATACTTAAATAGTCCTTGGTTCTGAGCACTTTTACATATATTATACTTTATCAGATCTAAGGTGTCATTCATTGTAATTCTCTTACATATCATTAATTTTAAAAAATTTGCTTATTCAACTGTGACATGCCACTGACACATCTAGAAAGGTTAAGTTGGTATTTAATGAAATTTGAACACAGACTAGGTGTTATATGATTTTAAGGAATTATTGTCAATTGTTAATTGATGTAAAATGGTATAATTTTAAGAGTGGTATTTTAAGAAGTCCTTACTTTTTAGAAATAAATACTAAAGGGGCGCCTGGGTGGCTCAGTCATTGAGCATCTGCCTTTGGCTTGGGTCATGGTCCCAGGGTCCTGGGATTGAGCCCCACATTGGCTCCCTGCTCAGCAGGAAGCCTACTTCTCCCTCTCCCACTCCCCCTGCTTGTGTTCCCTCTCTTGCTGTGTTCTCTCTCTCTCTCTCTCTTTTTAAAAATTTTATTTATTTGACACAGAGAGAGATCACAAGTAGGCAGAGCAGCAGGCAGAGAGAAGGGGGTAAGCAGATTCTCTGCTGAGCAGAGAGCCCAACATAGGGCTCAATCCCAGGACCCTGAGATCATGATCTGAGCCGAAGGCAGAGGCTCAACCCATTGAGACACCCAGGCGCCCCTGCTGTGTTTCTCTCTGTCAAATAAATAATAAATAAAATCTTTTAAGAAAAAAAAAAAAAAAAAAGAAGTACATACTGAAGTATGGGTGAAATATTTGGGATTGCTTTAAAATATCAAGCACAAACAAAATGGGGGTGATAGGAAATAGAGATAATGTTGATTATTGAAGCTGAGTGATAAATAAAATGGATATTCATTGTATTTTTCTCTCTGCTTCTGTATATATTTGCAATTTTCCATTGTAAAATTTTAAAGTGTACATATCTTAGAATTGATTCAGTTTAATCTCATCATTGTATGGAATACGTACTCTCACTATTCCCACTTTATAAGTGAGGAAACAGATACAGAGAGGTTAAATCACTTCCCCAAAATTACACAGCTGGTAAGTGACAGAGCCACGCTTTAAACCTAGAAGTCTGGCTCCGGAGACACTGCTTTTAACTACAGTGCTACACTGCCTGTCATAATGCTACTCATAAATGTTCACTGTTATTATTCTGTGCATCATTCTTAGAAACACTTTGAAGCAAACATTTGGTTTCTGAAATTACATGTGTTTTGCTGCCCCTAATGTCTCGGCCCCTCCTGTGTGGGTGTGTTAATAAAACACTGTAGAGATGGTGGGGGTGTGGCTTAGGTCTTTAGAATCTGTGAGTTATGGAGGAGACAGCTGTTTCTTAGATATTTCTTTGAAAACCTTTTTCTTCACTAGCAGTTTTACTTGACTTTCCAAAGCTCATTGTGAGTTGGCAGATGGAAAACCCCAAATTTTATTTTTTTTTAACGAACTGTAAGAGGACTCAATATGTAGGGTAATTTTGAACACAAAAATTGCTCAAGGGTTAAGTTACCTGCTCTTACCTCTTAACTTTGTTTAATAGGTTTCTGCCAAAAGTATTTTTTCTCCCATGAGTAAGCTGTTTCATTTAACCTCCTCAGCTAGGTCTGAATGTGCTGAGTTGCTGATTCTCTCCATGCATTTGCTGCACGTGACCTGGGTTGAGCCTCCTCTTTGTGTGTTGCTTCTCATGTGATCTTAACCCACTCAGAGATGCCACTGGCTTATGTTGCAGTTCTCAGCTCTTTTCTTGTTGGTTTAAAGATATTTGTGTATAAATGCCAGTAAAATGCCATCCCTAAAATTTGATCTCCTTTTGATAAAACCGAAGGCAGTTGAGTCAATAAGGAGTTTGGAAAAACTGAAAAATATGCACAGTGTGATAAGGCACGTTTCTTGATTTTTCTTCCCTTTTCTTTCTCAGGTACAAAAACATTCCACAGATGTCCTTTGATGATACAGACAGGGAGCCAGATCAGACCTTTAGTCTGAATCGGGATCTTACAGGAGAATTAGAGTATGCTACAAAGTAAGCACTTGGCCTGTCTCCACTCTCTGGTGTCTCCTGAGGAACAGCAGGTGTTCATTTGCAGTGAACATATATGCATTAGCACTTACTGAGCTTGCAGTTTAATTTTGGCCTATTTCCTGCTTTCTTAGCATGAGAAATGAGTTCAAACAGTGGAGGAAACTTGATCCTTAGCTTGGTTAATTTTTGGCAGAGATAGAGTGCTATCCATAGACTTGTTAAACTTGTAAGTTGACAGATCTGAGTGATCTCCTCGGGTGGTCTTGGGAAAGATGGTTTCAGAATTCTTCTTTGCATAGTGGGTTTACAATAGGCCACGTTACCCAAGACCACCTTACGTCTTCACTGGTTCTTTTTCCTAATGGGAAGGTTGGTGAGATCAACACCGAACTTGGGTTGGAATCCTTGCCTGGTCAGACAGCATTTCTCATTCCTGCTCCTTGAGGGCAGGGCAGTGTTGACTCATTTTTCTATTCCTGTTGCTTGGAGCAGGACCTGGTAGATGCTCAGGCAGTTTCCACTGAATCAATTCTTATCCAGAAGAGAAGAATGATACATAAGAGTCCAAATGTTCTCCAACATTTACCTGGGTTTTAACCACAAATTAGAGCTGAAATTGTTGTTTTTGTCCTGGTGGTGAGATAGTCATTGAATTTTAACCTGTGTCTTCTCTATCTATTCCTTTCATACTCTAGAATTTCTCGTTTTTCAAACGTCTATCATCTCTCAATTCATATTTCAAAAAACTTTGGAGCTGATACCACAAAGGTCTTCTATATTGGTCTGAGAGGAGAATGGACTGAGGTAAGAAGGGGCGGGAAGCATACCTAACCTCCCCCCCGCCATCCCCCACGTATGTACATACATTTGATTACATCTGTACGCTGCGATATGGATGCTCTAAGGAAAGGAAAAAAGAGCAAGTGAGATACCACTTGCTCTCAATCTGTGTATAATTTTTCTTGGTTTCGTTTCTGTAAACGGTCCATCTCTTTTGACAGGGCATAGGTATTTTTAAGGGAATTGAAATAATACAGTTGATATCAATTCATTTTTTTCACTTTGAGATTCTTTTCTTCATTGATATTTTTGATAATGTTCTTGTTTCAGGTACCCAGAGATAAGATAATAAACAAGATAGATAAGGTCCTCTCCTCTCATGATGGCACCGTAATAGTGGGGGAATAAATCTTTTGAGTTATGGGGTAAATTATTGATAGTGATCTTTGCAGTCTTCCTAGGGTAAAAGTTTCAGAAGGGGGAAGAGATGACTTCCAGAAATGAACCTGAATAAGGACTACTCCAGTGTGTGGTCTGGGAAATGACCAGCTGACCCAGACTCTCACTTTTCTTGCAGCTTCGCCGACATGAGGTGACCATCTGCAATTACGAAGCATCAGCCAACCCGGCAGACCACAGGGTCCATCAGGTTACCCCACAGACACACTTCATTTCCTAAGACTGGCCAGGGCTCCCACAGAGGCGCTGTGTCGGTGAAGATGTACAGCATCCTTTTGGGGAGGACAGAGAGATAGGGTTCCAGAGAGAGTTGGTGCCACAGCCTCTGCCAAGCTTTGTCTTTGGGGCTTGCTGCAGAAACCTGGCCAAAGGAAGAAGCCCACACCACCGGAAAGGGTAGTGTGGGTGCTGAGGACAATCGTGGTTCTCTAGGGCCTAGAAATTGAGTCTTGGGCTGGTCAGCATCTGGCAGTCGTTGGGTAATGTCTGCCTTTCCAGTCAGTGTGGCCATGGGATCCCAAGTGTCTTGTTGCTTTGTGGCAGGATTTTTCTGTGACTTGTTTTTTTAAAAAATGGAAACTATTTCCTGGGCTCCAGTAAACTTTCTGAAGCCCTCAGCACTGTGTTTCTGTTAGCCATCAGGAGGGTCTCCAGCTAGAAATACTTGTCCCTGCTTGCTCCTTCTTCCTGTCAGCGTTCAGCATTCTTGTCAAGTTGCCCAGCTTGGAGTTGTCTGTCATGTACTAGTGTCCCATGGTTAGAGCTAGAAGAGCAGGAATCGCCTGATGATGCTTAATAGCTTGAGGAGGTCTTTTTTCTTACTGCCTAGGTAAGCAGTCTGGGGAGAGCATGGGCATCATTTCTGTGTTTGTGAGTTATCCTGGTTGGATAAGATTGGGACTTATGTAAGATTCCCCTTGGGACATCCTTAATGTTTATTAGCTTCTAACTAGTGTCGTAAGCGCAATGCCCGATATTGGAGATCTCCGTTCTTCTGTTCATGGGTTTTTATTCACCGTAACTAATAAGCTTCCTAATAAATCTTTGCCAGACTTAATGTTTGTATATTCTTTTGATTTCTTGGTAGTACTGATGAAACTTTTACTTTACTGGGAACTGTATGCAACTTTGACATTTTCTGTTGTTGTTTTGTATTAAGTAGGTTTTAGTGCCACAATTTAAGACTAGATCATTTTCTCCAGGAAAGGTACAGTGGACTAAAAACACTCCTACACCCCCCCGCTCCCCCACACTTTGTAAAGAGGAAGGTGAGGTTACAAACCATGGTCCAATTCTCATGAGAGGAAGTAACTTGTGGAGTGACATTTACAAAACAAGGGAGAACAGATTCCGGAGCTCACCAGAAGAAATGAGAGCAAGGAAAGTAAGTGAGCAGCGTATGCGGACCCAAGACTGGACTTAAATTTTTTAAGTCAAGACAGCAACTGGAGACAGTTTAAGTATCTAAAATGAGGGGATTTGAGATGGTCATTATTCTCTTCCTTCGCAAAAAAAGAAACAGTGAATAATGGGAATTAGTGTTGAATCTCATCCTCTTGAGAGAATTCCTCTGAAGTGTTGGCCCACACTATTTCTCCAGCCTGTCCAAGGGAAAGCCAAGCTTTGTCAAGCCTCAAAATTTCTAAAACGTAACCTGAAATCAACCAGAGTGCAAATGCAATTCTTGATGCTCTAAGGGTCCCACTCCTCAGCCACAGCCTCTTTATTTCAGTTGGATCATTTTGGAGATAAAAAAAATAAAGGCTATGTTTTAAAATTTGGAGTAGGAGGAAAGTCTTAGAGCAGACTATCCCTTCATTAGTTCCACTAACTAAAGCCTAATTGCAGGCAGGCCCCGGGGCTGGGCTTCTGAATTTGAAACTTCCCTCTGAAGAATTTATACAAGAACTTGAAGAAGTGCCCCAGGGTCCCAGGCAATTGGGGGTGCAGGAGGAATTGTTTGCTCTTCTATAAGCAGACCTAGAAGAGCTCCTGGAGCAGGGGGTGGGTGGCTGGCAATTACGTGGTCTGGGCACACTCTTCCCTTTCTGACATCCAGTCCGGTTCTTCGGCTTGTTGCAGTCCTCAGGACTCAAAAGATTTCCTGTTCAGAATCCTGGTATTTTAGGCTCTGTTTTTGTGACCTGTTGAGCAATTCAGACAAACTGCCTCTCAGTCTGGAAAAGTACTCGGAGTTCCCAAGTTTGCTGTTTTCTTTCAGTTCAAGAAAACTACTGTAGGTTACACTGGGAGAATCCTAAGCTACTGAGGTAGCAGAGGTAGCAGCATCACTCATTTCCTGTTTGTAGATGCCCACATGTTCTCTTAGGGACATAGCCCTTCAACCCAGTTAGCTTCCCTTTCCAGCCATTCTGTGGCCCCGGAGCCCATTTCCACTTTATCAGTGTAGCAAGGGACAAAATGAAGCCCTTTTGTTCTTAACAAGGGGAGCTCATTGACGGTATTCTGTGCCTTGTCCACAAGGCAATGCTTGTTGAGGGCAGAGCTAAGACACGCTTCCTGTCCAGCTGTCCTGATGTGATCTCTGTTGTTTTCCCAGGGGTCTTTCTAGTCATTAAGTCCTCAGGCTGTAATTTGACAGTGTATAAAGCATTTCCACACGGCCTCATTTGAGCCTAACAGTAAAGCTGTGAAGTAGGCAGGGTGGTATTTATCACCGTGTTGCAGTTCAGGAAGCAAGAGCAGAGAGGCAGCATTACAGTGTCATCCTGAAATTGCTGTTTTCTTCCCCTCCCTGAGCGTCGGTTTCCTCATCTTTAGAATAAGAGTGGAGGCCGAGCTGGCCACTAAGGATGTCTTCAGTGCACGATGCCCTCCATCCAGTGTATGATCCATCCGAAACTATGCTAGTGTAAGCGCTGGCTCTCCTTCCGCGTAACTCTCCTTCAGGAGGCGCCTGGGCGGTGGTAGCAGGCGGGAATTACCGACGCGCTGCCTAGAACCTGCCGGTGACTCGGTGGCTTCATTATGGGGAGTGGCCCCACCGTACCCAACATGGCAGCTCCTATCTGGCGGATCGCCGACGCCCACTTCCGGGTTCCGTACCGCTGGCCAGGCTACTTCCGGCAGCGCGATGGCTGGGTTCCCGGGACTCGAACGGAAGTTCCGGCGGGGGCGGCCGAGGGGGAAGAGTGTGTGTCTGTGCAGGAGAAAGAGGAGAATCGCCCGAGAGGTCTCGAAATCCCCAGGGAGTGGAGGTACCCTTGTCCGGGGCCAGCCGACAGAGGGAGGGTGGGGGGAGGAGACCGGATCTCCGCGGGGGTCCTGGCGAGTGGGGAGGCGACCGCGGTTGTGAGGGATGGGGGTGGGGAGTGAAGTGCGAAGAGGCGCTGGCCGGTCTTGGGGACTTTGCAGGTAGAGAGGGGCAAGAAGGCGTCCGGCTAGGATGGGAGGGACTTAGGGTCGGAAATGGAAGATCCCATTGTGGGGCTGGGGCTCCCCGGGGTCAAAAGTAGAACACCCCTTTGTGGGCAGAAGACAGGGTCCTGGCTCAGGGTAGAAAATGTCACTGTAGGGAGGGAGCGACCCTTGGTCAGAACAGACGTTCCTAGTGTGGAGAGTGGGAGCCCTTGGCTTAGGGTGGAAGTAGTTACTGTGGGGAGCTCCCTTCCCTGTTCAGGGGGGAAGACATCACTTTGAGAAGGGGGACCCTGGGGTGAGAGGTGGAAGTCTCCCAGCAAGGAAGGAAGGGAATCCCAGCTTAGGACGAAAGGTGCATCCCTGTGTGGGAAGAAGGACCCCAGGGTCAGAGGTGAGGGATCCCACATGGAGAGGCACATTTGGGGTCAGAGATGGAAGGTTGAAGCTGTGGGAGGGGTGTGTGTGGGGGGGGTGGACACCACTGGGAAGGTAGGCGCCTAGGGGCAGGTAGCTTCTGGGGACTTTGGAGGATGCTAAGGATGCGGAGAACCCAACCAGCCTCACATTCTTTTGTGTGCTTGGGAGTCCCAGAGCATGGTCAAACTGGGGGACCTGGTTGGATTCAGTGGGCACTAGCAGTAGAAGGTAGCACCATTCAGTGGGGCGTGGGGCACCAGTTATGGGATGGGAGTCTGCCTCAATCTGGGGACATGCGCAGCCCTGGGGGCTCTAGGAATGGCTGAGCCAGAAACTGCTTGTGAAGGCCGGGTGGGGGCTGGATGTCGGGGCGGGGGGAGGTTGGAGAAAATGTGTGTGTTGGGGGGGGGGTGTTGGGGGTAGGGTCTGAAAGCATACTTTCTGGCATTTTTCTCCTCTTCATTTCCAAGTAGGGCTGGGAGTTGGGGAGGAGGGAACCCGGGGCTCTATTAGAGGCACGATGATCAGAGAGCAGGAAGGAGGGAGTTAGTGGGGGGACCACGACAGCAGGGGATGCCCTGGCTCCCCTCCCCCACAGCCCCTCAGCCCTCCCTCTGCCCCTCTGGATCCCCAGCAAGCTCAGGCTATGTGGTGGGCCAGAACCAGGGGCACTAGGGTGGCTTCTTCTGCTTTTCAGCCCTGGAAGAGAGGCAAACTTCCTACCTGCTCTGGCCTGAGACTTTTTGCTTGCCTTGCCTTGCCTGTTCTTGGTGCACCTTGGGACAGAACCTAGGGTGTTACGGGGCACGGACAGTCTGAGTGGGCCCTTGGTTTGAGGCTCTTCTCCTGTATCAGGAGTCTTTCCCCACCGCCTGGTTCTGCTCTTGACCGCTCCCCTGAATTTGCACAGGCCCCAGCCGTGGAGCCTGCAGTGTATGTGTGGTAACACCATGTCTGTGCCCCTGCTCACCGATGCTGCCACCGTGTCTGGAGCTGAGCGGGAAACGGCCGCGGTAAGGCCCCCCACCCACAGCCGCCCTCAGCAGCCCCCAGCCCGGCCCCCAGCCCAGCCGGGGAAACTGGCTGGAAGGGATGTGGGGAAAATGGAGGTGATACAGTTGAGAAGGGAGCAAACTGAAGCGGGGGGTGACGGGTTAATAGCCTGTTTGGCTGCTGCCACAGTTCCCCCCAGGTCCTTGGGGGCGCAGGGGGTGGCCTGCAGTTGGAGGACTGCGGGGAAATGAGAGTAGGGTGGTGACTGCCCTCTTCCCACCTCCCCATGTCTGACCCTTTTTCAGGTTATTTTTTTACATGGACTTGGAGACACAGGGTGAGTGACCTGGAGAGGGAGGAGGTACTTCCTTGGGAAGGTGGAAAAGGGCCCAATGGGCAGGATTGGGGGGGGGGGTCTGCGCCCTTCCTCTCTCCCTCCCCACATCGGTGCTGTTTTCCCCTTCCTACAGGCACAGCTGGGCTGACGCCCTCTCCACCATCCGGCTCCCTCACGTCAAGTACATCTGTCCCCATGCGTGAGTGTCACCCCAGCAAGGAAGGAGCTGAGACTGGGGATCAGCTGGTGGGGGTGGTCCTGTGGTCTCAGGCCTGTTCTCTCCTGCCAGCTGCATCCTGCGGTCTGGGCCCAGGGCAGTTAGAGGCGCCATTCTCAGCCTTCACTCTCATGGAGCTTGGAGCCCCAGCCCCCAGCCCTAGGCCCTCCTAGAGCAGGGATCTCCTAGACCCAGGAGATCCTGGGCCCCTTCCCCAAGTACTCACCCACTGAGCTGCAACCCCGTCACACCGAGTGTCAGGCTCTGCTGCTCGGATGGTGCCCCAACCACAGCCTTCAGCCCCACGTGGCAGGTTGCCTAGCAACACCTTAAACACAGGCCTTCCCTGTTGGGAGGGGCCCCCAGGGGCTACTCTGCCCCCTCCTGGCTCTCTGCTGTGGCTTTCTCATCCCTTCTGCACATGATGGCCCTTCTTGCTGCCCCTCCCCAGACCCCGGATCCCTGTGACCCTCAACATGAAGATGGTGATGCCCTCCTGGTGAGTTGGTGGGGGTGTTGTGCTGGGGGGCCGGGGAGAAAGGATGGGAGTGGAGAGAGCTGCAGGGGGCTGGCCAGGGCCTTCCAGGAACCAACACCTCTCTCCTCCCCCAGGTTTGACCTGATGGGGCTGAGTCCAGATGCCCCCGAGGACGAGGCTGGCATCAAGAAGGCAGCAGAGAACAGTAAGGCCCCAGCCCCTCCTCAGCATCTGCCCTCCTCTCTCCACACCTCCCTCCCCAAGAAAGCTTTGGGCAGTGTCTGGCTCCCTTCCTTGGGCCCCCCAAGCGGCTTTTCCCCTACCCAGTCATGTCCCCTCCCCCAGTCAAGGCCTTGATTGAGCACGAGATGAAGAATGGGATCCCTGCCAATCGAATCGTCCTGGGAGGCTTTTCACAGGTGAGGGGATACAGAGGGGGTGGGAGGTGGGAGGTGAGCTGTGCCCTCATGACCTTTCATTCTCTCCTCCCTCCAGGGTGGGGCCCTGTCCCTCTACACGGCCCTTACCTGTCCCCACCCTCTGGCTGGCATTGTCGCATTGAGCTGTTGGCTGCCTCTGCACCGGGCCTTCCCCCAGGTGAGTGTCTCTGTGACCCCACTCCTGCCCTTCGAGGCTCCTGTGGCTTGGGAGTTGTGCCGAAGCATTGGCTTTGCCCTGGAGGTCCTGTCTGGCCCACAGGCAGCCAATGGCAGTGCCAAGGACCTGGCCATCCTTCAGTGCCATGGGGAGCTGGACCCCATGGTTCCAGTACGGTTTGGGGCCCTGACGGCTGAGAAGCTCCGGTCTGTTGTCACACCTGCCAGGGTCCAGTTCAAGACTTACCCAGGTGTCATGCACAGCTCTTGTCCTCAGGTCAGTGATGAGGGGCCCCTTCCTGCTCCTAGCCCTCTCTCTCCTCCCTCCAGCTGGGAGCCTCTCACAATCCCTCCTCACCCCCAGGAGATGGCAGCTGTGAAGGAGTTTCTTGAGAAGCTGCTGCCTCCTGTCTAACCAGAGGCACTGGCCCCCAGCGCAGTCCCCCAGCTTTTGGGGGGCCCAGCACACGCGGCACCATCTTGGATCTGAGCCGGTCGAGCCCGTCCCCGCCATCCCTGACCTGTCCTCTTTCCATAGGCCTCTGGGGCAGGTGGGCTGAGGCCTGGCCAGGCCTTCCTTCCTGGCCTCAGCCTCCTGGCTCTCTGCAGCAGGGGGTGGGCTGCCCTCCTCTCCCATGTCCCTGGAGGCAGGCCCCCCGGCAGCAGTATTGGGCAGGGCCGTAGGCAGCGGGAGAAAGGGGCCCAGCCGCTGACCCACTCACTCAGGACCTCACTCACTAGCCCCGCTTTGGGCCCCCTCCTGTGACCTCAGGGTTTGGCCCATGGGGCCCGCCCAGGCCCCACCTACCACTTCACCCCCAAGTGATTCTGCCCAGATAATCGTGTGTCTCTCCTCCTTCTCTCCAGCTGCTTCTCAATCATGAATGTGTCCATGGCCCTGGGCCCCTGTGCTGCTGTGGGCTACCTGCCCCTGGGCAGGGGTATTGGTGAGGGGGCAGAGTCCTTTGAAGGGGGCCTTCCCTTAGCCTCCCCAATGTGGGGGCTGGGCCCTGCCTCCCCCTTACCCTGCTCCCCCGCAGGCCTGGAGCCTGCAGGGCTGGACTGAGGCTCAAGGTCTCCCCCAGCTGTCCCACCCCCAAGTTGTCCCCACTCTAGCGCCAGGGGGGAGGTGGGGGAGGAGTTGTGTCTTGTCTTCTGTCTCCATGTGGTTTTGGGTGTTTTTCTTGTTGTGTCCTGGATTCCGATAAAATTAAATTGCTTCAACTCTCAGGCTGGATGATTCTGTCCGAGGGGTAGGGACTGATTGTGTGTAAGAATCTCAGCGTTAGAAAACTTTTATTTTAAATATTTTGGAAAGCTCTTTCAGAGCAGTATAAATTAGTGCCTGTCTCGGGCCCCGCTGCTCCCCCATTCACTTCCGGTGGTCCCGATGGGTTCCTGGACCCTGCTGTAGAGAAGAGTTACGGACCCCCCCAGCTCCTGATCAGTGGAACCCTTGGCTTCGTGCCTGGTAGGCTGAGAAGGCCCAGCTGGGGTTTGAGGTAGGGGAGGCTGAGACCCCTGGGTTCCCACCAGAGGCTGGAGAGCAGGCGGTTGTCCTTTCCTTGCCCGGTGCATGGTAGGGGAGGGTCTCAGGCCTGTGCACCAAAGCCTGAAGGATTCTGCTTCTGCCAGCGCCACAGATCTTCACCTGTGATGGGGGCAGGTGGAGTGAGGGTCCACACTGGAATGCAGGACCCCACCATCTTGGGCAGCCCAGGGTGGGCCTGCCCAGACCCAGGCAGCCCCTGCCCTGCCCCTGACTCCCTCCCAGAGGTCAAGCCAGCATCCAGAGTCAGGGGTCGAGGCAAAAACTCACACATCCTGTCCAGCCCTAAGACTGCTGTCCAGCCCAGCTCCTTGAGGGCCAGGCTGGGGTTGGCATAACAGGCAGCCACATCGCCTTCCCGCCGTGCCACCACCTTGTATGGGATCTGGGAGAGAGGAAGCAGCTATAGCTTAGCTGAGCTGGCCCTGGAAGGGCCCAGGTCGCTCTGGAAGCCGGGGCAGGGGGAGCCAATGTGGGGCTGGAGTACAGCCGGCCTACCTTCTGGCCAGAAGCCTTCTCCATGGCCTGGACCATCTGTAGCACTGAATAGCCCGTGCCTGTGCCCAGGTTGTAGATCTGCCCAGGAGGGAACGGGTGGTGGGGCGGGTTGGACCAACTGCCCTCTCCGGACCCCATCTCCCTCTCCAGACTCGCTTCTCCCTTCTCTCCCTACCCGACAGCCACACTGCTCCTTCAGCTTCCTCAAGGCTGCGATGTGGCCCTTGGCCAGATCCACAACGTGGATATAATCCCGGACACCTGCAGAGAGGTGGTTGGGTGTGGGGGATTTCAGTACTGTGTCCGCCCTCACTCTCCCCCCCGCTCCCACTCCTGGGTCCTCCTGGTCCTCGGCTCACCTGTACCATCCTCCGTGTCATAGTCGCTGCCAAAGACATTCAGTACCTCCCGGCGCCCGATCGCCACCTGGAGTGGAGATCAAGTCAGCTCTTCCCAGGCCCTGGGCGCGAGCTGCACCCTTCAATCCTAGCCCTGCCCCGCCCTTCCCCCTTACCTGGGAGACATAGGGCATGAGGTTGTTGGGGATGCCCTGGGGATCCTCGCCAATGCAGCCTGAGGCATGGGCGCCTATGGGGTTGAAGTACCGCAGCAGCACCGCGTTCCAGGTCTGCGGGACGCAGGTCAGGGGACGTGTGGGGGAGGGGCGAGGGTGCAGGCCGCACGCAGGCGCAATCCTGAGCTTTTTACCTGCACCCCCAGCTCCCCAGCCATGCCTGATCTCTATCCCTGGAAAGTAGCTGGGTCCGCCAGCCCAGGGCCAGGACATGGGGTGAGTCACTGCAGCTTCCAGAGTCGTCCTTCCTCCTGGGTGGGTGGTGCTCAGGATCCCACCCTCAGGTTCACGCGAAGCCTTGAGTCCGTGAGTGGAACCAGGGCTGGGTCAAGGAGGGCCCTCACCTTGTCTGCCCGGCACAGGTCCCGGATCATTTCCTCGATGAAGAACTTAGACTTGCCGTAGGGGTTGGTACAGCCACCCGTGGGGTGGGCCTCGTCCAGGGGCAGGTACTGTGGGTTCCCGTACACGGTGGCCGAGCTGCTGAACACCAGGTTCTTCACCCCGTGGGCCCTCATGATCTGGCCACGGAGGGGAGGGGTCAGTGGCCTTTGCCTGGCACATTATTTCCACCCCGCTTCCTCCTCCACAGGGGAGAGGGGCTGAGGTTTGGGCATTCCTGTTTACAGATGGTGAGACTGGGGTGGAAAGGTATGGAGAGGTGGAGAGACCTGTGTCTAAAATGGTACAGCTTGGGCCCCGCCTGACTGTCCCCTCTAGGCCCTCATCCAGTGTCTGGTCCTGCCGACCTGGGTGGGAGCCTGGGCCTCCCGGTGTCTGTGACCTTGCCGCTTGTCTCACCTCCAGTAGCTGGATGCTTCCAGTCAGGTTAACTTTGTAATAATCCAGAGGCTTCTGCACGGACTCTCCCACTGCCTTGAGGCCCGCAAAGTGGATGACTGCCGTAAAGCTGTGCTGCAGGGGTGAGGCCAGGGTCAGAGGTCGCTGCATAGGCCTGGCCCTTGGCAGTGCCCCCTCCCTGCCTTCCAAGCACCTACCTTCTTAAAGAGACGCTGTAGGGCTGCCTGGTCCAAGATGTCCATCTCCTCAAACTCCACAGAGCGGCCTGTAAGCTCTTGAACCCGCTGCAGGCTCTCAGGCATGGAGCCCCTTCCTGGTTGAGCACAAGGGAGGCCATCAAAGGAGGACGTGGGTCCTGGGCTCCCCAGTGATGAGGGAGACCCACACCCATAGGAAGTGGTGTGGAACCCACAGTTTTCCTTCCATCCCTGCCTGAAGCCTGAGCCCCCGCCCCTGGGCTCACCACGGATGGCGTTGTGGAAGTTGTCGATGACCACGGGCAAATAGCCGGCCTCCAGCAGCTCCAGCACAGTGTGACTGCCGATGTAGCCAGCCCCTCCCGTCACCAGCACCTTCTCGGCCATCGTACCTGGCCCAGAACACACAGTGTCAGAGGGGGCCGAGACTGCCCGCTCAGGGCCTCCGGCTCACAGCAGAGGGCAGTGGTAGTGTGTCCTGGTGAATCGGCCCCGCTCCACATCTGGCTGCAGGCCTTGGAGATCACTTATTCTCTCCTGGCCTCACTTTCTAGCTCTAGAAGCTGAGCTTGTAATTGTATGAACGTGATGTGGTACGGGTCTTGAAAGGCCTGGCACACTGCACGGGTGGGGACACTGATGTGCGGGCACCACAATTTCTACTCCCAATTTACCTGGGACTGAGAAGATGAAACCCAAACCCTCCAAAGTGTCTGGGGACTAGGCAGTCCTGGCCAGAAGTAAACATGGCAGCAGCACTGCGCCTCCCAAGAGCCCAGTAGGAGGTTCTGCCTGCTCCGATTCAGGCCTTCCAGTCCTTCTGCCATCACTAGGTGCAAACTGACCAGTGATTAATATCTCTTCTCTAGGCAGTGCCCCAGACTCCCTCTCCAACAGTCAGCTGGGAGGAAGCAGGAAATATACCAAATGGCCCCAGGGTGGGGTGCTTTGCCAGGCAGGCAAAGCCCGACTGGGCTGCAGCACCAAGGTCCTGGAGTGGGCCCCACCCCAGGTCAATCAGGCTGGCTCAGCCTCTACCAATGCATGCCAGGGCCAGCTGGGTCACTGCCCGCTAGGAGCTAAGGATCCCACCCAACTTTGGGCCCCACAGAGACAGGCAGTGTAGACTTGGCCCTGGTTCCGAATTCACTACCAGGTGTGCACCTCCGCCCTGAACAAACTCTGCGGCGGGTGGGAGGGTGTGGGGGGAGGAGGTTTCAGACACTCAGGTCTTTCATTCGGAGTGGCCTGGCCCGCAGCCGCCTTCCTCCTGGCTGCCTCAATCCCCCCTCTGGGCTTATCCACCCCACCCACTTAACTGAGCGTTGCTGCGTGCCAGACTCTGTACCGGGCACTTCTGCATTATTTTCCTGGATTCCCTCAACATCCTGATGAGCCAGGTGTGACGGCTGGCACTTCACCAAGAAGGATACTAAGGTCAGAAAGGTTAAGTAATTTGCCTGAGGACACACAGCTGTGATAGCCCGGCTAGAATCCGGATCTCCAGGCTCACAAGTCGCTAATCTCGCGCCAAGCGGTTCACCCTTCCCCCTCACCACTGCTTTCAGCTGGACTTTGCTCCGGACGCCGAGGCCGCCCCCACCCCCACCCCACCGTGCGGAAGCCTTAGAAGTGGTCGTGGATGGGGTCCCAGGAGGCGGAAAGGCTGGTGAGGACAGCCTCGCCCCGGACCAACGGGGTGACCTCGGTCGGCTATCGCCGCCTCGGCTTTCCCAGTCTGCAAAATGGAGGGGAGGAGGCGGTGAGCGTCGGTCTGGGATTTGGGCCGTGGCTCCGAGGGGGCCGAGCTCGGAGTCCCCGGGTCGGGAATGAATGAACCCGGGCCGCCCCAGCCAAGGCAGCGGGAGCTGAAAGCTGCAGGAGCCTGCCCTAGTGGGACTCTACCCAGGATGCGGCCCGGATCCCTGAAGCCCTCCCTCGCTCTCCGCAGACCACCCAGTCCTTCGCGAGCCCGCCAGGCCTCCCACCCATTCGCCTCGCGAACCTGCTCCAAACCGCGCGCGCCCCGCGCTGCCTCCAGCGGCGCCGCCTCCCGCGCCCCGCGTCCGGGTCCCTTTAAGAGCCGACGGTCCACCTGGCCCCGCCCCCTCCACGCCCCCAAGGAAACGTGTCACCGGGGAGCGCGCTACCGGGCGCCGGGAGGACCAAAGGCGCTGTGGCGTCAAGGCGCCTGCGCGGCGCGGCTCGGCGCAGGGGCGAGAGGCGGAGCGGACGAGCCCGGCTCCGCAGGAAATCAGCGACCGCGAGCCCCAGAGGCCGTCAGGGGAGGCGCTGACCGAAGGAAGCTGGTTCTGGGAGGTCTGGTTGCACCTTCCCCCGGCCTCCTCCCCGCGGGGCCGGGAAGGCTCTGCGGCCAAAGGAGAGATCGCGCAGCCGATTGCGCTCAGCCCCCAGACGAACCGCCGGGGATGGTCGGTGTGTCCGCACCCCGCCTCCCAGAGTCGGCTAGAAAATGAGGCGGTGCTTCGGTTTAAAGGAAAGGTGGGGCCAAGTGATGGCATCCTGATGAGCCGCCGTCCGAGCCCGGCTCGGAGTCCTGAAGGGACAGACGGCAGCGCCCACACCCGCACCTCCCTGCCCACAGAGCCAGGAGCCTCCGCAACCACCTCTCCAGGGTGTTCTGGCCAGGCCGGAGCGGCCCAAAGCCGTCGGTTTGCAGTCATTAGGAATTCCGGAATCAGGTGGGGAAACGGAGAAGATCCAGAGACGTGCAGACTAGTTGCAGGTGTACACGTTCCTCTCAGAATGCCCTGCTGTGGAGAGGTTTTGTTCCCCACCGGTCTCCCCCGTTCCTGCGCACACAACTGCACAACACAGACTGGCACACGCTTTTATGTCATCAGACCTTTAATTACACAAGCTGTGCTCAGAAATCATGTTCAGAGCCGGCATTTTCCAAAGACGCTGGCGTTAGCAGGTGGTCACCAGAGCAGCTCAGCCTTCACCCCTTCTGCAAATGTCCTCTGCCAGCTTGGGGAAAAACTCCTCCAGGCCCTTCTGCCCTACGGAGTCAGCGATGGCCCCAGAGCCACAGCAGGGTCAGGCTGTGTAGCTTGCTGACGGACCTCACCCAGAGATGGGGCCTGAGCACCAGGGAACTGGGCATTCAACTCCTGGGCCGGTGGGTTCATGGGGCAGGGAGACCCACAGCACTGCAGGCTTCTCACTCAGACTAGAGTTTGGCAGGGAGGGCCAGAGGCCAAGCAGCTCCTGTCCCTTGCCTCCCTTTTGCAGGAGACCTATGTGTGGACATGCTAGGGAGGGGCCCGCTCCGGCCGATTTCATTCCCATTTCCACATGCCCTTTCCTGAATCATTCACGAGTGCCCCTATTCCCAAAGAGTCCCCCAAAGGGGCTTACAGCTTACAAGTAGCCTGAGCCACTTTGGAGCTGGTTTTTCTGTTCAGGGCTTGGCAGATAAAGGTCCCAGCTTCCAGGAGCTTCTGGAGGTTCACACCCTTCGAGAAACAAGAGGATGCTCTAGGTTATGCCATGCCTGCAGTATCCAGGGAGACCTTGGACTGGACCCAAAACCAGTACTGAGAGAGTAATGGTGAAGACAGAGGGGTTCTTGTTCCTCTTGTGCTGGGACAGCCCCTGCCTGCAAGGCTGCAGCCTTCCGGGGTGACCCCCCCCAGGCTCCCCCTATGTAAGATGTCTCCGTCTGTGGAATGGTTTCTACTGCTGTCACCAGGGCAGGGATCTCGCCAGTCTTGTTCCATCCCCGTCTCCAGCGCCCAGTGTAGGGCCCGGCCCGCAGCAGTCAGCAAGTGCCGACTGAAGTGATAAAGACTGCCAGGCAGAGCGAGCCAGGAGGGAAGCACCAACCGAAAGGACCATCCAGAAAACCTGTTGGTGCCAGGAGCTCACATGTACTCGTGTGTACCGTGCGCTCAGCTCCGGGCTGGGCACTCTGCACTCTACCTAGTCATTGCAGCCCCATGAGGGAGGTGCTGCCAGCATTCACGTTTCTTAGGTCCAGGGAGGTGAAATCATTTGTCAGGTCACACAGCTCATGAGTGGAGAACCAGGTTTTAAACCAAGATCCATCTGGTCCCAAAGCTCAGACGCGATACTGCTTCCAACCCACTACTGAGGGTCCTCACTGACTCTGACAGAGCCCTGGGGAGGGCTGTCTCCTTCTCCTGCCCTCATTTTACATGGAATGAAACAGAGGTCCAGAGGGAACTGATTCAGGTCACGGATGTGGCCCTTTCCCTACACCTTGGTGCCTCCTCTGCTACCTTTTAACTCTCCTCGCTATCAGCAAAAAAAAACCCTCAACAAAACAATCCGCTTCTGTCCTCGGACTTCAAGGAGAGTTCTAGTCATTTCAGGGCTGTTGCCACCAGGGGGCAGGCGAGCTTACCGTGTGAATGCCCAAGCCAGACAGCATGTAGACGAGGTCCTCTGTGGCCAAGTTTCCAGATGCCCCCTGTGCATAGGGACAGCCTCCGAGGCCTGCCACAGAAGAGTCCACGACACTCACTCCCATCTGGAAACACAAGGATGGTGAAACATGGGTGTCACTGTGGGGACAAGAGTCTACAAAGCCAGGAGGTCCTTGCAAACCTCCCAGTCAACTGCTACCTGAAATTCCACTGAGAGTTACTCCTTCCTTTGGCTGAGCAGTCTGTTTATTTTTTAATTAATTAATTAATTAATTTAAAGACTTTATTTCTTGGACAGAGAGAGACACAGCGAGAGTAGGAACACAGCAGGGGGAGTGGAAGAGGGAGAAGCAGGCTTCCCACTGAGCAGGGAGCCTGACACGGGGCTCCGTCCTAGGACCCTGGGATCATGACCTGAGCCGAAGGCAGATCCTTAACGATTGAGTCACCCAGGTGTCCCTCAGTGGTTCTTTTCAGTTCCTGGAACAGTGTGAGTCTTCTTTGTGGACAGTGTCCTCTGCCAGGGTTATCTTCCCTGGTTCCTTTCATGCTCAATTCCTCACCCTGAAAGGTCTCCCCAGGCCCTCCCTGATCACAAACCTAAAGGAAGCACTACCCACGGTTCAGATTTCAGGCCTCCGTTGTTTCCTGTGATTCATTTACCCCCCACCACCCCAACCACCCCCACCTAAGTAAGGCTGCTCTCACTTCAAGTTGGGCCTCTAACCCCAGGTGGCCTATCCCATTTCCCTGGCCAGCGCAGCCCACTTTCCTAATGACGTTGCCCTTTCTCCTCTCCCCTCAAACCTCTCACAGACCTTAACCTGGACAGCTACAATGGAGAAAACAAAGTTACAGAATCATATGGCTTAGAGACCTGAGCCTCTACGAGATAACTTAACAAAAAAAAAAAACAACCAACCAACCAACCAACCAAAAAAGGAGAAAAAAAACCCTAAGAATAAAGACGGCCCAGGATTGCTTTAGCAAACCTAAATGCAACAGGCCAGACTTCAACCAACATGACAGGAATGTCAGATACAAGACAGACATAGCCTGTGGTCAGACACAGAACTTTCCTTCTAAGGGGTGGCCAGTTCACAGAATCCTCCTTCCTAGCCCACAAGGAGCAAAACTCGAGGGAAACCCAATCTGAAGCCTCAGTTCGATCTCTGGGGAACAGCACCCCCGGAGTGACCGCTGCTGCCTGTCTCCCCTGCCCGCTCCCTAAGCGCATGTGCAGTCACAACCCTCGGTGGGCCTGGGGGTGTGTCCTCCCCAAACCCCACCTCCGCCTTTCAGCCCAGGGCTGCCTCGTCAGCTTCCTGTTCCCCCTTTTCCAACTGCTTCACTTCTTCACATCCTCCAGGCCTCACTCAGGTCTCTTGTGGCAAATCCACTCTGACCACCCCAGCTGGGACAGAGACCTTCCTTAGTCACGTGCTTCTTCCCTGCAAGTGACCTGTCCTAATGCATGAGGACTACCACGAAACTCCCTTGACTGACCCCTCACGCACCCGTACAGGCCGGGGTCACGTGTCCGTGTCCTCTGTTGGCCGCCCAGGGCCTGGCACACAGGTATCCGTGAGTGCTCACTGAAAGAACCCGGGAGCCTAGCTGGCCTGCCACTATGTCCTCCTGGAGGATGGACATGCGCCTTTCTCCTCGGACCCACCTTACCTGCAGGGCCATCAAGGTGTTGGCCAGGGCCTGGCCGTAGGTGTCATGGCAGTGGACAGCTAGGGCAGCCACAGGCACCTCATGCATGACCGCAGACAGCATGTCCTTCATGACCCCAGGAGTGCCCACACCGATGGTGTCCCCCAGGGAGATCTCGTAGCAGCCCATTGAGTACATCTTCTTGGCGACCTGGGGGAGCAAGCAAGCAAGCACTTGGAGGACATCAGATTCCTCAAGCCCGGAGTCCAAGACCTCAGAAGCAGGGGTCCTGGGCCTGTGCAGGACATCTCCCTGTCCGAAACACTAAATTCCTGTTCAATCGTAGGCTCCTTACAACTCTGAGTGGGGACGAAACCCCCCACTCTCCTCACTAGGAAGCAGAGATGTAAGGAACAGAGCTGGCCCTGCAAGCCCGAGCTTTCCTCCCACCCTCTCCTGCCCGCATGGCCTCTGACTTCACGTGCCACCTCCACACCCTGCGTCAGAGCCAACAACCGGCATCTGGAAAATGGATTCCTCTCACAGAACTGTCTTCAGTAAGATCTGCGACCTCGTGGGTCTGAGCAGCTATTTTCAACAGAAGTACCTAACTGTTTAAACTTTTAGAATCTCATCTGCAAATCCCTGAAACCACTGAGAAACCAGTGCAACGTGTGCCCCTCTCGAGGAGATGCTGCCCCACACGGCGCTGCCACAAGTGGACGGTGTGACAGGGCAGGGATGCAGAGGACACTCAGCAGCACTCATGCAGAGGACACCGCCGCCCGGGCAGCAGACTGAGGACAGCGCGTGGAGGCAAAGGCCACAGCGAAGGGGCGGGCTCTGGAGTGACACACGCTGGGGCCCCAACCCAGTTCGGCTGCTCCCTGGCTGAGGGGGTGCCCGCAAAGGGCTGATCCTTTCGGAGCTTCCATCTCTCCTTCCAAGAAGCAGTGGCGAGGCTTTGCGGCGTGGCAGGGAGGGCTGGCGGGACGGGAGGCTGGGACGGGCAGAGCGGCCACTCTCCGGGAGTACCGCTCTCTCCTTGATGCTCCCTGCTATGCGGGAAGGGCGGGGGGCGGCGTGTTTCCTCGCTTGAGAAACGGACTAACAATAACACCAAATTTGCACAGTGACTTTGACAACTAAGGGGCACATGCCCTTGGGTTGCTCAGACCCTGTTCCCACACTGTGCTCTCCTCAGTGTTGACTTGGTTCCCGCTTGGAGGACAGCGAGGGTGAGGAACTTCGGGAGCCTGGGCAGGGAGCCCCTCCACGGATCACCTCAACTATCCCCTGTCCACTGACCAGACCGCAAACTGAGTCAGAGGCTTCCAGGCTGGGGCAGAGGGTAGGGCTTCAAGCGCGCTAGGAGGTGGGCCTCCAGGAGCAAGTGCTGGGTGGTGCTCCCAGAGGGGTGCAATGAAGGAGCCCCGGGAACGAATGACATCAGTGACCCACCAGGAAAGGGTGATGAGGGGAACCTCACAAGCAGGCAAGGCAGACAACCCTTGGAAAACCCCTGGCCCGATATACACACACCTCAGCTACTTTGGCCGGGGAGATCTTCCCTTCATAGGGGCATCCAAGCACACAGGAGACATACCTGCGGGAGGACAGGGGAGGGATGGTGTCAGGGCCCCTGAGCTCCCAGGCCCGCAGGGCTGACCCGGGTAGCTGTCTGACAGTCATCCCTGAAGTGAGGCAAGGTCAAATGCGTGGGGGAAAGGGAGATTCCTTGTGGGGGGGGAAGGGGGGAGAACACAGGGAGCGCGCATGGGGCCAGGAGGGGGCGGCGGAGAGCCAGGGCAGGGAAGGGATGGGCCTCCTCGGCTGCTTGCTGGGGAAGCTGGCATTGCACAGGCCTGAGGAGAGAAGCAAGCCAGAGAGGGCAGTGAGCAGGCATCGGAGCCGTAGGGCGTTGAGATAGAGCAGAACATGTGCCGCAGGGTAGCTGGGGCCCCTACTCGCAGGAGGGGACCAACGACAGATGAAACCAAGCAGGAACAAAAGGGCTGGGCTGGCCTGAGGGCCAAGGATCGGCTGCTCCAGTGAGCTGCCCGAGGATTCACACTCATTTATTCGACGGATACTGAGAGAGCTGCCCACTACGTGCCCGGCACTGGGTCACGCAGTGAAAAGACGGACAAGGTCCCTACGCTCATGGAGGTTATTTCCAGTTAGAGAGCGAGCTGATGAAAGGGCAACTGAAGGAACGGGTGAGATGATCTCAAGAGAGATGTGCCATGAAGGGAAGAACGGCGGTGTGGCGGGAGCAAGGAGAGGAGGCTGGCTGTAGCCAGGGTGGCCCAGGAAGACCTCCAGGCCGTGACACGGGAGCGGAGGAGGGGAGCAGGTGGCAGGAGCCACTGGGAGAGCATCCCAGGCAGAGAGCAGTGTGGAGCCCGGGATGGTAGAGAGGATGTGCTCAAGCTCAGAAGGACGGAAGAGCTGGGCACAGAGAGCCAGCGGCAGAGAACACAGCACGTGGCTGGACAGCTGGGCACAGGCCGATCACGGCGCCCTGCCAGCTGTGGGAAGGAGTTTGGATCTTTGGATCTTGGTGGGCTTCTGTTCCCACCTGCCCTGTTGGAGCTAAGGCCCCACGGAGACCTCTTAGAGTTTGGTAAACTGTTCAGCATGTGGGAAGCATCACAAAAGTTGGCTGGATACATCATTTCGGGCCCAAAGATCTCAGAGTGTTTTCCCAACTTCCTTCTCCTCCTTGTTCTGCAGTCACTGCTGAGCAAGGAGAAGGGAGATACTGATAACGAGCACAGGCTTAGAGTCAGGCAGACCCCATGGGCCCCTGCTTCCCCCCACACAACCCCCCAGCCACCCACCCCTTGCTTCCCCAGCACCTGGCGTGCTGGCCCTGGACTGCGGGAGGGAGCCCACCATGAACCGTGGCACGTGGGCTCTGCCCTCACAGGGCGCGGGGTGCACCGGGAGTGGGAGGCAGGGAAGAAGCTAACATGAAGCCAAGTGCTCTGTCAGAGGATATCTGGGGGCCCTGAGAGCCCGACGAGTGGTACTAACACCAGCTGAGGGCCAGAAAAAGCTTCCTGGAGAAGCCGGAGGATGAGCAGAGTTAGCCTGGACAAGTAGGATATACGATAGGAGAGGACTAAGTCTATGGAAAGCACGTGCAAAGGCCCAGAGGCAAGAGAGTGGGAGCATGGAAGTAAGGACTGAAGTTCCAGTCAGGCTGGAATGCAGCGAGCTGCGGAGGCAGGGCTGGACGGTTAGCAGCAGAGGACAACAAGGCTGCGGACAACGGCAGTGTCTCGGAAGCCAGGTGGGAAGTCCAGAGTCGGAGCATCACTGCCAGGTTTTAACCAGGGAGTGAGGTGATCGCACGTGCACCTTCTGCATGAGCACGCTGGCTGCAGCGTGGACAGTGTACGACCCCACAGCCGACTCTTCGGCCTTCCTGAGTCGGTTCTGTCCTCTGGAAGCGAGGACAGCCCTGCTTGCTGGGTGACCATGGGGTCACAGTCGGTTAACAAAGGGACTATGCCTAGCACTCCTGGCGTGAAAGATGTGATGCTGGAGACCTAGAAGCCGAGAGGGTTCCTCAGACCTGTGTGGATGGGGGTGCTGGAGCTGGGATTCATCTGACCTCCACAGACTCCGGCGAGTGTCCTGTCCTGCTGGATTCCTCTGGGGAACGGACCCCAAAACCAGGTTTGGAGAAAGCACTTGCCAGGATTTCTTCTGACCACATCTACTTGAGGAGAGATGTCAAGGTGTGGAGTATAGGCAGCCTGTGCTCAGGATAAGGAGTTTGTAGGGGGAAGGTGGCTTGAGTCAGAGCCTGGCCACCTTTCCAGAATGGTTCTGAGGAGAAGGCAGGCGGCACTGACATGGAGTGACTCACCCACGCACGGGGATACCGGCGGCCCGAGCCGCCCTCAGGATCTCGTCAGATCGCTGTAAACTCTCCTCAATGGAGCAATTGGTGTTCTTCTTGGTGAACAGCTCTGAGGCAGCTCCAAAGACGGTCACCTCCTTGGCTCCAGCGGCCATCTGCCAATAGCCGGGTGAATTCCTTTCAGGTTTTTTCTCTTTGAGAAACACCAGTGTTGGCAAAGTGGCAAAAAACCCTTGTCTTACAGTGAATCTTGTAACACACAAATATCCTGAGTTGAACTGTGCCACCCCCCCGCCCCCAAAAGAAGGTCTGTAGAAGTCCTAATCCCCAGTACCTCAGAATGTGGCCTTATTTGGAAATAGGGTAGGTATAGAAGTAATTGGTTAAAATGAGGTCATAGTGGTCGTGACTCCAATAGGAATGGCGTCCTTCTAAGATGGAGGTCATGTGAAGACACACACAGGGGCCAGTGAAGGCACAGGCGGGATAGGAGTGAGGTGAGTGAGGGCTGCCAGTCTTCACCAGAAGCTAGGACACGTCCTCCCAGCCCTCAGGAGGGAACAGTGGTATGTGGAGGAACTCAGTACCCCCGGGGTTTCAGACTTTTAGCCTCCAGAGCTGTGAGAGAATACATTTCTGTTGTTCTAAGGCACCTAAGCTTTTGGTATTTTCTTATGGCAGCCCTAGGAATGAACACAGTGAATTCTAGCCCCATCAAAGAAACACAACCACCCTTAGCCTTCCCCCAGGGCCCAGCACTGCTGCTGTCATCACCGTCCTGGATGTCACTCTTAAGAACAGCTTTCTGGGGTGCCTGGGTGGCTCAGTGGGTTAAACCTCTCCTTCAGCTCAGGTCATGATCTCAGAGTCCTGGGATCGAGCCCCGCATCAGGTTCTCTGCTCAGCGGGGATCCTGCTTCCCCGTCTCTCTCTGCCTGCCTCTGGCTACTTGTGATCATCTCTCTCTGTCAAATAAATAAATAAAATCTTTAAAAAAATTATATATATATATATATATGTGTGTGTATATATATATATATATATATGTATATATAGAAAGAACAGCTTTCTGCCTAAATTCAGAATCAGCATCCCCAGTGATGTTCTTGTCCAACACTCCAGGAAAGATGGCAGATACCAGCAACCACTGTGGGGAGCACGATCTTCTCTAAAGAGGAAATGGATAATGACAACAAGAGCTAATATTTACTAAGCACTTACTTTCTCCAAGCCTCTTGGTAAGTAATATGGGTGCATTCTAGCCTCTGAAATCCTTCCAGCATTAGGTACTATGATCAGCCCTAATTTACAGGCATAATCTGAGGCTCAGAGAGGCTAAACAGCTGGTCAAGGTCAGAGAGCTGGGGGTGGTAGGGCCAGGACTGCCTTGGGTCTGTCTGACAGTGCTCATCATTACTGGAGGCAAGCCCTTCAGACAGATGGCCCAGGACAGGGACTAGGCCCAGTGACAAGACAGGGACCAACATCATCAATCTCATTTCAGGGGCCCCCCGCCATCAAGCGAGTTTCTTACCGCTGCCTGGAAGCCTTTGATATTCGGGGTCAGGACTGGGTAGTTGATGCCAGGAAATTTCTGGATGCCCTTCAAAACTTCAGCATTGTCAGCCATCTGGGAGCCAAAGGAGACATTACCAGGTCACTGCCAAGGCAGGCAGAGAGCTCAGGTAGAAAAAACGTTTTTATCACACAATCTCTGTTGTCTAGAACCCCCAGAGATGGAGTCCTTTTGCAGAGCTGGGTCTCTCCAGTGCTTTTACTCTTTGTTTGACCGCTGATGGGCCCAGGGCTCCTTGGTGCAGTAAGTCCCCCAATTTCTCTCTACGGCTAATACTGACAGCTTCTCACAAGCAGCGACAACACTACCAGCCATTTACTGAGAAACTCTATGTTACTTAACGCTCAGCTGAAACAAGATCTCTCTTCCCACTTGATTGTTTCTGTGAACCAGGAGTCATCTGTCTCTCCCTTTTACAAACACAGACGCCACATCTCTAGACAGGGATAGAGATTCTAGACTTCCAGAGCCAGATGAGGCTTGAGAGACCACCCTAAGCTTGGAGAGGGGAAGATTTCACCAAGGTCCCCAAGCAAGTCAGGGCCAAAGCCAAGACCAAATCCAAGCCTCCTGCCTTCAGGGTGATGGTCTTCTGCTGCCCCATGCTTCCAGAAGTCACGAGAGCAAGCCAGAGATCTGGAGCCCTACGTTCCCAATGTCTACATATTTCCAGGGCAACTGCAAAACTTCACATCTGTCTCAACTGAGAAACACTTATTACTGAGGGCTGGGGCTCACCTGGGGCACCCACTTGGGGGACACAAAGCTGGTGGCTTCTATAACAGGGAGTCCTGCTTCAGAAAGCATGTCTATCAGCTTGATTTTTGTAGAAGTAGATACGATATTCTGTGATGGAGAAATACCAGAAAAGACAGGTCAGCAAAAGTGGGAACCAAATGGCCTCAGCCACAGTGCCTGTTAGTCCAAAGCTTGGCTACAGCGTGCACTTCGCTATCTTGATTTTTCAGACAAAAGCACGAATCCACGTGTACTTCAGGCCAACAGGTGGGGGACAGCTTCAAGTTCTACAGATAGTACTTTGCAGTGGAGGCAGCTTCTCGCCTGAAGAGGGCTAAATGTGTACACGGAAACAATAGTTTTGTATCATAAAGCCTTTTTCTTAACTGTTTCTTGATTTATGACCCCATCGTAAACAAACTGAGAGCCATGTGCCGTGGCCTGAAAGGGCAGTGATGACTAACCCTCTGTCTGGGTCCCCTTTTCCGTCTCCGAACTGGCACCGGACCTTATCCTCCCATGGCTGGCCTCCCCCTTCTTTCTCTCCCTCCCCCACCATGCCTAGTTGCTGATTAGATTCTACGGTTCTCTCTTTCCAAATCTACTACCATTCCTCCCTGTATGTTACGGCATGGTCTCACTCTACCAATTCCCCATACAGGAGTCTTTCTAAAACAGTCTCCATTGTTTCAGTCTCCTGCCCAAAAGCCTTCCATGGCTCCCTAGTGCTTACAGGATTAGATAAAAAAATTCCAAGAACTCAAAGTCTTTCTCACCAGGCCTTTTCACACCAACCCCATCAATTTCTCTCCCATTACTTTACCTTAATCCATCCCATAAGTAATTTCTGGGAGCCCTCCATGTTCCAGGCATGGTGCTAGGTGCTAGGGATACAGCAGTGGGCAGAACATATACGATTCTGCCCTCACAGAACTTTTACTTTATTGTTATCAGTAAGTCCTCACTATTGAAGCTATGCTTTCCAAAAAAAGAAAAAGCTTTTCCGATTGAAAAAATAATGCACGATGGGGCGCCTGGGTGGCTCAGTGGGTTAAGCTGCTGCCTTCGGCTCAGGTCATGATCTCAGGGTCCTGGGATCGAGTCCTGCATCGGGCTCTCTGCTTGGCAGGGAGCCTGCTTCCCTCTCTTTCTCTCTCTGCCTGCCTCTTTGCCTACTTGTGGTCTCTCTCTGTCAAATAAATAAATAAAATCTAAAAAAAAAAAAAGAAAAGAAAAAATAATGCACAATTATTTCAGAAAACATGCCCAAAACAAAAAACATCCTTAAAATCTCCCAGAGATAACACTAGTTACCTCATGATAATGTGACTTTCCAGATCTGTGCAGTCCAATATATTAGACACTAGCCATAAGTGGTTATTTAAATTTACATGAATTTAAATTACATAAAAACAAAATTTCAGTTCCCCAGCTACAGTAGTCACATTTCAAGTGCTCAAAACCCACGTGTCCAAGACAGCTCACATCTAGAACATTTCCAGCCTCACAGAAAGTGCTACTGGACAGCACTATTCTAGATCCTTCTCTAGGTGGATGTTTCCACAGATGTATAAGCTTTTTGTTTTACATAAAAGTGCAAGATTAAAGAAAATGCCTATGATTTTATAATCTGCTTAGTCACTTAACATACTCCTATATTAGTACAGCTTCCTAATCCATTTAATGAAGTCATTAAAGTATATTTGAGCTAACTTTCTTCACATTGAGCACTGAGGTGGTTTCCAACTATTTTATTACAACGAGGTTTTGAGGAGCATCTCTAAGGCTAAGTCTTTGCATGTGGCCTTCATGACATCCTTTGGTAAGTCCCCTCATGCAGAATTGGAATTGCCAGATGAAAGGCATGTCCTTACCTTCCGTCTACTCTCCTGCGGCCTTTCCCATCTGCCCTGCCGCACGGGGCCTGAGACAGACCGGGCAACACCACACCTGATATGCCACCATCTTAGATTGCTGTACTGTCACCCCACCCCACCTGGCCTCCTCGACTTCTCGACTTTGCTTGGTGTCAGCTGGGGCGATCCGATCTGGCACAGCTCTGTCCATCCCTCTGCGCCCACCACAGGCAACTCTCACTGCTCGAAAAACCTCTTTTGGTTGATTTCCATCTTTACCTTTTCATTCTGTAGTCCATCTCGGGCACCAACTTCCACAATTTTCACTCGCTTTGGGAAAGTACCCAGAGAAGAGGTGCTGACCTTTGGTTTAAAAGAGGAAACAAAAAGGGTTGGGAGAAGATTGTCACAATTCTCCAAGGAGACAAATCTAAAAGAAGGGACCCATCTTCACTGAGATGGGACGCAGTGTCTCTCACTGTAAACATGATATATCTCTCGCATTTGGTTGGTTT
This sequence comes from Lontra canadensis, assembly GCF_010015895.1. Classification (NCBI taxonomy): domain Eukaryota; kingdom Metazoa; phylum Chordata; class Mammalia; order Carnivora; family Mustelidae; genus Lontra; species Lontra canadensis. The sequence continues at coordinate 17,076,787 of NW_022631019.1, forward strand.
TGGAAGGAAAAACATAAAGAACAAAAGCGTTTCACTGAGGAATGGGCACGAGATTCCTGCTCCTAGTATCGGCCCATTTCCAACAGCCCGTCTGCCAGCTGAGCATGTAGGTTGTTTCCTCCACAAACCTATTTGCACCTTCCCAAACAGAACTGTTTAAATTCTAAAGCCCCGTCTGGCTTCATGCTTTCTCAGTAAAAAGCAACACATGTATTCTATTGCTTAAGCCAGAAACCTGACTCATCCCCTTACCCCACTCCCCATGGGCTAGAAGGTTCTTATCATTTGGTTCCTGCTGATCTCAGTGAACTCATGACTTGTTTCTACTGTCCCACATCTCCCGGTGAACTCCTTACTTGTCCTGACTCCCTCATATTCCCCACCCCACCCCCACCTCCCAGTAGAGGGTCCCTATACTGCAGCCCCAGTGGCCTTCCTCCCACAGCAGGGCCCCAAGGCTTACTACTCCCTCTGCCCAGAATGCTCTTCCACATCTGGCTCCTTCTCATCGTTCAGCCAGATGGGCCTCCTCTGACTGCCCTTTGTAAAGCTGCCGATCCCCCGACCCTCAACATTTTCTATTTCAAAACTCTAATTCCCGGGGCGCCCGGTTGGCTTAGTCGGTTAAGCGTCCAACTCGTGATTTCAGCTCGGGTCATGGTCTCAGGGTTGTGAGACTGAGCCCTGCATCAGGCTCCGCCCTGGGTATGGAGATTGCTTGAGATTCCCTCTCCAGGAATAGCAAATAAATGCATGAAGGGCACAGCCACCCCGGGGGAAGGGCAATTCCTAGGTAGGGGGAGGAGTAGTTAGCCTTGGACTTTGTGGGGCTTGGGGGAAGGAGGAGGACTTGTTCTGTTACAGTCACAGGCTGGGTGATGACAAGGGGTGCATCTGGGGAGAGAGGACACCAACAGCTGAAGACAGTTAAAAAAAAAAAAGGCTTTTCCATTTAAAGTCTGCCCCCAATCCTCTCCACCTTACCCCCAAGCAATATGAAGCTTCTTTTCCCTCTTTCCTCTGTTCTTAATATTGTAACTCTTCAAATTAACTTTGCTTTACCAGATTTCATCTGGTAAATCTGGCAGGATAAACATACTGCAGTGGGGCAAGGGGAGAAGTGCACTTGGTAATCTACTAAGGATCCCAAACTCCTGAAACCCTCAAGGAAGGAAGCGCTCCCTGCTACTGATCAGCTGGAACTTGAACAACTCACCTGAACTGGCCTTGCCTTCAGCCTGCAAAACTTCCTAGAGACTAAAGTGACGAGCCATTGAATTGCATGAAGTCACCAGGCTAGGTTGGAAGGTCCCTGCATGTTGAATGTCCCTACAACAGGGTTGTTCAGCCTTTGCTGATACATTGCCCTATGTCGATCCCACTGGAATGTAAGCTGCGTGAGGCAGGGACTTTGTTTTATCCATTGCTGTAATTCTAAGGCCCTGGGACATAACAGGGGCTTGAGAGATAACTGCCGGATGTTGTTGAAAGCACGCAAGACCTGCTTCCAAGCTCCTTTTAAGAAAACAGAACAAACTTAATTCCACGTCCTTTGGGGCACCTGGGTGGCTCGGTCATTAAGCGTCTGCCTTCAGCTCACGTCATGATCCCAGGGTCCTAGGACTGAGCCTGGCATCGAGCTCCCTGCTTGGCAGGAAGCCTGCTTCTCTCTCTTTCTGTTCCCTCTCTCACTGTGTCTCTGTCAAATAAATAAGTAAAATCTTTAAAAAAATTCCATGTCCTTCCCCATAACAACAAAACAATCACATTTATTAAGCACTTAATATTTGCCAGGCACTCGTAAGAGCCTTTTACACATTAACCTTTATCAACCTCTCAACCTTATTCGGTAGGAACTATTACAATCTCCATTTTACTGTGAAAAATATGAAGCCCAGAGATTAAGTAACTTTCCTAAGATCACATGGTTAGCTGGTCACAAGTCATTATCTGAACCTGGCAGTGTTGATCTACAGCGCTGGCTCTTAACCCCTGGGCCACGTTGCCTCTTTGCCACCTTTCTGCCCTCCGCACCCTCCTCCGCCACCACCAGTATTCTCTTATCTTGGTTAAACACCCAGTTCATCCCCTCCGTACAGCTCTGCTCAGAGATGATCTCCTCTAACCACAGAAGTCCAGGGCCAAGCCTCCTGAGCTATGGCCTATCTATACCAACAGCTAATACCAACTAAAGCCCAGTGCTAACTTCAGGATCTGTACCTCATTTAGTACCTACATGGCAGGGACTATCATTATCTCAACTTCATACAGGAAGAAACAGCCTCAGAAAGATTTTCCAAAATCACAAAGCTAGCAAGTGAAGTCTGGCCTTGAACCACCTGTTTCTGACACCAAGCCTCTGCTAGTAACCCCATGGAGAGCCTATGACCTCATTACACCAGGAATTTTTTCAAAGCATATTAATATCCACCATCTCATGTAATTTTCTTAGTCTTCCAAGTTGGAAGTACCATCTTTATTTTACACATTAATGATCGGTAGGGGTGGGTGGCCTAGTAGACATTAAAGTGGCTTTCTGAGGGGCCCACTTGTGAAGACGGTGTGATCTCCCCACTACACACTTAGACTCCTTCTAAATTAAAGAAAAATTAACGCACCTCATTTATCACTTACTATGAGCTAAAGCAATGTCAAATGCTTTACCTCCACTTCCCTTAACCTCCAAAGAACTCAGGTAATGTTTACCCATGTTATAGACGAGCAAACTGAGGTTTAGAGAGCAAACAACGGTCATGCGACCTAGGAAGTGGCAGAACCACTGGGACACCACAGCTTCAGCTTTAGCCAAAACCATTTCTTCAACCCCTCGTTCAACTAGGTCTCTTACACTTCCCCTCCAGTCACTGAGCATTGGTGGGGGAAACATCAGGATCCAACATGCCCAAAGTACAATTCCAAGGCAATCAGTCGCACATGGTCCTAAGTCCCCCAAACGCAGCAAGAGCTGGAAAAGCAGACGGAGGGAGGGGGAGGACCTCGCTTTTTCCCCTCGGAACTGGAAGATTATACGTGTCACTACTGAGGAGCTTGGAGAGCTCAGAGGGAGAAGGTGCCAGGGTGGCCGGGAAGAGCCTTAGACGGAATCAGGGCACCTGGGATGGCGCCCCAGGTCTCCACGACCCGAGCAAGTCGTTCCCCATCTCTGGGCCTCACTCTCCCCATGCCCCTCAAGAGATGTGGGCGGGACAAAGATCCGAGACTCCAAGGCCCTCCCGACTGTGGCCTGGGCAACTGTCCGGCTTCACCTCTCAGAGCGCTGCCACCACGGGCCAGGGCCCCGACCCCGACTGTCACGGTGCCTGCAGGGCCACCCCTCGGCGGGCCGGGGCACTTACAGCCCGGAGAGACGCTAAGCCCACCAGTCTCCGCGGCAGCGCGCTCCTCATTGTCGCCATCTTGGCCCAGCATCCCCGCCGCCCCCAGCTGAGTCCCACGTGACTGCCGACAGCCGGGTGGGCGTGCCCCGCGTTTGGGGGCGGTGCTTCTGGAGTAACGTGAAGACGCCCTACGAGGGCTGTTTCCAGCTTCTAGGTTTTCATTCCTTTTGGGCAGTTTTTTTTTTCATCCATTATTTTTTTCTGAGTGCTTTCTACTTGCCATGGCAAACTGAGGCTACGACTATGAAAATGAACAAAAAATAATCAAGGGGTTTAGAGTTAGGGAGCTCTGGGAAGACATATTAATAATCACACAATTAGTTGCGTAATTACTACCTTTCGCAACAAAAGACGGAGCATTACTATTTGCCCTGCGCTGTTCTGAGTTCTTCGGCCGTGTTAACTCTTGCATCACGATCTCCAGGATTCAACTGCAGGCAGTCGACAGGAGGGAGAGAAAGAGCGCGCGCGCGCTCTAGTGAGCGAGAAACATCCTTTGATTTCAAACTTTTAAAATGGGTAAGATTTATCCAGGTAAAGAAGACACAAGAAGAACTTTCCAGTGAACATAACATATGCCAAGACCCTGAGGCAAAGCAATTGAGTGCTTAGAGCAGTTTTTTTCAACCATGTTGTACCCCATTAACTGGTTATAACATTAATGGGTGCCAACTTAAAAAAAAAAAAAGCATTGGAGTGTACTGCGTAATAAAGTATTGCTTTGCAAATCTTGTTTGTTGTTATATATGTCAACCAGATTGCAATGTAGGCTTACTGTAGGCTGCAATTAGAAATGTTTGGGGGAAAAATTGTTTTGGGAAGATGGAAAGAAGGCCAGAATTACTGCAGAGCTGTGAGGGAGTAGGGACAGACTTCCCACTAAGATGGGAGAGATTGACAGGGACCATACCACCGACTTTGGAGAACACATAGCAATTCATTTAATGGATTTTAAGCAAAGAGATGATCAGATTTGCATTTCGTGATTAGTCACTGTGGCTACTGGGTGGGTGGACATCCAAATGTTAAGTACACTGACTGACTTTCTTAGGGGAGCAAAGAGGGTACTGTCCCTGCCTCCAGGTGGCTCAGATTTTAGCTACGGAGAGAACAAGACCTGATAAGTGTTCTGTTTTGCTTCTGCAGCACCCAAAATTCCCTCTGTCGTAACAGACCTGTACTCACAGAATTCTCAAACCTGCAGCTAGATGACTGAACATGACCCAAAACTACTAGCATGACATTTATTTCAAAATATTTATGTGTGATGTTCATGACTATTATTTTTGACTTTCAAGAATTGCACAGTGAAAACTACAAACCCTTCCTGAAATTAAAGAAGAAAGGAATTAGGGGAAGCTGGGGGGCTCAGTCAGTTAAGTGTCTGCCTTTGGCTCAAGTCATGATCTTGGGGTCCTGGGATGGAGCCCTGCATTGGGCTCCCTGTCTAGCAGGGAGTCTGCTTCTCCCTCTCCCTGTGTTCCTCCCCCTTGCTGCTGGAGCGCACCCTCTCTCTCTGACAGGACCTTGGGATCATAACCCAAGCTGAAGGCAGATGCTTAACTGACTGAGCCACCCAGTCCTCCCTAAAGGAGATTTTTAAGTATCTCTGCACCCAGTGTGGGACTGGAACTTATGACCCTGAAATCAAGAGTCGCATGCTCTTCTGACTGAGCCAGCCAAGTGCCACTCTATTCCTAGTTTCTTGAGCATATGTATCACAAAAAGGTGTTGAATTTTGTCAAATGTGTTTCTGCTTCAGTTGAGACGATCATGGGTTTTTTCCCTTTGTTTTGTTAATGTGGTTTATTACAATGATTGGTTTCTGTATCTTGAACCATCCTTGCATCCCATGAATAAATCCCACTTGGTGATGGCGTGTAATACTTTGAATATGTTGCTGATTTTGGTTTGCTAGTATTTTGTGGAAGAGTTCTGCATCAATGATCATAAGGGATGTTGGTCTATAGTCTTCTGGTAGTGTCTTTGGATTTGGTGTCAGGCTAATGCTGGCCTCATAGAGTAAGTTAGGAAGTTTTCTATCCTCTTTACTTTTCTGGAAACGTTAGTTCTTTAAATGTTTGGTAGAATTCACCAAAGAAGCTATTGGTTCCCGGGCTTTTCTTTGTCAGGAGATCTTAAAATTATTGATTTGATCTCCTTACTTGTTATACGTCTATTCAGGTTTTCTATTTCTTTGCGATTTAGTCTTGGTAGGTTTTGTGTTTTTAGGAAATTTCTGACTTCATCTAGTTACCCAATTTGTTGGAGTACAACTGCTCTATAGTGCTCCCATAATCCTTTTTATTTCTGTAGAACTCATAGTAGTGTCCCATTTTCATTTTTATTTTAGTAATTTGGATCTTTTCTTTTTCCTCAGTCTATCTTAGCTATGGGTTTGTCATTTTGCTGATCTTTTCGAAAAACCAACTTTACCTTCTCTGTTGTTTTTCTCTATTTTGTTTATCTTTGCTCTAACGTGGTTTTTCTTCAATCTTCTTTCAATTCCTCAGATTCAGTAATTTACATTGTCCTATCTTCTGGTATAATATTCTTTCTTCTGCCTACTCAAATCTGCCTTTGAATCCCTCTGGTGAATTTCTCATTTCAATTGTACTTTTCAGCTCCAAAATTGTGTTTTGTGTGTGGTTTCTTCTTAGATTATCTAACTAGCCATTTCTTCATATATCTATTTCATTCATACATTGTTTTCTTGACTTCCCCACAGCTTCCTTTAGTTTTCTGAGTATCTTTAAGGCAGCTGCTTTAAGGTTTGTCTAGTTTATCTGCCACCAGGTCTTTTTTTCACTCTTTTCTTTCGAATGGGCCATGTTTTCCTGTTTCTCTTTGTGCCTTGTGATTTCTTTGCAGACATCTGGACATTGGACTCTAATAATGTGGTATCTCTGGAAGTCAGATACCCCCTCCCTCTACCCACTTCCCAGGACTTGCTGGGTTTTTTTTTTTTATTTTTGCATTTTGATTGTTGTCAGCGGTCTCTTGGCTACAGATGAGCCAGAGGTGTAAACTTAGGCTCTTTTCTGAGCCTTTCCGTGGGCATGTGTGGTCATTTTCTTATTTTCCTCATACATGCAGTTGTTTTTGAATGTCCTAATTTTTAATGTCTGGCTCCCAAAAAGGGGAATATTTGAATGGGGGGGGCATCAGCCCCTTAAATCCACTGGAAATCACTTCAGCCAGAGGCAGGCCTTGCAGCCGTGGGAGAGGTCCAACAACGGTTGCCCACCCCTTTGCCTGTACCTCTGTAATCAGAAGCAGCAATCAGAGATCAGAGCTCAAAACTCAAATCCCAGATATTTGGAGAACAGCGTCCTTTTTGCCCATGTTGACTCCCACAGGCTGTGTGCAAGTTGCTCCAGGAACATGTTTATCACTGCCAGCTACATGGCTGTGGCTGGGGGATAGGTAGGTGGATTGACCCAAACCACAATTTACCCATCTGAATCTTCCTCTGGAACTGGAGCCTTGGTAGACTCCGGACTTGTACAAGAGTTCCACCAGATTCTGCCAGTGTAATTATTGTCGAGGTCAGAAGACAGATTCCTGGTGCCTACTCACTGCCATCTTCCCAGAATCCTCCCTAAAGACTTCATCTCACAAAGCTCAGTACATTATGGTCTCAGTATTATCCTAAGTATTTCCTAATTCCTTGTATGGTGCCTTCATTGATCAGTGACTTATTCTGAAGTGTGTTTTAAAATTTCCAAATATATAGATTTTTTTTCCTTCAAGTTTTTATTTTTTTATGGTCCTTTAATTATGTTGCAGACACACCCGTCTATATGATAGTGCTCCTTTGGTATTTACATTTGTAAATATTCCATGTGCTCGAGAAAAACAAATATTCCTCAAATGTTGGGTAAAGATTTATAAATATATTTTAAATAAAAAAGAAAGAGAAAATCTGATTATATCTATAATAATCAAAGGGGCTGAACTGGTAGCCAACTCAAAAGGATGGTACTAGAAGTGAGAAGCAGAAAAACCAAAGGAATTATGTTCTTTGTTCGGCATTAAGGAGACTTGACGAGTCCTTTGGGCTTTGTTTTTTGTCTTCAACAGAAACAAAGCTCTTAAGGAACAGTCCTTAAGAAACTGGGAGAAGAAAACTACAACATGCTTTTTGGTAGAAACGATTTGACATAAAAATTTATTTATTGGATCACATTTTAAAAAGCAGGGCAGAATCACATTTATTTTCTTCAAAATACTACTGTAAACAGATTGATTTTCTGAGCCCCTACTTTGCTTTGGAAACTTCCCAAGGGCTGATCACTAGCAGCTCTAGCAAGCCTTTTCCTTCCCTTCCAGGCTCTCCTCCTCTGAGGGGTGCTGGGGACAACTGATGCTAAGTACACAGCACATGACTGAGCTTGCCAAATCCTTTCTACCTCCTTCCATAGGCAGTAGGGTGACTTGGCTCATTCCTTAATCTGAAGTCATTGATTAAGGAGACAGGTTTCAAACACAGAGAATGGAATGAAGTTTCTGGGGTAGATAATTTCCCAGGTTAGGAACAGAAGGATGAATTCAGAGCTTAACCGGTTAGTGCCTCCTGCTGATCAGGGAGAGGTATGCTAGCAATGGATCTCAGATTCTCCGATCCACTGAGACATCAGTATAATGCACTCAGTTCCTTTGATTAAAATGTGTTGGAAAAGCCATCTCTGAGTAGAGAAGTAGTTTATTACAATGCTGGTGCTATAAGAGGAAAACCAAAGCAGCAAAGAGGAGGCAGTTCTGCCTGAACTCCCAACGATCAATGCACTCCTGTCAGCTTTATAGTCCAGCCAAACTCAATTGGCAGAGTGAAGAGTGGCAGCTGCGGCAGGTAAATGAGCAGACCTTCTTCTGGATCTGTGGACCACTTCAGATCTTTCTGGATCCCTACCATCGTTATCTGCAGAAAGCAAAAGGGAACGGAGAAGTCAGCGCACTGAGTACGGAATATGGCTTGAACGTGATGGGAGGCAGTCACACTGGGGCAGGGCGGATAATCTAGAAGGGGGGGTGCAATACAGGGGAGACCTGGGGCAGGAAGGAAGAAGTAGAGAAGACCTCCAGTTCCTTTAGGAAAGGTGCCTCTCGGAACAGACTGGCTGAGGCTCCTCACCTGTGTAGTCGAGGTGGTTATAGGGGATGCAAGGTTTAAGACTCCGTTTTCTGGCCAGTGCAGGAAAATGGCATAAACCGCTGTTTCTCTTGAGGTATACCTGGGAAAAAAGAAACATCAATGTCAGAAATACCTGGCTTGAGACCCTGACACAAAGCCTCATGTAGACCCCTTTCCATTAGCTACTGACCCCAACGCCTTGAGTCTGTCAGTGCCCTAGGAAGTGCGCTAACTCACTACCTATGGAGCTCTGGGGGAAGAAGGCAGCCCGGTAAGACTCTTCCTGGGGACTGCTTAAGTTTTCTTTAAATATCGTTAACGCTTACACTAGTTATCGCACACTGAAGCCATTTGCCTTTTTATTCAAATCTTTTTTTCAACTCCAAATCCATGGGAAAACAGCAGAGGCTCCAATAAAATGTGCAGTGAAGAGGGATTTGTTCCAGGAGTTTGCCGCGCATAGACAAGAGGGTGAAAATCCCTAAACAGGAATTCAGCCCAAACGGAAAGATGAACGTGTTTCCCCGGATGCAAAAAGCCTCGTCCGCTGGTATCTCAGACGCAGAGGCCTTTCACTGAGCACTTTGCACACGCCTGGTGCTCTGCTTGGCGCTTCACGTAAACTACCACACTTCATAACCACCACAGGAAGCTAAGTATCATCACCCCATTTCAGACTGTAACACACAGGCCCAAGGTCAAATAACTAGATCCACAAAGCCAAGTCTGAATCACGACTTCTCCGTGAGTTGGGTCTGTAATCCCAGGCGAGGTAGAGCGCTGCGCTGGGTCCTCCTTCTCACTTGGAACATGGGGATAATTAACAGTATCCATTTGTGGGACTGTTGAGGGGATTCAGTGAGTGGAAAGAGTCTGGACTGGAGCCTTAAACACTGGAGGTACTGTGCAAGCATCGGCTAGTACTATTTTGGGGAGGCAGGGTAACAAGGTCAAGTATATTCACAGATACTTGGTAGCTCCTCCTTTCAGCAAGTCACCAGACCTCTCACTAGTCAAAGATATCCTGGTGGCTTAAGACATAAATTGGGGTACAAATTTACTAGCAAAAGCGCAGCTTTGGGGTTTCCTCCTGACAGCTTCTACCCTGGTTTGTAACACTGTGGACCTGAGGAGGCGCCAGCCAGGGAGGGGCTGTCGTCCTGGTCCTATACGCGACAGGGGGCAAGCTCACCACACAGACGTCGTGTTCTTTTCCAGTTGTATCCTCCATGGTTTAGAGGAATAGATCGCCTCCCCATTGACGCTCAGCCACTTCCCCACAGCAAAAAGCCTTTCTTGGAAGATGGGAACAATCAGTCCATCTTTAGTTGCTCCAATGTTAAGAAGGTAGTTGCCTCCCAGGCTCACGGTCTGCACCAGTTCCTGGAGAGAGCAGAACAATGGAATCCTAGCATCCGGTGGCAAGTCCAGCAGGACACTTAGAGCCCACAGGTATGAAGAGAAGAAAAAGAATCTAGGGCACATTCTCTCCTTTGGTGAATAGCCTTTACCCTTCTGAAAAGTCTATTTTTTGTCATCATGAAAGCAGGACGGGCTTATATGAGAAAATTGAAAATCCTGCTACAAAGTGGAGAAATATATTAATTCGAATTCCACAGACTGATCACCGGCCTACACTTCCCCCAGTGTGGCACGCAGTGGGATGGGCCAGGCGGCGGCTGCACAGAGTGTGATCAGGGAAGCTGAGAAGTAGGAGGAGAGACTATGGGGATCAGAGGAGAGAGGTTGTGAGTGGGTGCCAGGGAGACTTGGGGAACACGGAAGAGAATGCAGAATTTGGAACACTCTGTATAAATGTAGATGCTGTCCCTTTGGGAAAACATGCTGTAAAGGGATATATTCTTCAAGGCTTCTGGAGTGGTGTGGTGTGCCTGATGCGTACGTGCGTGTGTGTGTGTGCGTGCGTGTGTTTACTGTGACCTCGAATAGGTATGCTTCAAATGGACCCAGAAAAATTACATTCAGAAAATTTAAAAAAGAATGTATTGGAGTACCCCAAAGACACCACACCATCGACTTTTGATATTCCCTCTGGTCTTTTCCCTGTGTGATGGAAATGTATTTTATACAGTTGTGATAATTTGTAACTTACTTTTTCACTCAAACCCTATGCATTGACCTATATTGCATTCATAAAAATTTTAATGGTTAAGGAAAATCCCCAGATCTACTTAAATATCCCTTTATGGCTGCAAGAAATTAAAACAACCCACATATCCAACTGCAAAAAATCCTGGGAAGAGCATCTCTATATGTAAGACTTTCTTCTGTAATTATAATTATTTCCTTAGGACAGGTTTTTTTTTTTTTTTTAATTTAAGATTTATTTATTTGAGGGGGATGGGTAGTGGGGGAGAGGGAGAGAAAGAGAGAGAGAATCCCAAGTAGATTCTATGCTGAGCGCGGATCCTGATGTGGGGTTCAATCTCACAACTCCAAGATCACGATCTGAGCCGAAACCAAGAGTTGGATGTTTAACCAACTAAGCCACCCAAATGCCCCAGGACAGGTGTCTATGGTTTTGTTCAATGACCCCAGGGGGTTCTATTGACCTGCACTTCCATCCAGAGTGCTCCCACCACTCTTAGTTAGAAGGGTAATTTGAGACAGTGGTTAACAAGTAACTCACAGGGGCGCCTGGGTGGCTCAGTGGGTTAAGCCTCTGCCTTCAGCTCAGGTCATGATCTCAAGGTCCTGGGATCAAGCCCCGCATCAGGCTCTCTGCTCAGCAGAGAGCCTGCTTCTCCCTCTTTCTCTGCCTGCCTCTCTGCCTACTTGTGATCTCTGTCTGTCAAATAAATAAATAAAAAAACAAACCCCCCCCCCAAAAAAAACAAGTAACTCACAGGTGCTCTTACCGAAATGATTTCACATTCACTTGCAATGTCCCCCATCACCATGTTCCGACGAAAGCCCCAGGAGAGCTTGTCTATGGAGGTACACATTTCCCACTTGTGATCTGGCAAGCTCTCTGGCTTGAATTTATCTTGACAGTTGTAGTATCCTCCATGGTGACAGGAAGAGTTCTGACCCCACCGGTCATTTACCACTACCTGTTCCTAAAAGAAGACAGTACTGGGTCATCTGGGGTAAAACCACTTCATTTCCTTATGTAATGCAGGTTGGTAAGTTGTGTTTGGGAACATAAGGAATGGACTTGGTCTAGAACCGTTCTCAATTGAGGGCTATTGTGCTCAAGAGATTTTTGGCAAAGTCTAGAGACACTTTGGTTGCCACGGTGGGGGTCCTACTGCCATCTAGTGGTAGAGGCCAGGCATGCTGTTAAATGTCTTAGGACAAACAAGAAAGCCCCCTCACAGCAAAATATCCAGCCCCAAATGTCCATTGTGCTGAGGCTGAGAAACCCTGGTCAAGCCACATGTAATGTCAGAGCTGGAAGAGCCTCTTTGAAAGATCATCTGGTAAACTATTTCTTCTAGTAAAGGAGAAATGGGGAGGAGAAGACATGCCCAAGGTCACACCCCCGGGCAGTGTTTCAGGAAGTTGGGACTGTGAATCAAGTATGTGAACCTGACTGCTTTCCACTGCATGGCCCTGACTTTCTCCCAGGTAAAGAAAAGTCAGCAAATATTTTCTTACCTTCAAATCTTGGCTGAACTATGAGAAATCATAATGCAGAATATCTTTTTTTTTTTTTTTAAGATTTTTAAAAACTTGAGACAGAACACAAGCAGGGGGAACAGTAGGCAGAGGGAGCAGCGGACTCCCCGCTTGATCCCAGGATCCTGGGATTGTGACTCAAGCCTAAGGCAGACATGTAGCCAACTGAGCCACCAAGGTGTCCCCCATAATATCTTAAGGTTAATGATTAACATACTATGATTCTTATACTGGGGTATCCAAGGGGAATAAAACCGCTCTTGCCCTTAGAGATCCAGCAGACACTGGCTGCGTAGACAGGTATGTGGACAATACGACATCACATCAGAGTTATTTATCTAACTTAAATGGGGAACACTGATCCCGGTGTGACCTCACCGAATCTACCATGGATGTAAGAGAAATGACATTCCCTCTTAAGAGTTAAGCTGCATAACCAGCACAGATAGATAAGGGCATAAATAGTTGCATCTTATTTCCATCATTTAACTGTATAGGTTCTGTATATTAATTTTTTGGGATTTTTTCTCATTTATAATGTTTGCATGCTTAATATTTATTTTACTTTCTCTCTCTCGGACTTCTATGTACTGCTTCTATTCTATTACTTAAATTTAACAAGCTTTAAACCTCTGTTGTCGAAATCAAGAATTAAAGGAGAGAAAGAAAGCTTATACTAAGGAAGGCGGGGAAAAGAATTAAAGGAGAAACCTTTAACATCCATGAAATCCCCTGGTCCCTACCACCTCCATGTTGCTACTAGTATTTATTATTGTCGCTCTTATCACTGTTATTACTCTGGATCTTGGCTTCTTAGTCTTTCTTTTCTCATAACAGGTTCATAAGAGAGAAGCCGTACAATCACGTGCCTTGACGGGGCTATCATTGTAGAGCCAAGAAAGAAACTCCGTAGAGTTCCAGTAAGTGTCAGGACATTCCCACTCTCCATCAGACCAAATCAAGTCAGGCTGATATCTGAAAGACACGCGATTAGGACAAGGTCTGTTATCTGAATCTATTCACAGTAAAGTGTCATGGATCTATTTTGTAACAAATACTTTAAGATTGTCTCTCATTCTGAAAGTACCATATAATTACCATGGTCCAGACAATGTGGAAAAATAAAGAGACAAAACAACAACCATAGCTCTGTGAATGTCACTCACAGATCCACTGTTTAGTACACAGTATTTTGGAACATTTCCTCCTAATCTTTTTACAGTGTCTTCTGAAAAAAACAGGGTTGTAATCAGCACATAAGTAATTTGGTTCCCTTGCAGCAACTAATTCCAATGAAAAGAGTCCAGAACTCTTTTCTGTGCTCCAGAAATACAGACTTAAGATTTCTGCATTTAAGATGCATTAACAAGTCAGGAAATGACATAGGTTGGCGAGGATGCAGAGAAGGGGGAACCCTCCTACACTGTTGGTGGGAATGCAAGCTGGTGCAACCACTCTGGAAAACAGTATGGAGGTTCCTCAAAGAGTTAAAAATAGAGTGACCCTATGACCCAGCAATCACACTACTGGATCTTTAGCCTAAAGATACAAATGTAGGGATCCGAAGGGGCATGTGTACCCAAATGTTTATAGCAGCAATGTCCACAATAGCCAAAATATGGAAAATAAAGATGTGGCACACACACGTGCGCACAGGCGCACACACACACAGGACTATTACTCAGCTATCAAAAAGAATGAACTATTTCCATTTGCAAAGATGCGGATGGAACTAGAGTGTATTATGCTAAGTGAAATAAATCAGTCAGAGACAAATACCAGATGATTTCACTCATATGAGGAATTTAAGAAACAAAACACTAAGAACATAGGGGAAGGGAAGCAAAAATAAAATGAGATCAAAACAGAGAGAGGGGCAAACTGTAAGAGACTCTTAACTCTAGGGAACAAACTGAGGGGGGCTAGAGGGGAGATGGGTGGGGGGACGGGGTCACTGGGTGAGGGGCACGAAGGAGGGCACGTGATGTGATGAGCACTGGGTGTTCTATGCAACTGATGAATCACTAAACTACCGTGAACCTAATAATACATTACTTACTAAGTTCAATTTAAATTAAAAAAATTATCTGTCTTTCATAAAAAAAAAAAAAAGTTTTAAGAGTTTGAACTATTCCAGGAAATGCACTGTTTTGGACAACTGCCCAAAGCTTCCACCTCAAAGGATCTCTAGAGTCCCCCTGAGCCACACAGCCGCACTTTCCACATACTCCACTCTGACCTCTACGTGGCGTGTGTGAGTGTGTGCGTGTGCACGCACGTGCATTCAGACACAGCTATAAGGTAAGCATGATTATTCCCATTTAGAGAGCGAGAACTGGATGCTCAACAGGGCAATCTGTTTTAGGTGACAAAACTTCCAAGTAACAGGAGCTGGAACTCAAATGCACATCTGTCGATGCCTGGTCCTAGAGGCTGTCCTCTGTAATCAGGACGGCACGCAGATTCTAAGGAAAAGACTGCCTGTCTAAGAGGCGAGTATAATGCAGACGGTCTGTGTTTTACTGTGAATGAGAAACTGTGCGAGGCCCTCCATACTCAGCACCTCCCTAGTTTTCACAGCACCACTGCGGTGTATGTTATCCCCATTTCACAGATAAAGAAACTGTGATCTCGAAAGATTGGGGAGGGTATTCAAGGCCACACAGCCAGCAAGAAAAAGAAGTGGATTTCGGATCCAGTTCTGTCTGACTCCAAGCCTCTGCTGGTCTCTTAGGACCTACTGTTTCCTTAGGGAAGTCATCTGGATGTAAGGAACTTTGTTTGGTTTTGGTCTAAAATGAGAGTCCAGGCAGAGGTGGCTGCCCCTAGAGCTTTAAAGATCCACCGTCCTGGGTGAGCCTGGCCCCCAGATGCAAAAAGGGCAAACCAGAAATAAAACATGGCGAAGACTAGTGATGGGTCCCAATGTGAAAGTGATCATTTTAAGAAAAATAATGATAACAAGACCCTTATTCTGTACCAGGCAAGATGACAAGTATTTTTCACATGTCATTCTGAGCCCTGTATTGAAGGCATTTCCTTTAAGGCCAGTGAGTAACAAAAGCCAGGGTTGACATGCAATTCTGCCAGATCCCAAATCCAGTGCAAGGTCCTTGGGGGTCATGTTGCCTCTCTCCAAGGTCCTGACAAAGAAACCAGGATGCAAGGAGGGACTGAAGTCTTGACTTTAAAACTTAAAACCCCCCATCCTTGGTCTGTTTCAATCTATAAAAGCAGTATGACCACATTATGGGAGTTTTGAATAGTAGGAAGAAAAAACATTTTCTGTCTTAATGCAAACCACTATTTTCATTTTGACGTCTTATAGTTTTTTTTTCCCACATTCCTTCCTTTTCCCCTTCTCCCCTAACTTAATGGTATCCTATAGGAAGTTCTGAGTTCATTAATAAAAGTCATAAGGACAAAAACTTTTTTTTTTTTTTTTTACCTGTTAACAAGGTCATATAGTTCTGGCATTGTTTTTGCACGGACAAAATACTGTGTTTTGAAGCCATTTTTCTTATCAAGTAGGTAGAGTGGGTGGAACCATTCTAAAAGTGAGTGGTAGAGTCCATAACGTATATTCCTTAAATAGAGAAACAGAACAGCAAATGTCCATCAAACAAAGAAAAAAATAATGTTGTTTAAGAAAAATCAGTGGCAGCATTTTTACATCTCAGTGAAACTTACCAGTAAGGGCAGGCAGGGGCAAGTGGGACCGCAAACCATTTCCTTAAATTACCTCTTATCATTAACTTAAACAAAGTTACTGGGTTTTTGATCACACGCAGGACTACTTTTTATATTTAAGTACCTTAGCACCGAATGTCATTTTTTGGAAAAATTTTATTTATTTGAGAGAGAGAGAGCGGGAGAGAGCACAAGCAGTTGGGGAGGAAAAATGGGGGAGGCAGACTCCCCACTGAGCAGAGAGCCTCATTCGGGGCTCCATCCCAGGATCCTGAAATCATGATCTGAGCCAAAGGCAGACACTTAACCGACTGAGCCACCCAGGTGCCCCTCAAATGTCATTTAAACCATTTTTTATCTATGTCAGTTATCTCAGTAATGACACACGGTCCTTTTAAAAAACTGTTTTCTCTGTCAGTTGTAAGAATACATATTGTAGAGATACTAGGAAACTGAAAAAAGTATAAAGACTAAAACATCCCAAATCTTAATCACAACATTTTAGAAAATCACAACATTTTCTATGTAGCTGAAATTAATGAACGTGGGTTTACTGTTTCATTTATTTAAGATTTGCTAACAGTTCTTAACATTAAAATGTCAAGATTTCTCAACCAAAATGAAAAAGAGTCCAAGTGACCTCTTTTCGTACACAATGAAACTTGTTTTGAGTTATGAATGGTGAGTGTCACAGAAAGGCCTTACTGCAGTGGGAAGTAAAGATCACATTGCAACAGCACAGATAAGACAGAAAGAATCAGAGTTAGCTATTTCATCATATGACTCGGGGACTAAATAGATACAAAGAAGGTAAAAATTAAGGATGGTAAAGTCCAGTCTGATCGACATCTGACTTTTATAGCAGGACTGTTTTCTTTGCAGGACTTTGCGCACCGCACTGGGAAACTGAATACTGAGCAGGTCTCCAAAGACAGCAAACTCTTTCTTTATGGGCCAAGTAGCATTTTAGGATTTGCAGGCCTTGCGGTCTCTCTAGTCCAACTCTGAAACTGTAACTTGAAAGCACCCATAGTCACAACACATAAATGAGTGGGCATAACTGTGTTCCAATCAAATGTTACCTATATAAACAAATACCTGGCCTACTCCTTAAACAGCGGATCAAGTTTACCAAATCACAACAGAGCTGAGATGGGGTAAGGTACAAATACCTTTCCTCTCTATAGACAATCATACCCAGAACTGTAGGGGCCAAAACCAGAATTAACTGGGTTCAAATCCCGCCTCTGCCACTTCCAAGCTATTTGATCTTGGGAAGTTACTTCTTATTAAGTGGCATATATTAGGGAACATTACTTAGAATCATCTAAGCAGCTCCTTACCTCACTTTCTGGCTCCTTTACCTGCTGCCCTTGTCAGCTCCCTCTTGACCTACCATTCATCCAAACTTTCTAGCTGCAGGTTGACAGCTAAGGGGGACACAAAGATGACAGAACCAGTCCTTCGTCAGACCCTGGAAAAGGCCTCGAATTGGAAGGCCTTCCAGAAAGAATCCTTTGCAGAATGCAAACGAAGCACTGTGGGCTACGTTGGGTATCCCTCACCTAAACAGGACCATGAATTTCTCTGATGATGTCACCTTTGGTCACCTGTAACGTGCTGAGCATCAAACACTGCTAATTCAAAGGCCAGAGCCTTTTAGGTTTACTCACTACATGCAAACTTAGAAAACACACAAGAGCAAAGAGGAATGATAGGTGAAAAGAGATGACAGACTAACCGTCTGTAGATACTTACCTCTTCCGGAGGGCTTTTCCCAACTCACCAACCAAATCACGATGGGGACCCACATCCTTAGAGTTCCAGTTCCAAGACACAGGGCTTGGCCAGTTTGTGAAGCCTTCATGGTGTTTTGTCGTCAGAACTACATACCTGTGGACAGCAAAGAAAGCAGGTGGTGGGCCACAAGCATGAGCTTACCCAGCATGCCCCAGGCTTTTAAAAAAGGCTGGGAGAACTTGACCACAGGAAATGTACTTGCATGAGTGACTGTGCTGGTTATCCACGGGGAGATGTGCCTGCAGCATCTGCTCTAGGGATGGAAGCAAACTTAGGGAAGCCAGAATCCTTAGTCCCCAGCCAAGGAGGAGGCCCAGAAAGAAGGAAGGAGTAGATAAGAAAAAGAAGTGCCCCTTAGCTCTCTTGTTCTGGAAATAGCAGATGACAGAAAAGTAAAAGAAAAGGTCACATGAACTGCCTCTCATTTACAGAGGTGACCAGAGACCAAAAAGAGCTGGGGAGAAAAGTGCGGTGTTGAAATAACACTCAACATTTCATTTGCTTGTACAGCAGAAAAACTGATGACACCTGCACGTGATCATTTAATCACTGGCTGGTGTGGGGAGCTCCAAGACTTCAAGGGCCAGATTGTATTTCAGCCTTCGAGGGCTCCATTCCTCTCTTGTGGCATATTCTTTTTCTTTTCTAACCTTTTTAAAATGTAAAAATCGTTCTCATCTCATGGAATTTACAGGAACGGGCAGAGGACCTCTCTCTCTCTGGCCATGGTTTGCAGACCCTTGGTATGGTGAAAGGAACCTTTGGCTTGAAGTCATGAGATTTGTGTGTAGGACATTAGTTCCCTTCTTCCATCTGGGCTTGTCATCTGGGCCACAAAATAAGGGGTCTGGACAAAGTTCTCCAAGATTTCAATTTTTATTTGTAAACTAGGGATCTCTAAGGCTCCTATTAGTGACTACCACATGTGTTTATTTGAGCCTTATATTTCCATATATTTATCGGCAAACACTAAACGTCAGCTGTAAATTTTCTTCAGTACAAGGTCCAAGGGAAACAAAAACCCAGGAGGTGACCGAGGAGACAAGGTAAGGATGGAAGACTCCTCTAAGCCAGGAGCTGGAAAACCTCCTTGCCTCCATTCTTACCCTCCTCCAACCCCCTTCCTTCCTGGCGGCCAAGCTATTTCTTCTAGAAGCTGAGGGCAACCATTCTTTGACTTCATGCCTGGCAACATACTGCCCTCCAGGATTAGTCCTTCCGTATTGGGCCCAGCCTTCAACAGCCTCTCCCTTCCCCATTTCAGCACGCCACACTTTCACTTCTCTGAACCCTCCACACTCAAAGCTCTGACAGCTCTCAAAATAGCTCAAACATCTCTTGAGCACTCTCTGTATGCAAGGCACAAAGAAGGCACGTGAGTTGGAATCGGTCCGGTTGTCCAAATACACTGCGCACCAGAACTCTCTTTCCCTCCCTTTTCCTCTGGGAGATGTTAAAGCTGAAAGGAACTAACACAATCCCTTTCTACCATCATGGAAGGAGGCTGCAGGGAGGTGACAAAATGCCAGACCACTGGATGAAAATTCTGGAATCCTGATTGTCTTGATGACCTGGAAGGGACATTAGGTATCACCCAGCTCGATCGTCTCGATATACAGGCGTAGACACCGAGGGCTGTCCAGCCCACGGCCTTCCAGAAAACCTTTATTTTCTTCTAAACCTTAAGCAGACACGCCTCCTCCGCGTGACCCCGCGTGCCACATTCAGTTCTGCATCCTTCAGGAGGCAAATCACTGGACCCGGGGGATCAGGAAGTCAGACCGGCAGCTGAGCGACCCCGGGCGAGCCGGCGCGCCCCCCCCCGCCCCCGCTCTGTTCCCACCTGCCTAACGTCAGCCGGAGCCGGGAAGGGGGCTCCGCCGGGCTCCGCGGCTACACTCACTTGGCCCCGGACGCCTGGAAGAGGTCGGTCCAGGTTTCCGGATGGAAGAAGCGCGCCGTGAACTGCGGTCCGAAGTCCGCGTAGCTGAAGCCGGGCGGGTAGTTGTCGCTCATGAACTGCTCGTACTGCGGCAGCCCCTCGCCCTTCCAGTGCCACCAGAACCACTCGCTGCCCCAGGCCGGC
The DNA here is from genome assembly GCF_010015895.1 of Lontra canadensis. Lineage (NCBI taxonomy): Eukaryota > Metazoa > Chordata > Mammalia > Carnivora > Mustelidae > Lontra > Lontra canadensis. Next base: position 17,096,537 of record NW_022631019.1, read on the forward strand.
ACCGAGAACACGCCCCAGTGCACGAACACCCCGAACTTGGCCTTGTCGAACCAGTCCGGCAGCGGCCGGGAGTCCAGACTCTGCCAGTCCGGGGTGTAGCGGCGCGGACGCTGGACTCCGCGCACGGACGCCGCTCGGAGCAGCAGCACCAGCAGCACCAGCAGCGGCCGGGGACCCACAGGCCTCGACTTCATGTCGGAAGCCGGGTCGCTGCCTCCAAACCTACGCGGCCGCCTCTTAACGCGCAGGTACGCGGCGCGCGGTTCCGCCCACTCTCACTAATGATTGGCTCGGAAGGGAAAAGGGGCGTGTCAACCCAGGCTGCTTGGCGACTGTCCTCCCCTCTGGCTCGGCCGTTCCTGCAGCGCCTCCTGGCGCTCAAACGGAGAAAGACGCAAAGTGTCGTTGACCGCGCTCCGCGGGACGGACGAATGAATGCTGGGGGACATCACAGCAGGGTTCAATCGTGAGAGTATGGGAGCCCCAGTGAGTGCCGAGAGCTGAGAGTAGTCCATTTTGGCATTGGGAGCCATAGGGGACTTCTTGAACTGTAGTAAAGAAGAGCAAGCCGGGAGGCAGGAATACCAGATGGGAAGGCATCGTGATAGCCCTAGCAGAAATATGGGGTAGAGGTATAGGGAGAGGAAGTATTACCAGGGAAGGGGAAGGAGAAAGGTGGGCACTGAATGAGGAAGAGCCTCTGTGATCATTTTGTCTGTCTTATATTTCTTGAGCTTGCTTTGGGGATTCTGAGGCAATACAGAGAGCTTAATGTCTAATTGGGAAAATAAGACCCTTTGGCTGCCCCAAAGGAACGTTTTTAGAGTAAGCAGGGTGAGAAATTGAGAGCCGCAGGCCAAAGAAGTTCCCGTGTCAACCTTCTCTGGTAGGGAGGTCACCGGTTGCTCTACAATTTGTATGCTGTGTGCTCAAACAGGAGGTGAGGTCATCAGGTGGGGAAGGTCTAATGACCCCACGTGGCACAAAGTCAGTCCCCACCTATCTGTGAGAGAACTGCAGCTTATCAGAGTTTGAAGGGATTTTGGAGATTGTGGATGCTATCCTTTTCCCTACTCTTCCCATTTTACAGAGGAGGAAACTGAGGCCCAGAGAGGGGACTGAAGTCGCCCAAGATCACACTGCTCGTTTGAGCAGGGATGGGATGAGAATCCAGGTCTCCTGGTGGGGAATCTGTACCTCTGGACAAGCCGCTCCTCTCTCACACCCTGGGAGGGGCTGGGACCTGTGTTGACAGAACCAAGCACTTCCTCATTCCAGGAGCCCCAAGGAAACACAGTAGCTATCGTTGATTGAACAGTTGTTTTATCTCTAGTGTTTTCTCTGCAAGATTCTGTTGAAATAGTGCCCAGAACAGTAAGCACTGACACCTCAAAAAAACAAACCAAAACAAAACACATTTTGTTTGCACACATCTTCTCGTGATCAGAGTGAGTAGTGGTCTTGGTGTTAGAGAACTCATAATGGGGAAGATAAAATGGGACACTATGGCCTTCGTAGCTCCTTATCCTCATAACCAACACGTAAATCTGCAGGGACAGGCAAGAGACATGACAACAGAGTGGACAAAGCTGGAAGTTGGGAAACCTGCATTTCTAGCACTGGATATCATCTTGTTCGGTCTTCTTGGGCAAGTCTTGTCCACTGAATGGGCCTGTTCCATCATCCAAACAATGAGGGCAGCTCTCTCTCGCATCCAGGGCCCTCCTTCTCTGTTTGCTCTCCTCCTCCATAAACTAGTTCTTTACTTAGGGCAGAAATGAAGTGTGAATGTGAAAAGAGAGAGGTAGAAAGTGATGAAGTGCATTTAATTCAATGATTTTTAAACTCTAGTTTTATTCCTTAAACATTAAATATTTACTGGTTTATTCTAGGAACTTAAGCATTTTCTTTGCTAAAGGGAGAAAAGACCCCACCAACAAATAAAGAAAGGTATGTCCAAACTTTAAGGAGTCACAAATTTACCTTAAAAACTCATGCCATGTCTTTGCCTTACAAAAAGATAGGTATCTGGATTAAAATGAAATTTGATGTTCCAAAGCGCTTTTCAGGAGCAGTTTTGTTCCTCAGATGTTGACCAGCGCTCTTAAGACTCCGTGCTTTTGGGCACCTGGGTGGCTTGGTTGGTTAAGTGTCTGCACTGGGCTCAGGTCATGATCCCTGGGTCCTGGGATGGAGTCCTGGGATCCAGTCCTGTAAGGGGCTCCCTGCTCAGTGGGGAATCTGCTTCTCCCTCTGCCTCTCCCCACTCCCCCACCCACTTGTGCGCAGGCTCTCTCTCTCTCTCTCTTGCTCTCAAAGAAAAAAAAAAATCTTAAAAAAAAGACTTTATGCTGTTATCAAGAATAGCCAAATTATGGAAAGAGCCCAAGTGTCCCATTGACTGATGAATGGATAAAGATGTGTGTGTGGGGGGAATATATATATATATATATATATATATATATATATATACACACACACATATATGTATATACACACATATATATGTGTGTATATATATATGGTATGATTAGGGAACAAACCGGAAGAACATATGGGAAGGGAAAAAGTGGGATGGAAGCAAACCATAAGAGATTCTTAATGATAGAACAAACAGGGTTGATGGAGGGAAGGGGGTGGGGGAAGGGCTAAATGGGTGATGGGTATTAAGGATGGCACTCGTCACGTTGAACACTAGAATTAACTAGAATTTAAATAAAAATTTAGGGGAAAAAAAGGCTCTATGCTGGATTGTCCAGAGAACTGGGGACCAAGACTCGAACATGGAGGTCATCTCATGGGGGAAGACTAGCCAGTGACTGCCACTTAATACAGTCCATGATATGGGCTGTAATTGAGGGGTTGACTTTGTCCTTGAGGGGCTGTATTGAGTTGAATAATGTCCCCCCAGATTTCAGGTACACTCAGAACCAGTGAATGTTTCCTTATTTGGAAATAGTCTTTGTAGATGTAATTTGTTCAATTAGGATGAGGTCATACAGGATTAGAATGTGCCTGAATCCAAAGATTGACATCCTTGAAAGAAGACACCAAGAGATAAGGTGAGGAGAGGAGGGTCATATGAAGATGGAGGCAGAGATTGGAGTTATGTTGCTACAAGCCAAAGAACTTCAGGAGTTGCCAAAGTTTGGAAGAAGCAAGGAAAGATACTCCCTTAAACCTTTGCAGGGAACATGGCCCTGGTGATGCCTTGATTTTGGACTTCTAGCTTCCAGAAACTTCCATGAAAGAGTAAGTTTCTGTTGTTTAAAGCCACTTGGTGGAAAAAAAAAATTAAGATTTTTATTTTTAAGTACTCTCTCCACCCAACGTAGGGCTCGAACTCACAACCATGAGATAAAAAATAATAAATTCCACCAACTGAGGCAGCCAGGAACCCCAAGAAATTAATACAGGACATAAAATGAAGTATACTGAGAAATAACGTTGAGTTAAGGTTGCAGCAATCTGATGTTATAGAAATTGAGTATTATTCCTAATCAAGCAGAATTTGACTGAACTAGGCCAAGAGGTTAGTGGTAAAGAGGGGTAGGCTTTGGAAACTCCAGCTTTGGGTACATATCAGCAGTGTGATCTCAGGCGAGTAATTTTTGCCTCTTGAATGTTTCCTTATCAAAAAAATATGAAGGTACCAAGACCCTCTTGGTCAGGCAATTCTGAAGACTAAGTAAAATACTTCATTTGAAAGTACTTATCCCAGTGTGTGGCACATAGTAAAGATTCAATAAAAACCAGCTGGCATTTATGACCAGAGCACATAGTAGGTCTACCCTACCTAAAGTTGCCTCAATCAATCCCTATCACATGACCTTGATGATTTCCTTCATTGTACCACCAGTAATTATCTTCTTTAGTGGCTGTCTTCCCACCAAAACGTAGAATGTAAACCTCATTAGACAGGGGCAGAACCTGTCTAATTTATGGCGCACAACCAGGACTTAGCACAAAGGCGGGTATGTTTTTGTGAGATGGGTGCATGAGTGAATGGATAGTGGGCACCTTGTCTGGCAAACAGACAATGGAACTGAACTGAGGGGCAACCGGGAACGATTTGGGGGTTTATAAAATCTTAGTGAATGTCTTCCTTTTTCTTGGAGTTAGACTGAGCCATTGCCTGCTTCCAGTGGAAGGACTTCAGAGGGGCCACAAAATTCTCTGAAAATTCTGTGTCAGCCAGTCCCAGCCTCCCTTGTATTCCCCAGGAACCTAGGAGGTCACAGTGGCTGTGAGTGGAGGTTATCAGGGAGTCAAGTGGGGCCATTGCCCTAATAACAAGATTCCTTGAACTAGAGGCTTGTCAATTACCTATGAAAGAGGTAGGATCAACACCCTTGGTCCTCATTGTATCAAATGTTTTGGTCCTCAGTAGGAAAGGGTGACCAGAGAGTGGGGTCTTTTATAGCCTTAGAACCAAGGAGGTCCCAACAATCAAGCAAGAACAGGGTTGGCCAGCCATCCCATCTGACGTCTTGAGATCCCGGGAAAATAATCCATTAATCTTCTCAGATATCCTCTGAGTCCCTCATTGCTGAGCCTGAAGGCTCCACCTGGCTCCCATGGTCTCTGGAGGATGCAAGCACTAAGCCCTCTTGTTAGGGGAGGTTCTCCTAACCTGAACATGCACTGAGCCTCCTCAAGCCTCTTGCCCACTTTGCCACTCCTCACAGGGCTTATCCAACAGTCTGCATGTAAACAGGCACGGCCAGGCTACCTGCCAGGGTCAGTGCCATCAGTCATCAGCGAAAGGGGGTAAGTGTCCAAGCCTCTGGGGCCTGGCTCAAGTAAGACAATAGGGTCAAGGCTGCTCCTCCAGAGAGTGAAATGACTCTGACTCAGCTTGTTTAAAACTGTGAAAACTCATCAGCATTCAGAGCAGTTTAGTCCTCTGGAATCTGACCATGGGGTGATTTTCACATCAGCCTCTGTCTCAGTGACTGAGGACCTTGGGACTTCTTTGTTTCCTTCAAGTCCGAGTCTCCTCAGATGTTTCCTCCAGTGGGCCAGCCAGTGGTGGGCAGAGGAGCGGATCTCCCCACTCCTCAGGGCATAGATGATGGGGTTGATCATGGAGTTGACAAGGCAGAGCAAGGAGAAGAAGGCAAAGACCTTCTTGACCTGGTCGCTTAGGGTGGTGGTCAGGCTGTAGACCATGAGGGCCAGTACCGGGAGCCAGCATACGAAAAGCACGGCCAGCACCACCCCCAGGGTCTTGGCCAACCTCACATCAAGCCTCATTCGCACCATTCCTGGCATCTGCCTGTCCTGGTGTTCAGCCAAGCTGGCTACATGCTGATGGGCCTTCCAGAGGACATGTCCATATGTGTAGATGATGCCAGAGAAGAGGGAAGCAATGAACAGGAGCCAGCCCAGCAGATAGTCATTGGGGATCAGTGGGAATAGCTCAGAGCAGGGACTGGGACAGCAAGTCCATCCCATAAGGGGCAGGTAGGAGACCAATGCTGAGAGGACCCACATGATGCCCAGGGTTGCCAGTGCCCTCCCACGGGTGAGTAGGACTTTGTATGTAGGTGGATGGCACAGACAGAGGTAGCGGTCAATGGCAGTCAGTAGTAGACTGCCTACAGAGGCTGTGAAGTTCATAGTCACGCTGCCAATCTTCAGTAGGAAGACAGCCTTGGAATCCATGCCATGGAAGACATGGAATTCCACAAAGTTGCAAGCAAAGATCACACTGGCAAGGAAGTCAGCCACAGCCAAGCTGCTAATGAACAGGTATGAGGGCTTCCTGCGGAGCTGGTGGGAGGACAGGATAAGGCAGAGCACAGCCAGGTTCTCCAGGGCACTTAGCAGGGCAAGAGAGGTGCACAGCACGGCAACAGCTATCCTTTGGGAACCGTTCAGGACCATGTACTCCTTCATGGGGTCGAAATCCAAGCCATCCTTACAGCCATTGGCTGCCTCCATCACCCAGCGTCTCTCCATGAGGTAGGTCCCTTGGCTCCTGCTGGGCTTGTCAAGAAGCCTTTGCTGTAGTACAATGAGAAGAAGAAAGGAATCTTTTTCAATCAGGCAATAATGACTTCACACAGTCAATATAGCTCTAGACCAACCCTTTACCTGTGTTGAGGAATCACATGTTAAAATAGCAATTTATATTTTGTTCCTTTATATTTTGCCCTCTTTCCATTCTACTGGGTCACTAGATCTGTACCGGTTGCCTTAGGAGAGGTATGTGGGAATTCAAGATGCAGAAGTGGCCTGTGAGGTTTTCAGTCTTTTGTTTCCAAAAAGACCAATCCTGAGACTTCCCTTTAAAAGAGAAAACTTCAAGGGCCAATAATTAAGAAATCAAAACCAAGAAAAAATGGAATCCAGAATACTAAGATGGAGGGGATTTTTCCATTGGTTTTCTGTTCTGTTTTTTGTTTGTTTGTTTGTTTGTTTGTTTGTCTGCTTGTTTTGGTAAGTAAGATGCTGAGGTTTTAACAACAAAGACAAAACTTTGTCTTCACATCAGCAGCGTTGCCAGATAAAATATAATAAATCCAGATAAACCTGAATGTCAGATAATTAATCTTTTTTTTTTGTATAAGTATGTTTTAAATATTGAGAAACACGAAACCAGAGCACCCAAATATCATATGGGACATCATTAGATACTATTAGAAAGCAAACTTGAAATTTCTCTGGAGGAATATACCTTCTAGCCAGGGCACATGAGTTTCTCACATGAAGGGACCCATGGGATTTGAACTCCCAATGTAAAATAACAAAATACGTAAGGACATGTGAATAAGAGTTCGCAGAAATGTCAGTAGAATGAGAATTTCAAGGACTTCATGCCATTGTTGGGAATATGTTTAATATAATTAAACCATAAGGAATCAAAAACATGAGTACATAATGGAAGACTGCCTAGGCAGATTTGAAAAAGAATCAAGTAGAATATCTGGAATTCTGGAAGTGAAAAACAAAGTCTTTGAAATGAGAACCCTTAAAGGTAGGTGAGAGAACAGAACAGATTAGTTGGAAAGCATCGATCCCAAAGGTAGATCTGGACATTTCTGAAAACGCGGCACAAAGAGACAAAGAGATGGGGCAGATGAAAGAGAGGCTAAGGACTGAATGAAAAGCCCTAGAATATATCTAACTGGAGTTTCAGAAGGGAAGAATAGAAGTGGGGTGGGCATTGGGGAGGTCATAGAAGGGGCTGCGGAGAGTGGAGAATTGTCCAGAATTCTCCTTATCCTCCTCAGATTCAGAAATCATAGTGCACTACAAGCAGAATTTATTTATTTATTTATTTATTTATTTATTTATTTATTTATTTATTTATGACTTTCATTTATTTATTTGAGAGAGAGCGAGAGAGAAAGCATTAGAGAGTACAAGCAGGGAGAGGGAGAAGCAGGGGGGCTCGATCTCAGGACCCAGGGACCACGACCTGAGCTGAAAGCAGCCACTTAACTGGCTGAGCCATCCAGGTGCTCCTATTATTTTTTTTTTTTAAGTTTTTATTTACTTGAGAGAGAGAGATAACATAAGCTGGGGAGAAGGGCAGAGAGAGAAAGATGAAGAAGCAGGCTCCCTGCTAAGCAGGGAGCTTGTCCCAGGGCTTGATCCCATGACAAGATGGGATCAAGATTTTACTCAGATCATGACCTGAGTAAAAGGCAGATGCTAACCAACTGAGCCACCTAGGCACCCCTACAAGCAGGATTTAAAAAAACAAATTAATTCCATATTCACATATATCATAATAAAACTTCAGAACATGAAAGACGAAGAGAAAAAATTAAAAGCAATCAGAGAGAAAGGACACAATACTAGCATATGAATCATAATAAAACTTAAATGCAGAATTTCCAATAACAACAAAAGCCAGAAGAAGGGGGGGGGCGCTAAACTCTAACTCAAGCTAAAGAAATACAAGTCAAGTTGTCCATGAACAGACCTTTCCTTTTTTTTTTTTTTTTTAAGATTTTATTTATTTATTTGACAGAGAGAGATCACAAGTAGGCAGAGAGGCGGCAGAGAGAGAGGGAGAAGCAGGCTCCCCGCTGAGCAGAGAGCCTGATGCGGGGCTCCATCCCAGGACCTTGAGATCATGACCTGAGCTGAAGGCAGAGGCCTAACCCACTGAGCCACCCAGGCGCCCGAACAGACCTTTCCTGAAGGAACATCTAAAAGGTATGCCATCAGCAGAAAGAAATTCTTCACAGAGGGAAGAACAGAGAGGCAAGAAGGAATTGTGAACAGATATGTTTCTAAATGTATGAGCAAATAAAAACAAATGTCTGTATAAAGCAATAATAATAGGGGCGCCTGGGTGGCTCAGTGGGTTAAAGCCTCTGCCTTTGGCTCAGGTCATGATTTCAGGGTCCTGGGATCGAGCCCTGCATTGGAGGGTCTCTGCTCAGCAGGGAGCCTGCTTCCCCCCGCCCCTGCCCTGCCTACTTGTGATCTCTGTCAAATAAATAAATAAAATTTTAAGAAAAGCAATAATAATAATGCTAATTATTGATTTGGAGGGTATAAAAACAAAATGGAAGTAAAATTGTGAATCACAGTAATATAAGCCAAGAAAGAGATGGAGTTGAAGCTTTATTTAGACTATTTAGGCTTTTAAAAATCAAGCATTGAACTCCTGAGTATAAAATCAGCCACTCCTCACAACCCCAGTACAGCAGCTCTTTCTGCCAATGGGTCCTTTCCCTGTGCTTTAATAAACCACCATTTTCCACAAAAAAAAAAAAAAAAAAAAATCAAGCATCATCTCTTACCTGCTGGTTGACTTTGATAGTTTATTAACTGAGCTCCATGCTTTTAACCAGACCCATCTTTAATCTAATTTCGACACAGCAGCAGTAGTGATCCCTTTAAAATACTTCAGATCATGCTACTTCTCTGTCCGAAACCTTGCGCAGGGACCATTCCATTCAGTGTAAAAGCCAAACAAGGTGCTTACAGTGGCCTAGAAGGCTTTATGTGTTCTGGCCCCATTACCTCTCTGATCTCCCTCATGTCATGCTTTCCTTGGTCAACCAGCTTTAGCCACACTGGCTGCCTGATGGGTCCAACCCCCTGTCACAGGGCCTTTGCACTGGCTGTTCCCTCTGCCTGAGCCCTCTTTCTCTAGATATATGCTTGACTCAGGCTCTCACTTTTTTCAAGTCTTGGCTCAAGTTTTACCTTTTCAATGACAGCTTTCCTACCACTCTAATACAGTAACTCACCCTATCCTTCTGCTCTTCTGGTCTCCCTAACTCTGCTCTGTCCCCACCCCCCATATCACTTACCATCTTCTTTTTTTTTAATTTAAATTTTAATTTTCTTAAAGATTTTATTTATTCATTCGACAGAGATTACAAGTAGACAGAGAGGCAGGCAGAGAGAGAGGAGGAAGCAGGCTCCCCAAGGAGCAGAGAGCCCAGCGCGGGGCTCAATCCCAGGACCCTGGGATCATGACCTGAACCGAAGGCAGAGGCTTTAACCCACTGAGCCACCCAGGCGCCCCCACTTACCATCTTCTAACATATACCTTACCCTACATCACTTACCTATTTATTTTGTTTTATTGTTCATTGTCTGTTTGTTCCACTAGAATTTAAGTTCTGTGAGGTCAAGGAACTATTTTGTCCACTGATACAAGTTCTTTGAGTAGTATCTGATATGTAATAGGTACTCAATAAATACTTGTAGACTTGAGGTGAAATGAAATTGAATAGCGACTGATTCTAGCATTCTTTTCTCAGAAGCTGATCAATTAAGCAGACAACATACTAATTAATAGAATGTATAAGATTTGAATATGCAACTAACAACCTGGATTAAATAGTCCTATATGGAACTCAACACCCAATAACTGGAGAATACACATTGTTTTCAAGTAAAGGTGGACATTTATCAAAACTGACTGAGTCTTGGGTGAAAAGTAGATTTCAACAAATTTAAAATAATCTGTAACATATAAATCATGTTCTCTAACCACAGTGCAATTTGTTAAAAAATCAAGAACTTAGGGGCACCTGGGTGGCTCAGTGGGTTAAACCTCTGCCTTCGGCTCAAGTCATGGTCTCAGGGTCCTGGGATCGAGCCCCGCATCGGGCTCTCTGCTCAGCAGGGAGTCTGCTTCCCCCTCTCCCTCTGCCTGCCTCTCTGCCTACTTGTGATCTCTCTCTCTCTGTCAAAAAACAAATTTTTTTTTAAAAATCAAGAACTTGAACATATAACTAACAAACTTCATAAGTACGAAGCATTAAAAATAGACTCCTGAGTAATTCTTGGGTCAAAGAACCCGAAAGGGTATTAGGAAATACTTAGAATTGTAACATTAAAACCTGTGGGCTCTATCTGCGCAGCACCAAAAAGGAAATGTATAGCCTTTTGTGCTCATATTAGAGAAGAAAAAAGACAAATGTCCTAAACATCACAAAATTAGAAAAAGAACAACAGTGTAAATACGAAGAAGGCAGAAGACAGAAATAATAAGACCAGAAATTAATGACATAGGAAAGCAAAGAAGACTAGAAAAAACTGGAAAGACTGAAGCCAGTTTTTTGAAAAGATAATAAAACAGGCAAACCTTACGTTAGATTTCTGAAGAAAAAAAGAGAACCCATACAGAAGAATAAAGACATGAACGAGAAATGGTCGATGATCCTTTGAAAAGATATCTACCCTCAGTAGCAACCACAGAAATGCAAGTTTCCCTCCTACCAGACTGGTAAAAAATTCAACTTTTATATGACAGAGTGTTGGAGAAGGCATGGACCAATGAGGACTTCCAGCGCCTCCAGGGGAGGGGGGCAAGTTGGCACAACCATTTTGGAGAGCAGCTCAGCGAAATCTGGTCTGGTCCATGTGACCAGGCCCTTGGATGCATCAGCTCCTGGGAATGTGCTCCTGAGGGACCCTGACACGTGTGACCGATGACACAGGGCTACAAGAGTATACATTTCCTTCTCTTGTTCCTTATTTATTTATTTAATAATGTGGCAACTAGGAAATTGTAAATGACAGGTATCTCCCGACGTGTCTTCAGGGGAACAGTGCTAGCCCAAGCCAAGGTGGTGTACTGCTCCTGGAGAGCCAGGGCAGGGCGCCCTGCTCAGCAGCCATTGCCGGAAGCCCCTCCCTGCTCTCCTACTCCCCGATCCTCTGCCATTTCCCAGATCGTTCTACTTTCTTGCACCTTTGCCCACACATTCCCGCCAAGGTTCCTTTCTCTGGCTGACCCTCCTTCTTTACCCTACTTCTGAACTCATCTTTCAACCCGTGAAGATTTCCCTGATGCCCCGTCACACAGGAAGCTCCCAGCCCTACTCTGCTTAGTTTGTAACCAGTTCGACACTAGCCTAGGCTTTTCTCCAACCAGATAAATAACGGAACTAACCAACGTTTGTATGGAATTTAAATTCTACAGAATAATTTCCACAGCTACAATCTAATATAATCCATATAACTTTATAATATAAAACTTATGGGTATTGGAGTGCCTGGCTGGTTCAGTCAGTATAGCCTGTGACTCGATCTCAGGGTTGGAAGTTCGAGCCCCACATGGGGCATGGAGCTAAAAAATAAAGGGTGCCTGCGTGGTTCATTTGGTTAAGCAGCAGATTCTTGACTTCAGCTCAGGTCATGATCTTAGGGTCCTAGGGTCTAGCTCCAGGTCGGGCTTCTTGCTCAGCACAGTCTGCTTGAGATTCTCTTGCTCCCTCTCTCTCTGCCTCTCCCCACCCTGAGTCATGTTCTCTCTCTCTAAATAAATAAAATAAAAATTATTGGTATTGTTATTTCACAGATAAAGCAGGCTCAGAGACATTAAACCACTTGGCAGAGGCCCCACAGCTTGTCAAGGTCAGAGACTGGGTCTTCATTATTTCTGGGTCTTCATTGCGTTGCACATACCTACACACAGTAGGTGCTCAAAAACTCCCAATGGAATGAACCCATTTGGATGGAAAGGGGCTGCCTCAAATGGAGTGGACCCCAAGTAGGAGTGTAAGGGGGAGAGCAGCACACCCTGTAGCTTGAAATTCCAGCCTGGTTGCCTTGTTCAAGATAACAAATGCCTCGGGTTTCCCATTTCTCATCTGTAAGATGAGTTTTGTGAGGGTTTAAGTAAATTAATATGATACCTGTGCTTATTATTATTATTCTGAGCATCTTCAAATGAGGATAATTCACCTACTGTGTGTGGTTGTTAAGAATAATATGCCTGACACATCCAAAGAGCTCGGTAAATGGCAGCCCCTATTATAATCCAGTATTTTAAAATTAAAAAAAAAAAAAAAAGATTGTAGGGGCGCCTGGGTGGCTCAGTGGGTTAAAGCCTCTGCCTTTGGCTTGGGTCATGATCCCAAGGTCCTGGGATGGAGCCCTGCGTCGGGCTCTCTGCTCAGCAGAGAGCCTGCTTCCTCCTCTCTCTCTGCCTGCTTCTCTGCCTACTTGTGATCTCTGTCTGTCAAATAAATAAATACAATCTTAAAAAGAGATTGTATTTATTTATTTGATAGAGAGATCGAGAGAATGAGCACACAAGCAGGGGGAACAGCAGAGGGAGGAGGAGAAGCAGGCTTCCCACTGAGCAGGGAGCCCAATGTTGGGCTTGATCCCAGGTCCCTGGGATCATAACCCAAGCTGAAGGCAATCACTTAACTGACTGAGCCACCCAGGTGCCCCTGTTTTTAAAAATTTTAAGAGAGCAGAACAATTTTTACAATTGATGGAACCCCTGTTCCTAAGTCAGGTAAAACCTGTGTTCATATCACCTTTGCCCTCTCTTCAAGGCAGTCTGAAGAGGATATCAAAAACCTCTCATCTAATTCAGCTCCATCATTTCAGCATTGAGAAAACAGTCCAGGGGTAGGGATGTAACGTCCTGAGGTCACCCAACCAAAGGGCAGCGGAGCTGGAACTAGATTTCATATCCCAAATCACAAGACGAGACCCTTGGTCTGGAGGCGCAGAGATGACCCTGCACACAGAAGCTGGGAAGGGGCATTTGCCTGGGACAGAGAGCAGGTGCTCAGTGTTGCCAGAGCCACACCAGAGCTGAGACAGGAAATGGTGCCAACTTCGTTCTCGGCACTGGTCACGAATGAGTGACAGTGCAAGGCTTTCTCAGTTCCCATGTCCCCACCCTGCCACTTCGGGAAGCTTCCTCCCTGCACCCTGCTGCCCCAGCCAGACTCCCCCTGTCCCCGTATGTCCCTTAGGAAACAGTCCCCTCTCATCAGAGAATGGCTTACCCCACGCAGAGTCCAGCCTAGAAGAGCGAGGCTGGTGTGGTGGCTGTCGGCATGCTGAGCTTCACCCAGGTCTGGTCTGGCCACTGACCTGTGGTATCGTCCAAATTAGATAAGGACAGGAAACGCAGGCCTTTGGATGGAGGGCCTAACGAGACAACATCCGACTGCAACAGGATGCGGAGAGCAACAGGAAACCCATCTCCCTGCCTGGTTCCCCTGTGGGCAGATAGAAATACCTTCTGGAATCAGAGTGTCTGACTCCTAGACGGGCCTCCTTCCCAGGGCAAGGACGGGCATCTGAGTGCCCAGCACGGAGGGAGACTCTGCAGGGCCATTAGTTCCACCCTCTGCTGTGGCTGGTCATGTGACCCTGGGCAAGTCCCTTCAACTTTCTGAGCCCCTTTTCTCACATATGAAATGACAAGGACAATACCTGTCCCAGTCTCTTTGGAAAAAGCTATTGGCGGATGGCCTCTACTGAGGCTTTTTCACTGGGTCCACTGTGATGGGGTCTCCATTCTTTCCAGGTGTGTGTAAGACTTTACACCTGTGCATTTGTCAGGGGAAAGTGTTCATGTTTTTTACCCCGTGTCTGGGGAGTTCCAAATAGTAAGAAGGACGGAGGCAGACAAAACCATTTCGTGACTGACTCTGTACAAAAGGACGATTGAAAGAGAACCGCCCCACCAGCCAAGTGCCACCCCACCTTAGAACAAGCCAAAGCCTCAGAACTACCTGACACGCTTTGGTCAGACAGCATGTTGGTGCTCGGCGGCTAAGCTGCAGCCGGCAGCCTGCAGCCTGACTTAGGCTGAGTGGGTGGGAAGGGAACCTTCAGGTGAGGGGGTGGTGGTGGGAAGGTGCAGGGAGTTGCCCCTGGGGGGTTTTTCCACCTGAACTGAAAGTACGAAGTGAAAATGAATGCCATAGTAACAACTGCCCCCTCGTTCCTAGTGTTTAAAGCCAGGGACAACCTGTGAGGTGAAAAGAACGCGACTCTCTGGCTGTGGTCACTACACCTACAGTGAAAAGCTGAGATTAGAGGCTAAGAGCCAGCATTTTTCTCTCTGACTGGGAGTGGGTGGCGGGGTGGGTGGGTGCGGTCCTGGGATCCAGTTCCTATTCTGCTACTGAGCGTCTTTGGATAGCTCCCTTCTCCTTTTTGGGTCTTTCTTTTTTCATCTGTCTATCTTCCTTCCTTCCTTCCTTCCTTCCTTTCTTTCTTTCTTCCTTTCTTCTTTCTTTCTTTCATTCTTTTTTAAAAAAAGACTTTATTTATTTATTTGGCGCAGAGAGAGAGATCACAAGCAAGGGGAGAGACAGGCAGAGGGAGAGGGAGAGGGAGGTTCCCTGCTGAACAGGGAGCTCGACGTGGGGCTCTATCCTAGGACCCTGGGATCATGACCTGAGCTGAAAGCAGATGCTTAACTGACTGAACCACCCAGGCGCCCCTCTTTTCTCATCTTGAAAGCAGGTGGGTAGACTGGGTGATTTTTTAGGTCTCCTCCCGGATATTTACCACGTCGAATCCCAGTGTCGCAGGTTTTGCAACCAGACCTCTCTGGATTGGAATCCAGCTCTCTACTTTACGGGCTGTGTGACATTGGGCAAGTTACTTCACCTTTTTGGGCCTCTGTCTCGTTCATTTTTAAATGAGAGAAATACCACCCTTATCTCATTGTTGTGCAGATTAAGTAACAGAAGTTTACTAAACTTGTGGCACTGTGCCTGGCTCCTAGCACATGTCCAGTAAAAGGCAGGAAGTGACTTCATTGAGTTAGTTTATAGGATTTTACAGGATTCTGTGCTTGAGTCTTGTCTGACCCACACCTGAGAGCTGAGGCAGATAGAAATCTCTCCGCTTATTCTCAGCTGACACTTTGCTACCATGAAGGCCAAGCCATCATGTTTTTTAAAAACTTATTTGGAGGGGCCTGGATGGCTCAGATGGAACAGCGTGTTACTCTTGATCTTGGGGTAGTGAGTTTGAACCCCACATCAGGTGTAGAAATTACTTAAATAAATACAACTTTTTAAAAAATAAATAAAAATAAAAATCTGTTTGACGTGCATGACCTTCTGGACCTGCTTCCCAGCACGCTGGGCTCTTGGTGCTGTGTCCAGCTGTAGGAAGGGAATCATGGGGGCTTCCTTCCACATTTCTTCTCCCAGTTCCCCTTGGTGTTTGACAGCACTTGGCTGCAAGTTGTAAGGAAGTTCTATGGAGTTTCGGGCTGTAGGCTATTGTCCTTTGCCCAAATCTTATCTATTTTTTTCAGGTCCTAAAGCAAGGCCACCTTCTCCAGGAAGCCTTCTCTGATTTCTCCCAGCCCCTCCAGGTGGATGAAACTCATTGAGTCCTGCTGCATGGATCACTGTCTACCTTCTATTCTTTGTAACAATAATATATGTCTCATCTTGCTTCCTGGACTGTGAGCTTCTAGTTTTGAGAGTAGAATCTGGGCGAGGGAGTGATAACATCTTTGTATTCTAATTCCCCTCACGCTGAAACAAAATTCTTTTAATGACAGGTTCCAAGCTAAGCTAAGCAGCCTTTATGGAGGTGGAAGTCAGCCCTGAGGAGACAATTAGATGGCCCTTGAGCCTCTACTTCCTGTTCCCAAACCATGACAGACATTGCCCATTGGTCCCGGTCCCTCATCCTGAGCCTCACCATGAGCTCCTCACCATAGCACTGCTTGCCCAGGGAACCAGACTTCTGGAAAGACTGGGAACCACAAAGAGCAGGTCAAAAGCAGAAAGTGAACTGAAAGATTGGCAACTGTCCTTGCTCTTGACCTTGTACTCTTGACCTTGTAAACAGACAAGTACGTAGTCATCCGAGGGGAGGGGGAACAGCATGTGGGTGAAGGAAACTAAAATCTCTTCTGCGGTATAAGTCCAGGAGAAGTTTATTGATGCAAGGCAAAATATGGAAATTGTCCTAGGGGAGAGAAGCAAAGGGCTGCCCAGACCGACTGATTGATTGATTGATTGATTGATGTCTAAGATTTGTATTTATTTGACAGAAAGAGAGAGAGAGCAAGCGAGCATAAGCAGGGGGAGCAGCAGAGGGAATGGGAGAGGCACACTCTTCACTGAGCAGGGAGCCTGATGCGGGGCTCGATCCCAGGACCCTGAGATCGTGACCTGAGCTGAAGGCAGATGCTTAACAACTGAGCCACACAGGCATCCCCAAGGCTGATTTCTTCAGTACTTTCTCTTTGGATTTCCAGCACTGGAGCACAGGGCCTGGCATAAAGCAAGCACTTAGATATTTTAAAATAAACTTACTGAATAAATGAATAAATGAATGAATGAATGAACAAATGTAAACTGAGGAAAAAAGCAGTCTTCTTCAGAGAGACTCTGTGCTTTCTTTTCCCTCAGCTGCCAGGAAGCTTAGAACTAAATCTGATGTAAACCTGCAGTCCTGGGTCATTCAAGGTTGGTTCCTGATTCATTTCTTCTTCTTCTTTTTAAAGTGGTTTCTAATGTTTTGCTTTTATTTCCACTGCCCTAATTCATAATATAGGCCACCTCCAGTCCTTTAAGGAAAGAATTTGTAATTTATAAAAATTGGCACAAAGGATCATCATTAAGGCTGTTCTTAAATGTCTAGTGGTTGGCAGAGAAACTCATGCCCCATGTGTGGAGTTCTAAGATTCCATCCCAAGTCGGCTGTCCACCCACCATTCGCCATTCTCATCCAGGAGTCTGTGGGGCCACCACCTGCTGTCTCGACACTCATTCTCCCTGGACCTTCCTTCCTCATCTATCTTTATCAGCTCCAGCCTCTCTCCTGGGAGGAATTAAGCTAAATGGTGCCTGAGGCCTCTTTCCACTGCAGCAAAGGTTAAGAGCCAAGGTTTTGGAATGAAACATTGCTGGCTTCACTTCCCAGCCCTGTGTGTGGGCTGTGTGACCTGGGGGCCAGTTCTCAAACTCTCTGAGCCTCAGTTTCTTCATCTGTGGCTGGGGACATGATTACTACCTGCATTGTTGATGTGCAGATTACATAATGATTTAAAACAATTAAGCAATCTCGTGGGGGTGTCTGAGTGAGCTGTAGTGTGTTTGTGTGTGACATGGTAGAAAGAAAAGGGTCCCAGGTTAGGAATCAGATGCTCAGGGTTGGAGCCTGGCTCTGACACCAGTTGGTTCTAGGGTGTAGTCACTTTCTCTCCCTCTCCCCTGCACTGCTGTCTGAAAAGAGGATCAGGGGATAACGATGATGAGGCTTGGCACTGGACTAGCACTCTCCACACATTATCTCATTTAAACCTCCAAACAACCTTGCAAAGCTGGTATAATTATTTTCCATATTTTACAGATGAGGAAATTGGGGCCCAGAGATTTAAGAAACTTGCTGGGGGCCCCAGGAACCCACAGTCTTGTTCATTCCTCTGAAGCCCCAGGGTCCATCCTGTTGTTTTACATTCTTTAATTCTTGGTAATCAACTAACTGATCTGAAATCTCCCCACAGGACAGTTTTGTTGAGTCTTTTCAAATATCTTCTTCCTTTTTTTCAGCTACCTTATACTCCAGCAACTTCCCTTTTAAGGAATGAACTACTAATGCCCATATCGTATTTGACAGTTTACATAATTTTCCCCACTGTTATCTGAGGCAGGTAGCATTTCTTGAGCAAACAAGTTCAGAGAAGGCATGTCACCCCAAATTCGCAGCAAGTGACAGGCAGAACTAGGACTTGAGCCCTTGTGCTTTGACAAAGTCAGGTTGGTAATGGGACAGGATCTTAATGCAGGACCCTGCTGAGGGTGATGGTTCTAACAACAGACACAGGCCATCTTTAGTCTTTAGCCCCAGAGGCAAATCGCATCATTTCTCTTTCTGGCTTTTTCCTCTATTGACCAGTTTCATTCAGTAATGCCTCCCTGGCTACATTAGTGGGTATAAATTTTAGTCTTATCCCCACCAACCTGGTGGAGTCCTCATCTCCTCACCCCCAAGGATTTGCCAGTCAGGCTCTTGGGCTTTGGAGTTAGACAGACCTGACTTCCAGTCCTGGCACCACCAAACGTTAGCTCTATGCCCTCAGATGAAGTCACTACTGTATTCACTTGTTTTCCTCAGTTTCCTCATCTGTAAAATGGGAGTAAACAAACAGTGCACTCTTCATCGGTGGTGGTGAGGCACAAGAATTAATTGAGATAGCATCATGCTTAATACAGTGCCTGGCACACAGTGAGTCCTCAATTGATGGCGGACTATATATATATATAAGTATATATATATATAAAATATACAGTAGCCAGGCAATATATATAAAATACACATGCATATCACAGCTTTCTTCTGACTTCCCCAAGTTCTTTGCTAACTGGCACTGAATGAGAATGACAACGGCTTCTCTGTCATGCCTTTGGGCTGGTGAAGGGGGTCAAGGAGAAAGGCTGAGAGTCAGGAAGGGGGTTGGGACAGTGTTAGGAGAACAGAGGGAGAAGATCACGTTTCCATTCAGGATGTTTGGTGTTGAGTGAATGGGAGTGAAAGGGAGAGTGCCTCGGAGTCTGACGGATTATTAACCAGGCTGGGAAAAGGAAGTCGGCACCTCTCAGCCTGCAGTCCAGACAAGAGCCCTGGGCCAAGGAGACAGGTTCCAGTGTGGGATGGAACTGAAGGCTGGGTAACCTCAGACCAAACGGTCCTCTTCTCTGTATGCCCATCTGCACCACCAATGGGTTTTTGATGACACCTCAAAGGGTCCTTCCAGCTTGGAAGCTGTGCAATTAACCCCACGGGACGCGGTGGGAAGGGGGTGTCATTAGATTGCAGATGAGCTGGCGTGAGAAAGCCAGCTCAGGAAAGCCTGGAGCAACGGTTCTCAAACTCTGCCATCTCAGCACCCCTTTACCCTCCTAAAAGTTACCCAGACCCTAAAGGGCTCTCATTGAGGTAGGTTCCATCTTTTACTATGCACTGTATTAGAAAATAAAATTGAAAACTTAAAAAATGTATTGAAGGCACCTTTTATATTATTGCATGCTAATAGAGATAACATATTTCTCATGAGAATTTCTTTGGGGGAACCTCTTAACGGTCTGGCAGCTGGATTTTCATCTCTGCTTCTGTGTTCAGCCCGTGGCCATATATCACTGTGGTTAAAGTAGGTGAAGAATATGAATTCGTCACTGTCCTGTCGTACTTCCTTTGTGGCGGGCACTCTAAGAGGCATTTTACCTACATAGTCTCCTTTATCTTGTAAATTGCACTTTTGGATAGATTGTCTCATCCAATAACCCCTCCCCTGGACTTTTTTCTAAGAGGGAGAGGTGGGTGGGAGGGGCAGGGTTGGGTGGAGGGAGAGAATCCCAAGCAGGCTCCATTTCCAGCACAGAGCCTGACACAGGGCTCAATCTCATGACCCTGTGATCATGACCTGAGCCGAAATCAAGAGCCAGACGCTGAACCCACTGAGCCACCCAGGCACCGCTTTTCCTGTTTTAAGATGAGGAAGCTGAGGCTTAGCTAGATGGATTTGCCCAAGGTGGCACAGCTTGCAGGTGGCAGAGTCAGAACTCAGTCCTAGGCCATGATGCTGGTGGCCGGCCTGGAGGGAGGGGCATCTTTCCCATACTTTGGGCAACAATCTCTTCCCTCTCCTTTTCCTCCTTTCCTCCCTGGACTGTTTGCTCCAGCCAGGGCCTCCAGCGCCTCCGTTAGCTGCCAGGATCTCAGCGCCAAGAGAGCAGGTGCTTGTCGTCTGTTTCAGTCACTACTGTGTCTCAAGTGCCTGGCACCCAGCCTGGCACACGGTAGCTACTCGGTAAATATTTGCCGAATGAATTGGTTGAAGGACTTCTTGCCGATCCTTGTGAAAATCCTGAAGGAGGTTGACCATCTTCAAGATTTCCAAAGGGGACACAACGGATCTCTTTACAGGGGGAAAGAAGGCTGATGGAGTGTGTATCAGCAAGAAGGGCATCCCAGGCTTAGCATTTCGAAGTGATTCCCAAAGGCTCAATGGTGAGAGGACTTAGGACAAGCCTTTCAGAGCCTCACCTTGCCCTGCTGTAAACGGGGGAGGGTGGGATCTTGGGTGACTGCACCTTACTACATGCCGCTTGCTCTTTCTGTGCCAAGCATGGCTTTGCCTGTGATCTTGGCTAATCCTCACAAGAAGCAATGGAAGGCAGTACTGTTATCCTTGCCTCTGTTTTGCAGACAAGGTGACCAACGCACATAGAGACGAAGTGACTTGCCTGAGGTCCTACAGAAGGGCAGAGCCCAATTTGAACCCAGGCTCAGACCTGTAATCATCAGACCTTCTGCTCCCGGTTGCTCACTCCAGCCAGCTTCTGCAGCCTTCTCCTATGGACCTCTATCCTTTCTGGGGGGCTCCTTGAAATTCTGTGAGTAGCATAAGGTCCCCTGCTTCCCGCCTCACCAGATCCCAGGGTTCAGGGTCTCAGGATGGACTGTCTGATGACGTGTGTCTTAGTTCTGTCCCAACAGGGAGGTCCCCTGTGATTCAGGGCTCCCATTCTCTGCCCTTCACCTTCATTTTTATAATAGGAATTAAAAGGCCTCTACCTCTCTTTCAAAGAAAACCTGCTACAGAAAAGTTTGAAGGCTCAGTCACAGTAAAGTCTAAATGACTGATCACAGTGCGTGGATCTCCATGACCCTGAGGGTGGTCTGCTACGCGTGAAAGCTTGGTTATCCGTCATTGGGAAGGGTGTGTGGTGTGTGTGTGTGTGTGTGTGTGTGTTTAAAGATATTATTTATTTATTTGAGAGAGAGAGAGAAAGAGAGTGCAAGTGGGAGATGAGAGGGGGCAGAGAGAGAGGGAGAAGCAGTCTCCCCGCCGAGCAGAGAGCCCAGTGCAGGGCTGGATCCCAGGACCCTGAGTTCAGCATCTGAGCCAAAGGCAGACACTTAACTGACTGAGCCATCCAGGCGCCCCAGTTAGGGAGCATTGCTAAAATCATACCTGGAGATGTCTGGTCACCCCTTCTGACCATGAAGTGCTCTCTGTAGGGCAAACAAGACCTTAAAACCATGATGACAAGGACTTTTTATGGGGCTTCTCTATACAGCAGAGAGTAGGCAAGGCTTAAACGAGTGGCGGACACTGGGAATCATGTGCCGTTCCCCCAGCCTCCTCGACTTCTTCCTGGCTCCCCGGATCCTAAAGGGTAGGGTCCCTGCCCTAACCTTGATTCTGGTTCTTTCTAGTTGCCGCAGTGGGGTTTGCGATTCAGACTGGTTCATCCAGCAGGTGGGAGTGGTGGGGTGACACAGCAGGCCAGTTCTTGAAACAGCAGTGAGCATGACAGGTATAGGAAGTAACACTGAATGAGCGCTTGTTGTATACCACGTGCTGGACACTGTTCTGTGAACTTGACCTATTAACTCATATATTCTGCATGACAAGCCAACCGGGGCACTGGGAGTAGTCCCATTTTATAATTGAGGAAACTGGGACCTGCGAGGAGGCTGATGCACAGGCTTGAGGCCACTGACGTCTGGGTGGTGACAGAGTGGCTAGAGGTCACAGAGAAGCTGAATGCAGGCTGATGAGTGAATTAAATCTGGAGTGGGCCGTCCCGCCATGGAGAGATGGGGAGAAGCTGGAGACGGGCCAGACTTTGGGGGAGGTGATGTTCACACACACTCTGCCTACCCCTTTGTGATAGAGCGAATAATGTGCACGAGTGTATCTGCTTGCTTTGGGGCCTGGGGTGGTGAAAAGGAAGGCATGTTCTCATTTCTGGCCTGGAATTTGGGATCAGACCCAGTGTACTGATTCCCTTGGTACATAATGTGCAAGGAGACCTGGGTTTCCATCTCAGCTTCCGTAAAGGTAGGTGATAAACAGATAAAGATCAATGGAGGCTAAGAAGGAAACTTACAGGGGCACCTGGGTGGCTCAGTGTCCGACTTCGGCTCAGGTCATGATCTGAGGGTCCTGGGATCAAACCTGGTGTCCGGCTCTGTGCTCAGTGTGGAGTTTGCTTCTCCCTCTCCCCCAGCCTCTCCCTTGCTCATTCTCTCTTTCTGTGTCAAATAAATAAATAAAATCTAAAAAAAAAAAAAGAGGAGGAATGTATAGACAGAGGTTTAAAAGGCAGCGCCAAGTCATAGCTGTGAGTTCTGCTGCTGCCTCTCTTATTAGATCTGTGGTCTCTTGGGTAAACGGCCTCACCTCCCTGAGCCTCAGTGTCCTCATCTGTAAAAAGGGGATAATGAAAGTTTCTCCACTCAGGGCCGTTGTGAGGAGTAAATGGAGAAGGCGGCACATCGCAGATGCGTAGCACAGTGCCTCGCTGGCACTCAGTCTACCCTCAGTAAATGTTAACCGTTATGTTTCTTGTCTATGTGCTGGGCTCTCTGAGGATCGTGCCCCAAACGGAAAGAGTAAAATAAGATAGAATGAGGGGGTCAGACTGGAATGTGTCCAGTCTCTTGCGACTCAGGAACTGTTTCACAGTAATATATCATGTTAGAAACCCCAGTGGGAATTAGTTGGGCCATTTCATGATTTTGTATGGCCCGTGAGAAGGAAGCGATTTTAAGTCAAATGTAGTATTTTCAATAAGAGAATCGGTTCAAAATTTTCCCTCGCATTTATTTTAAACCATTTATAATACATGCATGATCTGTGAAGAGCAATTCTGACTTCTCTTCACTTCCCAAGGGGCACCTGTTCTTGATCTCTGTACATTCAGGACAGAAGAGATGGCCTGGTGGGTGAATACATTTTGAAGTGGTGTTTTATTGGGGGACCAAATGGACATTAAAATAGGCTGAGATATAACAAGAGAAGGGAAATCACTTTTGGGACTGGAGGGTTTGAATTCTGGCATTTGACGCTTAGACAGCTGATTTGGACCTTTTTAGAAGAATCTTAAACAAGAGAAAATAGATCTCAGGTCCCTGTTGGCAAGTGTCTCCCTGCATGTCTCCTGCAAGTGGAAATCGCCTTTATGCCCGACACAGGCGAAGACAGAGCACATGTTATTCTCTCTCTCTCTTTTTTAAAAGATTTTATTTATTTATTTGACAGACAGAGATCACAAGTAGGCAGAGAGGCAGTCAGAGAGAGAGAGAGGGGGAAGCAGGCTCCCTGCTGAGCAGAGAGCCTGATGCGGGACTTGATCCCAGGACCCTGAGATCATGACCTGAGCCGGAGGCAGAGGCTTAACCCACTGAGCCACCCAGGCGCCCTTCTCTTTTTAACACTCTCTGAAATTTCGGGATGTGCAGTAATTTCCCTGGTAAGCTATATAAGAAATGTGATCAGACAAACACGATTTATGAAGCTTGAGGTAAATTTGCAGGGAAGAGATCAACTTCCTTCTCCTTATTTCCTCGTGTTTCTGACATCAGAGTTCCTTTTGCGTCCTGTCTTTAATCTGGTTCATTAAGGGTATAAATTAAATAATAAATGATGAAGAAAAAGATCAACCTAAAATCGTAAATCAATGGCCAAATGATAAACATCCTGGTTGGAAGAAATTAGATCATCATTTGTTTGATCACCGCCAACTTCTGCTTTTGATTCTTCTGTTTATCTTAAGAAGCTCTCACACTGAGAAAAATACCTTTTAAGTAGCAAAATAATTACTCACTAATTTTTTAAAGAAATGGAACCAAGCTCCATGACCTTCTAATGGTGTGAACCTTCTGGAACACCTCCCTTCCTGTTAGGCAAAGCTGGTGGAAAATAATGAAAACACAGACCTGGGTTTGCGGCTTGTCTCTGCCATTTACCTGCTGTGACTGAGCCTTGGTGATCCCATCTGCCAAGTGGGTACCATTAAGATAGGACTCATGTGAAGTCTTGGAGAAGGTCTGTGAAATACCTTGCACCCCCTTCTGGTTCTCAGCAGGCTCCTGTCCCCTGCTTTTAGCTCCATCAGATACCCCCAGGACCCAGACAGATCCACGGAGACCCACAGAGTGTGGATCTGCTGTCTAGCAGAGGCAACACCGTGAACGCAGCTGTGGTTCTCAGAGGAACTTTGGGGTGGCCCCAGCCCCCCAGGGAGAGAAGGGCAGAGGGGAGAGGGGAGTTGTGGTGGGAGGGGCTGCCTCTGATTCACTATGTGAGCAGAAGACTGAGGAGCTCCCCTGTAGGGGTAGGAGCGGGTGGGGGAGGAGAAGAGAGGCAGCAAAGCCCACAGGACATCTGACCCAACCCATTTCTGCCCAGAGGTCTCACCAACATGCTTCCAGTTTGGATGGGATCCCAGCAACCTTCTTTCCCACACTTGACTTTAATGACCCGGGGGTATCCTGCCCTCTGGCCTACCCCACTGATCTGTCCTTTTCTTTCCTTGACCTTTGGGGTCTTCACTGCATGGGGGGGGCAGGATACACCCCATGCTCTGTGAACCCTCTCTCTCCAGAGGAGATGGAGGGAACAGGGAATAATGGGTCTTAAATTCTTTTCTGAGCTTAGCTGGAAGGGGGCTGATGGTTCCTCGAGGCTGCGATGGGCCATAGCGCTTTCAAGGAGCTCTCCATAGCAGGGTCCCTAGCTGGTTCTTATGGCAATAGAGCTGGTTTTGTGTTCAGACAGCCTGGAGTTTGACTCTTGTCTTTGCCATTTACCACCAGCTATATGACCTTGGGCAAGGTCTTAATCCTGCGTGAGCTTCCGTTTCTCACCTCTCAGATGTGGGTGCAGATGGTGCACCTCTCTCAGGGCTGTTGTGAGCACCGGGCAAGAGAAGGCAGCAGAGCTAACAGAGCTATGGCACGTAGTGAATACTCCGTAAACGTGAACTTCAGAAAATAAATGAGCTTCCCTTTGAGGCAGGATGGTAATGTTGGGCTTCATTTTTGGAGCTGGAGAAACTACGCGTTAGAAACGTGACGTGAGGGTCACCTGGGTGGCTCAGTCAGTTAAGTGTCCGTCTTCGGCTCAGGTCATGATCCCGGGGTCCTGCGATCGAGTCCTGCATCTGGCTCCCTGCTCAGCAGAGGAGTGTGCTTCTCCCTCTGCCTCTCACCTCATTTGTGCTCTCTCTCTCTCTCTCAAATAAATAAAATCTTTAAAAAAAAAAAAAAAGGCGGGGGGTGATGCGGCTCATCCCAGGCCACCTGACCTATCAGTGAGGAGGACTTGGGTAACGCTGCTGGTCTCCCTTCAAAAAGCAGTCTTGGTGTCTCCCGGCCAAAGGACGTTTTACAGGGGTTGAGGTAGAAAGCAGAAACTGTCTGAAGAGAGCCCTTTTTTCCTGTTCTTTGTGAAAGCCCGAGTTCAGTGAGAAGGTGAAGCTGGGGTCCCAGGTGGGTGGGGAGAAGAGCCTCTATCTGTGATCCAAAGCCAAGGACACAGGTCCCAGGGTCTCGGGTCCCTTGAGTTTTCACATCCTGGGCTCTGCTGTCTTGGGGAGATTGTGGGGCCTCTGGGTGAAGTTACCGGGTGGTAACCCAATCCTGAGGTTAAACCCAAGGCACAGTGGTTTCAAATCGTGGCAAAGAATCTGGACTCCAGGCACATGAGGGAAGCAGACAAAGCTGGACTTCAGGGATCCAACCCCTTTGGACAACAGGCATCCATCATAGGAGAAGCCAGGGCAGCATGAAGGCCAGGTGCCCCCCTTATTCTGTGCTCTGTATGAGCCCCTAGGATTCGGTGGGCAATGCTGGCAAGGGAGAGAAGCTAACTACACACTGAGACTCCTTTTCTGACCAGTCCAGTAGAGCGAGAGCTCTGAGTCCTACTGAATGTGCTTTAATGAGAAAGACCCAAAGAACATTCCGTGTACATCTGAGAGCTCAGGGTAAAAGTAACAGGTGCAACAAAGATGGGGAGGGAAGACAGGAGACACACTGGAGGGCTCTGCTCAGCTGAGCCATGCTACCATTTTGCCCACCTTAGCCACCTGCTCTCAACCAACCAAAAGGTGAAGGAAGTGGTTCTTTGGTAGAAATTGATGCTGGGGCCAGCGTCGTTGGGGGTCTTGCCTCCCAGGGCCTGCCCCAGTTCCTTTTGTGCCCCTTCTCTGCCTCAGTCCTGGCCTTTGTGTCCTCAAGGTGTCTACCTGCTACCCATTCGAGGGAAAAACAGCCTGCAGCCCCCTCCTCCTTATCTCTACTCCCCAGGAGCGGCTGATGGTGTGATGATCAGAATTGCCACCTTAAAGCCATTTGCTGAGCCTGGGTTCTCAGCCAGTGTCGCCATAGCCAGCCCTCCCCACAGGCCCATGAGTGCTGGTCTTGGGCCCAAAGTTCTCAGAAGAGGGAGCTGAGCGGGAAGGAGGGGGATGGATTTTCCTGAGGCCATGGAGTTATCAGCGCTGAGAGTCACCTGGGTGCTGGCTTGCTACAGACCCCTGGCCTTCCCCGGGTCTAGTGTGGCGCTAACACACTCCTGAGCCGCCCCGGTCAGGCTGTTGGCGTATAGGTGACTACCTCCCTCTGTGAGTGCTGATTCGTGGTCCTGTCCAAGGGTGAGGACCGCACAGCCCCGAGCCTGCCTATGAGTGGTCCTCACACACCTTAGGAGTCCTCCCCATTGGGGATCAGTTTCCTGCCCCTGGACAGACCCCCCAGCTTCTGACATCCCTGGGGGGGAAGGGGTAAAGGAGGAACACAGGTTTCACAAAACACACAAGTTCTCTGAAATGAGGAAGAGGCCCCAAATAAAACAACAACAGAAAGTTACTCACCGTGGTCTGTGGCTGAGCTCCTGGACCCTGCCGGGCTCTGAGGAGTCCTGGTGGTTGTGTGTCTGGGAGCTGCCCTGGGTCCCAGTCAGAGCTCCTGTTCTCAGCCACCCAAGTCGGCTTTCTCTCGCTTTTACTCTTTCTCACAGATCAGTGAACATGAGGAGGTCTGGCCTTCCGTCCCCGTCACCACTTCCCCTCTGGGTCCCCAGTGCCACAGCTTTTTTGTCCCTGTAATTGAGCTATTTCTCACAAGGAATCCTGGTCAGGGTAGGGCATAGGTATAGGCCCTGGAGTCAAGGGACTTGGGTTCTAATCCAACGTAGCTGTTAGGACCTTGAGCAATTCACTCAATCTTCCTAAACCTTAGTTTCTTCCTCTGCAAAATGGAGGTACGGCATTAGCCTTACACAGATCACCTGGAAGGACATTCCATTCCAATCCCTCTCGCCTATCAGATCAGAGCTTTGAAATCCAGTGCCTATAGGCGCCCGCCCGATAACAGAAATGGGTGAAGGGTGCTGGTATGGGGCGACAGAGAGTGGTGGGGGGCCGTGGGGGGACGGGGACACATGACCCAGTCAAAGGCAGCTGATCTCTCTCACCGATGGCCTGGCCTTGCTGCATGGGAATGCAGACTCAAGAGCCAGTTGTCCCAAGCATTTGGAACATGTGCCCCATTTTCCAAGAGAGAATAGAAATCCTGACTTTTATGTAATGGCTTCCAGTTTTCGAATGTTGACCACAAGGTCAAATCTTTTAAAAAATGCTGTGGGTCAAAACCAACCCCATTTTTCATTTCTATTTACCAGGCCACAGGCTGTCTGAAGGCAGGGATTGTGTCCCTAATGCCCAGTCCCCGGCTTAGTAAGTATTCAGGTACCTGGTACTGAGAAAAGTGTTTTCAATCCTATTATCAGGGCGAATATTGATCGATTGATTGATTGATTGATTGAAGTTTTTACTTAAATTCTAGCTAGTTAACCTACAGTGTCATATTAGTTTCAGGTGAACAGCCAGTGCTCATCATTAGGAGTTCCCTTCTGACTACCTATCACCCATATCCCATAACCCATATCCCCGCCCACGTCCCCTCCAGCAACCCACAGTGTGTCCTCTGTAGTTAAGAGTCTGTTTTATGGTTTATCAGATAGGTAAGATGAGAATCTACTTCTTCCTAGGGGTACAGAGATGAGTCTGATAAAGTTCCTGCCCTCCCCAGTGAATGGCAATTGATTATTTCATCCGATATTTTTACTTACGACCCCCATGTCCCAGACCCCAAGGAATGGACCTGGGCCAGTGGTTCTCAGGAAGGGAGATTCTGCCCCTGAGGCAGAGAGCTGCCAGATTCAGCAAGTAAAAATATGGGATGACAGTATCTGACATACACAGGCTGAAACGTTATTCGTTGTTTCTCTGAAATTGACATTTAACTGAGCATTCTGTATTTTCTCCAGCAACCTTACACAGAGGGCACATCTTACACAGAGGGCACATCTTCATGTCTGAAGATGGCACAGCTGGGATGGTTCTACTGACCTCCAGGGAGTGGAGGCAGAGGATGCTAGACAACAAAGACGAAGGGGTAGCAAACATCAGGAATCTGGGTAATAGTGGGGTCTCAGCCACTGCCCGGCTGTGGGTCGTCACTTCCTTTGTCTAGCCCGTATTTCCCCATTCCTAAAATGAGGAAGTTGGAGTTAATTGGTGTTTCTATAACTTCCTTATGCATTGGAGTCACCCAGAGGGCTTGTTAACACACAGATTGCTGCTCCTCCCACCCTAGGTTCCCGGCTGAAGTTGGCTTTGGGGGTCTGAGAATCTGCCTTCCTAACAAGTTCCCAGGGGATGTTGTTGGTCCTTGGACACACCCTGGGTGGCCCGGATGAGACGGTGGGTAAAGGCCCTTCTTGCAGGCTTGGTCCAGGATTTCTGGATTCCCCAGGTACCCTGGGCAGGGCTGATGGGACCCACACAGGAAGTCTCTTTTCTCTTTCCCCAGAGAGGCAGGGTGCATCTGGAGGGGGAGGGCCCAGGAGCTGATTTTCTCCCCCTGGTCTTTCCAGTGGGGACAGCCAGCCTCACCAGCCCGTGTCCTGTGAGACTCCGCCATCTACTGGAGGCATCAATCCCATGCTGGGCCTCAGGCAGGGCTGTATCCAGCGCCCAACTGAGGGAGAAGTATTCAGATGGCATCTCTCCCAGCAGGCCCTGGGGAAGCAATCGTTAACATCTGGGCCATCTGACTCCTTCAGGTGACTCTGTTTCCCATACAGATGCTGGTGCCTGAATTAACCTAGGAACGTGAAAACAGCGTTCACTTGCAAGCCTGTGGGATAAGTTTTCACCAAACTGTTATTCATTTCAGTTTTTAAAGGCCTGACGTCCAGTTACTTTAATTTACTAAACACAAATGTTGGTGGTGATGTTTATATGGAAAAAGATTGTGTTATCTTTACAAAGTTTTACTACAAGTACTCTTCTGGGGGGTTGCATAAGGCACGTTTAAATTGTGGTGACTCACTTATCAAACTAAGAAAAAAACCCAGACCAATAGCACATCAGCAAGCATGTGCTGAGACAGACACGCACATACATTTAGTGGGAGTGTGACCTGAAAGAAAGGAAGCTGACACCGGGTTTTCCAGTGTAAGATGGAGGTTTGAGTACAGGTTCTGGAAGTGGTCTAGACCAAGGCTTCATTGTTGACCCTGGGCAGAAGCTATGTTACATGGGACAAAGCACTTTCTTTTTCTGGTCTTAATTTTTTCAACCGGAAATGAGGATCTTGAACACGGTGGATATTTCTCAAGCTTTATTTTTTTCTTACTGTTAATTAAAAAAAAAAGATTTTTATTTATTTATCTGAGAGAGAAAAAGCATAAGTGGGGGGAGGGCTAGAGGGAGAAGCAGACTTCCTGCTGAGTGCGGAGCCCCAGGAAGAAGCTCGATCCCAGGACCCCGGGATCATGACCTGAGCCAAAGTCAGACGCTTAACCAACTGAGCCACCCAGGCGCCCGATGATTCTGAAGCTTTAACTTCATCAGAATCAGCAGGACGGCTGGAAGAGCTCACAGTCCAGAGATGCTGATTTGAGAAGACCAGGTGGGCCTCACAGTCTATGTTTCTTTTTTCTTTTTAAAAGATTTTATTTATTTATTTGATAGAGATTACAAGTAGTCAGAGAGGCAGGTAGGGAGAGAGGAGGAAGCAGGCTCCCTGCCAAGAAAAGAGCCCGATGTGGGGCTCAATCCCAGGACCCTGAGACCATGACCTGAGCTGAAGGCAGAGGCTTTAACCCAGTGAGCCACCCAGGTGCCCCACAGTCCATGTTTCTTAACCAGCTCCCTTGTCACCTGTGTGACAACTGGGTCAAATGTGCCCCTGCAAGCCTTAGCTTCCTCACCTGAGAATCTTCAAAGGGTGATCGCAGGTATTAGGTAAGACAGCACTGCACAAAGCTTTCGTTGCTCTCATGAATCTTAAACATGCTCATAGCATTTGAAACAGTAATTAACTTGCAGAAATCTATTTTAAGAAATTAATCATATGATCAAAGGTGATCAAAGATGGCTACCTTGGTATTATTTATGATAGTGAGAACCAGGAAGCATTCTAAGCACCCAATAATAGAGGTGTTATTTAATAAATTATGGTAATTGATGTGCTGAAATGTAATGTAGCTATTAGAAAGGAAGTTTTAAAAAAAAATCACAATCACTTTGGAAAATGCTCACAATATAATATTAAGAGAAAAGAGCAAAAGGCTTGGATATTATGAGACGATATCTACATGTTAAATAAATGAAGAGGTGCTCAACAAGGGCAGGGGTGGGAGGTAGGGATTTGGGGTAGGGGGTTAGGCCTCTTCCTCTCTCCCCTCTATATTTGAGCCACTGGGGTCTGGGGCCTTATTTCAGTTCCTCAAAGATGCCCTACTTTCTCCACCCTCAGTGTCTTTTGCTGTTCCTTCAACTAGAAATCGCTTCCCTCCTAATTCATCATTCAGATGTCAACTGCAGTGCCATTGCCTCCCTTGGGAGGCCCTCCCTGACTACCCAGGCAAGGTCAAGCCCCACAGTCGTAAACATGTCTTACATTATAGTTCTTGTCCTTCCCTTTCAGATGACTGTCCACCCCATCACAGCACAGGTCTCCCTATCATAGTCACTGCTGTATCCTCTGCACCTGGCTGTCATGCCTGGCACCTAGTAACATGCTCAATAAAATTTTGTGACCAAGTCGACTTAGGTGAAGTCACTCAAGTTTTATTTGGAAGCAAATTGGAATCAGGAGAAGACTTGGTCAGCATCATCATGTTAATCCCTAGGCAATGCTATCCTCAAGCTCTACAGACCTTGGGCAAGTCCTTTCCCCTCGTTGGGTCTTAGTCTTCTCTAAAAGATGAGATGATTGGGTTTCTAGTAGTGGCCGTTGGATTTTAGCTTTAGTGCTGAGTCTGGTGTGTTGACCCGACCATAGGGTCGAGAAGAATTCTGAAGCTGAGTATGAGCTCAGTAGGAAAATGTCTCTGATCAATTAAGGTGGTCTGCAGTGGCTAAGACAGGTCGCAGTAGTCTGCAGGCCAGGTTTTGGCATCCTTGGAATGTAATTCTTAAGGTATTGGGGGGGTGGTGTCAGTGTTTAAACCCTTGAAGAGGCTGAAGGATCTGCTAAAATTTAAGGCCAGTATTGCAAACACAGCTTTGTGCAGGGGCAGGTGGAGAGCTGGTTTTAACTTCAGAGCCAAGGCTGGCGGTCGAGCCCTGGCCTCTCTCAGCTCTGCTCACTGCTCCTTGTGGGAATGGGCTCAAGTGGCCAAACTATAGGACTTCTCAAAAGGAGTGGAATTCCTTGATTTTGTAATCGAATACGGTGAGGCTCTGGCATTTCCCTCGGGACCCATTTGCTTCCCCCTCCTGCCCCTCCCAGTGAGGATAGCTGGAAACTTCTAGATGAATACCCACACATCCCCTCCGCAGGGGTACCTCCTCTTTTCCAAGGCATAGCCTTTGTGTTTCAGAAGATGGAAACTTCAGCCTTCACGTCCCTCCCCAGCTCCCCTTGAAATCCCCCAGACTTAGCCTTGGTTAGCTGTGAGGGTTTTTCTCTGATTATGAAAGCAAATAGCAGTAATGGAGGATGTCCACAGAAGGAGATGTCAATTACAAAAGAGAAGACCCTGAATGAAACAGGGAGCGAGGATCTATTCTACTATCTAATCTACTATTTTTGTAGATTAAGAACACCCACTCCTAAAAAGCAGTGCAAAGTAGTTTGCAAAGATACATTAAAGTCAAGGAGACTTAGGGATCAAAGAGGTAACGCAGAGGGGCTACCTGTGGTGGGGGAGGGAGGAAAGGGGAGAAAAGAAACTCAGTACATTAGTAAATTGATGCAGGAGCGGGGCCTTGCCCAGTGTGCAATGATGCTGAGCTACAGACCGAAGGGGTCTGCTTAAGACTAAACTCAGGGGCACGTGGGTGGCTCAGTGGGTTAAAGCCTCTGCCTTCAGCTCAGGTCATGATCTCAGGGTCCTGGGATCGAGCCCCACATGGGGCTCTCTGCTCAGCAGAGGAGTCTGCTTCCCTTCCTCTCTCTCTGCTTGCCTCTCTGCCTACTTGTGATCTCTGCCTGTCAAATAAATAAATAAAATCTTAAAAAAAAAAAAAAGACTAAACTCACCCAAGGGTCCCCCAGAACAAGCAATAATTTTCAAGAAGGACATTTTTGAAATTCAGGAAAATACAAAAATTGTCTCCAGAACCTGCTGCAGGGAGGAGGTGGCGATCACTGACGTTTCGCTGTGTTTCCCTCTAGGCTGCCTCGCATCCAGGCCAGAGGTGTTGAGGGACTCAGCATGCCCATTGGGGCCCTGGAGACAGAGGAGAGAGGACAGTTGAAGAGATACCTTATGGGGTGATCAACAGAACTGGACTTTGGAGCCAAACTTTGGGTTTGGGTGCCCAAGCCCTGCAAGGGAGTATTTCAGTCTGTTCTTTCTCCTTGTGGCCTGCTCAGCCCCAGCAGTAAATAGCCCATATGTTATAAATAACACTGTGGGCTGGGGTGAGCTCAGATCTGAGACTTGAAGCATTCATTAATAGCCTGGGCACTCATGACCGGGCTCAGACAGCTGTTCAAGCATAGGTGGGGTAGCACCCCAGCTCCAAGATAGCACTCTGCTGGGGCATCTTCAGTAACAGAACGCGGCGTTTGGATTTTTGAGAAGCAGGATAATAGGCATCTGGGGTCTAAACACAGATGGACCTGGGCCTCTATTCCCAGTTCTGCCTGAGAACAGCTGTGTGACCTTGGACAAGGGACTTGCTTTCCTTAAGTCTCGGTTTTCCTAACTACTAATACTACCTAGCATTTATACGCAAAAATTGGAAAGCATCAAATAAATATCAGGGACAAGTGGAAACACAGAGCGAGATGTTGTTGCTGACAAAGACTCTGATAGAACTTGAGCTGGGCTCCTCTGAGCCCCTTTTTCCAAGTCAGCCTTGACCTTGGTCCTATCCTGTCTGAGGTCTGCCCAGCCAGGTCTTAGCAAAGAATCCTGCTAAATCGTACCCACCTCTGAAACACATTAAGTTCCTCATCTCTCACCTTTGATGTCCAAGTCCTTGGCCTGCCTTCAACAAGAACCCCGTTAGGTTGGCTTAGAGTGCCCCTATGGTGGAGGTCTTCTGTGAGTGACTTTCTGTCCACTGACCCTTTACCTCGCTCCTTGGCTGTGAATCCCCAGCTGCCTGTGCTATGCTGGGAGTAGAGCCCCATGTCTCTCCCCTATTGCAGTATTCTTCAGTAAAGTCTTCCTACTGGGATGCCCGTGTGGCTCAGTCAGTTAAGCTCTGCCTTCAGCTCCGGTCATGATCCCTGGGTCCTGGGATCGAGTCCCATAGTGGGCTCCCTGCTCAGTGGGAAGTCTGCTTCTCCCTCTCCTCCTGCTGCTCTCCCTGCTTTGTGTGCTCTCTCTGACAAATACTTTTTTTAAAAAAGTCTTCCATATTGTTTATTTTTCATTTTTCAAAAAATATTTTATTTATGCTTGAGAGAGAGAGAGAGAGAGAGAAAAAACACAAGCATGAGAGTCCTGGTAAAGCCACTCTGGAGAACAGTATGGAGGTTCCTCAAAAAGTTAAAAATAGAATTGCCATGTGATTCATCAATTGCGCTAGGAGATGTTTACCCAAAGAATACAAAAATACTAATTCAAAGGGATACATGCACCCTGATACTTATAGCAGCATTATCTATAGTAGCCAAACCATGGGAACAGCTCAAAGGTCTGATGAATGGATAAAAAAGATGTGGTATATATAGACTATCTATCTATATACATAGATAGATAGTCTATATCTATATCTATATATATAGTCTATCTATATATATAGTCTATCTCTCTCTCTCTATATATATATAGACAATATATACCACATCTTCTCAGCCATGAAAAAGAATAAAGTCTTGCCATGTGTGGTGATGTGGATGGAGCTAGAGTATTATGCTAAGTGAAATAAATCAGAGAAAGACAAGTGTCATTTCACCCATATATGGAATTTGAGAAACAAAACAAATAAGAAGAGGTAAAAAAGAGAGAAGGGGCAGAGACAGAGAGAGAGGGAAAGGCAAATAGACTCTTAACTCTAGGGAACAGACTGATGGTACCAGAGGGGAGTTGGTGGGGGGGACAGGGAAACAGGAGATGAGGATTAAGGGGGGCACTTGTGGTGAGCACAGGCTGATGTAGGGAAGTGATGTAGCAATCTCTGTGTTGTACACCTGAAATAATATTATGCTGTATGATAACTAACTGGAATTTAAATAAAAATCTAAAAAAATAAAAAAGTGGAATGTCCTTGGGAGGGTAAAACTAATAGAGGCCAGAGTGTCAAAGAGTCGAGTTCTGTCTGTTCCTTCAGCCTGGGAAGGTGGGATGGTGTGTAGAGAAGGAGCCCGTGGGCAGGAGGTCCATGTCCAGGCCCCAACTGTGCCCAAGCTGGTTCTGAGCCCCAGTGTCCTCAGCTATAAAATGAACAGGGGTGGGTAAGAGGTTTTGTTTTTAACTTTTTTTTTAAAGATTTATTTATTTGACAGACAGAGATCACAAGTAGGCAGAGAGGCAGGCAGAGAGAGAGAGGAGGAAGCAGGCTCCCCGCTGAGCAGAGAGCCCGATGTGGGGCTCTATCCCAGGACCCTGGGATCATGACCTGAGCTGAAGGCAGAGGCTTTAACCCACTGAGCCAGTTTTTAACTCTTTTTAAGTGTAATCTATGACAAATTCATTTTACATCATGACCCAGTCCACTTCTGTCGCTTACATACTGTACATAAAATTGCAATGTCAATTTCAGGAAATGGTAATAATCCTTACGATGTGGGATACCCTCTGACAGTTTCATTTCTATTTTACTTCTACTTTATTCTACTTCATTTTTTAAAAATGCTCTTTGTAGCCAAAGAAATAATTTTGATCACCCACCGAAGGGTGACGATCTGAAATTTGCAAACCACTCGTTAGAGGGCCTCCCGTCTCTGTCTGAACTCGAGGCTGCCCATGTATTCCTGCTTCCACGTCTGGGTGCTGTTGTTCTGCCAGCCCTCAGGCCCATCCCTCCTGTTTGAACTTGACTCCTCCAGGCCTAACCCAAGTCCTCTTCCTCCCACAGAGAGTCTTCTCTGCCACAGCACCAGTCCCACTTCTCGGGTCTGGTTCATTTTTCGTAAAGGGTCCTATCTACCAATTGCGTACTCAGGTGTTTCCACCTGTGCTTGGGACAGGGGAAGAGTCAAAAAGGCCAAAGACACATTCAGGGTCCAGGTGTTGAGCTGGAGAGCGCAAGATGCATGGAATAGAGATGGTGGGAAGACAGCTAATGAGGGGGGTGACAACCCCTTGGGGGGGTTACCCTCTTTTCACTCCCCAACTGCACTCCTGCCTGAAAGAATTCAGGGGAGTGGAGGAACAGGAGACAGAGAGTTGGGGACAAAATGAGCCACTAGGCTGGGGGAGGAGCAGGAAGAACTGTCCCCTGAACAAAGAGGGGCCTGCGTCCAAGGTCCCAGTGCAGGGGTCAAGGGAAATGGGTCAGAGGGAGGCGCTTCCTGCCGCCTGGCTGGCTGTGCGGCTGGTGATTAAGCAACCCAGGGTGGGGCGGGGGGGGGGGGGGGTGGTCAGCAGCTGCTGTTTCCACTCTGGACGGAGGCCAAATCATCCAATTGGCTGAATACTCCGGACCCAGAGTTGGCTCGAGAAGTGCGGATCGGTTTATCGTGAGCCTTCCAGGAAAACAAAGTTATTTCATGGTATTAAATTGTCAGCTGAACGGTGGCAAATACTCTCCCCTCGACCAAGCTCTCTTCAGGCTCCCCTGAAGGTCTCAGGCCCTCACTTTGGGATTTCTGTGCTCATTCCTGCATTGTTGAGTTGTAGCAAGAATCTCCTTAGATCAGGATAACCAGAATCCCTCCTCACTCCTGCTGTTTCTTTGTTATTTTTTTATCCATGGGCCCCCACCCTGCCGCCCCTTATCACCTGCAATAAGTGTTGTGAATAATTCTCTTTTACAATAGCTTGCAAGTCAGTCAACAAGCAGGGGGTGTGGGGAATCCTTGGCTGGAAGAGGAAGGAACAGTGCCTGGCATGAGGGACCAAGTTCTAGTTCTGGCTTGGCCTTGTCATGGCCATGTGATCTTGGACAAGTCTAGACCTTAGCTCCCTCTTCCCGTAAAATTAGAGAATGGAATGGAGTATTTAGGTCTGGCTTTCTGTCGGTACTTAAATGCGCATGGAGTGTAGGAGAGGAAAATTATAATAATCACCACATGGTGAGCTGTGTACCAGGCACAGAGTTAGACTCATCACAGATGTTTTCTCATCTCATCTTCACAACACTTAGCAGTCAGGATCTTTTTTATGTGTGTGATGTTATACATGGAAACATAGCATAGTATTCTATTCTTTATCTTGAGCTCTGGGTACTTTGGGTAAGCCCTTTGTGCCCTGGACTTTTGCCTTTGTATGATTCCATAGGCCAGGAGGCAAAGCTTCTCCCACCTCACCCCAGAATTCCCCGTCTTCCGGTCTTTCCAGAGCACTTATCATCTGAAACCCACTATATATTTCACTTATTGGCGCATTTGTCTGTTTCTCCTCCTTGAAATAACCACCCCCCCACCCCGCCCCCGGCCCAGGGCAGGGATCTGTGTGTGTTTTGGTCACTACTACAACCCTGGCGCCGAGAACAGTGTTTGGTACGTAGTAGGTGTTCAGCTAACATTTGCTGAATGAAGAAATGAACAAATGAAGTAGCTGAGTCAGAGGGAGGTTAAATAAGTAACCCAGTGTAATCCACCCAGCAAGGGGCCACACTGAGATTCAGACCCGGAACCGAGATGACCTTGGACTCAGCCCACTTAACCTCTATCCCGTAACTGCCTCATTCATTCAGAGACTGTTTACTGAGGTCCTAATTCCTGTTTGGCCCTGTTTTAGGCGCTGGGGATACACCAGTGACCCAAATAGACTAAAATCCTTGCCCTACTCACGTCTGGAAATCCTCCTGTGTGGAAAGAGGTGTGACTTGAGGTCGGGAAGGTGTACGCCAGGTCTGAGGCCTCTTGACATGTTGGCAGTAGACAGAACTAGTCGCTCAAAGTCTGGATACTACTGTCAAAGTTCCTTAAAGGCAAGACCCAATGTCTTTATTTGTCTCTGCCCCTGCACTGCATCCAGCCAGGCTCCAGGCACTGAGCTGGGCCTCCGGGATAAAAATGGGGACAGCGTGGGTTCCCTTTTTAAGCTGAAGCACAAAGGCAATTACACCTACTTCTAAAAATAACGAAAACAAGAACATCTTTTAAGACCAAGTTTAAAAACATTCTCGACATTTCTGAAACACTTTTAACCCAAGCTTTCTATCCGGGGCTTTAAAACACAACCCAATGTTTCCTTCTGAGAGTTTGCAAATGTGGTCACAAAAGAAGGGGAGAATGAGAAGCAAAGAGTCTTTGTGACTCCATCAGACACCCCCTGACACATTTCCCAGACTGGGAAGGAGGCCTTCCATCACAAGAGGCAGAATCTGACTGGGGAGGAGGGGGAGGTGGGGTTATTTGAAAGCAGAATTCTCTCAGGCCAAGAAGTTCTGTGGAAACTTGTTTTCACAGAGTTCTCTTGTGTGTGGCCTGACCCAGAAATTCTGGGGAAGTTCAGGCGAAATTTGATGTTTTGAAGCAGCTGCCCATGAAATCAGTTCCAGAGGCTTCCCTCAAGCTGAGGTCCTACTTCTAGAAGCCTAGAGAATCTAAATAGTTTTCCAGGGTAGCAAGACGGGAAATTCTTCAGCATGTCTGTGTTAATGAGTTTTTTACCCACTTTTCCACAGTGGGTAGCAAATTTCCATAACATGCTAACACTGAACCAAAATAGAAGGATTTCTCAAATTCATTTGACTAGTGCTAAAGACAGCTAAAAGAGTTCATTCTACTCATGAGCAGTCATCTGAGATTTAACCAGTCGTAAATGTAAGCTCTAATTATAACTAATAACATTTTATATTCATCTGAAATATTGAAGCGGCCGAGTGTGCGTGGGTAGTAAGGACAACACTTATGAGCATAGCATTGGATTTGGACAGGTTGGGTCTGAATCCCAGCTCCACCATTTATAGCCTTAGACCTGCAGGTAAAATGATTTAATCTCTCTCAACTTCAATCCTTTCTAGTAAAAATTAGGTATAATAAGAGTTCCAGATTCCCAGGGTTATTGTCAGGATGAAATGAGTATGTATACATATCACTTAAGTATGAAGTCCTCAATAAATGTTAGCTATTGTCGTAGGCAGCCCCTAAAAGGGCTCCCAGTAATCTTTGCCTCCTGGTACTCCCAACCTTTGTGTGACCTCCTCCTCTTTTTTTTTTTTTTTTTTTTTTTTTTAAAGAGAGAGATCACAAGTAGGCAGAGAAGCAGGCAGAGAGAGAGGGGGAAGCAGGCTCCCCACTGTGCAGAGAGCCCGATGTGGGGCTCGATCCCAGGACCCTGAGATCATG
This sequence comes from Lontra canadensis, assembly GCF_010015895.1. Taxonomy (NCBI): domain Eukaryota; kingdom Metazoa; phylum Chordata; class Mammalia; order Carnivora; family Mustelidae; genus Lontra; species Lontra canadensis. The sequence continues at coordinate 17,135,483 of NW_022631019.1, forward strand.
ACCTGAGCTGAAGGTAGAGGCTCAACCCACTGAGCCACCCAGGCGCCCCCTAACAAACATTATATAGTGAAAGCAATGAGGTGTTAGGCACTCAGAAGAGCCAAAACAAACTTGAAAACAAAAGAGCAGAGTTGGAGGTTTCACACTTCCTGATTTCCACACTTGCTACCAATCTATGGGATTCAAAATGATGTGACACCAGCATAAACATAGATCTGCACATCAACGGAATCGAATAGAGAGCCCAGAAATAAATCTTCACGTGTAAGGTCAACTGATTTTCAACAACAGTGCCAAGACCACTCAGCAGGGGAGGGGCAATCTTTTCCACACATGGTGCTGGGAAAATGGGAGATCCACACACAGGAGGATGAAGTTGGACTCTTGTCCTATACCACAGATGGAAAAAAACCACAAATGGATAGACACCTCATCATAAGAGCTAAAACTCTTAGGAAAACTTGGAATAAGAGCTTTACCACGTTAGATTTGGCAATGATTTGTTGGATTCTGACACCAAAGGCACAAACAATGGAAGAAAAAATAGACGAATTGGAATTCATAAAAACTAAAAAATTCCGTGCATCAAATGACACTATCGATAGGATGAAAGGCAATGCAAGGCCCTTAGGTGCTCGCTGCCTGCTCCAGGGTCCTTCTGATGGACATAGCGGCCACAGGACTGTGGGATATCCCAGTAGATCCTGATTGCATTTCTACTAGATTTTAGGGATATGTAAGCAGATACATCATCTCTTATTTCAGACCAGAGAGGTTGATTTTTGTTGTTATGAATGTCCATTTGCAATGGTAGGAATGTAGAACCATTCTATTTTCTCTCTCTGATGTTGATGACTCATGGAACTTCATGTAAGTGGAATCAAACAGTATTTATCTTTTGGTGACTGGTGTACTTCACTTAGCATCATGTCCTCAAGTTTTCTCCATGTTGTAACATATATCAAGACTTCCTGCCTTTTTAAGGCTGAATAATATTACATTATATATTTATATACACCACATTTTGTTTATCCATTCATCAATGTATACTTGGTTGTTTCCACAAATAAGCTGTTGTGAATAATGTTGCTGAGAACGAATATCTGTACAAGACCCCACTTTCAATTTGCTTGCTAGGTGTCTACCTAGCAGTGACATTGATGGTTCATATGGTAATTCTATTTTTAATTTTTTTCCAGAACCACTGTGTTATTTCCCACAGTGGCCATATCAATTTACTTTCCCACCAACAATGCACAAAGTTTCCAATGTCACCACATCCTTGCCAAAACTTATTTTCTGCTTTTTGTTTTTGTTTTTATAATAGTCATCCTAATGGTTGTCAAGTGATATCTCATTGTGGTTTTGATGTGTATTTCCCTAATGATCAGTTATGATGAACATCTTTTCAAGTGTTCATCGGCCATCTGTATTTTTTGGAGAAATATCTATTTATGTCCTCTGTCCATTTCTGAACTAGGTTGTTCTATTGTTGATTTTTCAGAGTTCTTTATATATTCTGGATATGAAGCCCTTATCTGATATATGATTTGCAAATATTTCCTCCTGTTCCATAGGTTGCCTTTTCACTCTACTGATACTGTCCTTTGATGCACAGAAGCTTTTAGGTTTCATGAAGTCCAGTTTGCCTATTTTTTCTTTTGTCATCTGTGCCTTTTTTCTAAAGACTTTATTTGTTTAGAGAGAGTGAGTGGGGAAGGGGCAGAGGGAGAGAAAGAATCTCAAGCAGATTCCATGCTGAGCATGGAGCCCCACATGTGGCTCAAGCCCATGACTCAGATATCATGACCTGAGCTGACATCAAGAGTCAGAAGCTCAACTCACTGAGCCTTTGATGTCAGAATCCAACAAATCATTGCCAAATCTAATGTGGTGAGCTTTTATTCCCAGTTTTCCTAAGAGTTTTAGCTCTTTTGTTTAACTCTATCTATCTATGGGGTTATTTTTTTTGTCTATGGTATAGGATGAGAGTCCAACTCATTCTCCTGTATGTGGATCTCCAGTTTTCCCAGAACCATGTGCGGAAAAGATTGTCCTTTCCCTGCTGAGTTGTCTTGGCACCCTTGTTGAAAATCAGTTGACCTTACACATGAGGATTTCTTTCTTTCTTTTTTTTTAAGATTTTTTTATTTGTTTATTTGACAGACAGAGATCACAAGTAGGCAGAGAGGCTGGCAGAAAGGGAGGGGGAAGCAGTCTCCCCGCCGAGCAGAGAGCCAGATGTGGGGCTCGATCCCAGGACCCTGGGACCATGACCCGAGCTGAAGGCAGAGGCTTTTAACTCACTGAGCCACCCAGGTGCCCCTGAAGATTTATTTCTGGGCTCTCTATTCTATTCCGTTGTGTGTAGATCTATCTCTATGTTGGTATCATATTGTTTTGAATCCTGTAGATTTGTAGTAAGTGTTGAAATCAGAAAGTATGAGACTCCAACTTTGTTCTTCTGCTTTTATTGAAAGATTGTTTTAGCTGTTCAGGGTTTTTTGAAATTCCTCATAAGTTTTAGGAGGGATCTTTCTATTTCTGAAAAAAAAAAGTCATTGGGAGTTTGATAACAATTGCATTGAATCTGTAGATCACTTTGGGCAGTATTAACATTTTAACAATATTAAATCTTTCAATCTATGAACATGATATCTTTCCATTCATTTATGTCTTCTTTAATTTCCTCTAACAATGTTTTGTAGTTTTCATTATATAAGTCTTTCACCTCTTTGGTTAACTTAATTACTAAGTATTTCATTCTTTTTAGTGTTATTATAAATGGAGTTGTTTTCTTAATTTCCTTTTCATATTTTCATTGTAACTGTAGAGAAGTGCAATTGATTTTTGAGGGTTGCCTTAAGATTCTGCTACTTTTCCAAATTTATTTATTAGTTCCAGTAGATGTTTGATGGAAACCTTAGGGTCTTCTTAAATATTTATTTATTTATTTATTTATTTATTTATTTATTTATTTGACAGAGATACAGAGTACAAGTAGGCAGAGAGGTAGGCAGAGGAAGAGGGAGAAGGAGAAGCAGACTACCCACTGAGCAGGGAGCCCAAAGCGGGACTCGATTCCAGGACCCCGGGATCATGACCTGAGCCAAAGGCAGCCGCTCAACCAACTGAGCCACCCAGGCAACCCTAGGATTTTCTATATATAAGATCATATAATCTGTGAGCAGAGGCAATTTTACTTCTTCCTTTTCAATTTAGATGTTATTTATTTATTTTGCCTAATTGCTCTGCCTAGGACTTGTAGGACTATGTTTAATAGAAATGGTGAAAGTGAACATCCTTGCCTTGTTCTTGCTTTTAGGGGAAAAGTTTTCAGTCTTTCACATTGAATATGATGTTTGCTGTGGGTTTTTCAGATATGACTGTCATTATGTTAAAAATAGTTTAATTCTATTCCTAGTTTGTTGAGTATTTTTATCATGAAAAATTGTTGAATTCTGTCAGTTTTTTCTGCATCAGTTGAAATGATCATGTGTTTTTCTTTCATTCTGTTAATATGGTGTATTACATTGATTGATTTTTGTATGTTGAACCATCCTTGCATTCCTGGAATAAATGCCACTTGGTCATGGTATATAATTGGTTACCTATGCTACTGGATTCAATTTGATAGTATTTTGTTGAAGGCTTTTGTAGAAATGTTCATAAGGAAAATTGGTCTGCCGTTTTCCTTTCCTGCAGTGTTGTTTTCTGGATTTGAAATCAGAATAGTAAAGGATGAGTTAGGACTTGTTCTCTCCTTTTCTTTTTCTTTCTTTCTTTCTTTTTTTTTTTTTTTTGGAAAAGTTTGAGAATGATTGGTGTTAGTTTTTGAATATTGGTAGAATTTACCAGTGAAGCCATTAGGTGGAGGGCTTTCCTTTCTCAAGAGATTCAGTCTCCTGATTAAATCTCCTTACTAGTTATAAGTCTAATCAGATTTTCTATTTCTTCATGATTTAGTCTCGGTATTTTCTACTTCAAGGGATGTTTCCATTTCATCTAGGTAACAAAATTTCTTAGAGTACAAGTGTTCATAGTTCTCTCATAATCTTTTTATTTTTGTAAAATTGGTTAGTGAGGTCCTCACTTTCATTCCCGATTTTAGTCATTTGAGTATTTTTTTTTTTTAGTCAATCTGTTAGAAGTTTGTCAATTTCAATGATTTTCTTTTCAAAGAAATAACTTTTGGTTTCGTTGGTTTTCTCTCTCTCCCTTTTTTTAAAATTCTCTATTTCACTTATCTCTGCTCTAATCTCTATTATTTCCTTTCTTCAGCTAGGTGTGGGTTTAGTTTGTTCTTTATTTTCTTAAGTTGTAAAGTTACATGGTTGTTTTGAGATCTGTCTTGTTTTTTTAATGTGTTTGTATATAAACCTTTCCCCCTTAGCACCACTTTCAGTGGGTCCCTAAAGTTTTGGTAAGTTGTACTTCCATAGTCATTCAACTTTAAGTATTTTTAAATTTCCCATATGATATATTCTTTGACCCACTTGTTGTTTAAGAGTGTGTTGTTCATCTGTCATGGCCACATGTACAGTTAGTGTTGTAGTGGGAGGGTGAAGACCCTGAACCAGAAGGTATAAACCATTTCCAGACCTTTTGCAAGAAGCCTACATGGTATTAACACTGAATTTAAACTTGCCATAGTATATAAACTATATTAATTATGTGTTTTGCATAAAATTGCCAAAACACAGTGATGGTATAGGATGGTATAGGACCTTGAAAAAAAAAATCTATATATTGTGCTTTTCCTCTGTGAATGGGAAAGCCATTTTTAGTGGATAACTGCCATTTGACCACTCAGTTGGATGTATAGCTAAATCTTGCATCATATTGTACTGCATGTGTATTATTGCTAGTAGTTGTTTATGGCAATGAAGAGTTTATTTTTAAAAAATCTGTTATGGGGGCGCCTGGGTGGCTCAGTGGGTTGAAGTCTCTGCCTTCGGCTCGGGTCATGATCTCAGGGTCCTGGGATCGAGCCCCACATCAGGCTCTCTGCTCAGCAGGGAGCCTGCTTCCTCCTCTCTCTCTGCCTGCCTCTCTGCCTACTTGTGATCTCTGTTTGTCAAATAAATAAATAAAATCTTAAAAAATCTGTTATGTACAGTTGAAATAAATTTTGCATTTGCTAAAAAAGTGTGTTGTTTAATTTCTACAGTTTGGATCATTTTCCAGTTTTCCTTCTGTTATGGACTTCTAACCTCATCCTGCTGTGGTCAGAGAAGATACTTTGAATGATGCCTGTATTATTAAGTCTATTGAAATACTGAGATTTAACTTGTGACCTAAAAGATGGTCTATCCTGGAGAATGTCCCATGTGCATTTGGGAAGAAAATACATGCTGTAGTTGGGTAGAGTATCCTCTACATATTTGTTAGATCTGGTTCATTTACTATATTGTTCAAATCCTCTATTTCTTTACTCATCTTCTATCTGGTTATTCTATCTATTATCAAGAGTGTGGTATTAAGTCTCAAATGATTATTACTGAAATGTCTTTTTCCCCTCAGTTCTCTCAATTTTTGGTTCACACATTTAATGATCTGTTACTAGTTTCATAAACAACTTCCCCTCCTCCTCCTCTTCTTCCATTTCCTTCTTGTCAAGATTTTATTTTTTAAGTCATCTCTATACCCACTGAGGGTCTTGAACTCACAATCCAGACATCTAGAATTACATGTTTTACTGACTGAGCCAACCAGTGCTACAAACTTCTTCTTTTTAAAGATTTATTTATTTGAGAGAGAGAGAGAGAGAGTAGGGGGAGGGTCATAGGGAGAGAATCTCAAGCAGACTCCACACTGAGAGGGGGCTCAATCTCATGACCCATGAGATCACGACTTGAGCTGAAACCAAGAATCAGATTTTTAACTGACTGAGCCACCCAGATGCCCCTATCCTTCTCTTACATACACTCAAGGTTGATAATTCTTCTCCAGCCAATGGACAAAACATTCATTTTCATGGTGAGGTGACCTTTTTGCTTATTCCTAGGGAAGGGTGACATTTAACCAGTATGTTTCTGATGGCCCTACTGGCTGTCTAATGTTGATTAATCAAATGTCTGATTGGATGTTGTGTACAATAAACTAGTTGATATTTTCATTATCACCCTTTTCTGGGGTGATAAAATCCTGTGGTCACTTTAAATTAAAAAAAAAAAATTTAGGGTGCCTGGGTGGCTCAGTGAGTTAAGCCGCTGCCTTCGGCTCAGGTCATGATCTCAGGATCCTGGGATCAAGTCCCGCATCAGGCTCTCTGCTCAGCAGGGAGACTGCTTCCCTCGCTCTCTCTCTCTGCCTGCCTCTCCGTCTACTTGTGATCTCTCTCTCTCAAATAAATAAATAAAATCTTTTAAAAAAATTTAAATTTCAGTTAATTAACAGTGTAGTATTAGTTTCAGGTGTAGAATTTAGTGATTCATCAGTTGTATGTAACACCCAGAGCTCATTACATCAAGTGCCCTCTTTAATTCCCATCACCCAACTACCCCATCCCCCCACCCCACCTCCAGCAACCCTCAGTTTGTTCCCTAGAGTTACGAGCTTTTTATGGTTTGTCTCCTTCTCTGTTTTTTATCTTATTTTCCTTCCCGTCCCCTATGTTCATCTGTTTTGTTTCTTAAATTCCAGATATGAGTGAAGTCATATGGTATTCATCTTTCTCTGACTTATTTCGCTTAGCATTATACCCTCTAGTTCCATCCACTTTGTTGCAAATGGCAAGATTTCATTCTTTTTGAAGGCTGAGTAATAGTCCAGTGTGTGTGTGTGTGTGTGTGTGTGTGTGTGTGTGTGTGTACCATATCTTTTTTTATCCATTTATCCATTGATGGAGACCTGGGCTCTTTGTATATTTTGGCAGTTGTGGTCATTGTTGCTATAAACGTTGGTGTGCATGTGCCCCTTCATACCACTATGTTTGTGTCCTTTGGATAAATACCTAGTAGAGCAATTGCTGGGTTGTAGGGTAGTTGTATTTTTAACTTTTTGAGGAAACTCCATACTGTTTTCCAGAGTGACTGCACCCATTTGCATTCCCACTGAAAGTGTAAAAAGGGTCCCCTTTCATTGAGTCCTTGATGACTTTTGTTGTTTCCTGACTTGTTAATTTCAGCCATTCTGACTGGTGTGAGGTGGTATCTCATTGTGGTTTTGATTTGTATTTCTCTGATGCCGAGTGGTATTGAGCATTTTTTCATGTGTCTGTTGGCCATTTGTATGTCTTCTTCAAAGAAATGCCTGTTCATGTCTTCTGCCCATTTCTTGACTGGATTATTTGTTTTTTGGGTGTTGAGTTTGATAAGTTCTTTATAGATTTTGGATACATCACTTTAAATTTTATTTTTATTTTTAAAAAGATTTTATGTATTTGGGACAGAGAAAGTGAGAGAAAGAGCATGAATGGAGGGGGAGGGCCACAGAGAGAGGGAGAAACAGACTCCTCACTGAGCAGGAAGCCTGATGCGGGGCTCAATCTCAGGACCCAGGTGCCCCACGTCATTTTAAATCTTTTTTTTAAAATTTTTAATTTTTTTATTATTTTTTAAAGATTTTATTTATTTATTTGACAGAGATCACAAGTAGGCAGAGAGGCAGGCAGAGAGAGAGAGAGAGAGAGAGAGAGCGAGAGGAGGAAGCAGGCTCCCTGCTGAGCAGAGAGCCCGATGTGGGGCCCGATCCCAGGACTCTGGGATCATGACCTGAGCTGAAGGCAGAGGCTTTAACCCACGGAGCCACCAGGCGCCCCAACGTCATTTTAAATCTTAAACTCAATTTTGATTCAGTGATTAAACTGGGTCAGCCCAGGTAGCAATCACGACTCTAAAGTTGACTGACAGTTGAATGCTCTGCTCTTCCTTATTCTCCCTTTCACAGCTGGCTCGTTTTTGACATCTCTGGGATTGTAGTCAGGGAAGAAGGGTGAAGGAGAGTAAAAAAGTTCCTTCTGGACCCCAAATCTTGTCAGATGGCTTTATGTTTTCCTAGCTGCCTTTCTACCATGGGCACTTTGGGGGGTTCTTCAGTAACTCCTTCTCATGAGTTTACCTGGTTGCAATTTCTTTGCAGGGGGTAGTGTTCCCCCTTTAGGCTCACTGCTGCAGGACCTCCTTCAGTTTCTACCTGTTCTTGGTATCCTTCTATGGCAGGATCCCCACTTGTAGGCAGGCACCTTCATGGGTAGGATGCCTTTTAAAAAAAGCCCATATAGGGAGGAATATAAATGCTCTGGGTTTTCTTTGCCTTTTTTTTTCCCCCCTAAAAGGCATTAAGAACATATGTGCAAGTTTATTGGGCTGCTAATAGCCTGGCTGCTATAGCCTGGAAACATGGCTACCTCCCATCCCACAGCAAGCCATATTCTGAGCCCTTCCTGGGAATATGGGCCCTGGAGAGTCCAGCAGAGGGGCCACGAGCAGAGGTTCTGGTATCACACTGACCCAGGCTGGAGTTCTCTGTGTGTGACTTTGGGCAAATCACTTAACCTATTTCTCTGAGCCTTGGTTTTATCATCTGTTAAATGCGGATAGAAATACTACTGACCTCAGTAGGTTATGGTGAGAATTTAATAAGATTAATGCATATAGGGCATCTGGGTGGCCCAGTTGGTTAAGCATCTACCTTTGGCTCAGGTCATGATCCCATGATCCCAGGGTCCTGGGATAGAGCCCCGCCTCGGGCTCCCTGCTCATCGGGGAGCCTGCTTCTCCCTCTGCCCCTCCCCCTGCTCATGCTCTCTTTCTCTCTCTCTCGATCACTCTCTCTCAAACAAATAAAAATCTTTTAAAAAAAGATAATGCATATAAATTGTGTAGCATAGTGTCTTGCTCTTAACAAAGTGCTTGATACTTAATACTATTATCTAATGAGGGGTGCATTTAGAATATGCAAAAGATCACACCTTTGGATCCTACAAGGTAATGGTTATAACAAAATAAAATAAAGAGATATCCGTTAGAGGCAAGGAAATGACATAAAAATTCAGCCCTGGGGAACCGGAGTCAAGAGATCAGGCTGTCCTTGGGCAGGTTGCTTCTCTCCATGCCCTAGAAGCTATGGTTTTCATGGAGACAGCCTTAGTGCCTGCTTTTCGCACGAGGGGGAGTCGCTCCATGGAGTCCAGTAGGCAAAGCACTTTAATCATCTATGAAAACTATGCCAATCTGTGCACTTTTTTCTGTTGTGGCAAAACCCAATCTCTTGTGCCACAGAAGCTTAACTCATGGTTTCTTCCCAAACCCAGTCAGCCAGAGGACAAACACTGGCCTGCGTGAGTCAGTGGAAAAGTCCAGACGTTTGTCAAGTGGATAGCTATGGAGGTTGTCAGCTGTGATGAGTAAGTAGATCTTTTTTTTTTTTTTAAGATTATTTATTTATTTAGTTATTTGACAGACAGAGATCACAAGTAGGCAGAGAGGCAGGCAGAGAGAGAAGGAAGCAGGCTCGCTGCTGAGCAGAGAGCCCGATGTGGGGCTCGATCCCAGGACCCTGGGATCATGACCTGAGCCAAAGGCAGAGGCTGTAACCCACTGAGCCACCCAGGCACCCCCAGTAAGTAGATCTTACTAGCATCAAGCTTCCCTGAAAAGGAGCTGGCCCACAGGTATATTTCTTAAAACTGGGGGCAGTACATAACTTGTGGTCCATAAAACAAAACTGTAAAAAATTCTTTTGACTAATTCATTCCTATGTTAATTCACCCTCTCCTCTGACAGATCCAACGTCAGAGAAGCAGCTATAAATAACCAGGAGGGAGAATAGTTATCTGTAGATCCAGAAGCCTGAGACTTAATTTTGATGCCCTAATGGTGGGGGTGTAAATCGAAAGTCTTAACCTATAAAGTTACCGTGGTAGTTTTACCTCTAGGAATTTATTTAAGGGAAATTTATTTAAGAAAACGAATATTTACCTATAAGGATATTCAGCTCAGTGTGTAATAGCAAAGAACTGGAAACAACAGTTGGGGATGGTGAAATTAATGACAGACAAGCCATAACATAAAATACCATTAGTGGGAGCACCTGGGTGGCTTAGTGGGTTGTCTCTGCCTTCGCCTCAGGTCATGGTCTCAGGGTCCTGGGATCAAGCCCTGCATCAGGCTCTCTGCTTGGCGGGGAGCCTGCTTTCCCCTCTCTCTGTCTGCCTCTCTGCCTACTTGTGATCTCTCTCTCTCTCTCTCTAATAAATAAAATCTTTAAAAAAAATACCATTAGTGATCTAGGTATGTAGGTATATATACACAGAAACAGGTTCACAGTATATTGAGTTTAAAACATGAAAAATAAGAGCCAGGGAACAAAAGAATATGTATTGTTTATTATCATTACTATTTTTATGAAAATAAAACCCTCAAAACTCAGAGATTGAGGGCTTTCTTAGTACTTGCTCTAAGGACTTCAAAGATGTTGATTTGTTTAATCCTTACGCTGTTAGGCGCTGGTATTATCCCCATTTGACAGATGAAGAAATTAACATGCTGAAAGGCTGAAAAGCCAGCCAATATCATATGCTAGTGAGCTGCAGAGCTGAGACCGAGGGCAGGCTCTGGGGTCTGTGCTCTTCCTACCACACATTGCCTCTCGGTATGGAAAAAAGACTGGAAGGACATTCCCTCAAAACCTCGTCTCTGGGAGGTAAGACATGGAGTGATTTTTGTTGTTGTTGTTTTCGGGCTTGTTGTTGACCTGCCTTTTCTACGGTTAATACATGCACATATGTAAAAGACACACTCCAATAAAAAATGTTTAAGATAGAAGACCTTAACCGGACAAGTCTCTCTGAGCCTCAGTTTCTCCACCTATAGAATGGTAATAATGCTGATCCTGTAGAACTAATGCCAAGATTGAGTGTAATAATAGATGTGGAAAAACCCTATTGTAGATTTGGAATATGTTAAAAATGTGAGGTGTTGCAATGGAAGGCAGATTAAGAGAAAAATGTCTACAGGAATTCAGCGATTGTGAGAAAACACAGTGGGAGTTTGAGTCGGCTTCTTATCTCATTGGATTCTCTTTAGAGCCTTCCATGATTCCTAAAGATAGCGCGTCTCTTCTTCGTGCCATGAGTGTGAATAGTTGGGAGACAGGTATAGTCATGGTCTTAATAGAATTAGATGGCTCCCATGTTCCACTATTTTTTTCGGTGAGTATTAAGTGTTCCAGATTTCTTTTGGTTATCAATCTGGTTGCCAGCATGAACCTGTTTGGGTTGTTCTTCTCAAGGTTGCTGCCCATCTTTCTGTCCACACAGCTTTTGGCCTGAAGTACTGAGAGCTCAGACGTTGGAGTGGGCCAAGAAATGGAGAGCTTGGATCAACAGACTAGCAAGGAAACTGAGAGTAAACCCTGGGTGTCCACCTGGGTGATGAACACTTTAAAAAACTGATCTAACATAACTCTGGGTGCTCATTTTTTTGCTGGTTGTTTGGTATAATGACTACCTTTGAGGATTACAGAGGACAGACCCGGTCCTCTTCATACATACACTCCCACATCAGGGGATTACTCTTAGAAAAACTTAAGAGCCGTAGTTCTCAACACAGAGTGAGCTGTGTAGGGGAAGTGAAACCTTATTTCTACCTTCTTAAGGTCTCTGGCCTAAGAATTAAACTGATAGAAGACATTAACAGGAGAAAAGCACACAGATATATTTCTTTTTCTTTTTTTAAAGATTTAAAAAAAATTTTATTTATATAATATATATAATATAAAGATATTATTTTTTAAAGATTCCAGTTTATTTGACAGAGATCACAAGTAGGTGTAGAGGCAGGCAGAGAGAGGGGGGAAGCAGGCTCCCTGCTGAGCAGAGAGCCCGATGCGATGCGGGGCTTGATCCTAGGACCCTGAGATCATGACCTGAGCTGAAGGCAGAGGCTTTAACCCACTGAGCCACCCAGACGCCCCAAGCACACAGATATATTTCTAAATTTTAAGTGATAAGGACATGAAGACCCAAAGTAGTGGCAAAGCCTAAATGCTTTTATAATAGGTTGAACAAGAGATACAATTGTGGAAAAATAATTAAAATATGTGGGGAATCTAAAGGAAGGTAAGAGTTATTTTAATCAGATCTGTTTGTAGGGAATTCTCTTGGCCTCCGCCCCCATCTCTGATGGTAAGAATGTTTCTCTCCTCCTGATGTAGGAGGACATCTTTCACATGGGAAATGTTCTTTCTTGTTTTCAGGAAGAAAAAGGGAGGGGAGGTCAGAGTGACCTTTTGCACCTGCTGTTTTTCAAGTGTTTTTAGTTCAAAATAAGCCTTCTGCCACCATTTAGCTGGGGTTGGAGCACCCAAGCAGCCATCCTCAAAGATCCTGATTCTGGGGTGGCAGTCCATGCTTCAGAATCCTTTAAAGGTCCCGGAGGTTGAGAAGCCCTGGGTCAGAGTCACAGGAAGTGTGGGAGTTTAGCATTGACTTCCTGTACCCCATTTAGTGATTACACCGAATAGGCTGTAATGGCGGAGGACTGATTTGCAAAGGCTTGGGAATGTATGAGCAACTGGGGAACGCGCGGCAGATGCTTCCCCAGGAAACACATTGAGGGTGTGTTGGAGGGGGTGTGTGTGTGTTTCGATATCAGTCTGGCAACAAGATTAGAGCCGCAAGGCACATCAAAACATCAGACAGGTGTTCTACTTTGCTTTCTTGGCAAGTTCCGAGAACTTGCTTCTCCTAACTGAAATTAGCCAGCAACTGACGCGCCTGCCAGCATTCAAAGTTGTACTCTGAATTCACAGATCAATAACCAAACCAGCTGGAGTTAGACAAACTGGGAGGTGCATGATCCAATAACCAAACCAGTCTGAGTTAGACAAACTGGGAGGTGCGTGATCCAGCCTGAAAGCCAGTGGGTCCGACTAAAGAGACATGCTTGAAAGATGTGGCAAACCTGTGTGATTGCCTCACTACCTTGCCACTCGTGGGGTTTAAAGTACAACGAGTATCAGCCTGCAACTTGCCAATCCTGCAAAGCCAGGTATTTGTACTTACACATTGTACTTACACTGTACTTACACATTAGGTAGGTAAACTTGATGTAAAAGATTCTGTTGATTTTGGCTCCCACTGGTATGTAATTCAAAATGCATCCTCCTGGGAGAGAATTTTAGGGAGTGTGCAAATCCCTTTCCTTTCCCCCTCCATTCCAGGGAGGCCGGGTTCAGTGTTTGTAACCCGAACTCTGTAGCAATGTTAGCAGGTTCATTTTTGTGTTGACAATTGGCATTGTCTGACCTTGACTCTCAGGGGAAGAACTGAGGAAATGAATCTCTCCAGACACCCCGCTTTCTTCTCCGATAAATTGTCAAGGGAAGAGCCTTTGAGTTCTTTTATGGCTGGGATGGAGCCTCTTTCACTGCTGTAGCCCCAGGGCTTGGCAGAGTGCCTGCGTCAAAGAAGGCACCAGATAAATCTTGGTTAAATAAATGTTTTGTATTAAACACCCACACATATATTATGAGTTTGGCTCCCAGCATGGGTAGCTGATTTATATCCTGAGAGCTGTTTCTTTGTATCACCACTTTCCTTTTTGAACTGAGAACCACTAATTGCATTGTGTTGGTGGCCCTGACTTTACAGACCGGCAGGGAGGGGCTAGGCAGAGGCTGCATCAGACGTCCTGAAGAGGGTGTGTTTTTGGCCTCTGCTGCCCAGTTCTGAGTGTTACCAGCGCTTGGTAAATATTAATGAAGGTTGAGGCTGGAGCTGTATTGGGAGGCTGCTGGGAGTCTGGGACATAGTAAAGGCTTTAAGAGGGCTCTCCTGAGAGCAGCCAGACTCTGACCCGGCAGAAACGGAGGTTTCATACCGCCCTAGCAGCTCTGCCAGTCCCGTCTACAGCCATTCAGCGTGGGCTCTGGGCAGAGCACCTTTCAGGCACTGGGGAAGACAGAGGGGACTCAGACACAAATGCTTCAGGGGGACACAGAGCATGGGCTCTGAAGACTTAGCTTGTAGCTCTCAGCTTTAAATTTTATGGGCCTCACATTTTTCATCTGCACAGTAGAGATCAAAACTGCACCTACCCCATCATTGGTGCAGATCAGCAAAAAACAATGTGGTACAGGGAAGGGGAAGGCAGAGAAAGTACCCACTATGTTGTGTGTGTTGATAACTGCCCAAAATACTACCTGTGTAAACACAGGTAAGAATCAGAGAGCAGGGTGACTGAATTCTGTAATACAATTTGGAGCCAGTGAAGTGGGTTCTGTTTGTTTGTTGTTTTTGTTTTTTGTTTTGGGTGCCTGTGTGGCTCAGTCTGTTAAGTGTAGGCCTCCTGATTTGGGCTCAGATCATGATCTCAGGGTCGTGAGATCGAGCCCTGTATCAGGCTCACACTGGGTGTGGAGGCTGCTCTTCAGTTTCTCTCTCCCTCTCCACCACCCCCTCTAAAATAAATAAATAGTAACACAATCAAATTGGTGTAGTGAAGAAGGAGGTTGGGGAGGGAGTCTGGTGGAGATGAATTTGACTGATATTTGGATGGTATGAATAAAAAAGAATTAGACCTACCAAATGGGAGAAGATATTTGCAAACGACATATCAGATAAAGGGCTAGGGTCCAAGATCTAGAAAAAACTTACCAAACTCAACACCCTAAAAACAAATAATCTAGTTCAAAAATGGACAGAAGACAAGAACAGACATTTCTCCAAAGAGGACATACAAATGGCCATCAAACACATGACAAAATGCTCAGTATCACTCAGCAGCATGGAAATACAAATCAAAACCACAATGAGATACCACCTCACACTGATCAGAATGGCTAAAATTAACAAGTCAGGAAACAACAAATGTTGGTGAGGATGCGGAGAAAGAGGAACCCTCTTACCCTGCCCGTGGTAACGCAAGCTGGTGCAGCCACTTTGGAGAACAGTGTGGAGATTCCTTAAGAAGTTAAAAATAGGGGCGCCTGGGTAGCTCAGAGGGTTGAAGCCTCTGCCTTTGGCTCAGGTCATGATTTCAGAGTCCTGAGATCGAGCCCCACGTAGGGCTTTCTATCCAGCAGGGAGCCTGCCTCCCCTCTCTCTCTGCCTGCCTCTCTGACTACTTGTCGTTTCTGTCAAATAAATAAATAAAATCTTTAAAAAAAAAGAAGTTAAAAATAAAGATACCATATGACTCAGCAATTGCACTACTAGATACCACAAAGATATAAATGTAGTGATCTGAAGGGGCACGTGCACCCCAATGTTTACAGCAGCAACGTCCCCGATAGCCAAACTGTGGAAAGGGTCCAGATACCCAGTGACAGATGAATGGTAAGAAGATGTGGGGGTGTGTGTGTGTGTGATGAAATATTACTCAGCCATCAAAAAGGATAAACTCTTGCCATTTACGTCGTTGTAGGTGGAACTAGAGGGTATTATGCTGAGCAAAATAAGTCAATCAGGAAAGACAATTTCATATGATTTCATTCATACGTGGAATATAAGAAACAGCACAGAGGATCATAGGGGAAGGGAGGGAAAACTGAATAGGAAGAAATCAGAGAGGGAGGCAAACCATGGGAGACTCTTAACTATAGGAAACCAACAGGGTTGTTGGAGGGGAGGTTGCGGGGGGGAATGGGGCAACTGGGTGATGGGTATTCAGGAGGTCATGTGACATGAAGAGCACTGGATGTTATATGAAACTGATGAATAACAACTCTGCATATAAACTAATGAGGAACTATATGTTGGCTAATTGAATTTGAGTAAAAAGAAACATTTAGAGATATAAAATACACTTTCATACAAGTATCCAACCAGATAGAATATGTAAAATGCAGTGATAAACACTTGGCACTTCATAAATCTTTGCTATTAAAAAAAGAATTAGAAAAAAAGTGCTCAGACTGAAACCACACCATTTTATTAAAAAAAAAAATCATAGTAAGGGTCTTTTCCGAAGTTAAAGTCTTGAACTCATTAATTAAATACAGCCTGGCTACTATCTGATGTCTAAGCCAGCTTCTGGAGTTTTAGGAAACAGATCACATTTTCAGTAAGCTAGCAGGTGCTTATTATACACATCTTATTTGACTATAATATGATTAGCACCAGAAAGCCCCATGCTCAAAAATATATCTTCTATATATTTCACCAAATTAATTTGATTAACAAACTTCTCTTTTAGAATTCAGTCGCTTAAGGAAGTGTTTTTTGTTTTTTTTTAAGAAAACGTAAGGTCCGTGGCCAGAAAGACAGAGGTGGGGGATGATGGAAGCAAAAAAACCTGCAGGTTAAATAACGAATTATGTGGGACCTATAAACCGTATATATAAATTCCGCAGTGAACACGTTCCACGTTCACAGACTTGGGCGTTCTCTTTTCAAACACTCATTTTGGGTCGCTTATCCATTTACCTCAAAGAAGTCCTTTTCCTCTTCTCTCCACCTCGCCGGCATCATCCACGGAGCTACAGCTTTACTCCTCCTCCCCACTTACAACTGGGCGGAAAGGGGAATCAGGGAGCCCCGGTTCTTTCAACAAACTTTTCTTGCGCACTTACAATGTACGAGACATTGTATTCAGAAAAATAAAACCCGGCCTCACCCCTTGAGGGTGTGGTGGTCCTGGTGGGGAAGAGGGGTGACAAATAGGGACACCAGCAGTTACCAGGCGAGACGATGAAGGGCTCTCACTATAGTTAAGGACCCGTGGGGACACAGCGGGGACTGACTGACTTGATCCGCGCATGTGTGGGAAACGCCTTCACAGGGGAGGCCACTTCGTAAAGTTTTGGGGCTGGGGTCGGGGACACGAGAGGGAACCGCAAGCTTTGGGGATTGCAAAGAAGTTCTCGCGACCGAGGAGAAGGAGAGGAGCGTCAGGAGCAAAGTGCGCAGAGGCCAGGCCTCGGGAGGCAACTTTGGCGCACATCTTTCGGCTTTAAAAACTGGTCACGTGGCCCAGCGAACCCAAGTCGGGAACCGAGGCCGCTTCGGTAAAGCCCCCGGGGGGCTGGGGACCAGTCGGGGTCTCTCAGTGCCGCAGGACCCGCGCGCCGAGCGCCCGGGCTGACGCCCCTTCCCGGGCGCCGAGCGCGCGTGGCCAAGACGTGACCCGGGGGTCGCGGGCGCCGCCGCACCCAGCGGGGCCGGGGGCAGCGGGGCGGGCGCAGCGGGGCGGGCGCGTCCGGGGACCGGCCCGCGGAGGGCACGACCGCAGCAGTTGTTCCCGACATGCTCCTCTCGGGGAGGATTTCAAACCCCGGGCCACAAGCTCGCCTCCCTCGTCCCCGCCGGCCCCAGCAACAGGCGGTGGCGCGCGTATCATTGGCCGGGCGGCGCGTCGGCCGCTGTTGATTGGCCGCCGTGCCTCTCGGCCCCGCTTCGGCGCTCGTCGCCACCTCCATTTTGTCGGTAGAGGCGGAAGGAGGAGGTCGGGTCGGGAGGCAGAGGTGGTCAGCTGCTAGCTCCTCGGTGCCCGTGGGCTTTGTTCGTTCCGTGCCTCGTCTCTCCCTGGAAAGGGAGGGGGGCTTCGACGCCGAGCAGGAGCCGCCGCCGTCCGAGTTTGAAGTCGGTGAGTGGCAGCGGCGCCGCGGGAGCGGCCATGTTGGCGGCCGCACTCCCCATTGTTGGGGGAAGGAGGCGAAGGGAGGCGAGATCCCGGAAACCGCGTCGGGCGCGGGGGGCCGGGGAGCACCCCGGCCGGGCTCGAGAACGGTGGTCTTTTCGGAAGCCAGGCCCCGTCAGAAGACCCGAACTTTCTGGGCTCGCGCGGTGAATGACTCAGGGGCTGTTAAAATAAGTGTGCAAGGCCCTTAACCCTTCCAAAAAAGAGGGCGTATTTGTTGGTAATTGATTTCTTGGGATAGTAAATGAAACCTGGGATATATAATGCTCACTATAAAGAGGCATTCTTGGGTATATTTTAGATGAAAATCGGCTTAGGTTATGGCCTGTGAAAACTTCAAAATGGGGAGGAGTTGAGAGTTCATAACTAAAGGAGACACTTTCTATGACGTAGACGTGTTGGGAGAGAAGCTTTTCGAAAAAGGATACGTGCCGTGTCGCAAGATGGGAAATTTCGAAAAAGATTTTTTAAAACGTCTCTTTAGGAAACTCGTTTTTAGCCCGTTTCTTGGGATGGCTGTAAAAGCTAATGGTCCCCCGGTTTGAACGTTTTAGTGACAAAATCCGTGTGAGCCTTTGAAAACTTCCCCCGGGGAAAAAAAGGAACTCGTTGTGGCACTTGGACTCCCGTTCCACCGCCCCCATTCCTGGATCGCAAGGCCGAGAAAAGTTCTTAAAGACGACAGTTACCAGATTATTTTCCATCTTACTTATTAGTTCAGGAAGTAGCTATTCTTAACTGTATTTCTGTAGTAAATATAAGCGATCACTTTCCCCGTGTTTTTTGAAGTAATGAAGTAATCTTTACTTTTCTAGCTAGGACTTCTCTCAAACTTGTGTGCTGAGGAGACTCAGATGTTGGCCTCAGCTCCTAGGCTGAACTCAGCAGATCGGCCCATGAAAACTTCTGTATTGAGACAAAGGAAAGGATCCAGCAGAAAGCAACATCTATTATCCTGGGCTTGGCAGCAAGGAAGGGGACAGGTAGTGGAAATCCTGCAATCCGAGAAACAGACTGAAAGGTATAAAATTATTTTTATAATTTTATAAGGATGTCTTATCCTTTTAACCTTAACCAATTGTCTTTATTTTTCACGTGATTAATCACATTTGCAGATAAGCTTTCTTAAGAAGGTAATAAAGGCTATGCACATAATTAAGTGTGAACATACGGTGAAGTTATTAAAGCAGTTGGATAGCAGTTTTGAGTCTTTCCAAAATGATTTCTGGAGTTACAAGTTGGGGCTACAGAACTTTCTTAAATTTTTTAACTTTTCTTACTGGGATTTTGCTGAGTATTTTATTTCCATTTACTTGTAGGTGACAAAGAAGCTGAAGATGGGTGGTGGAGAGAGGTACAACATTCCAGCCCCTCAATCAAGAAACGTTAGTAAGAACCAGCAACAGCTTAATAGACAGAAGACCAAGGATCAGAATTCCCAAATGAAGATTGTTCATAAGAAAAAAGAAAGAGGACATACTTACACCTCATCAGCAGCTGCACGGCAGGCCATGCAAAATGGGGGGAAGAACAAAAATTTTCCAAATAATCAAAACTGGAACTCTGGCTTATCAAGTCCTAGCTTACTTTTTAAGTCTCAAACTAATCAGAACTATGCTGGAGCCAAGTTTAGTGAGCCACCATCACCAAGTGTTCTTCCTAAACCACCAAGCCACTGGGTTCCAGTCTCCTTTAATCCTTCTGATAAGGAGATAATGACATTTCAACTTAAAACCTTACTTAAAGTACAGGTATAAAATAAGATAAAATACTAATGTTTAAATTTAGTTATATTTCAAGGTAGTTGTCCATTGTTTCAGGCCAAATTCACTAGGGAATTAATCTATTTGTAAAACTGCTCATGTAGAAAATACAATTAGACTTCATCTTATCTATTTTACATGCGGTGTGCACTGTGACATAATGGTAGTATCAGTGCAACTTAAAATTAAATTATTGATAATTGTACATTGATACTGTGTTCTCAACTGCGTAACTCTTAAACCTGTCAAGTTCAGATTTGGGGAATGGTAATCAACTTTTCCTGTTTGTTGGGCAGAAATAACTAAGAGTATCAGATTTACTTGTTGAAAGCTAGTCAATCTGCTTATGAGCATCCAAGTTGAAACACGTGGAAGGATTGAAAGGTAGTTGAATATTTGACAGTTTGAAGTCCTAGAAACATCCAAACCAGTAATATGCCAACAACCTGATGCACTGCCAAAAAATGTGAATTTTTCTTAGCGAATAGTTGCATTTTAGTGAACTGTATGCTGGTGAATGTGGAAAGGGCACTTGAGGCTTTCCAATTTAGAATGAGACCATATACCCAGTGGCCATTTCTTTCATGCAGTAGGTCTAACTAATGCACCAAAACCCGTTTTTACAGAAACCGTATTTGGTGGTTACTGCGTAGCTTTCAGAATACATTTTTATACTATAGCACTGCATAAGCTATGCTGACAGTGATCTGGTCTCAAAATCCTTCCCTATAAAACTTACTTAAAAGTGGGGAGCTGTATAATGTGAAAGTTTTAAGTACCTAGGAAAGAGCCATGTAAATATATGTAATAAACTTGTAGCATATGTAAAGTTTTGTTGGCATTTATCCTACAGAAATAGAGTATTTTAGTATGAATTTGCTGAATGTAAGACCATGGACTCTTTTATACTATGGCCTGATTTTAAAGGTCCAAAATAATTTGTTTTTAAAGTTTGCCCTTGTGCTAAAGTGCCAGTGTATGTATAATTGATCTAGTTGTAAACTATATTTCAAAGTAAATTCTAGTGTAATAAGTTTTATATAACTGTAAAGGTTTTAAGCTGCTAAAACACTCCTATTTTTAAGAGATGTGAAATGCAGTATGGGACTGTTTAATTTTTTCTTCCTTAAGCCCAAAGATTAACTATTAAAGGGTCCCTCCAACCTTAAAGATTCATCCTGGCATTCAATAACTTTTGTAATCTATAACAAATATAGTTTAGTGTTTGTCAGTATATATATTTTTTGTTACTAGTCTAAGTGCAACCCAGGGGACCATTTATGCAAAAGATGTAATTTCTTGCGTAATAACCTTGATAACACGTTTTACCTAAATATAACAGCTAACACAGTAAATTACAAATGTGTGTGGGAGAGTCAATTTAAAATTTGATTGTAAGTGCCCTATTCCAATTAGGTAACTTTTTGACCTTTTAAAGCAGAAGGGCCAAGCTGTAGTTCTCCAATGAACTGAGATGAGGTGATACTGCTCCAAGTCAAATAATGCTAACCTAAATTCAAGTTTACATAGTACTTAATGTACATATGTGAATTTAGCATGAAATTAAAAAATAAAACTGCTTCTTTCCCCCCCAGTGGCTAAATTGTATTTCATAAAAAAATTGTTATGACTATCTTTAACATTTACTCTTAGAATGCATGTAAGTTAATCCAACTGAAAAATGGAAGGACATTTGGTTTTTAAGAGGCAACGAATGTGCTGACGGACATACTGTATTATGACCCACCCACCCCCAGCAGATTTAACTGTAAAAGGCCACAGAATACTTCACGGAAACTAAGCTTCTGATTCATTATCAGGTCAAATACAGCAGGACTAATTACCTGCCTTTCCTCTTCTTCGTTTTAAGGTGACAGGTTTATAGAAAACAAAAATTCCTCCCAAGTTGTAAGACCCTTGCAATTTGTCTGCTATATATTAAAGCATAATTTACACCAGGGATCTTTGGGAGGTGGGGGAAGGCATCACCAGAGCCACATTTGCAAAGTGAGAGGGGTAGCTTCAACTGGTTCAATAGGTGAACTCCAGGGCAAGGCCATTACTTTATCATGCAAATCAGAAGGTAACTAATTTGGAGAAAATAAAAATTTGAGTCCTCATTTTTCTTCCTGTTCCATTCCCAGTGTAAAGTCTATGAACAATGCCAAGGATTGTTATGTTATTTAACTGCACTGGAATTTTACTGGATTTAATAGTTTGCAGCCCAGGCATGTTAGTTTTGGACTTCTTAACGTATGAGGTTTTTGGTTTGGGATTGACTCACTGTGACCAGTGTTCAGACTTGAGGATGGAGTACCAAAGGCTTTTACCTAACCATAAAGTTTTCAATAGCTAAGGATAACTATCAGATCAACATCTCATTCCTCAACAACTAATAAGTTTTGGTTAGTCTACAGGATTGTCCCAAACTTTTTAACTTGTGAGAACCAAAAAGTTACTAAAGGGAACCAACCTCTATCTCTAAGGCTGAAGTCAGCCACAGCGTAAGCCTTCAGTCAGTGTTAGAATTTTGTCATTATCTTTGTGATGGCAGTGTAGAGTATGGTGGGAGTCTGGGTACATCACCTATCCTTACACTTAATTTCTGGCTAAGTTCTATTCTTCCCCAAAGCAAGCACAAAGGGTTTTGGGTTAAGTTTTCTAGTTTCTTTAATTGCATTCTCACTGGCAGTTACTCTGTAAAACAGGAGGAAGAGAACATCTCTAAAGCCTCTTACACAAATGAGGAAAGCCTACCCAGCCATAAACATGGAAGGCAGAGCTAAACCTAAGGAAAAACAAAACCAAGAAAACAAAACAAAACAAAAAAAAAACCCAAATTTTTTGGCTCCTAGACCAGTTTATTTCACTCTAGCATTCAAAGAGATGGGATCTACAAAATACTAGACACAAAGGCTTTTTACTTCATTACAAACTACTCTGTCAGTTATCAATGAAAGGAATTTACATGCCTTGCTTTTTATTCCAAACAGAGAGTCCCGACTTCAATAGGGTGAAAACAACTGTTAGGAATACATAAACACAATGCAATAAACATAACCAACACTGTTGGGGGCGGGGTGGGCAGAGGAAAAAGAAACCAAGAGAAGGAAACTTTTCTGTAGCAACTACTGACATCTTAACAGATGTCAGTAGTTGAATGACAACACATAGGCTGCTTACTTCATTTATCAATGAGAGCAGTTTACTCCTAAAAAGCTCTGACCTCCTGGTAGAAATGCCGTTAAGATATTCCTTAGCTGTCACTGTGCTGTCTTAAGTCATAGCCTCCCTTTTTCAAAGTATCTCAGGATTTTGTAAACAAGAATATGGTCGAAACCCAATACAAGATTGAAATTTGGAAAGCCAGGATAGAGAGCCTGAGTCACAATAGCTGTGACATCTCGTGTTGTATTTAACCTCTTTTTCATCCAGAAAGATTACAAACAAAATATTTTTTGATACTAAATCTTTTTTCATTATTCTATTAATTCTTCCTTCCATGTGAACTCTATATTCCATTATATTACTTTTATTGTTATAAAAAATTTCCCATTTTATTTAAAAAAAAAAGGGGGCACAAAATAGTAAAGAGGAACCATCAAATGAAAAAACCATGAACTCTATCTAACCTGGGATCTGCCACTTAATTGCTGTGATGTTAAGCAAGTTTGAAAACTTTTTTTTAACCAAATGGGGGTTAAAATACCTCCCTTTCTTATTTCCCCAGTTATGTGTATTCTGCAATATTTTCAAAAAAATTTTTTTATAAATTAAAGGCTTCAACACTTCCATATTTTTAGATGAATAACTTTACATAAAAGGCTTAAAATATGCGGCAGAAATTTGACAAAAATCAAATGTGAGTGATGGAAGAATCAACATATAAACAAACTTCATATCCTAATAAGGAACTAAGGAATCCAAAACATTTGTGATACTATAAAAGTTATTTATTCACTATACACAGAACATGTCCCCTATAAAATGTACATGTAAATCACTAAAAAGTATAATCTGGTGAACATTTTCTCAATTACAGAACATACTAAATCAGCTGGGATAACAGCTCTCTGTCTGCCTCAAAATAATCTTATTATAGCACCCAGAGTCTCCTTTATATCTATTGCAAAGTTAAATACTTATTTTGGGGATTATTTCCTAATATGTGTTTGAGGAGGCAGAGTTAACAATTTAATATGACTCTAGTATATTACAGTCACTGCACAATAAATCAGTTTATTACAGATTAAAACATTTTTTCATTATTTGTATTAATGGGATGCAAACAGAAATACTGGATACTTTTAAATGGCAGATAACCACAAAAATGATCTTTGATAGTATTCTGGGTTTTATAATTACATTAAGATACGAATGGTGTAAAAGAGTTACGAATACACCTCAAACAATGAGGCCACACTGTAATGATTCACTAGATTGTGCTCAGTAGACATTTATTAAGTGAATTTTCTCCCCAATTACCCAGTACAATTTTTGTCCACAGTAAGGGCTCTCAGTAAATCAATGTTTGCTGAATATACTGACTTAGGACCGAGGTGAGAAGAGATGGACCCTCTTAGCTAGACGTCAAGTATTATAATCGGAATTTATCTGGGAGAGTGTAAGGAAGATGTAAACTGCACATGGCATTCAAGTAAGTAAACTCAGATGCCAACAAAGCAAATCATTAAGCAGAAAAACACTGGCACTGGAATAAACAACGGCAAGATTTGCCAATAGCAAAAATGGAACTGACTTTAAGAGATAACCAAGAAAAAGTTTATATTGGACCATACCTTTTCTCACCCAATTCAGTTTGAGACAGACCAATAGAGGCACTGTAAGAGACTATGGCTGTCTTCCTTGATATTCAGACATCCTAGTTTCCAGTAATTTATTACGGACCTGTTACCCATGAATCAATATAAACCTATTCAGATTTAGGGATTAGTTTTCCACAAGTACAAAGTTGAATTTCCTTTTATTTGTCCTAAAATGCTTACTTTCAAACTTGAAGGGACTTCAATTATTCCATGTAGTTTCGATAACATTCTTTTATCTTTTCAGACCAGAGTCAAAATATTCGTACAGTATTCATACTGCAGCACCTTCCACCCACCCTTTGGTCGCTTGAACTGCCCTTCTTTGGTTCTTTTTCCGCTTTCTCAGATCTTTCTTGAAGTGTAGTAAGCAGAACTGTACTGGGTATTCCAGCTGCAGTTTGGTCTTAAATAAAAGAAGGATGTTTGTCAGTTTGGTTTTCTTTATTCTTCTCTGTGGTATACAGGATTTTGTTAGTTGAACTGGATGTAGCAGCTTACTGGGCCAAATTTTCAAGAGAATAGTACAATAGTTCCCAGGTCTTTTCCCTGGGTTGTAAACTTAACAGCTCATACTCTATGTAGCACCTTTCCTTTCTCACTGAAGCATTATCTGTCATTTTTCTTCTTGCTTACTTGGCTTCAAAACAAAACAAAACAAAACAAAATGCAGAGATCTTAAGTAAAAGAGAGGTGAAGTGTCAGTCTTCACTTGAGTCTTCATATGATCTGCTCTAATACTGACAACAGTGCCAGACACATAGCAGATATCCACAGCTGTGAACTATGTAGCCCAAAATTAAAGCACTGTGTAAGGATCCTCATCAAGTATGAACAGGATCCTAACTATCATGGTTCAACTATAATTTGGTCCTTTCGAAGTGGTTAGGTATGTCACTTTAGAAATAACTATAAAGTTCTCAAAAAAACAGGGTGAGTCATATTAAGTGACATAAGTATAAAAATGAAATCATCAGGCCTTCTGTTTCTACACAAAGACTGAGAGCAATTTCAATGGGCTATCTCCTCAGTATACTTTCATCAAAACACAGTTCATTAAAAAAAAAAAAAAAAAAAAATCAATAAGGACCAGGCCTGAGCTCAAATTTTAGATCTGCCTTTTATAGCCTTTTCTTTATGCCTCAATATCCTCACCTATGATATGGGGTAAACCAAAGTATCTCTCTCCTAGGGTTTTGTGAAAAGTAAACAAGTTAACACATTAAGTTTTAGGACTGTGTCTGGCACATCATAAATACTAAGTATCAGCTATAATTGTTGTCATTATAAAGCAGCTAGAATTCAAACCATAAAATACCTAAACCAGTTCCCCGAAGTGGTTATCACTTAGTATATTAAACTGCTCACTGACATTCAATTCAAAAGTATTTTAAATCAAGCCATAAATATAAGGCCCAATTCATCTTGTTTAGGACGGGAAGAGCAGAATTATTGGTCCATCCAATAATGAAAATATAAACTTACAATTAGCGGACTCAAATTTCATTTTAATACTTATCTTAATTCTACCAGTAATTTCTATGTTATTTAACCCCAAGGGGCTTAATAAGCAATCATGAAACAACTCTGACATCACATAAGGAATTTTAGAGTAGTATATAAAAGATGTACCTTTCTGGCAAGTTCTATCATTTCCAAAGAAAAGTTGTGCCTAGTGCAACACTAATTAAAAATATTCCTAAATCTACAAAGAATTGTTTCCATTGTTATTTTAGAATCTCATCCAAAACTATAATAATTCCAGTTAATCATTATTTCCTTCATTTTGTTTTTATTATAGCATGTTTGCTTAATTTACAGCAAGCAGAAAATAAGCTGGGTCTTGTTTTGATCCAAACATTGATGTTTTAAAGGTTGTACACAATATTTGTTAAAAAGAACATATAAAAATACCTTTTTAGAAGCTTCTATAAGAAAGAAAATACAAAGTTTAACCCCACAACTTTCCTCTTTGCTAGAACTGCAAACTACTGCTACAGTTTTAAATAGACTTTTTGTTGTTTAAACTATACATCCAGGAAAATCTAAAAAATTAAAGAAACGTGCATATAAATGATTGCATAGCAGAACATGAACATTAACTGCAAACAGTAAAGAAATGAAAGTTAGAAATACTATCAAATATACAAAGGTTCTAGAATCAATCCTTTAAACACATTCCACAAACAGTATTTAAAAACCATCTTTTTTGTTCTTTACAGGCAAGGCCTATATTACTAAAACCAAAATTGGAAAAAAGTAATCCTCTAAAAGGAATCGTTTCCCCACAATATTTCTTACTTATACCTGCAAGCAAGCAATCTAAAATTTTTAAAGATGCTAGCTTTTATTCTGAAATGAGATTGGACAAGTCCCTTTTATTGCCCCCCCTCAACGATCTCTCAGAGAAATGCTAGAAATTATAAACGGTTAGGGTCTTGTTTTCTTTTTTAGCTGGGTACTGCCAGGTACTACATTGATAATCAATCAAACTCAGAGATGGGACTCTTTAAAATTCTTTTTCCAAAATATTTTAAATTTCATGGCACCACAGAATCACCTAGAATGGGAGTGTTCTCTTTCAACTTGCCTCACATGAAATAAGCTGACGTGTGAAGAACAAGCCTCCTTCATAAAGTGGAAGGCAAATTTTGATACAAATGCACAGACGAGTGCTATAAGCATCAAAATTCAGTTTACACTAACTACACACATATGCATAAAATCTACTCTGAAACAATTTACTTGCTGTTTTTTAACAGCAGTAAGAAAACTAAGCAGTATCACCAACAATGCTCCTTGAAGTTGAGAGTAACTACTTGAGAGCATTTTTTTCCCTTAAAATTATTTCTGCCATTATTGACCTGCTTAAATTTTAAGGTGAGTTCTTCTGATGTTTATATGTTTCAAATCTTCACAGAAACCAGAAAAAAGGAGTGAAGGCTCCATGTTTCAGTCAAAAACTCAATCTTCCCACAAATGCTACCTAACCCAGTTGGCATCATTCCCCAAGACGGTGGGGTTAACAAAAGAACTATTCCACGCTCTGTCATAAATTAACTATTATCACGGGCCTAGACATCTTAACAAGACAAAAAGGTCCACCCTGAACCTAAATGTGTCTGATCAGTCAGTGTGGTACTGTGGCTACAACTTCACTTTTGTATCATTCTATCTTATTAGCAAGCTACATTTCTAGGTTAACAGTTCTACCAAATATGGATATGAAAGTTTATTTTTAATAAGACAATGTTGCAAATTATGGTCAACCAACATCTTTTCACCAATACTTCAAGCATAAAAAATGAGAATCTTTACAAAAATATACAGAGACACCACAAATTGGTAGCTGCCCGTAACATTAAACAAACTGGACTCTTAAGAGTGTCTTCTCAACAGCATATCATTTTAATTATAACCATTTGCCTGGTACAGGGAAAACTGACAAGTGTTTTTTAAGCATCATTGCAACATTGTATTCCTGATAATTTAAGTAAACCAAACTATGAGTAAATGAATGATACATGCCTAAAAATATCAAGGTTTATACTATCAGTGGCCACTGGACTTAGGACTAGTCCAAGACCTTGATCTAGATTTTGACCTAGACCTAGATTGTGATCTTGACTGAGATTTGGATCTAGGTGGTTCTTTTTTCCTTGATTCCTTTTCATATCTTGAGCCAGACTTATAATGTGTTTTGGAATCTGTTTTAGAGGTGCCTCTAGTTTTGGTGTGAGATGCAGACCTAGAACGTGATTTAGCCTTCATTTCTTTCTTGGGCTGGGACTTGGACCGTGATCTTGAATTGGATTTAGATCTTGAAAAAGATCGATTTCGGTGTTTGAATCTTTCAAAACAGAGGAGAGATACAATTAGAGTAAAAATTAGATTCTATATTAATCAAATTTGTTATTTTTAGAGCAAAAGTTCACTCTGAAATTGAAAAACATAGAAGTCTTTTTCAAAGCAAAGTTATTTACCTATCATTGTCGGAATGGCTTCTGCTACGCCGTGGTCTTCCAGCCGGTCTACTGCTAAAAAGTACATCAGAAAGAGCAAACAGTGACAAATGTCTATTTACAGTCTTCTAAAGTTTCTAATTAAAAAAAAAAACAAACGTGAGCCATTAAACTTTTTAAATGAAGCACTAAAATATTTTTAGTTTCAATGAAGCATACAATGTATATAATTAAAGTGTACAGAAAGATAAAATTAAATGCTAACAAACATTTATCTTTTCTGACAGATTACTGTACTACACATCACACTTACTTTCTAGGACTATAAGATCTTCTATAGTTGTAATCAAAGGACCGGCTTCTTGATCTTCTTCTTTCATAACTCCGGCTTCTAGAACGTCTGTATCTGTCATAATCATCATAGCGTGAAGAGCTGTACACATTCCTCCCTTCCTTGGCTTTCATTTGATTTGGAGCTAATGATATACATAGAACAAATGTTTAGAAACATTAAAACCTAGTATTTTAAGTCTTTAAATTACAGGAAAAATTTCTGTATTTTCTTCCCTTACACCCCCAAATTGCGTCAAGGTTAATTGTGACTATTAGTCTCGGAAAGGGTATTTGTTTTTTAGGGTGTCTATCAGAATACTGTTTTCTGTTAAAAATGATACTCTCAATTACCTTCCCAACTATTTTTTGTCAGAGACTCTTTCACCATCTAGCTTGTTGTCCAAAACTATGCCAATTATTTCAACATTAAAAAAATTCACATTTTTAAGATTTCCAAATTAAAACATGAACCACTGAACCATATGCTAATTTGGAATTATTCTGTGTGGTTTTCATTTATTAGGAACATAATTAACAATGACAAAACACTTACTGGTGGCCTCCGAACAGTATTTTAGTATTAAAATGCAGGGCTATATGGTTAAACGGTTCTGAGAGATCACAATAAAAGTGGAAAAGAGCACTTACTGGATGCCTTAGACATACCTGCATCCCTGGACAGTCCTGAATTCCTGTTAACTTACTCAAGTCTATGAAGTGATACTGGAAGTTTGCATGTTTATATAAATACCACAGCAAATACCCAAGAACCAGAGAATTACTGGCAGCTAGTGTCAACCTCTATGCTGCTCCTCTCTTCAGCAGCTATTTTCATCTCTTTTAGTATCTTGCCCAAGGTAACAAAATGGTTGAGCCCCAGCCTACCTGACTCCAAAGCCTATACTCCCTCATCATTAGTATGTGGCTAACACCTGGTGTTCACCCACATAATAAAAACCAGACTAATATAAAACCAATTCTCGGTTTAGCCTGTAATCTTTCTCAGGTTAATTCTATCTGTTCATTTCCACAGTCAAGCAGTCAAATACCCAATTATAACTTGAAGATCTTTTATAAAGAGAAATGGCTGAAAAGACCCAACAGTTTCCAAATTATTTCCCTTTTAATTCCACCCCCAATTACTAAAAACATGGCACAGCAGACTGTATCAATCCACATTCTTGTAAGTCCAAACACATTTCAGGCATTCTTATGTTCACATTCTAACTTTTGCAAAGTATGTGAGAACTCTTTCTAGATTTTGAACAGATAGACAAATTGCGAATACTTCCAAAAAGAGGTATCAATGCACTGTTTAAAAATGACGTACTATATATAAACATGTATTAAGCATGAGGGTACTTACTCTTCCGATCCCCCTGTGCAAACTGTATTTCAATTTGGCGTCCGCAAATCCATTTTCTGTCCAAATTATGTAAAGCGTCTTCGGCATCACGAACATCCTCAAATGTGCTAAATGTTAAGGGGCTTGGGAAGTTTTGCATACTTTGATAACAAATGAACGTTTGGTTGGGAGGTCTGGAACAATTCACAGTCTCTCATTATTCTAGAAAATCATCCAGACCTCACTTACGCAGGTTGGTTGATTCAGCTATAGACACTTCACAGCATTAAAGCACTTGTGATTTCCTACAGTATACATGTGAAAACACAAGTGATCACATATTATAAAGTTATTAAAATAAGATTGGTTATAGCTGAACTACCAAGTAATCCTATCAAAAATTTTCTTCCTGAGTTTCAAGTTTCACAGAAGCAAAAAAGAAAAACAAATGTCAGTTCTATGTTGTATACTAAAACAAAAATTTCTGAAAATAAAACCAAAACTGTTTTTTCAGATTTTTGTTTCAAAGGAAAAAAAGAAAATGCCAATAGTTCTTGTGTAAGCAAGCAGAATATACCTTACCTTACAAGAGATAAAACATTAACTTCAAGTTTATTTTGCTGTTTTTCTCTGCTATATCTAACACTATTATTTCATGTAGCTGTCTTCCTTATACCATACAGGGAAGACTGGTATGCTATCCACTTGTGGATATCAAAACAGAATCAAGCATTAAATACTGAAGATATCACTATATCAAAAGCATATTACACCCATGCATAGACTATAAAAGCATGCGGTCAAGAAATAACAGACCATTTCTAAAGATTCCTGGACTGGAAAGCCCTAACCATATGTACTAAACATACAGCTCCCCGCAAAGAAGTGGGTCTGGCACTGGTTTTCAACTTGAGAATTTCAAGATAACATTTATAAATCTGACACAGGAACTACTGGTACTGGTTTTTGATTGGAGAGGCGGTTGTCTTGCCTGCCCTCTTCCCTCACTGTCAGCAATTAACTATGAGAACTCTAGGCTTTACAAAGTTATTCTGCCCAAATTTAGCTCCTCTCCTAAAACCACCATTCTTATGAAGCCAAGCAAATATTCTGAGCAGTGGTTGATATAAAAGCTTTGGAAAGGGAACTGGGTTAAGTTTGAGTGTAGATTTTCATTCTATCCTAGAAATCACTCTTGCAACTTGTCCATTTTTTTCTCAAATTTGAGAGACAAGAGTACAGATCTTGAGCTGATTAAAAAATACCCTCGAAGAGACACACTTTCTTCAAGACTGATACCTCGGTTTATTCCAGATATTAAAAGGTCTACCTCACCAGATTTATTTTTTGTTTTGAAAGGAATTAAGGACAATAGCAAGTTCCCAGCTCTCTCTTCCTGAAGCTGCTATGTATATGTTAATGAAAGACAGGTTTCCCCAAGTCCTAAATCATGGGGCATTTTTCAAAATGAAAAGGCAAAGGCTGATGGGGAGTTTAGAACTTAGAACCCTGAGTGCTATAAACTGAACACCCCCCTCAAGGTTAATGTAGATGGGCTTTAAATATTAAAAGTTCACTTAATGGTATACTACTTACTATGCTAGAAGACAGAATATAATTTACTTTTTAGAGAATTAAAATTAAAAGGTGTAAAAATTATTGAGATTAACTCATTCTCTGGATCTACCCTCAAAAACAGACCTGGGCTGGATGAATTATGGCAAAGTTCTACTATATGTGTTAAGAGAAGGTTAACTGGGAATAGGATCAAGTATCACTTGGATGCTAGTTACAGAGAAATTTGTACTCGGTATCTTTGCAAAATCCTGAGACCTACTCATTTTCAACTATTTTAAGACCACGGAAAGACTGTGTATAAGAAGTATATGATTCTCCTTTAGATGACAACTCTCCTCTGGCCCAAGTACTACATACTCTTGAGTCAAACTAGGGTTGATCTTGATTCCCAGGCCACTCCAAACCAGGTAAAATCAGGTCAACATTGTAAGCCAGAAAGCATCACTTTTTTTTTTTTTTTTTTTGAAAGCAAGCCAAATATAGCTCTTATCCTCTCCGTAACAGAGCTTTGCAACCAATTCCCCCAACTGTCCTTATCACTACCTTTGCTGAAGGAGCAGCTTTCAACATTTCCCCTAGATCTCACTAGGACCCCTCCTAAGTTTCAAGAGACCCAATGAATTTAATCAGTAACAATTTTTCCTCACCTGACGCCCACAGCCCAAACCTTTGCTGTCTCATTGAAGAAATAATGTCACCTAAAACTCTGGGTCAGGGAATGACTTTCTGTAGATCCTGATTAAGCACCCATACAAGGGATAAGGTCTTCTGCAATCCACTCAGTGCTAACTGATGGTATGTGCTAAAGCAGTGCAGGGACCAGCAGGCTTCACAGAGCTAAGTTTAGAAGTCTGGAGTATGTGTGCGGCCCCACCCCCCACAGCCACTTTAAAATCTATAAACAGGTAGTTATGTCCAGTGGATTTGACCTTACAAGACCACCAGAGATTGTTTCTAGGTAGTTCCCAGTGCTAGCACCTCGCTCCCCTTTAAGCATGGCTCTGTGGAGTCGGCTTGACCCCAGAACCTCATGCTATTCCAAAGAGCACTGCCTTCTACCCTATGGGAACTGACCATCTGGTCCGAAACAGAAATATGCCGAGTTTAAGCTTAACAACATTATATCCTGGTACACTTTAACTTGACAAGCTGAGAGAGTGCATTTATACAAGACCACAATCACAACATCAAAGGCCCACATAAATCAACTTACAGGTTTTGTCACTAGACCAAACCAGAATAGTTTTGAAAATTAACTGCTTACAAAACATTAAAAAAAATAAATAAATAAAAGGAAAATAGTTATTCTGTAGGATACATCAGGTATGACTCCTTTAATCTTGGCCATCATTCAACTTCATCTTGACCTTTAACTCTTTAAGTGCTTGTCAGAAGGACTTGTCATGAGATGCTTGGCCAAATATGACAGATGGCTTTATCTTTAACTTTGAAAAACAACCTTTTCCCCCTTTTGTAGATAAAGCGAGGCTTTGTCTCCCATTAGGCTTGTCCTTCTTCCAGCTTTTCTTTAATTTTTCTTTTCCCAAACTCTCCCTTCTCTTCAAGCCTGATCCTTAAGAGGTCTTTGGCTTGTCTACTTGCCTTAAGTGTTGAACTCTACTCTAAAGGTTCTTTCATGCTTTCTCTTTGGGGTCGCCATAACTGTACAGCTTTACATTCTCTGAGGTAACAACAGAGGACAGCAAATTAGGGGACAATATTAAAGAAGTTTACCTCATTGTTATACAATTTGTTTTTGATCAAGTGATTCAAATTAACAGACAATACCAAACTTTAATTGCTAAGCACAAGAACATATTAACTTTTAATTTGACTTACATTAAAGGTGGTAGCAACCAGAGTGTATTCAAATTTAAATCACATTTTATCATCATTGATTTGAGTTTCAGCATCATGAATGGGAATTTAAATATTTTACTATTTTTGGATTAACTTTAAGAAATAGTTAAGAGCAATGTGTGAGTCAATTAATTTTCAAAAATTTGAAGACATTAAACATTAGAGGACAAAAGTAAACTACTTTTTAGATGTTACCTCTTACATAAACTTGAATTTCAAACTTCAACACCCCTCACTAATCAGCCATCTGAAGAAAGGATATTGAACATAAGCAAATCCTCTTGGACGGCGCGTGTAGAAATCAAGCGGAACATACACATCAACTATAGGACCATAACGACCAAATTCTCGTCGTAAATCTTCGGACCTAAAACATCATAAAAAAAAACCCCCAATTTTTACGTTCACTTCTTTAAAAGAATTTCTTTGTAAGAAACAGGTAACTTCCTGTAATCTGTCAATTAATGACAGGGAATGGGCTGTATCTCTGGGTGACCAGAAACAGACAAGCTTTCCAAATCTCAACATCAAGAACCAACTTTAAGAGCACAGGAGAAATAACCAGGCAACCTATCTTTTTGAAAAAAGGAATGCTAAGATCCAAGATTTGTGGAAGACAATGCAGTTTGTACTAAAATTTATTACTTTACATGAACAACAGTTAAGGACATCTAAGGAAATTTGATCACAAATTTATCTAGTTTCTAATCACACCTTTAATTTTTCATAAAAGGCATCGTAGTATTAGGTTGCATATACTAATGTTTTACTTTTATAGGATCAAATCAACATTAGTACTCTGAATACCAAGCACTTTTATCCTAAAATTTTAACGACAGGTTTAGACACCTAGTAGGAGGTAGATAAAGATTTGAAAAACAGAAGTCACAAATATATATAATCCCTTAAATGGAAGATCAAAACGACAAGGGAAAATTTTTCTAGATGCTAGAACACTAATTACTTTCCTACTTAAAGTTAGGACGGTAAAATGTAAATCACGCAAGGCTACCAAAATAAATTTGACTGTTGGGGGGTTAGAGTGATTGTGTGAAACATAACGTCTCTTCTAGTGATATGATCTCTTCCAAGAAATTCTGACGGCAACTACAAGCAATTAAGACAATTGGTGAGAACAAAGGCACGGTCTGGATTAATCCAATTTAGCTTATTAACATCCGAATGGTACAGACTTCCTAAGCCTCATTTCTCAAAGAGTGACCAGTTATTTCCGGGAAATGAAAAGAACTAGTTCGCACCGTCTAACTGGAATAATTTTATCTACCAATTTTTGACATTCCTTCTCTCCAAACATCTCCAACGTTTCAAAAATCAGAACTATAACAACAAAAAAAGGTTGCGAATGCTTCGCCATACACGCCCCTCCCCCGATCCCGTTATTTCCTTGCAATTCTTTAACTAGAAAAAAAAAAAAACCAAAAAAAAAACCAACCCCCCCAAACCCCAAAACCCTGGGCCGAGGGGGCGTGTACCCCAAAGAACGTGAACTTCAAATCAATGGAGAACGAATGTTCGGCCGCGGCGGGGGCTGGACGTGCCGAGAGGAAACCGGGAGGAAGGGGCTCTGAAGTGCGGAGGGGGAGGGGGCCGAAGCCCAGCCACGCGGCCCGCGTGCCACGCGGCGGCCTGGGAGGACTAGGGTAGCCGCCCTCGCTCCCCCGCGGCGGTTGAGCCGGCGGCGCGGCCTAGCTGGGGCCCGAAAGCCCGCGCGGGACCCGCCATCTTCGCCTTCCCCTCCCCCGGCTTAGCGCGCCGCCGCCGCCGCCGCACGGGTCCTCCCCAAGAGCCTGCGGCCTCCCCGGGTAGGCCCAGGGTCCCTTCTTTGTACACACCTGGTGTCGTCGGCCACATTCCTTACGAACAGAGACGTGTTGGGGGGGCGCAGGTAGCGGGACATGACGGCGACGGGAGTCTCGCTCGGCAGGGGCACTAACGGGCTCAGTAAACCGTCCGCGAATGCGGCGGCGGATCCTCAGACACTCTCAGCCAGAGGGCTCCGCTACGAAACCGCCTCTTCTCGCGAGACTTCACTCCCGCCTCCACCCCCGCCGAGCTAGGCTCAACGCCGAGACCGGCAACGGTTCTTTCCCGCGAGATCGCCGGGCGTGCGCCTGCGCAGGCGGACGGCGAGGAGTTATGTGCGGCAGCCTCGTTCTCATTCATTGGCTTTTTGCGCGGCCTCTTCCCCTCCCCCAAGCCCGCGCTTTCTTTCTTTCGTGCTTTATTTTCCCGCCCTTTTCTGCCTTGCCCCGGTATTCCCCTTGCTGCCCCTCCAAGACAGGAAGCAGACGTTTTAACCCTTACGCCGAATTTTACAGTTATTGCTACCCAGAGTTTTAAACATTAGAGACCGCCATTTGATTTCCTGTCTCGGCCAAGTTATGCCCTGGCTTTTATTAGATCGCTGACCAGAGAGGGAAGAATTTGCAGCCTCTGGTACTGAGTGTGAAAGGAAAGGAGGCGTATGTCCTTGCCGAGGGGTGGGCCTGCCTCCCCAGGGCTTTGTGCACATCGTGGAAGCACTCCATGAGGACCTGTGCGGGGGTTGCCCGCGCTCAAACCCTTCTCGGTCATTTTCTCCACCTGTCCATCCTATTTCCTCCTGATTAAAGGCCGCTCCCAATCTTTCGATTGGAACCCAGACCTCACATTTTAGTTTCCATAGTCATCCACAGCTGTTTGTTCTTTGTTGCCAACGGCCTATGCTGCAAACGGTCCTTCCAACGTTTGGGTCTCAGAACCTCTTAACGCTCTTACAAATTATGGAAGACGCCAAAGAGTTCTGCTTATGTGGGTTACAGCTGTTAAAACTTACTGAACTAGAATTTAAAATGGAGAAAGTTTTAGGTCGTGATGACACACAAGCACACATTCCACTATCCTTCATCACACGTCATGTAGCCTCTGGGAAGCTCCGCTCTATATTTGTGAGAGGCTACCCACGAAAAAGGCAAATAATATTTATTATAGTTTTTGACCCCTTGAAAGGGTCCTAGGGACCCTAACCAGACCACAGATTAAGAATCATTCCCTGCTCTATCAGATTCAACTTTTGGAGATGAGGGATCACCTACTGAAATGCCTCTGGCATATAGCACAATACCAAACATAGCGGAGACCCAAGCTCTGTTTATTTAAATGAGTTTTTATTTTACAAAGGGCCATAAAAGCATTATTTTGCATTGGTCAGCATCAAGCAATTACATGACTTCACACGGGTGGTGATGGTCTGTTGTGCTCTGTAGCAGAGCTGTTGTTTTTCTTTTTTAACGATTTTTATTTATTTGACAGAGATCACAAGTAGGCAGAGAGGCAGGTAGAGAGAGAGGAGGAAGCAGGCTCCCCGTGGAGCAGAGAGCCCGATGAGGGGCTCGATCCCAGGACTCTGGGATCATGACCTGAGCCGAAGGCAGAGGCTTTAACCCACTGAGCCACCCAGGTGCCCCCAGAGCTGTTGTTTTTCTATGTTTATGTTTTCCAAGAAGCTTTGCACACAATTTATAAAAACATTTATTAATTATCCATTATGTGTCAGGCATTGTGCTAGATCCTGGAAATTCAGTGATGAAAAGCATGAAACTTAGGTTTTCATAGAAAAATTAGCGAATAACAACTGAAGTAATCGTGGATTTGTGATATAAGACAGTAATGCAAAAAGTTAAATTTTTTTTTTTTTTTTTTTTTTTTTTTTTTTTTTTTTTAAGCAGAAGGTTGTAGGGTGCCTGGGTGGCTCTGGGTTCAGCCTCTGCCTTCAGCTTGGTTCATGATCTCAGGGTCCTGGGATCTGGAGCCCCGCATTGGGCTCTCTGCTCAGCAGGGAGCTGCTTCCCCCTCTCTTTCTGCCTGCTTCTCTGCCTACTTGTGATCTCTCTCTGTCAAATAAGTAAATAAATAAATAAAAATCTTTAAAACAAACAAACAAAACCAGAAGTTTGTGTAGGTTGGGTAAGAGGAACTTGCTGAGCACTCCCTCCTCTTGAGTTAGACATTTTTTAGTGGCTGGAAAACAGCCTTCTGCAGATTACTTTAAGAGATGGAGGAAATTTACACAGGGGTACTCCAGCCACTCAGTTTAGTGTGTGTAAAGGTTTATAAATAGAGTCTGCCCTCCAAATGTTAATAGGATTGGTTACATAATCTCTGGGGCCCATGGCAAAAGGAAAAATTGTGAAGATGGCAGGAGCCAAACACTAAGCCAAGTGCAGGGTCCTTTGGAGTGTGGTGGCCCGCGTCACCCGCACAGGTGGCATGCTCATGAAGTCCATTCTAAATGTTAGCAATTACTGTTCTTACTCATAATGATTGGGAAATAAAAGGAAAAGTGAGACACAAATATTTACTAACTGGAATTGCTTTCTGCTTCACATACCAAATGCCCCTATGGTCTTTTGTGCTTTAGGATCCCAGAGCCTTGAAAAAGACGATATTGGGCGGGGGGAGGGGAGGGGGAGCTGGGTGGCTCAGTGGGTTAAAGCCTCTGCCTTCCGCTCTGGTCATGATCTCAGAATCCTGGGATGGAGCCCCCATCGGGCTCTCTGCTCAGCGGGGAGCCTGCTTCCCTCTCTCTCTCTGCCTCTCTGCCTACTTGTGATCTCTGTCAAATAAATAAATAAAATCTTAAAAAAAAAAAAAAGAGAGGTACATTTCACTCTGAGCACAATACCAGGGCTGGTAATTTTCTCCAAGGCCAAATGTTCATCTCTCAGAACGGTCTGTTGGTACTGCATCTCCTTGTAAAGAAATTTTGTTTCATTGGCATTTATGTCAGAAAACCATTTTCCTTGGATAGTATTCTCAGAACCACACAAAGACCAAAATGTAAAATACACAACTATGAATTTCCTTGATCCTGAAACAGCTTTTTTTTTTTTTTTTTAATATTTATGTGCCGTAGCACAGACATCGTGCCTGAGTGAGCTGCGCTACTTGCTAGAGGGAGACTCACTGGTGCAAATTCTGTGCGTTAAAACATTGGACTTCTGAGCCTGTCTCCATAAGCAGAACCAAAACCTTGAGCTGTATATCAAGATTAATTTTTCTGGTACGACCGTTTAATTCAGGTTATTGTCACAGACAGTGCTCAGCACTGTGTCTCTGTCTCTATGGGCAAACAATCAATCAGGAGCATGCTTTTTAAGTTTATTTAATAAGACACGCCTGATGTTTCCTATAAGGCTTTTCACTAACGAGTAGGCAACAGGCCAACTTCTCTGGACTGAGGAGGACTTAGCTTAGACATTTCTTACTTGTGGGTTGGAAATTTTGCAGCACAAACATAATATACACTATCAATTTACTTGTGTTCAAGGTTCTTTTAACCTCTGGCTCTCGCTAGTCCTGCTCGGTGGGTAAATTCACTGTGAATGCACACATTTGTTCATTATATTCCTTAGATGATCTATTAGCACAAAAATTGCTATCTTGAATTTGCTTAAGGTAAAATCACTTTTCTATCTTGGCCTCATTTTATTGTCTTAAAATAACATTTTCCTTAGTTATAAATGTCCAGTGTTTATTTTTAAAATTTCAGAAATAAAACTATAAAGAAAACAAGTATCACTTGTGATCCTACTACTCAGAACTAATTACTATTAAACCTTTATGTATTTCTATGCATTTGTGTAATTGTTAAAATTGGAATCATACTGTACATACAGTTTTATAATGTGTTCTTTCCCCACCAAATATTTTATAAAGAATATCTTCCCTGGCCATTAAATAGTTTTAATAAATATAGATTTTTTTAAAAAAAAGATGTATTTGAGAGAGAGAGAGCACGCGCACACACAAGCAGGGGGAGGGACAGAGGAGGAGGGAGAGGGAGAGAATCTTAAGGAGACTCCACACTGAGTATCACTGAGTAGCACCAAGCTATAGTCAGACACCGAAACACACAAAGTAAGCAAACACAGTCACCTTGACTGGGCCATGGGGTGCTAGACATTTGGTCAAACATTACTTTGGGTATGTCTATGAAGGTGTTTTTGGACCCTCTCATCCCATATTTGAATTGGTAGACTGAGTAAAGCAGATTATCCTCCCTAATGTAGGTCAATGGAAGACTGAAATAGAACAATGGAATCCACTCAGTGGAAGACTGAAATAGAACAAAAAGTTGGAAAAGGAATTTTGCTGTCTGTCTGATTTAGCTAGGACATTGGTCTTCTCCCACTCTTAGATTGGAACTTACACAATTGACTCTCATTAGTCTCCTGTTTACTAACTGCAGATTTTGAAACTTCTCAGCCTCCATGATCAGATGAGTCAATTTTTTACAATAAATCTCTTTATATGAATGACTAAGTGAATGAATGGATAAATACACATACACACGTCCTGTTGGTTCTATTTCTCTGGAGAACCCTGACTAGTATGCACAGCTATACTCTAATTTGTTTATCCATTCACCTGTTGCTGTACATTTGGGTTGTTTCTGGTTTTGGGATGAAACTTCCATGAACATTTGTGCACAAGTCTTTTTTTTGGATATATGTTTTCAGTTCTCATGAGTAAATATCTAGAAAGGGAATTGCTAGGTTATATGTTATGTCCTCCAGGAAGCAGATACCAAGATGGGGTGAAAAATGCAAGTGATTTCTTGAGGCTAATGTCTATGAAATAAAAGGAGGAAAGGGAGCCGGAGAGGCCAGGGAAGGTCTTCAGACCAGATCTCAACCTGTGAGAAGAAAGGGGAAGGGAAGAGAGATGGCTAGGAAGAAGCTAGTACTGCAGTACAGCTCAGAGTTTTTTACCAACTCATTGCGCATCGAGGAGTCCTTTGTTGGATAGAAATGGCCAGACCCTAGGATCCTCCCTGTGCTCAGTCTTTGGTTGGGTCTGCCTAGGAAGAGCACAGCCTCGGATCAAACATTGCAGTGGATCCTGAAGGCACTGTGGCTGAGACTGCCAGCTAACTACATCCTTTGGGTAGGGTCACCCCTGATGGAAGATCTGAGTGGCACCCTTCCGTGGTGGCCAAAGTTCAAGCCTTATGCAGATACCCTTCTCTGTACATCACTGAGTCGCAGTTCCTTCATAGATTCCAAGGGTGTCTCTTACTAAGGGGAAAAATTGGAGGAGGGAGGCTTTTGGAATGAACAAGGGCCCCTGTAGTCACAGCTGGTACCATCCTCTCCCTCCTCCTCTATCTTCATCCTCACTAGCATTTCATCAAATCCCGATGGATTACCCAGTAGTGGTCTGAGCCCTGGTCACCATGCCCTTCTCAGGCCAGGGTTACAGCACTTGCCCCTTCACAATACAACTGTCCAGGGATATCCAGAGGCATCTAACCAGATCACCTGCGTTCTGTACATATTCTTCCCAAACCCCATGGCGGAACAATAATCCTACTTCTTCCTACTCATAGGGTTGATTGTAACCAATGGTGAGGAATCATGTCAGGGGTCAACTTTGACCTTTGTACCTGGCAGGTTGGCAGCAGCCAAATCAGCCTTGGTAAGTGGGAATCTGTGCCACAGGTCAGAAAACCATAGCACCTTGAGCCAAATTGGGCTTGCAGCCCGTTTTTGTGTGACCTGCATACTAAGAATGGGTTTTACATTTTTTTTAAAGATTTTATTTATTTATTTGACAGACGGAGATCACAAGTAGGCAGAGAGGCAGGCAGAGAGAGAGGAGGAAGCAGACTCCCTGCTGAGCAGACAGCGATTGCAGGGCTCCATCCCAGGACCCTGGGATCATGACCTGAGCCGAAGTCAGAGGCTTTAACCCACTGAACCACCCAGGCACCCTGGGTTTTACATTTTTAAGTGGCTGAAAAAAAAATCAGAAGAAGATTAATATTGATTTCCTTATTTATTCCCTGACTCCCTAGGCCAAATGTCAGTTTCTTAAAAGCAGAGACTTTCTTTTATTCATGGCAGGAGGGTCTTGCACTGCAAAACTGTGAACTAAAATTTTAGTTTATGGAATCCTTGTGCATGGCTGATGGGAATGTAAAATGGTGCAGCCACTGTGGAAAACGGTATGGAAATTTCTCAATAAATTAAATATAGAATTATCATATGAGCTAGTAATTCCACTCCTGGGTATATACACCAAAGCACTGAGAACAGGTGTTCAACCAAAAACTTGGACATGAATGTTCATAGCAGCACTATTCCCGGTACTCCAAAGTGGAAACAATGTAAATAGCCATCGACTGATGAATGAAAAATAAAATATGGTATATTCACACAGTGGATATTATTTAGCCTTGAAAAGAAGTATAGCACCAATCCATGCTTTAACATTGGTGAACCTTGAAAACATGATGCTAAGGGAAAGAAGCCAGATGCAAAAGACCGCATGTTATATGATTCCATTTATATGAAATATCCAGCATAGTTAATCTGTACAGAAAGGAGATCGTGGTTGCCAGGGGATGGGGAAGGGGAAATGAGGAGTGACTACTCAACAGGTCCAAGATTTTTTGGGGTGATAAAAATATTCTGGAACTAAATGGTGGTAATGGTTACACATTGCGAATGTGCTAAATGTCATTGAATGGTACGCTTTAAAGCGGTTAAAATGATAAATTGTTATATTATGTATATTTCACCATGATTAAAAAAACACACTATAAAGATAGAAAAAAATTTAATCCATTACTGAATGCTGGACACTTGCATTTTTCCAAATTTTCATGATTAAAACTGACCCTGAGAGGAACATCATTGTATATACAACTTTCTGTGTACATTTTGGTTAGGACACGTTCCTAAGTGTTGAACTGGTGAGTCAAAGAATATGAATTTTAAGGACTTATATATTTGGTCAAAATATCCTTTGGAAAACTTGTACCAGTTCATCCTCCTTATCCATTCAATAAACATACAATGAATATATGTGGGGTTTATATTCTGTGCCGCAGGGATAAACTGAAGAATAAATCACAGTCTCGGGGTTTTGAAATCTAACTGGGTGACGCGGTCATGTAAACAGCCAGTAACAAGAAGGCATAAGAGATATAAATTTAGGGTGACACAGAAGTGTGAGCTGGAGAACTTAATTCAGTCTTAGTTGGAAGGGAGGTGGATATCTGGTAGACCCAGGAGTTTCCTCAGCCTGGGCCAGTTACCCTCCCCAGTTCTGGATAGAACCTTAAAAAGGAAGGTGCCATTTTTACAAATTAAAACTTTTACTTCTTTTTTCTTAACATTAAAAAAATAGTTTAATGGAACACATGGGTGGCTCAGTTGGTTAAGAGTCTGACTTTGGCTCAGGTTGTGATCCTGGGGTCCTGGGATCAAGCCCCACATTGGGATCCCTGCTCAGCGGGGAGCCTGCTTCTCCCCGTTCCCCTGTCTTTCCCCGCCACTCGTGCACTCTCTCTCTCTCTCTCTCTCTCAAATAAATTAAATATCTTTAAAAAGTTTATTTACTTATTTAACTAATCTTTGCACCCAATGTGGGTCTTGAACTCACAATGCTGAGATCAAGATTAGCATGCTCGTCCCACTGAGCCAGCCAATTGTCTCCAAATATTTGCTTCTTAAAACCATGTTTATTTGAGGGGCACCTGGGTGGTCCAGTCCATTAAGCATCCAACTGGTGATTTTGGCTTAGGTCATGATCTCATGAGTCCTGGGATCATGCCCCGTATGGGGCTTCACATCTGGCTTGAACTCAGCAAGGAGTCTGCTTGAAATTCTCTCCTTCTTCCCTTCCCACCACTCACCCTTGTGCTCATGTGGGCTCCCTCTCTCTCTGCCTAAAAGAAATCTTTTTTTTTAAACCTATATATTTGATTGCTAGAGAAGATGGTTTTTCTCATATTTATTGATCA
The DNA here is from genome assembly GCF_010015895.1 of Lontra canadensis. Classification (NCBI taxonomy): domain Eukaryota; kingdom Metazoa; phylum Chordata; class Mammalia; order Carnivora; family Mustelidae; genus Lontra; species Lontra canadensis. Next base: position 17,178,543 of record NW_022631019.1, read on the forward strand.
TTTGTATTTCTTCTTTGGCCCATTCCCCTACTGGGATATAAAGGTTTTTTCTTAGTATTTTGAGGGGATCTTTTTTTTCCCCCTGCGGATTTTATTTGTTTATTTGACAGAGAGAGAGAGAGAGAGGGAGAGAGAATGTGCAAGTAAGGAGAACAGCAGGCAGAGGGAGAGGGAGAAACAGGCTCCTCACTGAGCAGGGAACCTGATTTGGAGCTTGATCTTAGGACCCTGGGATCAAGACCTGAGCCAAAGGCAGATGCTTAACTGACTGAGCCACCCAGGCGCCCTTGAGGGGTTTTTTATTGTAAGGATGCCTCTATTCCAGTTATTTTCGTGGCAAATATATTCAGCTAGTTTGTGGTTTGCTTTTAGATCTCATGCATGATGGTTTTTATTGAGGTTTAATCTATATATTATAAAATAATGCCCATTATAAATATACAATTCAGTGATTTAAAATAAATGTACAGTTTGTTTATACATGTGCATGTATGTGTATATGTATACACAAGTATTTATATATGTATGTGTATATGCATATGTAACATAGAGTTTGTGTGTGTTTGCATATATTCTCAGTATGGCATATAAATATATGGTAGCAGAGAATTGTGCAGAGTTTTTTTTTAATACAACATATAGACACTCATTGTATGTAATCATAGTTTTCTTATTACTTTTAGGTTCAAACTATGGTAGAGGTTCAAAAAATACTAGTAAACAAGTTTGTTAACATTCTTTTTGGAACTGTATTTCATAATCAATTGTTATTTATGTTCGTACCTGGAACATGGGAGGAGGCACACAGTTATGGGGAAAAATCGCATTAGTTCCAACCCACACACACACGGGGAGACCTTACGCACAAAAAGCAAAGACACAGAGATTTAATTATTTACTCTCACTGTAGTCACAGCTGCGTGACTTGGTTACCTCATAGCCTGCTGGCATGGGGGAGGATCAGGTGACTTGGAGTCCTTGATGAGAAGTTGAAGGTGTTACCCCGTTCTGATTTAGGGCAAGATGACCTCTACCCCATCTTTTGACTTTCCTCTCTGTCCTGGCTCCTGTGCACAGTGTGTCCCACTTTAGAGCATCTCTTTTTTTCTCTTTTTCCTTTCTTTAAGTCTGACTCTTTCTAGAGTTCTCTTTGCTCACTGGTAACTGCTGGAAAGGAATGACTTCTGGACCCTTCCCACTTTTATTTATTGAAAAAAATTGGGGGGGGCATCTGGGTGATCATCTATTGGGCATATGCCTTTGGCTCAGGTCATGATCCCCGGGTCCAGGAATTGAGCCCCAAGTTGAGTTGGGCTTCCTGCTCAGTGGGGAGTCTGCTTCTTCTTCTCCCCCTGCCCCTTCCCCCTGTTCATGTTTTCTCTCTCTCAAATAAAAAAAATCTTTTAAAAAAATCTTTTTTTTTTTTTTTTTAGTAGGCTTTACACCCAGCATGGGGGTTGAACTCACAACCCCTAGATAAAGAGTTGCATGTTCTACTGACTGAACCAACCAGGTGCCCCTGGACCATACCCACTTTTTTTTTTTTAAAGATTTTATTTATTTATTTGACAGACAGAGATCACAAGTAGGCAGAGGGGCAGGCAGAGAGAGAGGAGGAAGCAGGCTCCCTTCTGAGCAGAGAGACCGATGCGGGGCTCAATCCCAGGACCCTGGGATCATGACCTGAGCCGAAGGCAGAGGCTTTAACCCACTGAGCCACCCAGGAGCCCCCCATACCCACTTTTAATGGACATTTTGGCTTAGTTACTTGCCCTGATGGTCAAAACACAATCACCTCTAGTCATGTTCCTTATGGCTGGCTCGCCCCTCTCCTGGGATCCAGTCTCCTTTTCACCAATCTTGCAATACCCATGAGACGGGGAGTCCAGATCCCCTAGGTTTGCCTTATCTCCTGGGCTTTTGCCCTGTGAAGTAGGTGCTGTTGTCTTTATTTCTGGCGGATGGAGTTGAAGCTAAGAGAGGACAGGGATTTCCCCAGGATCCACAGGTTGAAGCTGTTTAGACATTTGCTATTCTTATTTCCTGCCCGTGCCCTGTTCAGGGGATTCCCCACTTCATGTGTCTCAGCGAGAGGCAAAGCCTGCCTCTCAGTTTAGTTACTATAAAGCCTAACACTTGTTTTCCCAGCATTCCTTGCAGCTAAAGTGTGAACCTGTGCTCTAGGTTTCACCCATCATATCCTTCTTTTCAAGACTTGCATAGCTTGGGCTGGAGCCACAAAGAAGCAGGGACCACAGAGAACTCTCCCTGGTGGCTGTGGTGGTCCCAAGAGTGGCAGAAACCAGTGCCTGGCCAGCCATCATTCGGCACTCCAGGACGGACAGCAACTCTGCTTTAAGTGCTGCATGGAGCCCTGAGGTTCAGACCCTAAGCATCATGGGAGTTTTGGGGGTGAGTGGGGTCTCCATGGTTGGGCTGGACATGGAAGCAGTGGATGCTATGGGCTGTCATCTTTTTTTTTTTTTAAGATATTATTTATTTATTTGACAGACAGAGATCACAAGTAGGCAGAGAGGCAGGCAGATAGAGAGGGGGATGCAGGCTCCCTGCCGAGTGGAGAGCCTGACTCGGGGCTCGATCCCAGGACCCTGGGATCATGACCTGAGCTGAAGGCAGAGGCTTTAACCCACTGAGCCACCCAGGTGCTCCTGGGCTGTTGTCTTTTAATGGGCCATATGGTTTTGGATAGCGAGCATCTCACCATCAACTTGGATAGACTAAAGATCAGAGAATCTTACCCCCAATTTCAGGATTGCCTAAGGCCCTGATACCCAAGCACAGTTCTGGGAAAGTGCAGGCCTCCCTCCAATTAGGATTACATTTTTCTATCCAGACAGGTAAGAGTTCAGAACCAGATAGAATTTGGCATAGAAAGAGAAGGAAAAGAGTATATCTTGCATCTAAGTATTATGAAGCATAAAATTTTAGCTATACCTGGAAAATAACGCACAGGTTATAATTTTGTTTAAGTCTCTGCTTGTGTCCACCCTTCTAATCAGCATCACAGCGACCCGACTATTTGGAGTGACTGGGAAAACCGGTCTGCATCCGAAGTTTGTGCATTTCCTCATTCGGATGTCTTTTAGTTCTGTTGGGTGATGTTGAGTCAAAAGACAGGGTCTGTGAAGAGCAAACAGTTTCCATTCTTCCATCTCACCCCTGCTTGACCACAGCTCTCATGCCAACCCTCTTTAGGAATGCAGTGCATGACTCACTGGGAAGATCCCCTAAAAGCTAGAGACCTGAGAGGGAAGCAAACAAGGGCAGTGATGGTAATAAGCAAGTGTCTAAAAGGCTACAAATTGTATGGAATGTAATTCTGTAAATTATATGGAATAAACTCTCAGATCTGGGGTCTTGAGAGCAAGGGGGGAAGTACAGGAACGACTGACCTTAGGGACGCCAGAAGAAACAGGGACCATGAGGAATTCTCCCTGGTGGCTAAAGTGGTCATCGATTGAGAGAGTCAAGAGTTTAATTGGGGCCAAAAAGACTGACAAGCTTTAAAAGTCAGAGAATGCAAATAATTAAGTTGTTGTGGCTATAGGAATCGCTTGTACTTGAATAGCCTTAAAAGGACCCAAGCCATCACCCCTATTTGGCAGATGAGAACACTGAGGTTTTGAGAGAACCTAATGAATACATGGCTAGTTAGTGACAACATCACGACGGAAATTGGAGAGTGCTGGCTTTCTATTCCAGTGTGGTTATGCTCCGTTACTGCTGTTTCCAGTTAACTGAATATTCTAATTACTTGCATTTGTTCACTGATGTCACAACACCATCAGGTTTGTGGCAGAGTGCAGGGCAGGGTTCCAGAGCATATAGGGTGAAATGGATAGTGGAATTAAAAGAGGATGAACTTTGGACTCAGGGGTGGGTGCGAATCCTTGTCCCAGCCCCTTTCTAGCTATGGTTATGAACCCTGGGCAGTTTACTTAATCTCCTTTACTTAATCCAAGGATCGAGATGATAATTTATACTTCATAGGATTTCATAAGGATTAAATATGTATATGTAGTAATAGATGTAAATGTCTTGCACATGGTAGGGGACCAATAAATAGAGTGTATTAATGTTACTGTCCTCAGTTCTGGTCCATAAGTAAGAGTTAATCTGTGAAAGAATACTTTGCTTAGTACCAGATATTAACGTAGTTTTATCTCTGCTGCTAGGAACCCAAGGTTGGGAAATGATGGGTATTAAGAAAATAAAAAGTGAAACATTAAATATTTACAAGATTGAAGAGCGTAATCAAGGTCGTGATGTATGGGTGTTTACGTTGTGCACCACCCAACACAAGGGTATAGTTTACACAGACTATAATGTGAATGATGACCTCTGGATTTGTTCAGTGTACAACCTGAACAGTTGTATGTGGTGGCCCTGAGGATAGCCTATGATTGATGATTTTTAATGAATAATTGGATGTTTTGTAATAAGGAGAGCAGAAAGCAGTTAACAGATTTTATGGTTGGAAGGTCCCTTGGAGGTATATGGCTCAACTTCCTCATTTTTCAGGTGTGGAAACTGAGATCCAGAGAGGGAAAGGAATGGGCATCATCCAGGGCAGAACTGGAAAAAGAATCATGTCTTCACGTTCTTGACTAATTGCCCTTTGTGTTTATGAATTATTTTCTTTGTGGATAGGAGTTACCATGCTGCGCCGTGTCTTAAAACTTCCACAGAGAAAGATTTATAGCTGCTTTGCTTCTTCTAAACTTTGTCAGGAACAGACTCAGGATGGCTAAGCAGAAATTTATTTAGTTCTGGATCTTTGCACTTCAGTGTCTTGGAAGTTTTCTTGGGAAATGGTCCCTGTTGAGCAGCAGCCCCTGATCTCTTCTTGCTTGCTTCTGTTTTTGACTTGATATTAGCTGGCAAACTACACAGTTTACTAATACACCCAGCTAGGTTGTTAGCTTGGTATTAATCTGAGGACAGTGTCTCTGGAGGCCAGCTGAACTCCTTCGAAGTTTGCTGTGCAAAACTGATAAATGGCTTCAAATTATAATTCAGAATCAAATAGGCAGAAACTTAATGGGGCCTATGGGAGGCTGCTAGAAGCTAGATATGGGGCGATAAGTGCCTTGGGCTTCCAATTAATAGCCAGCTATGCATTGCCAACTCATTTTCCCTTTCCTCCACAGCCAGGTATCAGCCAGGAAATGGATCTGTGGGAAGCAATATGCCGCTCGGTGCTTCAGGGACGCCAGGAAGGCTAGTTGGTCTCTGTCAGTGGCACAGGCTAGTGGCATTCTGAGAATAGAAAGAGTCACAAGGCTGATTGAGGCTGGTGTCTTTAGGAGAGGGTGAGTGGAGGAATTGAACCTGGGCCATGACTTGAAAATTAGGTAGACTCGCAGCAGAGGAGGGAGTGAAGAAGAGATGGGGAATATATTTGGGGGTGGGAAGAATGACAAGCTTCCAAGTCTTGGAGGGAGAAATATACAAGATGCATTTGGGAAATAAAATATGGATTGCTCCCAGTGGAGTATTGTGAAATCACGGAAGGAAGCCGGATCTAGCTTGGCAGGTACTTAACCTTTAAGCTGTGGGGTTTTGACTGCCCCTCTAAAAGTTTTCCCTGCAGCTCTTTCAAAAGGATCGTCCTCATTGCCGGCTTCTCTAACACCTGGGGGCAGGAGGTGAGTTAGGAGACCTCTTTCCTCCCGAGGGCTACTTCTGAACCATCTCTAGCATGAAGGCCTTGTTCCTATAACTACTGTATCACCCAGTATGCCCAGCTTGGCCCCGTCCTCTCCCCACTTCCTGGTTATCTCCTCTTGCTCACTGCTCATCTTTTGGAGCTGGAATCATCAAGAATGTAGGCTTATGAAGTCACGTATTCCTGGGCTCCAGCCTCGGGTGTGCCACTATGTAGCTATGTGATCGTGGGCAACTTAATATCTGAGCTTCAATTTTCTTTTCTTTCTTTCTTTCCTTTTTTTTTTTTTTTTTAAGATTTTATTCATTTATTTGAGAGAACAAGAGAGAGAGAGCACAAGCAGGGAGAGCTGCAGAGGGAGAGGGAGAAGGAGACCACCCCACTGAGCAGGGAGCCCGATGCAGGACCATATACCAGGACCCCAAGATCATGACCTGAGCCAAAGGCAGACTCTCAACTGATTGAACCACCCAAGCGCCCCTGAGCTTCTATTTTCTTAGGTGTAAAATGGGATAGTAATAGCAACCATCTTGTCGAGTGGTTATTGGCATCCAACACTCATTCAGCTAGAAAGTAGACAGCCTAAAATAATTATAAATTGTTGTATATTTTATGAAGGGCTTGAGGTAGAGAATAAAGAGGGCAAATGTTGGGGAGGGGGTCTAGATGGGAGGGGCCACTTAAGCTGAGACCCGAAGGAAGAGAAGAAAGGCGATATGGGATAGAGACATGTGGGGGCACTCAGCACAGCGCTGGCCCATGGGGAGCGCTCAGTAAATGTTAGTGATAATTATTCCCTTAGTGTTGCTGTGCTGTGCACCTGCATCTCAGCCTTCCTCCAAGTCTTCAGTGTTCATGCCAATGACCCAGCCCACATCCACCCTGTTCGTTCCTTTTTCTATCTTTTTAATATTTATCGACTTATTTTAGAGAGTGTGAAAGTGTGAGCTGGGGGATGGGGCAGAAAGAGAGGGAGACATGGGGCTTGAATGTGGGACTCTGAGAGTGTGACCTGAGCCGAAATCAAGAGTCAGAAACCTAACCAACTGAGTCCCCCCAGGGGATCCCGTTCCTTTCTCTTGTCCACGGTTTCCTGAACTTTATTAAAGAAAAAGCAATGATGGTCAATCCCTAGAACATCATCAATCTTTCGGGTAACCTCCCTCGAAAATGTGGCATTCGATTTCCAGGCATATGCCAGAGCGTACGTGATTTCCGGTTGTATGAAGCAGGCGAGAAGTTGAACTCCTAACAGTGTTCATCCTCCGGCTTTCCCCAGTCTCCCCAGTCTTGGTCTGTCCCCCCCGCCACCACCCTTGGCCTGAGCTCCTTAATGTGTGGCAATGGTGGAATTTGAGCTGCTTCTTTAAGACTGGATCTCCTGCTATGAGATATTCTTGGTGAAGGCGCCAGACAAAGCCCTCCTTTTGTTTGAGTGCTTTGGCAACTGCATCCTCCCTCCAGGACCTCCGAGATGCTTCAGGAGCTCTTGAACAAAAACGCAAATTGCCTTAAGCATGACCGAGTCCTCACCACGACTTCCCAAAGAAGCTTAGCCAAAATCATCACATCAGCCTGAAAACCTGGGTTATTTACATCCAGACTGATCGATGGTTCTGAATTTTTATTTTTTTATTTTTATTTTGTTAAAGATGTTATTTATTTATTTGACAGACAGAGATCACAAGTAGGCAGAGAGGCAGGCAGAGAGAGAGAGAAGCAGGCTCCCCACTGAGCAGAGAGACCGATGCGGGGCTCGATCCCAGGACCCTGGGATCATGATCTGAGCTGAAGGCAGAGGCTTTAACCCACTGAGCCACCCAGGCACCCCTGGTTCTGCATTTTTTGTTCACCGTCGATATGTTTTGCATTACCTGGTACCAAGTCCTTATAGTTTTCAGCATTCTCTCCATCCTCAAGTCCAATGGCTAAACCAAGGAGACAGTCTGTTGCTTCTTGGCCATCTTGAATCTTGAAAGGATGGTTAACATCTCTGGGATACTGTTCAAAGAAACTGGACCCATCACTGCTGTGGATGTTTCTTAAATTATTTCTGTCTTCCGTCTTGTAGAGTCTGAGTTCCTGTGAGCTAAATAGTAAAGCTAAATAATAAAGTCTTTGAGTTACATAATGAAGTTTCTAAGTCATGTGTCATCTTTGCTGCAGTTGAGGCTAGCATGGTTGTGACATGGTTGTGACCTGGTCCTGAGTTCTTGCTCTGGTCCCCGGGCTTCTGCGGGGGGGAGGAGAGATGAGGAGGAGTGGGCAGCCCAGGCAGTCAGTGATATGGCAAGTGTGACCTGTTAGTTCTTTGACCTCCTCAACTCCAGTTACCATCACTTCTGCTCCACCTATGGTATCCACTGCGGTGGCCACACGCTGGGCCTTGACTCCCCAGGACTCCTTTCTTAACTCTCAAATGTGCACCACGCCTTCCCACCCTTCTCTGTTTTCCCACCCAGTTGTTCCCATTAGACCTGTTCTTCAAATTGGTTAAAACTGCCAGACACTGGGGTGCCTGGGTGGCTCAGTTGGTTAAGTGACTGCCTTCAGCTCAGGTCATGATCTTGGAGTTCCAGGATCGAGTCCCACATAGGGCTCCCTGCTCGACAGGGAGTCTGCTTCTCCTGCTGACTTTTCTCCCCTCTCTCTCTCTTTCAAATAAATAAATAAAATCTTCAAACAAACAAACAAACAAACAAACAAAAACTGCCAGACACTGGCCCCCTCTGGGTCTCTATTCACTTTCTCTGTTCTAAGTTCCTCTTTTCCTGGTTATCCTGTCACACCTGCTTGCTGTTGGTGTTTGTTGCTCTAACAAGGTCACGGTCTCTCGCAGCTGGGTCTTCAGTGTTGCCTGGTGATCTTTCTGTGGTTTCCTGATCCGTTTTCTCTTTCATACTTGAAACCCCCTTCATTAGAACAGAAGGGGATCTAGAACCTCTCTTGTGTCAACGTCTTAATGGTCTCCCAACCTGTATCTGTGTAGCCTTGGACTTTTTCACGGCCTGAGAGCACACCAACTCCCCCTGTTCTTCCGCTGCCCAGCCAGCACCCCTGTCTCTGCCTGAGGACTGCCCTCGGGCTACCCAAAGTCCTTTGCGGCAGAAAACCAGAAATGGCTAGAAATTTAACCTCATCCCCCACTTCCAAAGGGCAGCCCTTAACCTCTGACTTGCGGCCTGGGAGGATAGCTACTCCAGCAAGCTTACCCTCAGACTGGGACAACGTTAAGGCGTAAGAGCTCCCCTGAGGGGTGAGCCCACATCGAGTTGCCCTTCAGGACCCTTTGCTGTCATGGCATTTTTGCTCTGCCCCTTTCCTTCCTGCTCCTTCTTTCCACTTTCCTACATGTTGTTCCCTGGAACGTTTCCTAGTAAATCCCTGCACAGGCATCCTCTTCAGAGGAATCCAGTCTCAGACAATCCACGCCCAGCTTTTCCTCCTCTTATCACAAAGGAAGAGCTGGTTTCTCTTCACTAAGTCCCCCAGATACTGGTCCTCCCTGGCCTTCCCTGTTCTATGCTTTTGCATCGCTACAATCTGTATTTGTTTCCTAGGGCTGCAGTAACAAACATCAGACTGGGTGGCTCAAACAACAGAAATTTGTTGTCTTGTATTCTGGAAGCTCGAAGTCTAAGATGGAGGGGTTGGTTCCTTCTGAGGGTTGTGAGGAAAAGTCTGTTCTACCCTTCTTCCCTAGCTTCTGGTGGCTCACTGGTTATCTTTGTTGCTCCTTGGCTTGTAGATCTCTGCCTTCATTTTATATGGTCTTCCTCCTGTGTCGAAATTTCCCCTTTTTATAAAGACACCAGTCATATTAGATTAGGGCCACCCTAATTATCTCATTTTAACTTGATCACCCCATCTTCAAATAAGGACACATTCGTAAGGAGGTACTAGAGGTTAGGGCATCAACATATGAATATGGGGGTAAGGGACACAGTTTAACCCGTGACACCATCTCTATGCTCCCTGGCTTTCCTGAACTACAGATATACATGTTCATCATCTACAGGATTGCTCCCTCGAGTGCCCCATGTAAACCTTGTATTAGACGCTTTGTTTTCTGGCTTCTCAGCACTTTTCACTGTGTGGGGAATTTCCAGCCCCATGAGTCCCATTTCCCCAAGGGGGCACCCGGAAAGGTATTTCCCATGTCTTTTTGTGGTAAGGCTTCAGGCCCGTGAACTATTCTGTGCCAGTGAGACCCAGTCATGTGAGACTTTGATTCAGGAGGGAGGGATCTGAGGAAGAAGGCTTGGAGTGGACACCATTTTCCTGGCAAGGGTGGTGGCAGAGGTGAATGGCTTTCAGGGCTGCCGTAGTTGCAAGCTGACTTGAGTTCTTGACTGGAAGGTACAGCATTAACTGGCACAGTCGTGGTTGGAGTCAAACAGAGATGCTGGCCACAGAGCCAATGATGGCATGAGGCAACATGGCGGCAACAGAAACAGCAGTTTCTTCCTGAGGCCAGGGTTTTGGTTTTAGATATTTATCTTGGATGCTTAATCTTGAATTTTTTTTTTTTTTTAGTTTCACACAGATTCTGTGGGCTCTTGATGTCATTTTAATGCTCTTAGTTTCTGTTTAATTTTCTGTTTAATTTCTGTGATTTCTTGCCCTTTTTAGCAAAATCCTTCAAGAAAGGGTCAGGTCTTTCAAGAGGATTTTCTGTAAGAATTACCTGACAGTTCAAGGGAGTAAGTCTACCAGCAAGGAGGACATTAAGGGCAATTCCTTCCTTACCCCAACCCTCCTCACCTATTATTTTGGATTGTCTTAAGACAAAGACCTTTAAATTGAGAAGACAATTGGCAGAATACAGAGGTAAAAATCAGCGGGGCCTCTAGCTGGCTCAGTCAGTATAACATCTGCCTCTTGATCTCAGGGTCCCAAGTTTGAGTGCCACATTGAGTGTGGAATCTATTTTAAAAAATAAATAAATAAAAATCAGGTCTGGAGCTCTAAAGGCTCTGTAGGGGAGACAAAACTTTGCCCCATTCTATCTGGGTTTCTGACTGGATCTGAGAATTAAATTGACCAAGACAGACAAACAAGAAAAGCACACAGACGTTTACATAGACATGAGAGCCCCCCAAAGAAAACGAACACTCAAAAAGCAGAAAGCCTGTATTGGAAAAACCTGAGAGTCTTATCCTTTGCTTTCACAGAGAACACTTCTGACACTTCTGGTCAAGAATGTGTGGGTTTTTTTTCCCAAAACCAAGCAATTCTGTGACACAAGCTGGGTATCCTACAGTTTACCTCACTTCTGAGACTGTCTACCTAGAGATAGTGTCAGATCCCACAGGTTAAGAGTTCAGTCCCAAGGGACTACCCCCGACTTCAAATGCCACCCCAAAGTGTAAGTCCTCAAGTTACCTACATCTTCTGTCTGACTTGGCTACAGATTGGATGTTTGCATGACTTCTTTCTCCTTGGATTTGATTTTTGCTAGAATACCTCACAGAAGTTAAGGAAACACTTACCAGTTTATTAAAGGATATGATAAAGGATACAGATGAATAGCCACATGAAAAAATAGGGTGAGGTCTGGGAGGATCCGGAGCACTAGAGCGTCTGTCCCTATGGAGGTGGGAGAGTTCACCCACTTGGAAGCTCTCCAAATCCTCTGCTACTGGGGTCTCATGGAGGCTTCCGCACACAGGCACAATCAATTATTATTATTATTATTATTATTATTTTTATAAAGATTTTATTTATTTATTTGACAGATGGAGATCACACGTAGGCAGAGAAGCAGCCAGAGAGAGAGGAGGAAGCAGGCTCCCTGCTGAGCAGAGAACCTGATGTGGGGTTCAATCCCAGGACCCTGAGATCATGACCCGAGCCAAAGGCAGAGGCTTTAACCCACTGAGCCACCCAGGCACACCACGATCAATTATTAACTCCATATTCAGCCCCTATCCCTTGTCCGGAGAAGTGGTGGCCGACGTGGGTAGCTGGAAATTCTAAGCTTTGAATGATGGCTTGGTCTTTTTGGTGAGCAACCCCTACCCAGAACCATCAGGAGCCCACTTAGAGTCCCTTCAGTAAAATAAAAGATGTTCCTAGCGTTCTTCTCACTTAGGAATTTACAAGGGTTTTGGTAGCCCTGTGTCAGGGACTGGGGACAAAGACCAAATATGAATTTCTTACTATAAATCACAGTATCATGAGGCCCTAATCCATTCACTTAGGTCCCCAGACTCTCATTTGCTACAAGAGGTCTCCCAGCTTCCAACGTTGCTTCCTTTCCATTTATTTTCCACATAACAGCCTGAATGAGCTTTTTAAAGCTTAAGTTACTCCCCTTAACGATAAATTCTGAACTCTTTTACCTGATACCAAAGGCTCTACACAATGTTCCAGGAATGACTTGCACCAAGCTTTCCAGCTAGTCTTGACGACTTGCAAATCCCCAACTTTCCTAAGATGTTCAGTCTCTGGACCTAATTCCCATTAGATGTTCCTTCTCCCAAGCCTTGCTCAGCTCTCCAACTTGGATAGTGCCCCCTACTGTATGCCGTCTTAAAGCCTGGTTCCGACCCCATCAGAGTCCCAGATTCCATTTATTAAGATGCATGCCTGCTTGTCTCTCTGTCTGCCTCCCCTGTAAGTTCCCGGGGTGGGGGTGGGGGTTGGCAGACTGGTGCTTCTTCAGCATGATAGTGTCAATGTCTGGCAGAGACTGCCCCATTTCAGGTGCTCTGCGTATTGGGCTGAAGGCAACGGAGGGCTGATTGCTTTAATTGCTCTTCCCCCCCCCCCCCCCCCCCGGTTTCAGATTTTGAAAGATTTTCACCGCTAGACACAATTTATTTATTATGTTAACTTGTTTGAGCTTCTGAGGGGATTAATGAATGTTTCTCTTCTCCTCTCTCTTTTTAAGTATTTTTTTAATTTATTTGAGAGACAGAGAGAGAGAGAGAGGCAGCGAGCATGAGCTGGGAAGGGGGCAGAGGCGGGGGGAGAAGCAGGCTCTGCGCTGAGCAGGGAGCCTGTGGAACTTGATTCCAAGATCTCAGCATCATGACCTGAGCCGAAGGCAGACGTTTAAGTGATTGAGCCACCGTGGTGTCCCCCCCTTTTTTTTAATTATTGAAAATTGCTTGACAGATTGCTAAGGAGGTCTGTTTTTTTTTTTTTAATCTGCTCAGTCTCCCTGCATTTATTCAATTGATAAAGAAATTGAGGTTGAGAGAAGTGAAATGACTTTGTAAGCTTTACAGTGAGTTAGTGAATGACATGAAGCTAAAACTCAAGTTTTCGGACTCCTTTGACAATAGCTGTGCCAGTCACCTGTTGGTGCCGTGTTTCACAACTGGCTCTCTAGAGCAGGGGGCAAAAAACCTCGATTTGTAGAATTTGTCAGTTTCTGGGGAATAAAGACTTTCACCGTGGCTGACTTCAAGCTCCCTGCTTGAAGTTGTTGAACGTGAAGAGTTGGTTCAGAGTCCCTGCTTTCTGCTTTTTCTTACAGGTTTGTAACGCGGGTGGTCCCAGCCCCTCAGAAAGTAGCTGTTGCCAGAACGTGCTGAATTCTGGCAATGAAATGATGCACAAGGCTATAGATAAAAATCCCAAAGAAATGAGCTGCTGAAAATAGGACAAGATGGAAGACTCGTGTGAAGAGAGAGGGCTGTTCATTGTCTTGTGTTGGAACCCAACGCCAGTGATAGCCCCCACAAAGAGGAGTTAATGAACCAGAAATACAAATCCCCGGCAGCTCCGCTCTGTAACTTCTCTGATTTATTGCAGGCAAAATTAATTCTTCCTTCCTAGGAGTTCTCGTATATCTCCACTCAGTAGCTTTTTTATTTTTAGAATTGCCTGCAGAATATATCCAAACTCCCTAGCTTGGCAGAGAGACCTCCTATCAAGGGAAGTTTCAAAGAAGGTGGGGTAGGCTATAGGAAGAACCTAGGCTCTGGGGCTTGTGCAACTTTGGCTTTAGTTCCTGCCCCACTGCTGAGTGCTGTGAGGTCTCAGGCTGGTGTCATAGCCTCTTAGCCTCAATTTCTTCCTTCTTAGATACCTTCCTGGTAAGGTTGACACAAGGGTAAAATAACATAAGCCATGTCAGGTGCCTAACCCGCCATCTGGCACACGTAACAGATACGAGAAATACCTGTTCTCTTTTTTTATAGGTGACACATTGCCTGCCTATTCAAATTGCCTTTCTATTTTTAAGAGCTTGCTTTCCTAGGAATGGATTAGTTCATTTACTCAGTTTCCTAACAAATATTTGGAGACAGGACCCAATCTCTGGTTCCCTTGTCTTTACCAATGAGCGGTTTTGTAGAACTAGGACAGAGGTAAGCGCTTGGGCTCAGGGTTCAGGGAGGCAAGGTAAGACCCAGTGAAAGGTGTTCTTAAATAAAGACCAAAGGGCTAAGGGGTGATAATGAGAAGCCCGTTCATGATGACATCTCACTGAAGGAAAGCTGTAACTGTGAACTATACTAGTGCCCCCACTAAGGGCTGGGTGTTTCACCTACAGCCCGAAACCCTTTTACCTTCACATGAACCCCATGGAGGTAGAACCATCTCCGTTTTGCTGATGAGAAAACTCATCTTCAGAGAACTGCACACATTTACTCTATAATATTCCTTGTGTACCTGCCACGTGCTAGCCACCGTCCTGGGCATTAGAGAGACCATAGACCAAAGAGACAATCCCCACCCTCACCGAACTGACATTAACAAGGCAACAAACCAGATAAAGTAAACCATGGTTATGTCAAGTGGTGCTTAGTGCCCTGGAAAAAAATAAAGCAGAGCAGGAGTAGGGGATGGAGGGGAGGCTGCAGTTTGATTTAAGGTGATCAGGGGAGGTCTCGTGGAGAAGGTGAGCCAAGGAGGCCTGGGGCAGGGCGTGGGCCGTGTGGGTAACCAGTTCAGAAACTCACTGAGATTACCAGGAAGTGACCTAGGGCACTGGAATCACTGTGGTCAGGCTCAGAAGCCAGTGGTCTTATTTATCGGGTCTTTTTTTCAAGAAACAGTACTGCAGGGGCACCTGGGTGGCTCAGTGGGTTAAGCCTCTGCCTGCGGCTCAGGTCATGATCTCAGGGTCCTGGTATTGGGCTCCCTGCTGAGCAGGGAACCTGCTTCCCCCTCTCCTTCTGCTGCTCCCCCTGCTTGTGCTCTCTCTCCTTCTCTCACTCTCTGTCAAATAAATAAATTCTTTAAAAAAAAAACCAAACCAAAAAGAAACAGTACTGCTGCCCTCCAAGCAGGGTGCACGCGTGTGTGTGTGCGCGCGCGTGCGCATGCATGCATGTATGTATGAATGTGTTACATTTCCCTGGGCTGATCCTATCTGGACCCAAGATTCCCTACTGACACCTTCTCGAGGCTGAGGCCTCCCACAGTTGATTTTCATGGAAACTTGGCAACTTCCTAGTTGCCCTGCCCCAGCCCCGCTCCACATTCCTATGGCTTTATTTGTGTGCCTTGGAGCCCTGCCAGGGCTGGGCCTGGGACAGGTTGCCATGGTGATCTCCTACTCTTTCCAGATAGAACTTCTCAAGGATGTTGCCCTTGGGCCTGAAATAGTTCTGGCCTGCTCTCAGCCCACAGCAGGATGAACTTTGGCATGGTGAACCGAATTAGGAAACTGGACCCTAGGTGACAAAGCCTTCTGGGGAGCATACTGCAGAACCCCTCCTTTAGAACTGGGAATGGCTTTCCTTAGGTTACGGGGACGGCTCCTTCTCCCAGCTGCTACATTCCAGTTGTTCTCTTCAGAGCCCGCCACTGAGAGCCCTGCTGAAACTGAATGTTGTTGTTGTTGTTTTTTAAAGATTTTATTTATTTATTTGACAGGCAGAGATCACAAGTAGGCAGATAGGCTGAGCAGAGAGCCCGATGCGGGGCTCCATCCCAGGACCCTGAGATCATGACCTGAGCCAAAGGCAGAGGCTTAACCCACTGAGCCACCCAGGCACCCCTGAAACAGAATGTTTTTTATGACCTCAGCTTCACTGAGGACAGTTTGCACATGACAAAATGCACCCATTTCAAGCGTATAGTTTGATGAGTTTTGATAGTGTATACACGCGGGGAAGGACCACCGTGATTAAGTTATGAAACTTTTCCATCAACCCCCAACGTTTCTTTCTGATGCTTTGCAGTCATACCCCCTCCCCCAGGTCCCCTCCCTCAGACTCCCTCCTCCACCTCTGATCCCCGGCCCCTGCTGATCCCTCATCTGTCCCCACAGATTATTTTTGCTTTTTCTAGAAGTTCATATAAATGGATGCATCTGGCATGTATACTTTTGGGGTGGCCTTCTTTTCTCTGCACGATGTTTCTGAGCTTCATCTGGGTGGCTTCTCAGCCTGGCCCTTCATTCCTTTCCATTGCCGGTTCCATTGTATGGAGTGACTGTAGTCTGTCCTTTCTCTTGTTGGTAGGCATTTAGGTCATTCTCAGATTTTGGTTACCACAAATCAAGTTGCTATGTACATTTGTGTATAAGTCCTTGTGTGAACATATCCTCTCATTTCTCTTGGGTAACACTCTGAGTGGAAGGGCTGGGTCACATGGTAGTAGAGGAATGCTTCGGTTTTTAAAAAGTTGCCAAACCGCATGTTTGGAGGCAGACCTGGGGGCAGCTGGGTTTTGCTGCCCGGGACTGGAACAATCTATGGCTCCCGAGTAGAATGTAGAAGGCATTCCAAGGCAGCAGGAGGGAGAGTGGGTCCTTTATCTGTAACTCACCTGCTTACTTAGGAAAGTCCATGGACACCTACTGGGAGATATCGGAGAACAGGGTAAGCGTCAGGTAGTCTTAACAGGGTAAGAGAACAGGGAAGTGGCCACAAGAAGTAACATCTAAAGACAGTGGGATGACTGGGTGAAGGGAGATAGTGGGGACTTTAGAAAGATGTGGTAGAGGGAGGGGTGCTCAAGGTCACATACACCAAAATCTCAGTGTGAATTCTGGTTTTCAGTGATTAACAGTTCTCTTTAGGGCCGCTTGCTTTATTGTCCCATTTTCTACTTTGATCTCCCAGTTACTGTCCAGGAGAAAGGAAGGCAAAACCATGTATTTGCCACTCTGTGCAGGGCGCTTGACATACTTATCTCATTTAATCCTCTCAATGACTGAGTAGGGTCTGTGTTCTTCCTCTGGTTTTTGAAACCAGAAGTATTTCAACAATCTGTTACAGAGAATCCTCCAAGGAGGGTGCCGGGTAAAGCCACTGTTATTCTGAGCAAAGGGATAGCCGGACCTGGGGGGTAAGACTTGAGGGGTATCAGTAGCTGAGAGGATGGAGAGAGGCTGGAAGATGAGACCGAGAGAGAGAGAGAAACAGAGAGAGAGATGGAGAGAGGAAACTCGTGGACTGCAGAAGAGGAGAAGTTTGAGAAAGGAGCTGAAGGCCAGCATAACATGCTACCCCAATATATGATGGTGGGAGTTCAGGACCTGCTGGCCCCAAATACGCTGCTTTGGCAGAGTGCTTATTTTGAACTATAGGCACTTGAAAGATGAAACAGACTCTTGCCATAGGAGAGGAGACTGGAAGTGACACCTCCATACCGAAAAAGCTATCGCATCTCCCTGTATTCTTCTAAGGGCCCATTCAGCTTTCCTGAAAATCACTCATTCTCCCCTAAGACGCCTACGTCCCCTCTCCCCTTTCTCTGTTATTTAATCCTGAAGTCTACAGCTAACTCTTTGGTGGCTTTTTCCTCTGGTTAATCTTTCATTTAGGGATCTCAGCCAGGAACTCAGAAGTGTAAAGGGAAAGTTTTTTTTTCCTCCCCTACAGAGCCAAGATTTTTGGGAAGTTTTCTCCATGATATACACTATAATTCCCTCCTCCAAACTTTAAGGAAAAACATATACTACTCATCTTTGCCTTTGCAGTTGGATGTGTGTTGTACACATGTTGTATGTGTATGTGTGCATATATTAATGTGATTATGTGTGAGATTGATTTTAAGTGTTGGGTAGGTCCAAGGAGGCTTAGTTACATTTGAGTTACATGTAAATGGAGAAACAGAGAACAGTTGATTTGAGAGAGAATAATTTGCCCAAGATCACACAACTGGATCCAGATTTTTTAAAAATTTTAATTTATTTTTAACTTATTTGTTTTTTCTAGAGAGAGAGAGTGAGAGCTGGGGGGAGGGTGGAAGAAGGAGAGGGAGAGAAACTCAGGCAGACTCCCTGCTGAGCATGGAGCCCAACACAGGGCTCTATCTTATGACCTTGAGACCATGACCTGAGCCAAATTCAAGGGTTGGACAATTTCTAGGAACTTACTTGGGTTCCAGGATAAGACATCATCTTTTGTTTTGTAAATCCCAACTTTTTCAGTGATTCCATCTGCAGATGGATGCCTGGTCCATATAACTTGTGATGGACCCCAGAATATGTAATCCTAAAAGATGCCTTTTTAATGTAAGAATTGCTTTGAGCTGAAGGCAACTAAGAAAATGGAAATGCAGGTGCCTGACTGGCTCATTTGGTTAAGCCTTCGGCTCAGGTCATGATCCTGGAGTCCCAGGATCGAGTCCGGCATCAGACTCCCTGCTTGACAGGGAGTCTGCTTCTCCCTGGGACCTTGCCCCTTCTCATGCTCTCTCTCTATCTCTCACTCATTCTCTATTTCTCAAATAAATAAATAAAATCTTAAAAAAAAAAAAGAAAATGGAAATGTGGGGAAAGTTCTCTATACCTTCGCCCTTTCTGCCTAAAGACAGGATATAAATTTTCCTTTAGACTCTTATCAGCCCAGAGATGGCACCAGAGTAATCTTCAAACAAACCTTACTCCATTAATTTCCCTCATTTATTTGTTTTCACACAGTTTTCTATCCTTGGAAACCTGAAAACACTTTCCTGTGTGCTGCCATTTCTCTAGAAATGTATTGTTCTTTGTTGAAGATGCTACATAAGCCTGAGTTCTAAGCGATTTCTTTGAGTTATTCAGCCCTGAGTTTCTCCCATGTATGCCTGAGATATGCATGTTAATAAAGTTCTGTTTGTTTTTCTCTTGTTAATTTGTCTTTTGTTACAGAGTGTTAGCTGAGAACTTGAAATGAGAGAGATGGCAGAGGGAAAACTTTTCCTGGACTATACCTCACATTGGAAATCCGCACATATGTCATCTGATTCATGGAAGCACAAACTAGTATTTGCCTGGGTAAGTCTGTTTAAGAAGCTCACATCCCTGAGACCTGATTTCTAGTTCTGTCCACATGTTGAGCCCCCACTAAAAATGGTATTAGTTTTGTAATTTGTACTGTATGCTACCTGTGCAGAGAGAGAGAAGGTGAAGGTCTATAGCTTCAGAACTAGAAACAGGCCCGAGATAACTTAGCCTAATTCCCTCATTTTGGAATGAAGATCTGAAGCCCAGAGAGGGAAGTGCCATCCCCACCTCCTGCCCAATGCTCAGGCCTTCTCTGAGTTTGTTCAACAAGACTTTAGCCATTTTTTAGTCTCCCCTGTGAACTTTTTCAGCCCGTCCCAGTGTTATCATTTCCCACCCTACCCCATGGCATTGGTCATTTGCTTCTTTTGCCTGCCCCCCCAACTCCCAAATTGCTATCATAGTGTCTGCTTGGCTCCACTGTTTGCATGTTGCCACACTCAGGTTGGGAATTTCCTGAGGGCAGGGACAATGTCTAGCTCATTTTGGACCCTAATGCCTGGTGCGTGCCTGGTACATAGCCAAGTATTCAGTACATTTCCTTTTATTTAAGTGTAACTCACATTTGTAAATGCCTAAACCTATGGAAAGTGTCCTCTCTTCTCCCTCAGCCCCCTTTTCCAACCACTCACTCTCTTGTGTGATCTTCCAGACATTTTCTCTGCATAGACTCAGAATACATGGGTATACACATCTTTAAAAACAGAAGGCTCATGCTATAGAAACTATTATTTTTTTTAAATTTCTTTTTACCAATAAATGTTCTGTCCAAATTCCCTTTATCAGCTATCTATTGCTGTGTAATAAACCATGCTCAAGCTTTGTGGCTTATAACCACCACCATTTTATTTGCGCAGGCTTCTGTGAGCCGGGCACGGCAGTTCTTCTGCTGGTCTTGGCTGGGATCACTCTGCAACTTCAGTTGGCTGGTGGGTTGCTTGGGGCCTCAGTGAGGATGAGTCACTCTGCTCCTTGTGGTTTTATCTTCAAATAGGCTGCCTGGGTTTCTTTGGATGGCAGGGTCAGGTCCTCCTAGGCCTGCTGCTTTCCCTGGGTCTGCTCAGAAGTGAGGCTCAGAGCCCTTCAGGGGCAGATCCTGGAGCATATACAGTTCCAGGGGCCCTCTCAGTACATTTTACTACTCTAAAATCAGGTATAGTGCCTTGGAAGTCAGGGGCCCAGAGCCTGAGCTTCTATGAGCCCCCTAGGGCATCCACTTCTGGTCTTCTCTGCTCTTGTGCCCTCCGTGAGCCTTTATGGAGTCCACTGTTATTCCTGTTCTTGGGAAGGGACAGGTGAGGGTGGCAAGGATAAGGTCCCTTTCTCAGAGCCACACCAGCACTAAACTTTCCTGCTCTCCTCGAAATCCTGGGGCTGGAAAAACTCCTCTTAATTTATTGTACATTCTTTTGAATTTATGGAGACATAAATTTTATGCACTGAATCTTTCATGACTTAGATTTTAAAATCCAACATCCTTCTACCCTTGCCTTCCTCCTCCTGTTCCCCCCCTCCACCTCAAATATGGCCTTGGCCATGAATTTCAAGGTCTATTTTGAAACTCAAAAGCTAAGAATGGACTCTTTGTTCTGCTATATCCTCCATCACTTCCCAGAGGGAGAGCTTCAAATGCCCTAGCTGCCTCTTGATGAGGGGAAGGATTCAAAGATAACATCCACATCGGATTACATTGTAAAATAGAAAAAAAAAATAGAACCTGCTGCATTAGAGCTGTTTATCTACATAAGCCTGAGAGCACCAGGGGAAATAATTTGAACTCTGCTCTCACTTGGGATAGAATTTATTCAAGTATATTTGGTGGGGGTGGCATGGGGTGGAGCAATGGTGGGATGAATGGATTCTCATAATCCCAACTGTAGGTGGATTATATTCCAGGGAGAAAGGTGACAATGGGGAAGAAGCTATTCGGCCTCTCTGAACTCAGACATGGGGCCTTGGGTGGGATGTGAGCAGTGGCTCTCTGCCCAGGGTGAGGCTGTAGCTGGTGGTGCCTCCTGGTGACACTGGGCAAGGTTAGTGCTCTGGGAGGAAAAGCTGGGAGGGTTGTAGCAACAGAGAAAGTGGAGTTCTTCCCCTGCCAGCAGCAGATAGGCCATAGCAGAGACAGACACATAAGTGGCAATTGGTGGTGGTGTTGGCAGCTGGTGGGCAGGAACGGAGGTTGGAGTCACGTAGGCAAATAGCAAAGGCAAGGTCAGCAGCTTAAGGGGGGAGGATCAGGGCAACAGGTAGTGAGAATTGCAAGACGTTTTGGCACATGATGACTCTGTCCAACCCCCATCCCCCTACCCTGCCCAGCCCTAAGAGACCTGACCAACCCCAGCAGGGCTTCTAGAAGCCTATGGAGGAGTCTCTGGGTTGACCCAGCCCCCTTTTGAGGTCCTTCCTGGAAAAACTCAGGGTTGTCAAAAGAACTTACACTGTTCTAGTCAGAACAGGGCATAGGCTCTAACCTCTCTTTTTAAGACCATTTACTAAAAGAGGGTTAGAATTCCTTCTTCTGTCCTTTTTAGATGTTCAGGTATCTGCTACAAGTCAGGAGTGGCTTTCCCAGGGTCCTAAAAGCCATTCCTTTTGCAAAGTCTTTGTCAGGAAGGATAATCTCCCAGCCTCTCCCCTTCCTCCTCCCTCAACTTTCCTTTAAAACACCCAGTCACCTTTGCACAAATTGGAATAGAGCTCAGCAATTTTCCCAACCGTCAGTAGTTACGGAACAGAATCTGTTTTTACTGCTTTCACTCCTGTCCAGCTTTGTTTGACAGTTGCTAAGGAGGTGGCAACGGCTTCTGGGAAATCAAAGCTACAGGCCAGATGCGAGGCAATCAGAGCTGAGCTGGGTGTCCAAGTCAGTGTGATGCTGGTGGCACAAGGGAGGTGACCACTGGGATGGTTTCCTTGGGGCAGAAGTGGTTTGGGCAGTGTTGGCAATTACATTAGAGGCCATTCCAATGGTACATGGGGGCCTTGGTCCTAGGCGGGCTGCAAGGTGTGTAGTGGGAGTGGGTCAATGAGGGCAGAGAGCATGGGAGATACCTCCTGGCAGCCCCCCTGGAGAGATCCAGTAAGGGGCCAGGAGCCCCAGAGAGGAGGCAATTGGTTTCCTGCCCTTCCATGTGTCAGCTGGTGAAACCCACAATCTTTCTATCTGTTGTTGGGACTTCATCTGTGCACACAAACCACAGAAGCAAAGCCCCCACCCCCTGCCCCATGTGTCACTGCGGCAATTCTGGGACATTCCTGTTCACTCATGAATCTCCTTGTTGGGTATAATTTCTGAGGGTCATGGTCACTGACCTTTTGATGAAAGAATTTTTCTTTTTTCCAGCAGGAGAGACAAGTTCCTTTTGAGGAGAAAAAAAATTGGTGAAGAGAACATTCTAGTAAATGGAAAATGATTTGGAAGGCTTTGCCTGCACTTGGCAAATATAAGGGGGCTCTCAGGGTGAGGTCAGACTTTTGGGAAATTAAGGAAGCTCCATTGAGGGTGGGGGAAAGAGCGTTGGAAACAGAATATGGGGGGGGGGCTGGGTGGCTCAGTTGTTACGCGGCTGTCAGGGTCCTGGGATTGAGACATGGGTTGGTCTCCCTGCTCAGTGGGAAGCCTGCTTCTCCTTCTCCCACTCCCCCCACTTGCATTCCCTCCCTCGCTGTGTCTGTCAAATAAATAAATAAAATCTTAAAAAAAAAAAAAAAAGAAAGAAAAGAAAAGCAGGGTAGGAAGCCCAGAACCCAGGACAATGTGGCAGCTCGTCGGGGGGGGGGGGGGGGGGCGCTTGGATCCGGTGGAGGCTGGCTCTGTGGTTGTGAAAGAATTCACACCAGGCAGAACAAAAGATACCAAAGTTTACTGAACATACAACCAGGGAGTGGCAGGTAGGAAGACAAAAGAGAGAATGTCCAGCCGGGAGGCAGTGGTGAGGGGCCAACAGTTAACAGGGTGCAGTGAGAGAGGATGTATGGAATTTTCCCTTTTTTGGTAATCTTAGGACCTGTTCTTGATTGTAATTGGTCAGCTAGGGCCTATGGCTATTTTGAAGTGGGTCATTTAATGAGCCTGTTTGCATCTGGGTCTGTGGTCACTGTGGGCCCTTTTGCTTTGCTCTATAGACAGGAGAGGTTCCCACCTGCCTCACGGGGACCAGGAGTGATAATTTCTTTTTACTTATTTTTTTTTTTTCACGATTTATTTTAGAGAGGTTGGGCAGGAGGGGCAGGGGGAAAGGGAGAGAGAGAATCCCAAGCAGACTCTCTACTGAGCGCAGAGCCCAATGTGGGGTCTTGATCTCACGATCCTGATATCATGACCAGAGCCGAAATCAAGAGTCAGAAGCTGAACCCACTGAGCCACCCAGTTGCCCTAACAATAATTTCAAACCTGGATTTTGAGTAATGTTCAATATTTATATGTGGACTTAATGTTTGTGATATTACGTGTAGTCGACGATGTTTCCTTCTATATTTTTGTGTTAAGATGAAGTGTTGTTCCAGATTTTTGTCCTAGGTAAGTGGAGCCAGGCACATGCTAAGTGAAGTGGGGTACCCCAAAGTAAGTGGTGACTTGGCTGACACAAGAGCTGCTGGATAACTTTAGTCACCCTCCCAACCTATAATCAAAAATAAACTTTTTTTTTAGATTTAAAAATATATTTAGGGTTGAATGAAATAAGCAAGATAATATTGCACTTGATCTGTAGTTCATGAGCAGGTAGAAACTAATACATGACTGTAAAAGTCAGAACAGGGGTCACCTCTGAAGGGGCTCGTCTGGCAAAGGTTCACAAGGGTTCATGGTTGATAAAAAGGTCCAGCTGTTACCCAAACCTGGGTTCACCTTTTGGTAGATGTTGAGCCAAAGACACACCTGAGCCAAAGAATAGCAAAAGGAGGGGTCTTAGGGCACCTGGGTGGCTCAGACATTAAGCGTCTGCCTTCATCTCACGTTATGATCCCAGGGTCCTAGGATCGAGTCCTGCATCGGGCTCCCTGCTCGGCGGGAAGCCCGATTCTCCCTCTCCCAC
Source organism: Lontra canadensis (assembly GCF_010015895.1). Taxonomy (NCBI): domain Eukaryota; kingdom Metazoa; phylum Chordata; class Mammalia; order Carnivora; family Mustelidae; genus Lontra; species Lontra canadensis. The sequence goes on from NW_022631019.1 coordinate 17,202,448, forward strand.
TCCCCCTGCTTGTGTTCCTCTCTCTCACTGTGTCTCTTTCTGTCAAATAAAATAAAATAAAATAAAAACAAAAACAAAAACAAAAGGAGGGGTTTTAGTTGCAGTGAGTAAAGGAGAAAACCAGGGAGCTGTGTCTCCAACACCAAGGCTGGGGAAGAGGGAAGCCAAGGGAGCACATAAGCACACAGATTCATGAAGGGACTTGTACGATGGGGAATGCAGCCTGGCTTTGGGGCAAAAGTCATCTTCACATGACAGAGTCCAGGTCTTAGTAGATCGAAGTCACGAGGCCAGCAAGGGTCAGTACCATCAGTTCCCTGGCTTTCGTTGGTCCGGTATCTGAACACTCAAAGTCCGGTATCTGAGCACTCAAAAATTCTGCAGAGATAACTCAAGAATGTGTATCAGGGCAATCTTTACTTTTGAATCAGCATTGGGAGTTTTACCACTGACTTACTGTTCTTGGTATTATTAGGTTATCTCCTGGCCGGATAGTGGCTGTTCTTATATTCTTTTGTTCCCTTAAAATCACTGACTGCTGGGGTTGATTCTTTTGCAATTTCAACATATCCCAGGAACTTCTGCAAGAAATGTGCTTTGGGCAAGTAGTGGGGGTTGCGCATAGATCATGCAAGATGTCCAGGGGCCTAACATGACTTTTCTTATGTCAAGAAAGCTATGTCTTATCTTTCTTTTTCTGGGGACCCCTAACTCTTTATACTTGTTTTAGGTATTGGTATTAAGTGTTTTATGTATTTGTCCAAACTCGTCACTTAAGACCTGTGCATTTTAGGGGTGCCTGGGTGGTTCAGTGGGGTAGCCTCTGCCTTCGGCTCAGGTCATGGTCTCAGGGTCCTCAGATCGAGCCCTGTATCGGGCTCTCTGCTCAGCCGGGAGCCTGCTTCCTCCTCTCTCTCTCTGCCTGCCTCTCTGCCTACTTGTGATCTCTCTCTGTTAAATAAATAAATAAAATCTTAAAAAAAAAAAAGACCTGTGCATTTTTCTGTGTGCAAATTATACTTCAACAATAATTTTTAAAAAACCTTAAAAGATGCTGTGAGCTTCCAAATTTTAAATGATAAACTGGTTTGGGTTGCTAGTCCACGTTCGTTTGTGCCAGAAACGCAGCAAAGCCCATTGCAGAGATGCTGAGGGTGAGGCAATTTACTCGAGAAAGGAGAAGAGATGGGGAAGGGAGGCACAAATTTCAAATCCATCTCCCCAAAGAGCAGAGTCAGAGATTTTTTTTAAGGGCAAGTGGAAAAGGATCTGGGTAAAGGGGAGAGGAGCCACGAGATTCAAGATCAGATAAAAGAAGTCAGTAAGTAGAAGACGGTTATCTTCGTTTGTTGAGCTCAAAGGGGAGGTCAGTGGTTCTGACTGGTTCAGTTCAGTCTGGCTGCTTCTGCTGCTTCTTTTTTTTAAAAGTACGCTCTACCCCCAAGATGGGGCTTGGAACTCACAACCCTGAAATCAAGAGTCACATGCTCCAGGACTGAGCCAGGCAGGTGGCCCCCAATGTGGCTTCTTCCCACGCAGCCCCCCACCCCCCAGTGTGGCTTCTTGATGAAAGCTTGATTTCCTACAAAATAATTCCATTAACATTTGGTTATCATGGCATCAGGCAAGAATATTATCTTACAGGGACATGGTGGCAGATGGCATTCCGAGAAGAGACAGAAATGGTAAAAAGCTCGTTTTGCTTACCTGTCCGGGTCACTCCTTGGTGACCAGTTTCATGAGCTCTCTTCCTTAAAATCAACCCTGGAGAAACTATGCAAGTCAAAGGGAAACAAAGATTCGAGAACCAATGGAAAATAACGAGGCTTCCCTCTCCTTCCGCCAGCCAGCCCTGGATGGAGGCTGCCTTGAACCTGCTCATGGGAGGGAGGGAGGTGCCTGTGGGAGTGGGGGTGGGGTGGGGGTGGGGTGGGGGAGGCAGGCCTGCCATGGGGCGAGGGGGCATCTAGAGGAAAAGGATTTTGCTTTCTTTTCAGGGACTTATTTGGATGACTGCCTTTGTGACCTGGCTTACTTGGTTTGGTTTATGGGTCTACCTTGCCTGTCCCTTGAGTGGCTTAGGACAAATCTTCAGGTTCCTCCCGCACAGGGGTGAAAACCCTGCGAGGGTTAGCGTGCAAGCGGGAGCATCATTTACTCTTCCCTCTTCCTCCATCCCCCAGGACTGGGGAATCAGCCTCCTTCCCATGGTTTCTCTGTAAGGAGCAGAAGTGCGTGGAACCCTCGAGCAGCAGAACAGTTTGGTGGGCTGGTGGGCAACCAGAAGATCCACAGTTGACCCGTGGCTCCTGGTCCCAGGGCTCTTCCCCTTCCCTCTCCTTACATTTTTTACCTATGGACACATCCATGTGACCACCACTCCCTTGAAGAGGGAGGAGGTTTCCAGTAACCCACTCAGCATCCTGCGTGCTTTCCCAGTCCACACCAGTCCTCTCCTGGAGGTAACTACAGTTCTGACTTCTGTCCTGTTTTGCCTGTTCTTGTGTATATAGTATGTGCTCTTGGGTGTGGCTCCTTTTGCTTAATATTCCATGTTTTTGAGATCTGTCTGTGTTGGTGAGTGTGCGATGGCTGTTTGTTGCTTTTGGGTCGTGCCTACCCTGTGACCACACCAGTTTGTTATCCCATTTATCTCTGGATGCCTTTGAATTATTTCCCGTCATTGGTTAGTACCACTTGGGCCGCTGGGAACATTCATTCGCAAGTCCTTCTGTGCACTCCCTTCCCCTGGGTGTATACTTAGGGTTAGAATTGCAGAATGTGAAAGTAAGAATGTATTTAGCTTTAGAAAAATCTGCTAAACAGGTTTCCCGGAGAGCTGGTAGCATTTTATATTCCTACCGGCAAGATAGGGGCGTTCTAGTGGCTCTGGGTCCCTGTTAGCACTTGTCATTTTCAATCTTTCTAATGGAACCATTCTGATGGGTATGTTGTGGTATATCCTGTGGTCTTCATTTGTAGTTCTAGGCTATTTGAGTCTGTGGGTCACTCTATTCAGGGTTTGACTTCTTATCTGAACGCCCTTACATTTTGTGTAGTGGAATAGGCCAATTGTTTAAGTCGGTTTCTGAGATGATGAGAGTGCTTTTACCAATTTGATTATTCCCAGCCTGGCCATCAGTAATTTCATAGCCTGAAGAATGTGTGTGTGTGTGTGTGTGTGTTTATATCTCGTAGGTTTCTGAGAACAAGCTTTCTCTAGAATGTTCTTGGCAGATGGAGTCATCCCAGGGGATTTCACCTGTAAAACACTCTTCAGATTAAATATCTTTTCAGCTTCAGGAAAGGACTTTGTAAGCTCACATCCCACACTCTGTCCAGAGCCTGTTATATAGGATGGAGAAGGGACAAGGGAGACATGGGGGCAGCTCTGAATCAAATAGAAACCTAGGAAGGAAGAATTTCACTGGTCCGGGTCAGTTACTGGCAGTGCAACAGCCACCTTGAGGCCATCATTGTTAGATTAGCAGTAAATCTCATTACTCTCAATTACAATTCAAACATCACCTTCTCAGTGAGGCCCACCCTGATTACCCTACTCAAAATATAACATCCTCCCCCTCCCCACAGTCCTGATCCTTTTAATCTTATTCTATTTTTCCCTCATAGCCCTTACCATCTTGTAACAAAATTTAATCTATATATTATGCTGCCTAATCCACCCTCCCGTATTCTTTCCGCTGCCGGTGCTGGGACTCTGAATTAGGACCTTTCCGCTTTGCCAGCTGGTCTCGGTTAGAGTCCGGGGAAACTGGAGGAAGGGGGCGGCCAAGGAGGAGGGGGAGGGGAGGGAAGGGGAAGGGGGAAGGGAGGGAAGGGGAAGGGGGAGGGGGGGAGGGGCGTCCGAGGGGGAGGGGACAGCGCCCAAAGGGGAGGGAGAGGGGGAGACGGCAAGACGGCAAGGGCGGGGGCGGGGGCAGCCGAGGAGGATGGGGAGGGGACTTGCTGCCTCCGGTTTGCTTCCTGCTTTCCTGAGTTTTTCTCCACAGAAACAGATCGTCACCGCAGTGTGGCAGGTCCTTTACGGTGTTTGTAAACCTTCCAGAAGCAGGTTCCCTGCGTCTTCTTGAGGCTCCAGCAGCCGCCAGGCAGCACCTCCTCCTTAGAGGTCTGAGTTTTCCTTCTGCCGGGCCTAACCTCCACCCTGTGTTCTCTCCACTGTGAAGGTCCTAACCTCCACCCTGTGTTCCCGCTGCCGTAGGGGTGGGAGCTGCTTCCTGCAGTGGCCGCTTCCAGGATATCTTGAAAGTCTTTTAGCATGTTAACCCTTTACTTACCCGGCAACATCTTTATTTACCTAGTTAACAATTCTTGAAGTTCTCTCTCTCTCTTTTTAATTAAAATTTTACTTATTTATTTGAGAGAAGAATGAGAACTTGAGAGGGGGGAAGGTCAGAGGGAGAAGCAGACTCCCCACAGAGTTAGGAGCCCGATGCTGGACTCAATCCCAGGACTCTGGGATCATGACCTGAGCTGAAGGCAGTCGCTTAACCAACTGAGCCACCCAGGCATCCCCTAAGTTCTTTCTCTTTTTAAATATCTGGTGTGGGGGCGCCTGGGTGGCTCAGTGGGTTAAAGCCTCTGCCTTGGCTCAGGTCATGATCCCAGGAAGTAGGCTCCCTGCGGAGCAGAGAGCCTACTTCTCCCCGCCTCTCTCTCTGCCTGCCTCTCTGCCTACTTGTGATCTGTCAAATAAATAAAAAATCTTAAAAAAAATATCTGGTGTGTTTTCTGTCTCTTGAAACAATCAGTGTATTGTTTGTTGTCTGCCCCCTCCTCCCCCATAGAAGCTTCCTAAGGGAAGGGAGTTTGTCTTTTCCTTCACTGAGCTACTCTAAAACTCTAATAAACTGCCTGACACTTTGTAAGTGCTCCATCGATGTTACTGGACTGCATGAATGGGTGGGTGGATGGTTTTTGGTTTACGATTTTATTTGAATTATCTGTTGGACGGGGTTTTCTATTTAGGTTTTTGTTAGGTCTGAGTCCAGATTAATTGTAAAAGGAGGTTTGAATAGCAGAGAGTGGCATGTTCTTTTTGGAGATAGGAGCAGTCCCCAGAACCTGGGTATTTCGGCCTAAATTTCATCTAGTGAAGTTTTGGGGAGCTCCATGGGTTGGGAGTAAAAAAGCAGGATAAGGCTGCTGACGATAGGGACAGCAGAGTATTTATTACTCTGATGAGTGGTCCACTCAGGGCATCAGTACATTGAATAGAATATATTTGAGGCAATCACTGGAAACTAGTGTTGTACAGTCAGGGCAGGATCGCTGTTGGAAACCTTAGGGACGGAGACAGGAATAGAGATCAGTCTCTCCAGCAAGAAACACCAAGACCGCATGAAGTCATGGTGGCACTTGGTCCAATCAGCAGAACGATTGCAGGGGTCTTCCTTGGGATCAGAGAATGAGTGGCTGGGATCCAACGGTGTCTTGAAGGGACACTCAGAAAGTCACTGTTTGTGGAAATAATTTTTTCACTAGTCTTTTTGCTAGTCTCAGGTGGAGTCTGACTTTTGGTTTGTACCTCCAAGAATTCTTTTTAAGATTTGTCTACTTTTACAGCATTGTAAACACTGTCATGGACCTCAGGGACAGTTCAGTCTGAAAATGTATTACTTGCCAGCAGCACAGATCATAGAACCTTAAGTTTTGGCTTCCCAAGGAAAATTAGGATGATGGAATAAATTTGGGTCAGGTTTTTTTTTGTGGGGGGTATGGTATTTTAACTTACAGGGAGATCGCATGGATACATGTTCGGTGTGCTGTCTGTCATCATTAGTGTGATTATGTCCATTAAATGCTTTAAGAAAAGAGTCTGGTCTGCTGGGTCTTTCCATGGGGTAGGTATCTTTGTATAGAGTGACTCATATAGCTATGCCAGAAAGTTCTGGAGCCCTGCTGCAGTTTATGGGCTCAGGAGAACAAAGTATGGTCTTTTCTGTCATGCATCTGAAGTTTTCCTTTGGTAGTCTTGAAAGTGGGTCTATCAGGGTGCCTGGGTGGCTCAGTTGTTAAGCGTCTGCCTTCTGCTCAGGTCATGATGCCAGGTTCCTGGGATCGAGCCCCACATTGGGCTCCCTGCTCAGCGGAAAGCCTGCCTCTCTCTTCTCCCAGTCCCCCTGCTTGTGTTCCATTTCTCACTCTCTCTCTCTCTCTGTCAAATAAATAAATAAAATCTTAACTATCAACCAGGGTATAAACCGATGGCAGAAGTAGGGAAGGACATGTGGAAATGTTTTGTGGTGCGGTGACTTAACATTGCACAAAAAAGAACTTGGCAGGAGCGTACAACTTTATGAGTACTTTTTTTTTTTTTAAGATTTTATTTATTTATTTATTTGACACAGAGAGAGAAATCACAAGTAGGCAGAGAGGCAGGCAGAGAGAGAGGGGGAAGCAGGCTCCCCGCTGAGTAGAGAGCCCGATGTGGGGCTTGATCCCAGGACCCTGGGATCATGACCTGAGCAGAAGGTAGAGGCTTTAAGCCACTGAGCCACCCAGGTGCCCCACGAGTGCTTTTGAAGGTCTTTTTGTTTGTGTTCTTTCTTTCATTCAGAATAATTGGAGTAAACCAGGATTATTTTTTTACATGTCTTCTGACAAGACGGCACAAATTCAGATTAATTTACATGTTGGAGTTTCTGCAATGTTTATTAGCCAAAGCAGCATGACTTAGGCTACTTACTATTTGTTGTGGCTCATATTTTAGCTAAACTTGTGTTTTGGGAAAAAATCTTCCATTTCTTCGGAAGTCTGAGGCACACAGGGACCGTATACACTATGTTGAATCAGGAAGAATTTTGAGATTTAAAAAAAATGATCTTTCAAGTGAAATGAGCACCTCTATTGCTTGAAGTGGAGAGGGTTGGTCTCCAGTGGGGATTAATATCATCAAGTTTCTTAGCAACAAAGAGACAATATTTGTGCGTAGGAAGGGAAAAAAAAAAAGCCACCTCATTTAATTGTGAAAGGGATTGTTAGGAATCAACCTTAAGGGGCACCTGGGTGGCTCAGTGGGTTAAGCCTCTGCCTTCTGCTCGGGTCATGATCCCACGGTCCTGGGATCGAGCCCTGCATCGGGCTCTCTGCTCAGCAGGGAGCCTGCTTCTCCCTCTCTGTCTGCCTGCCTCTCTGCTTCCTTGTGATCTCTGTCAAATAAATAAATAAAATCTTAAAAAAAAAGAATCAACCTTAAGAAATTGAATAAATGTCATTTGGAGGTGCAGGAAGGGACCAAGAGACACCATTTCAGTGGGTTTACCCTCATTGTGGGTATGGCACATGGGGTAGTAAAAAGACCAGACTTAAAACTTAAGACTCTTGTCCAGTTTAAAGTTTCTCATTCTAGGGCACTTGGGTGGTTCAGTCAGTTAAGTGTCCGACTCCTGATTTTGGCTCAGGTCATGATCCCAAGGTTGTGAGATCGAGCCCTGGGTCAGGCTTCACACTGGGTGTGGAGCCTGCTGGAGAGTCTCTCTTTCCCTCTCCCTCTGCCTCCCACCCCACAGCCTGCTCACGCACCTGCCTGATCCCGTGCACCTGCGAGAATGCTCGCTTTCTCTCCAGGAAAAAAAAAGTTTCTCTTTGCCGAGGCTTGGAATGTTGCAGGGTGGATGTGATATCTGGTAGGCATCTTCTCTTTCTCCTTCCACTTCCTCCCCTACTCACCAGCTGCTGGCTTGAGTCCCTTGACGGTGGGAATAGGGGGAGGGAAAGGTTTTTCTTGGTGGTTTCAGTGGGAATCTGGTATTGGTGCCTCAATGGAAGTCCAAGGATGACTGTCTTGTGAACTGATTTTGTGTGTTTTGTTTTTTTTAAGGTCCTCTCACATATTTTTGCGGACCTCCACTTATAGTTCCATGGAGAGGAGAATGCCTCTTCTGGCTGGCCACCCCAGTTTGGCTTTAGGGTTTGATGGTCCAGTATCCAGCCTCTTTCTGCTGATGGCACCTGGCAGGAAACTTTCTCCATCAGATTTCCTTTTGGGCCTCTCACACCTGGCAGTTCCCTTGCGGGTCTGCCAGTGGAAAGCACGTGCCTTTATCCTGCTGTAGGTTAAGTTTCTCTCCCTGGCGATAAATCCTTTACCAGCTTCTTTTCTATCCCTCTAAGGACAGTCTGGGTTACTGTTTGTGATGCCAGTCACCCATTCCTTGCATCTTGGCCCTAAAGCCACCCTTTAACGCCCTGCTTTGTGTTACCAAAGCTGGAACCCTGCAGGTGGTTCTCCTGTGCGGCCGCCATGATGTTAGGCCTTGTGTGTAGAGCACACTGGAGGGCCACTTCCCTTCCCGATGCCTGTGTTCTTCTTTTCTCGCTCCTGTGATGGGTAGAGACCACCAGCATGTGGGACGAGGGCTGCTATGTCTAGTGAGTTTTAGAGCCACCCCCATGGGCTTCCTGGTGAATGTTAAGGGCCTCCCGGGAGCATCTTCTTAAGTGAGTGCTCCTGGCCCCTAGTGGGCGGCTTTCTAGACAAGTGGTATCCTAGTGAGTCTGGTTGATGCTCAAGGGGGCAGTTTTCTGCCGGCCACCCCTGGCCTGTGTCATCTCTGTGAACTTCTCTGCCATCTAGTGGGCCATGACACACCTCCTGCAACGAGGTCTGAAGCTCTTTCACGTTCCTTCTTTCTAGCGGGTTGGGGGGGGGCGGCTCTGCCTCTGTGCAAACGCTGGGAAGGGGGTGGCGCCCAAGGTCAGCATTAGTAATTAACCCCCTGTTCTTAGCTCTTGAGCTTTCCCTGTTCAAATTACTGTGCGGGTCCTGTCTCCTGACTAGACCCGGACTAATACATTTGTCTTTTTCCTATTGATTTTTAGTAATTTTTTTGTATATTCTGAATCTTAATACTATGTTATGTATTTGTCATGTCTCTTTCCCCAGACTCTCACTTATATAAAAAAGTACACACGTGCAATTTTTTAAAAAGATTTTATTTATTTATTTGACAGACAGAGATCACAAGTACGCAGAGAGGCAGGCGGTGGTGGTGGGGGGGAAGCAGGCTCCCCGCTGAGCAGAGAGCCCAATGCGGGGCTTGATTCCAGGACCCTGAGATCATGACCTGAGCTGAAGGCAGAGGCTTAACCCACTGAACCACCCAGGTGCTCCGTCACATGTGCAATTAAAAAAAAAAATTAGATTTTATTTATTTATCTGACAGAGAGAGAGGGAGGGAACACAAGCAAGGGGAGAGGCAGAGGGAAAGGGAGAAGCAGGCTCCCCACTAAGCAGGGATCCCAAGATCCTGGGATCGTGACCTGAGCTGAAGGCAGATACTTAACCGACTGGGCCACCCAGGTGCCCCTACATTATAAGTTAATTATAATTATAAGTTAATTTTTAAAAAAGATTTTATTTATTTGAGAGAGTGAGTGAGTGCAAAAGTTGAGGGGAGGGACATAGGGAAAGGGAGAAGCAGAAAGCACTGCTCTGTCCCAGGACCCCAAGATCATGACCTGAGCCAAAGGCTGATGTTTAACTGACTGAGCCACCTAGCCATCCTGAATTTTTAATGATTAAAGACACCACTTCTGTATCTGTAAAGACACCACCCTAAGTCAAGAAGTACAGCACTGTAAGCACCCTGAAATTTCTCAGCATGCCCCCTCCCCAATCACAATTCGATCTTCAGCTCCATTATTCCCACTCCAGATAACGAATCTGGCTTTTATAATAACAGTATCCTTGCTTTTAGATTGTTGTATAGTATTTCATTGTGGAAATTTGTGACACAGAGTGTCTCTGTTTTACTGGTGGAGGACAACAGAGTTTTCCATTGTTTTTAGCTATGAGGAACCATGTGACTATGAATAGTTTCGAATTGGTGTCCAGCTATGACTGGGCAAGTTTTTCTACAGCACATACTTAGAAGTGGAATGGCTAAGTCAAAGGATTTAGGTATCTTCAACCTCATTAGATAATTCCTAATTGTTTCCAACAGTGGTTGCACCAAAACACATTTCCATCCAAATAGGGATGCCATTTCTCTTGCTCTACGGTCACACCCAATACTTGCCATTACCAGATCAAAATTTATTATTATTATTATGAATACATTTTTGGCTAATTTGGAGGATGTGTAATGGTATCTCGTGATTTTAACTGGCGTTTAAAACTTGGCCATTGGTGTTGCCTTTTTCAGTGATATTATATTGAAGTCTCTTACCTACTTTTCTGCTGGGTTGTCTGTCATTTTCATACTGATTTGTAGGAGGTCTTAATTTATTCTATGTCCTACTTGTCTTTGGTAGGTATTTTGTATTTCAAATATCTTTTTCACTCTGTGGCTTGTCTTCTCACTCTATGTTATACCATGACAAACAGAAACTTTACATTTTAGGGTTATCAGATTTATCAATCTTTTTCTTATGATTATTGCTCTTCGTGTGTTGTTTAAAGAAATCCTTCCCTACCCTGAGGTCATGAAGGTATTTTTTCTAAAAATAATTTTTTTTTTTAAAGTAATCTCTATGCCCAATGTGGGGCTTGAACTCATAACCCTGAGATCAAGAATCCCATGCTGTACTGACTGAGCCAGCCAGGAACACTCTTTCTAAAATGTTTATACTTTTTATTTTTCATATTTAGGTTTTTGATGAATGCTGAATGGATAGCCAAGTGTCTAGCACCATTTACTGAAAGACTGTCCTCCAACTGGTGGGTAATGTCACTCTATCATCTCTTAAGGCTATTTAGAAGTTCAAGTACGTTTCCAGGCTCTACAATCTGTTCCTGTGGTCGCTGTGTCCATTCACGTGGCATCTTTTTATTAATTTTCATTTTCTTATCTTTTTTTTTTAAAGTATGTTCTATGTCCTGCGTGGGACTTGAACTCACAACCCTGAGATGGAGAGTCACATGCTGTGACTGAGTCAGCCAGGGGCCCCAAATTTTCATTTTCTATTTGTAACTGTCTAAAAGAATAAAATGGATTTTTTTTGAAGATTTTATTTATTTATTTGATAGAGAGATCACAAGCAGGCAGAGAGGCAGGCAGAGAGAGAGGAGGAAGCAGGGTCCCTGCTGAGCAGAGAGCCCGATGCGGGGCTCGATCCCAGGACTCCGAGATCATGACCTGAGCCGAAGGCAGCGGCTTAACCCACTGAGCCACCCAGGCGCCCCTAAAATGGATTTTTGTATATGTATTTTATATTCAGGAGTCTTGCTAAACTTTCTGATTAACTTTAATAGTTCATTAGAAGTTGTTTTGAATTTTCTATGTATATAACATGTAGGTAAATAGACCAATGAAATAGATTAGAGATCCCAGAAACAGACCGAAACTTCTATGGACCCTTGATATATGACAGAGTTGACAACTTCCAAACCTTGTAACTCTTATTTTTCTGTTTTGCCTAATTGGCCTATCGTGTTAACTAGGACCCTTGGTACGATGTTGAGAAGAAACGGTGATGCTGGGTATGTTGGTCTTATTCCTGATGTCAGACATCTCACCGTTGCGTATGATGTATGCTGTGGGTTTTATTTTAAAATAGATATCAACGATCAGATTAAATGATTTGCCTTCTATCCGAGTGTACTGAAAATTTTTACTGTGAAAGGATAATGACTTTTACCAAATACATTTCCTGCATCTATTGAGGTGATCCTATGATCACCCCCGTTTGTTACTTTTTGTATTTTTAGTGCCTAATAGAGGGCCTAGCACAAAATAGATGCTCAGAAAAATGATTTCTGGATGAAGTAATTAAATATTAGCTGAATAAATGGGGCGACTTGCAACAAATAAGTAATGGGGCCTTAAGATCTAGGACTTCGGACTTTTAGTCCCAATATAGCTTTTACAAGCCTTACCCCTGTCACCATGATTTTTTCTGAGGCCCTCATTGTCTTCCTAGCTGGGGAAAATTTTCTAGGAAACTGCAAAGCCCAGGTGAATTTGTTTTGCTTCCTTTCCTTTCTTTTTTCCTCTCTTCTCTTTTAAGACTTTATTTATTTGTGAGAGAGGGCACAGAGGATAGAGAGAGCGAGCTTGAGCCTGGGGGGAGGGGCAGAGGAGAGGCAGACTCCCTGCTGAGATCATGCCCTGAGCTAAAGGCAGACCTTTAACTGACTGAGCTACCAGCTGACCCGGCAAGGTGACTTTCTAACATCGTCTTGCTACTCTACTGAAAAAAACAGTCTAGCCTTAGTAACAATGATACTAAGCTTACCGTGAACCTTTGGATGATCCTCAAGGTTTTCTTGCCAATATGCTTGCTAGGTTTCATTGAAATCCTCTTTGGAACTAGAAGGTAGCTGGTAGTTGGTAGCTGGTGGTTGGTGAAGTCAGGAAGAAACTTTATGTCTTCATAAAGAATCTGAAATTATTTACGTGGTGTGTAGGATCTCATGAGGCACAGAAAATTATTAAGGGACAATTGTAAGTGACTTTTGGGAAATGGCTAATTACTCATAGTTCATTGTGTTTCATGGAGATCATCTGACTTACTTTTCCATATTTGTCTTAACTACTACAGTTAGGATTATTAGATTAGACTTTGGATATAAAGGTGCTGGTAGGTTAAGTTATAACACATTCTCAGCAGATTTCTTTTAATACAAGACATGCTCTTACTCAAGGTTCTTCTGTGGTCATGGTACTAGGGCCAGTCAGTTGTCCTAAAACTCGGTCGTAGATACCACAAGTGCCCAACTCACATTGCCTAGGCCCACCCTGGAGATGACTTGTAGATCATCACTGTGTGATGAATGACTTCCTGTTTCTCCCTGCCTGAAGGTGTCCTCAGGCTGCAGGAATTTGCTTGTCTCGTGCACAGGAATACTAGAAATGTTGGGGAGTTAGTGCCCCAGATGATTGATGCCCCAGTTAATAAGGGGTGGAGTTGGGGATAAATACCCCAGCCCCCACGCCCTTTGGGTGGACAACTCTATGTTCCACACAGTCTCAGAGGATTCCCAGTGGGATTGGGCCCCACCTAGCCACAGCAGTAGCCTGCTCATCAACACACCCTTTCTTTTTTTTTTTTTCTTTTAAAGCTTTTATTTACTTATTTGACAGACAGAGATCACAAGTAGGCAGAGAGACAGGCAGAGAGAGAGAGGGGGGGAAGCAGGCTTCCTGCTGAGCAGAGAGCCTGATGTGGGGCTTGATCCCAGGATCCTGAGATCATCACCTGAGCTGAAGGCAGGGGCTTAATCCACTGAGTCACCCAGGTGCCCCCCCTTCTTGTCTTCCTCCCTTCCCCATTTCACTTGTCCACTTCCCTACTGGTGCTTCCTGAGATCACCTCTCAAATAAACCACTCATACTCAAATCCTTGTCTTGGGGACTGCCTTTGGGGGAACTCACTTGTTTTGGTCTTTCCATTCTGCCACTCAAGAAGCTGCATTGGCTCCTTGCCATCCACTGAGTAGAGTCCAGACTCTGCTCCCTGGTGTTGGATGCCATCTGTAATTGGCCACGTATTGTCACTCCCAACTCTCCCCTATCCCATTCTCTAGTTCAGCCACTGATCCCTACCTGTGCTGTGCATATGCCCATCTCTGTGCTAGAGCTTTCTCTTTTCCCCTGAGGGATGCCTTTTAATTAATTACCTGCCAGTTGCTCTCTTCTCTGTCCTGCTGGATGCAGCTCCCCGGAGACTAGCACACAGTAGGTCTGAAAAATATTTGTAGGACAAATCCATTAGTGAATGAGATTGTCATTTTAAGCCCATTAGACTACTAAACTATTATAGAGTTTGGTAATAGCAAGGATTGGTTATTGGTGCTGGGATATAGGTACGTCTTGCCCTGTTGTCTGGGGCATAGATTAGCATCAACTTTCTTGGAGGCCAGAAAGACGTGACAATATCTATCAAAAACTTAAATACGCCTCCCATTCAATGTAGCAGTTCCACTTCTAGTTACTTAATCCCACAGAAATACTTTATCCTACAGAAATATTCTATTCTTTAGAAATATGGCACCTGGCCCAATGGTGTGTGAATAAGGGTCACATACAATGCCTGTTGTTATTGTTTGTAATGATGAAAAAATAGGAAACTGCCTAGATGTCTACTGATAGAAGAATGGCTAAACACAATTTAGTTCTGGATATAAAATAAAATACTGGGGTGCCTGGGTGGCTCAGTGGGTTAAGCCTCTGCCTTTGGCTCAGGTCCTGATCTTAGGGTCCTGGGATCGAGCCCCACGTCAGGCTCTCTGCTCAGCAGGGAGTCTGCTTCCCCCTCTCTCTCTCTGCCTGCCTCTCTGCCTACTTGTAATCTCTGTCAAATATATACATAAAATCTTAAAAAAAAATACCATACATTGGTTAAACAGGATGAGGAATGGTCATTAAAAATCTTCAACACTGGGGCGCCTGGGTGGCTCAGTGGGTTAAGCCGCTGCCTTCGGCTCAGGTCATGATCTCAGAGTCCTGGGATCGAGCCCTGCATCGGGATCTCTGCTCAGCAGGGAGCCTGCTTCCTCCTCTCTCTCTGCCTGCCTCTCTGCCTGCTTGTGATCTCTCTGTCAAATAAATAAATAAAATCTTTAAAAAAAAATCTTCAACACTGATGTTTAAAAAGCAAGTAGAAAAATATGAATAGTATGATTCTGTTTATATGAAAAGAAATGCACAGGTGGTTATATTTTTATATATACATGTATGTTTATGAATGTATGAACAAGGACTAGAAGGATACACTCCAAACTGCTAACAGTAGTTACCTCTGGGAAGGGAGGTCTTGAGTGTGTGACACTGGAGAGGGGAATGGGAGACTTCTGCTTTTTATTTTGGGTATTTTTGTTCTGTTTACATTTTTTTTTTTTTACAGTGAGAATATAGTTACTTTCCATTTACAGTTATAGCAGCAGATCTGTAACCTATTCTTTTTTACCAAGGACCCTTTGGGGGGACAAAAAAAGGATCTCCACTCAGATCCCCTTGCAAATATTCTGTATTCAAACCAGAGCTCCTGGGGGCACCTGGGTGGCTCAGTGGGTTAAGCCTCTGCCTTCGGCTCAGGTCATGATCTCAGGGTCCTGGGATTGAGCCCCGCATCGGGCTCTCTGCTCAGCGGGGAGCCTGCTTCCCCCTCTCTCTCTGCCTGCCTCTCTGCCTACTTGTGATCTCTCTCTCTCTGTCAAATAAATAAATAAAATCCTTAAAAAACAAACAAACAAACAAACAAACAAACAAACCAACCAACCCAGTGCTCCTGGTAAGCAAATAAATGGTATATACTAGTAGAAAGATAATAAGCTTTATCTATAAAATGCATTTATTAGTATATATTTGAACTTCCTGGGTTGTTTGTTACAAATAAACTCAGAGTTTATGAATTCATGGGGCATTGCTTGTTGGAAAATGTTACATACCCTGTGTACTTAATGGGGCATAAAAAGAAGGTGCCGCATACCCAATATGGCCGCCTCTTGTAAGTGATGGCACACGTAATTGCTTAAGACTTACATGTTAAATCCAAATCACAATGTCTCCTATGTGGGCAAGGAAGTACTTATGGGAGCCACGTTGATGGTCTCAGACTTCCCCAAGGAAGAAATGTTTTGTGTATGTCTTTTGGTTGCTGTAGCCTTTGAAATAGTAGGGTTTGGTCCTGAGTAGGATCTATGATGCATGCGAACTTGATTTACAAATGGGGAGATATAAGTGGGATAACATGAGCAGCTAAATGGACCTTAAGGCCACGGAACTTGGGAGAATAATCTGGGATGAGGGCATGGATAGGAAAGAGAAGATCTTGGACAGTGGAGTAGCCTCCTACCCGGTCTCCTGGCCTCAGGGTTCTTGACCTCTCCACAGCTCCTAGTACTCACCCCTTGTTTGCCAATGTCCCTGCTGCCCTTGGCTCCTTCAGCTGCAAGAGAACCTCTCTCTGCTGTTGCCTCTGCCTGCAGGATCCTTCCCCCGGGACATTCTCCACATGGCTGACACCTCTCACATTTCAAGTCTCAGTTCAAATGTCACCTTCTAGAGATTTGCCTTGACACGTGACCTAGAATAACTTCTCAGTCCTGGTCTCTTATGGCCTCACCTTGTTCACATGATGCTGTCTGAAATGGTTGGGTTTTAAATTGATTTTTTTTTTATTGTGGTGAAATCTACATAACATGAAATCTACCACTTCCACAACTTTTAAGTGTATAGCTCAGTAGCATTGTACATTCACAATGTTATATATAACAATCACCTCTATTTCTGGAACTTTTTCATCATCCCAGATAGAAACTCTACACCCATAAACAATACCTTCCCATTCCTTTCTCCTCCCATTCTCTATCCTACTTTTAGTAACCTCTATCCCACTTTTTCTTTTTCTTTTTTTTAAAGATTTTATTTATTTATTTGACAGACAGAGATCACAAGTAGGCAGAGAGACAGGCAGAGAGAGAGAGAGAGGTGGAAACAGGCTTCCCACTGAGCAGAGAGCCCGATGCGGGGCTCAATCCCAGGACCCTGAGATTGTGACCCGAGCCGAAGGCAGAGGCTTAACCCACTGAGCCTTCCAGGCGTCCCTCTATCCCACTTTTTGGTTTTATGAATTTGCCTATTCTGGGTTTGTACAATAAGTGGAATCGTATAATACTTGTCCTTCTGTGTCTGGCTTGCAAGATACATCTGTGTTACAGCAGGTGTCAGACTTTCATTCTTTTCAAAGGCTGGATAATATCCCATTGTATGGATGTACTACATTTTGCTTATCCATTCACCTGTTGATGGGCACTCGGATTGTTTCTACCTTTTGGCTATTGTGAGCAATACTGCTATGAGGTGTACAAGGATCTGTTTGAGGGGCACCTGGGCGGCTCAGTGGGTTAAGCGTCTGCCTTCGGCTCAGGTCATGATCTCAGGGTCCTGGGATCAAGCCCCGTGTCGGGGGCGGGGATGTGTGTGTGTGTGTGTGTGGGGGGGGTCTTTGCTCAGCAGGGAGTCTGCTTCTCCCTCTCCCTCTGTGCTTGTGCTCTCTCTCTTGCTTGCTTGTTCTCTCTCAAATAAATAAAATCTTAAAAAAAAAAGGATCTGTTTGAATCCTTGGTTTCCATTCCCTTGGGTACATACTAGGAGTGGAATTGATGGTACAATTGTTTATTTATTTGCTTGGTTATTATCGCCCTTCCACTAGAATACTGACTCAAGTGCCTCCAGTAGTGCCTGACCCTCAGTAGGAGCTCAGTACATATTTTAGAAAGGAACACATTTCTCCGGTAAACTGAACAGGGCAGCATAATCGTCACCTACCTCGTAGGGCTGTTAAGAGGATGAAATGCAACCGCTCACGTCCTAGTATGGGGCCCCGGCCTGTCATCACACTTCTGTGTATGGTGGCAGTCCATGAATGCTTCACAGCCCAAGTTCCTGACCTTCATAACTGCTATCTTGGCTTCTACTTACTTTTCTTTTGCCAGCATAGAGTTTTTTTGTTTTTTTTGTTTTTTTTTGTCTCCAGTTTGCCCAACACCATGAAGGCCTGAGACATCAAAATGATCAAGACCCTGCACCTATCCTCAAGCAGCTCAGAATCACATTAAATTCAGAACATCGGCCTAAAAGCAGACTCTCAAGGAAAGGTTCATGGAGGGAGTTAGCTTGTGTTTTAATTTGAGTCAAATTCATTTCAAAATTCACAGCATGACTTGGGAGTCCTATTCAAAGTGGGCGAAGAGAAACGGCGGGAAAAGTCTTGCCCTTATTTGTACGCTTCTGCCACCTCTGATGATCCAAGGAAGACACCGAATCCTGTGCTAAAAGCTGGCGCCGCCCTTCAGCGTTTCCCTTCACATGTTGCCTATCA
Organism: Lontra canadensis; assembly: GCF_010015895.1. Classification (NCBI taxonomy): domain Eukaryota; kingdom Metazoa; phylum Chordata; class Mammalia; order Carnivora; family Mustelidae; genus Lontra; species Lontra canadensis. The sequence continues at coordinate 17,220,238 of NW_022631019.1, forward strand.
GGTGGCAAGAAGCTGCTTAAGCTTTTGCCACCTTATAGTCTCATTTCACGCTTCTTGGAACTCTACTATGTGAATCTCTGGGGGGGAAATCCGGGGGAAAGGTGGAGAGATGGAGGAAAAAGAAGCAGGAGCTGTCAGGAATAGACTTCAAACCAGTATCAAACCACCAATCAGTTCTTATTAAGCACCAACTGTGTGCTGCTTATGGTGCAGTGAGAATCAGGGTGGGGGCTTAGGGGAGTTCACGTACTGTCATTTTATCCTCACAGAGTTTATGATCAGGAAGGGGCAGATAGAACTCCTGGCTGAGAAACTCCCATAAGACAGAGATGTAGGGGTGCCTGGGTGGCTCAGTGGGTTAAAGCCTCTGCCTTCAGATCAGGTCATGATCCCAGGGTCCTGGAATCGAGCCCCGCATCCAGTTCTCTGCTCAGCAGAGAGCCTGCTTCCCCCTCTCTCTGCCTACCTCTCTGCCTACTTGTGATCTCTGTCTGTCAAATAAATAAGTAAAATCTTTTAAAAAAAAGATGTAAGTAAGTGCTGAGAGATAAAGTGGTTGCTGGTACACACTTAGACTGTCAAGGTGGAAGGGCTCATTGAAATATGGGCTAGTCCCTCATTTCAAGAGGGGGGAAGCCTGAGGCTCAGAGAGCACAAGTGGTTTGCTTAAGACCACACAGCTAGATGCTGTCGAAGATCTCTGTCCCCCAACCTCTACCGCAGCTTTTTTTTTTCTTCTGTTAAACCACAGGTATCTCTGTTAATTGAACAGTCTAGCATGGCTCTGTCCAGGTTCTGTAACCTGAGTCATATGAAAAATTAAAAAATTTCTAGTAGCCACATTAAAAAAAATGCAAAGAAATAGGTGAAGTTGATTTATTAACATTTTATTTAACCCAATGTATTTGAAATCTTATCATTTCCTCGTGGAATCAATGTAAAATGATTAAATGAGCTATTTTATAATCTTTTCATTGTGCTAAGTCCGAGAGGTGGGTGTATGCTTTCTCCTTCAGCACATCTTTCTTTTGGACTGGCCACACATCCCGTGAGCTATAGCCGCGTGTTGGTGGCTGCTATATTGGCCAGCCCCAGCTAGCTATTTGAATTTAATGATCCATGTATCAGATTTTCAGGGAAAATAGTGAAGAATGTGAAAAGTGTTGTATAGACATCACAGTACACTGACAAAGAGTCTGAAAGCTGGCCGCCTGGGGTTTGGATCTTGAGTCACCCAGTTGGTAACTGTGTAGACTCTGGCAAATCACTGACCCTCCTTGATCTCCGTTTCCCTAATTGGTTTACACGCATCAAAGGGCAATTGTAGAGATCTGTTGAGCAGCTTACATGAAATATACATGTGTGTATGCACATACAGGTAAATCCACATCTCTGCGGGAACAGGATTTGCTAGTAGAACATCCAGTCCTCAGAGTGTTATTTTCATGTTCTCTAGAACACAAATGATTTCAGAATGTTGTCCTATGCGGAGCACTGGATGGATAATGAAACAACTTTATCAAGCATCTTTAGTATCCTACGAAATCAGTACAAAAACAAGTGGGGAGCAACTAAAGATGTGCCAGGATGTTGAGCTGGGAAAACCAGCTCATCTGGGCAAAGTCAGGAGATGCAAATCTCTCCGAGACCCCAGTCTGTTTGCCTACTGGGCCCGACCCCAGCTCACAGCCTGTGGGTTTCTGACTGTCGGGGAGATCTGAGCTCTTGGGCTGGCAAGCTGTGTGCTCTTGTAATCTGCTATGTGAACATATTCCCTTAAATTTAGGATTCAGAGTTAGATGGGGAAAGCTCTGCTGGGAGCTGGGCGGCCTCAGAGCCCAGCTGCTAGCCATCTTCTGATAAACGGAGAGCATCAGTTACCCAGGAATGGAGGCATGTTTGCATCACCACCTGGCCGATGAAAATATGGAGTTCTGGAAAGGTTCAGCGATTAGGCCAAAATGAATGGGCTAAGAGTTGAGCCCAGGTCGCCTGACCCTCAGGCTGCTTTAGAGATTAGAGGACTGAGTATCGTGTACCCAGAAATTGAGTATTAGAGACATACTCATTAAACTGAATGCAGTTAGCTCCTCTCCCTTCCTCAGAAGGCAGTCTGGAGGCAGCACTTTAAATACTTCTGTTTTTAGTTCTTCTAGTGGCTTCCCATACAGCTCTAAAGATAGGTTTTGTGTGGTTATTTCTTAATGCATTGATTTTAGACATTGCTGTTGGTTTCTCGTCGGGTATTATAGAACCTCCTTTCCTCTCTTCTCGTTTTGATGTTATGTGGATTCAAGCTGCCTAAACCTCTTTCCTTTTCCCTTAGCTTTCTGCTGTTACCTTTGGCTTCCAGTAAACAGAATTTACATATGAGCATCATGTAAGTAGATCCAAGTAATGTGCTGATACGGCATTTCCTTCTCTGCTCACTAATGACCCTAGAGGAGAGTGTCCCCAGAGTCAATTTCAAATGGATTCTTCTTTCATACCCACCAGCAATGATTTAAAATCATGACATGTTTTATTTTTGGATTATGTCTATCCCATATGGCCCTTCCCCCAGGCATTTCTGAGCCTCTGTTTTCTTGTTGGGAGTGGCTAGTAAAAAAATTGCTGATCTTTTCTGAGCAATTGCCACATGCTGGGTACATTACTAAGTGCTCTACACATAATTAATCCTCGCAGGTACCCAAAGAGGAAGGCACAAGAGTTTCCCTGTTTTACAGAGGAGGAAATTGAACCGAAGAGAGGTTAAGTGAGGGAGCTGTGATTTAATGCAGACGGCCTGGCTTTACTTGCCTAACCGCTGTGCTCTACCCAAGGGATGTGTGCCATTGTCACCATATCCCCAATCCATTCTCATCCCTACTCATTCCGTGTATTGCTTTCTTGTTCTAATTTAGATTGGTTTCTTTGCATTTAGACCAGGCCTTCCTTGTCCAACTATTATAGTTTATTTTAAATGGACATCTTTGGGACTCCCATTATTCTGCTTTCTGCACCTGTGGGAGAGGTCCATGTAGATCCTGGAAGTGAGTTTGGAGACTTTTGGTCAGGGAATTCTGGTTTCTGGATACTGGGTGCATAGTTAATAAAGGGGGGATGTCATAGACTCTGTGTGGCCTTGTTCCCTTGTCTTCATGGACTTCTTGACCCATAGAGAGGGGTGTGGCCAGCAGAGGGTCAGAGAATACCCCATAAAAGCATGGGGCCCCGAGGAAGAAGACCCTCTTGCCTGGGTCTAAGGCCAATGTTATTTTCTCCAAGAGATTTTAAGTAGTTTTTGAAAATAAACCCATCCTCAAAGCTCAGTGATTTGCTACCACTTGCTGAAATGATTCAAAAGAATGTATGTTGAGTTCTGACTGTATGGTTGTGGGCAGCCACTTAAGGGTCAGACCTGCTAGGCTGTCTCTGCAATGCCAAGGCAAAGGGTGCTCAACCTTCCCCAATATCTGTGTTATAGATCTAAAAGCAAATGCCAGAAATCCCTGGGGCATTTCCCAGAAGGAATGGCTGCTCTGAGAGGCATGACCCCTTGCCCATGTGGGCTTCTCACTTGGAAGGTGCTATTGTAGATTGAAGCAAGGACACTAAATCATAATGAGGAGTTGCACTGATGGTATGTCCACATAGGCTTTAACTAGACTGATCCTCCTGCAAACTGTAGTTGTTAACCTGTGTTCTATACCCCCTACCCCCCGCCCCCAAATTTTACCTGAAGCACTGGAGGATAAACAAAAGCAGGCAGATCCTGGAAAGAAGTTAACACTTGGAAGTAAAGAATGGTGCAGAATGAGTTTCTAATATTTTATGGCCTTCAGCACACTGCAGTCAGTACGATTTGAGAGTGTCTTTTAATATCCCAATAGAAAATCTACAGTATTTCAGGCCTGAAACCCAGAGGGCAAAGTTGAGGGCAACCACAGCCACTGGAAAGTGAGGGAGAAATCCTGGAAAGGTAAGAGGTAGAGAGAAGAGGAGTCACGAGTTCTTTGTAAACTCTTTTTCCAAATCTCTGGCTGACCAGTAAATTGCACATGTAGAGGAAAGACTACAAGCAGATCAGGTAAGGACACAAGAAGTAAACTCATATTTGATCTGCTTTTCCAAAGACAATGTGCTTTGAATCCAACCAACTTAATTACCTGGCGAAACAACAATCACAAAAATCAGCACTCTTTAGAGGAATATAACAGAATCCAGAATGTCCATTACATAACATTCACAGTGCAATCCAAAATTATTTGACATGCAAAGAAGAAGAAAATGTGATCCATTTTCAAGAGAAAACATAATCAACAAAGATTGGACCTGAAATGAACAGATAATGATTTTAAAGGAACTATTTTAGCTATGCTCTTTGCTATAAAGGAAAATATGTTCATAGTGAAGGAAAAGATAGGAAATCTTAATCAAGAAATATAACTTTAAGAAAGAACCAGATGTGCAACCACTCTGGAAAACAGCATGGAGGTTCCTCAAAATGTTGAAAATAGAACTACCCTATGACCCAGCAATTGCACTGCTGGCTATTTACCCTAAAGATACAAACGTAGTGATCCGAAGGGGCATGTGCACCCGAATGTTTATAGCAGCAATGTCTACAATAGCCAAACTGTGGAAAGGACCTAGATGTCCATCAACAGACGAATGGATAAAGAAGATGTGGTATATATACACAATGGAATACTATGCAGCCATCAAAAGAAATGAAATCTTGCCATTTGCGACGATGTGGATGGAACTAGAGGGTATCATGCTTAGCGAAATAAGTCAATCGGAGAAAGACAACTATCATATGATCTCCCTGATATGAGGGAGAGGAGATGCAACATGGGGGGTTAAGGGGGTAGGAGAAGAGTAAATGAAACAAGATGGGATTGGGAGGGAGACAAACCATAAATGACTCTTAATCTCACAAAACAAACTGAGGGTTGATGGGGGGAGGGGGGTTGGGAGAGGGGGGGTGGGGTTATGGACATTGGGGAGGGTATGTGCTATGGTGAGTGCTGTGAAGTGTGTAAACCTGGCGATTCACAGACCTGTACCCCTGGAGATAAAAATATATTATATGTTTATAAAAAATAAAATTAAAAAAAAAAAGAAAGAACAGATGGAAATTCCAAAAGTAGACAGTACAATATCTGAAATGTAAAAAGTCATCTGAGTCTCAAAGTATCATGAAGTGAGGGTGCCAGTTACCACTGATGAATGAAGTAAATGGGCAAAATGAATGGTCCTGGATCAAGGAACACAGAGAATAAGGAGAGGCTAGTTTGGCCGAGATGGGGCAGATGTCTGTGGTAGTTTTTAAAACATTCAAAAGTCTTACTTCTCGTTTCTGTTTAAAATATAATGCAAGTTTATTGTAGAGATTTTGAAAATACAGTAAGGGAACAAACATCTATTGTAGTCCTATCACCTAGATAACTCACTGTTGACACTTTGATGTTTATTCTTCTAGTCTTCTAAAAATATATATCATCTTTATTTTAATCAAGTATATTCATACTCTATATACTATTTGAAATCTGCTTTTTGATGTTAAAACCTATCCTGAACATCTTTCCATGCCTGTAAATTTTTTTTTCCCCTGCAACATCATGTTTGATGCTATGACTGGATTGTAATTATATATTAAGTATATTAGTGTTATGTTTTTCATATCCATTACAAATAATTTTCTCAGTTGGCTTTTGCTTTTTTTTTTTAAGATTTCATTTATTTGTTTGACACAGAGAGAGAGATCACAAGCAGGCAGAGAAGCAGGCAGAGGGGGAGGGGGAAGCAGGCTCCCTGCCGAGCAGAGAGCCCGATGTGAGGCTTGATCCCAGGACCCTGGGACCATGACCTGAGCCAAAGGCAGAGGCTTAACCCACTGAGCCACCCAAGTGCCCTGGTTTTTGCTTTTTATACAAATTATGGTGTACATGTACCTATGCTTTCCTCAGTTGGCAGCAGTTCAATAAAAATAAGATCTTGGGTGACACAGTTGGTTAAGCATCTGACTCTTGGTTTCGGCTCAGGCAGTGTTTTCAGGGTTGTGAGATCCAGCCACCTATTGGGCTCTGTGCTCAGTGTGGACTCTGCTTGAGATTCTCACTCCTCTCCCTGCCCCTCCCACTTGTGCTCTCTCTCTCTCTCTCAAATAATACATAAATAAATCTTAAAAAAAAAATCAGCTGCCATCTCTCTGGGTAGCCTTCTGTTAAATGGCATTTACCACATGGGCAGGGTCCCTGTCTGGTTTGTTCATCTCCATATTGCCAGCACCTAGCATATTGCCTGGAGTGAAATAGCTACTCAATAAAAATATGTGTTGGCCGATCAACTAACTTCTCATCCATGCCCCTGAGGGGAAGGCCCAAGGTACCATCACTGTTTGCTGGTTTCCATTTTTGCCGTGTAGCTAGTCTGTTTTTGATCTAATAATTCATGCTCTTTGGCCAAGCAATTCCTCTTCTTGAATTTATCTGAATTTTTTTCAGAGATGTAGGCAAAGATCTATATCGAGGATGTCCATCTGATTTTATTTATAATAAGGAAAAATTGGAAACAGTTTCAAGGAATATGGAAATGATACATAATCACATGATAGAGGAACACAAATATGGGGTTTTAGAATGCTTCTTGGGGATGTGAACAAATTCTTATGATTTGATGGCATATGAAAAGTCCAGAAGGTAAAATTATAAGAGTTCCCAACTCTGTTAAGATCAGCAGGAAATAAACCAAAAAATGTTAACAGGTGGTGTGTGAATTGGGAATGCTTTCAGCTCTAAGGAACTGAAAATCTGACTTATGGTGCCTTAAATACATAGGGGTTTAGTTTTTCTCTGATACGTTGTCTAGAGGTTTGAGGGAGTGCCATTGGCAGCTTGGTGATATTAGGTGTGGCATCTCGCAATGCTGTTTTCTTTATGGTCACAAGATGGTTGCCCCAGCTCCAGGCATCATGTCCATATCTGAGATAGGAAGGAAGAAGAGGAGTAGCACAGTGCCTGAAGCATCTGTCCTTTTTATTAGGTACCTCTAGAGCCTACTGAGGTGCCCCAGCAGATTTCTGCTTAAGTCTCTGACCAGAATTTGGTCCTGTGGCTGTCTCCATTTACAGGGGAGCCTGGAGAAGGGAATATTTAGCCTCTCAGTTTCCAGAGTAGAGGCTGCAGCAGGGAAGGAGTAGGAATATCTGTTATGTTAGTTAATAAACAATGTCTTCTACTCTGCTTATTTCTGGGTGGTGGGCTTATGAACATTTTTGCTTTTCTTCTTGGTTCTTTTCTGTGTTGTCCAGTATATCTGCAACCCGCCTTTATAATTTCTATAATTGAAAAAAGGTACAACAGATATTCCTTTAGAAATTCCTTGTGAAGTTGTGGGCTTCCGTCTCTGGAAGCATCTGTATTGTCATCAGTCACAAATGTGCACAAACAAGTGCTGAACTCTGTGGGAGCCAGACTGACTCATCTGTCTTCCCCCCAGCCCTGCCCCCCACTTAGGCACTGTGCTAGTTCCTTGGACAACCTCCCTTTACCCAATTCTCACAACAGCCACCTTTTCCAGAAGAGATACAGGAAGGTTGCATAATTAAGTCGCACACAGAATAAAGCAAAGCCAAGTCTGTGCTGGTGGCACCAACTTTAATTTTGTATATTCCTTCCACGCAGCAAGCTCAGTAAAGATTGTGTTGAATGAATGCAGAGTAGATGAGTCATTTGGATGTACAATTTTTTTTTGGATGTAATGGATTTCATAAACATTTCTAAAAACTATGCTCCTCAAAGAATACCACTAAGTAAATGACTATCCAAGCTACAGACAGGAAAATATATTTTGTGAAACATCATACAGATGGGTATGCAATTTTTTTAAACTACAGCTATTACTTGATAATGATTTCTTGTAGTGTATCTGTGTTAGCACTAATTTTAATCAGTGCGATCGAAAAATAACAGACTGTTCTAGATTGCCTGCAAGAAAAGAACTCAGCTCTCTTGCCTGTGTCTAATAACCTTGACTAATATCTGGATAAAAAAAGCTTACTATGACTCCAGATGAATGGTAGTAGAACCCACCGAGCTTGATGAGTCATCAAGATTTTGCTAACTTTTTCATTTATCTCCCTCATTCTACTTAAAAAAAAGAAAAAAAATCCCCCAAACCAAAAAAACCCAACAAACTGGAGTATTTTAAAGCAAGCCCAGAGACTGATTTCATCATGAACATTTCTGTAATTGGAATAAAAAGGCTTTTGAGTGGCCTCGTGTTTCTTTCTTTAGATCTGCTCATAGGAAGCAGTGATGTGCGCGTCAGCCTGCTCCATGACCTGAAAGAGGCCCAGGAGCGGAGGGCACGTTCCTTCCAGGCTCTGCAACTTGTTTTGCTCCCAACCCAGGGCCCTCCTTTGCTGAAACTCCTCTGGCCTCAAGATTTATACTTTTTTTTTTTTTCAAATGCTGAAAATAAAAAATATCTGGCTTCCTCTAGCTAGAGACATCTGGGGAGTGTTACTTCTGAAAGTATTTTTGGCATGAAAACGTCACCCAAGTTGCTGGAAGTGATTTGGAAATTTTAAGGTATTGAAAGCATCTGACTAGTGTGGTGGTTGAGGCCGAGTGGGTAGAGGTTAATTATTACACTGGCTGGTCATTTCCCATTAGGATTCTTGCTCCCTGTGTTGTGTCTTTATTCTTAGGTCTTAAGGCTTTAGGTCAAGGATTGCTCCCCAGGCTGGTACATGGAAAGTGACAGAACAGGTACCTGGAGGGGACGAGTGGCCTGGGGGTCTGATAAAGGGGCGAACCCACTGCCATTGTTCCCCTAACCCTGCCTGGCTCCCTGGAAGTCCAGTATGTTGGGAGACCCACAGAGGGATCCTGGGGAATGCTAGGCTCCTGTGTTTGCTGATGGGCTCCCCCAGATAAGAGACGCAAGGTTCTGCCTCTCTGAGTGCCACGCAAGGTACCGGGGATCAGGCTAGACCAGCTGAGATGTTTCTCAGGATGAACCATTATACGAAGAACACAAGGAACGAGTGGGAATCGCAGCTAAGTAGGAAGCATCGGGGTCCAGCAAGCAGGTGCTGAGAATAGCCTAGGCCGGGGGGTGGGGGAGCAGGAGGCCATTGGGAACAGGCTGGGAAGGGGAGAAGAAGGCGAAGGTGAAGGCCAGTGGTTTGGACATTGCTTGGGGGTGGCGTGGTAGAGCAAAACATCCTCTGAACCAGGACCCATGGATTCTTGTTCTTATCCTGACTCTGCCACTTACCATTTGGGCACTCAACAACTCAATGATGCTGTTGCATTTGATCACAGGAGAATGCTGCCTAACCTTTGAAGTGTTGTATGTACGTGACCATCATGACCTCTGCCTACCTGCTCCCTGGGTGGAGACGATCTCATGGAGGAGATGCGAAAGTGCTTTGTGTTATGATGAAGTACATACATGAGCATGTGAGCCTCATGGGAATTAGCAGGAAGAGCATGGATACTGTGCTTCCTGATCTCTTGGAAATGTGTGCCATTTTGCAGTGACTCATGAAAGAAGCCACGTCTTCTCTGAGATGCCAAGTACAAGAGTGGGAGCAGGGGCTCAGATACAGCCTTCTTTTTCACCAGTTAGGAGACGAGCAAAGCAAAAGAGAGTGAGGTTCGGGGAGGTAATCAAACTCTTAGGGTCAGCTAGAAGGGCCTTCAAAAATGACCTTTCAGCCTTCTTGTTTTATAGATGGAAGTGAGCCCCAGAGAAAGGAAAAGAATTGCCCAAGAGCACACAGCGAGGTGTGGCTTCAACCCTAGGCGTGTGTGTTTTCCAGATCTGCACAATTCCCATGCTTGTTCCCAGCCAGGGACAGTCATGTTCCCCCCACACCCTTCACTGAACAGCAGGTCTGGCTCCCCCAGGCAGCCTGGAATGGGAGCCACGGGGCATGTAAGTTAACCTGCCACGCTGCCCTCATGTGTAGTGAGCAGATGGAGGAGGCATTCATTTCATCCTCGAGGTCAGAAGCCATTTTAGAAATCAGAGGCAGGGGTTATCTCCTGGTGGTGGGAGTATCAATGATTTTTATTTTATCCTTTATAATGTTCAGTTTATAATGATAACGTTTTATCCTTTATAATGTATAATATTTTATCCTTTATAATATCCTTTATAATGTTTTATCCTTTATAATGTTTATAATATAAAATATTACAACAAACATTTATAATTTTATAAACCCCACTCCCTCCAAATCTTATTATTTTTTTTAAAGATTTTATTTATTTATTTGATAGAGATCACAAGTAGGCAGAGGCAGGCAGAGAGAAGGAGGGGGAAGCAGACTCCCACCGAGCGGAGAGCCTGATGTGGGGCTTTATCCCAGGACCCTGAGATCATGACCTGAGGCGAAGGCACAGGCTTAACCCACTGAGCCACCCAGGCGCCCCATCCCTCCAAATCTTATATTGAAAAAGAAGGAAGTGGGAGGGCTGCGACATGCCCAGGTCTGGATTGAGGTCCGTTGGGCAAGGCCAACCAGTATCTGTCACACCAGTATCTGTTCCCCGAGCTGGGAGAGGTCCTGAGGTCATCCACCTCTCCAGCCTGGCACACAAGGCCAGCCAGGTAGCATCTCCCCACCTCCTGAAATGTCCTCCTCCCAACACCACTGCCAAACTGAACTCGTTAATAGGGTCCAACACAGTTCTGCTAGGTCCGTGAAGGTGTTTTAAAGCCCGCCTTCCCCCACTGGGACGAGCATCTTTCTCCCTCCTCTGACCACTAGTGGCACTTTCTTTGGATCCGTTTTGTCATCCTTATCTGCCTTGTCCTGGAGTCTTTTGTAACCAGGTCTGTCTCTCCTGCTGGGCTGAAGCCTCGAGGGTTGGGCCTGCATATCATTTATCTTTCTGCTTCCACGGATCTCCCCAGCCTGACACTGGGGCTCAGATCAATGTTTGCTGAACTGAAGCGAATTGAAAATACAGACTCCTAAAGGAGGATATGGCCATCCAGTGGTTTACAGCAGGGCTCCTCACCCTTGGTGCCCCTGCCCTTTGGGGTCCAATAATCCTATGTGGTGGGGAGCTATGGTTTAGTAGCGTCCTTGGCCTCTACCTACCCGATGCCAGCAGACACCCCCGGTTGTGACAAGGACATGGCTAAATGTCCCCTCGGAAGACAAAGTGCCTCCTGTTGAGAATCCCTGGATATGGTTGATACAGGGTGTTTCAGAAACAACCCCTTGGGGTAGGAATTCCCATTTAGCAGATGAGAAAGTCAAGGCTCACGCAGAGTTCGGATGGGGAGTAGAGTCTTGCCCATCCCACGACCCCGAGACCCCCACAGAACCCCAGTAAGGTCTTTAATTCTGTGCTTTGGCATGCCCACTCCACTCTCACCCTCCCACCCCCCTGTCCTGGGTTCCACCCTATCCCCTTCCCCGCTGCCTGTGCCAGGCTGTGACCTACTGGTTGACCCCGCTGGTCCATGCAGACTAGACCACAGGTGGAACCTCAGCCTGCACTCTCTTCTCCAGCACCTTGGCCTCCTCCCCATGCTTGAACACACTGATGGTGACCTGCCCCGTCTCAGAACCATACTTATTCTTGACGAAGACACCGTAGCGCCCACTGTCCTCACTGTTGACCCTTTCGATGGTGATGGTGACCTCCGAACCCCTCACTTCCATGCGGTAGCGGTCAAGGAAGGTGACAGGCTGGTCATTCTTCAGCCAAGAGATTTCAGGGGTGGGGTCTCCAGAGATGACACAGGTCAGGCACAGGGTCTGTTAGAAAAGACAGGAAGGGAATGCTCCATCTCACCTCCTTATAATCATACTTGGCATTCACCTTCACTCCCCCAGACAGCTCCCAGTACAAGTTGCTCCTGGTGATAAATTTATTATGTGAGTTCTATTATAACCCATAAAAGGATAACATTAAAGGGAGAGACATTTTATTTTAATCCCACATCCTCCATCCTCAAGATTTCTACAGGAATGCTTACTAGTTAGAATTTCCATCATTACCCTAGCAATCATCTGTCCCACACTGGCCTGAATTTTGCTTTATTGCTTTTTGTCGCATATATGCTGTTATGATTTTACTATGCAAATAAGACTATATTGCCTTAATAAGAAGATTTATGAACTGGGTTTGAAAATTCTCGAACAAGCTCTAACACAGAGCACTATAGTGTGGGGGTCGAACAGGCTCTGGAGCTGGGCACCGGCAGACTGACTCTCAGCTCTGTCCCTTCAAGCTGTGTGATCCTAGGAAAGTCTCTTGACCTCTCTGGGTCTCAGTTTGCTTCGCTATAAAGGGTGACTAATGGTAGTAATAATATTCTATTTCCTGTGGCTGCCTTGATGGTTAAACAGACTATAGTATGTACACATACAGGGAGCAGTGTCTGGCGCAAAGTAAGCACCATAGAGACATGAGCGATCATTTTCTAGAACACGAGACTTGCATACTTTCAGGTCAAGAGGGGCTTTTAGGGATCATGTAGTAGAACTCCTATGGGAATGGAAATGGAAGTTCATAGACAGAAGTCTGTGATGCCCAGGGCCACCTGTAGAGGTGGGGTGAGCACCCCCATGGGCCTGACCCCAGGCTCAGTGTTTCCTTGTGACCAACAAGGTGTGGTCACTTGGCCCGGCTCTGGCTCTTTCTGCCCTTGAATCCATGGTGCTACTTTGTACCATGATCTCTGATGGGTATAGAACAGTGGGAGTATAGGGTGGGCCGGCCGGCCGGCCAGCCACGGACTAGGGTCGCTCACTACCTTGTCTTCCATGATGGTGGCTACATCTGGCAGGCCCCTCACCACTTTGGCACGATCTGGAAGGGAAAAGAGAGACTCCAGTGATGAATGGTTTCCTGCCAGCTGCTTCCCAGAATCAGGTTCCACAGAGCTGGGGTTTACTTTTAAGCCACGTTTTCTTTTCTCCCTTTTCATCATTTTGGGTGGAAATCTTTAAATTTGCATTACGTGTTTCCTTGCCTTTCCCAACAGAAGATGGGGGACATACTGTGCTTGTGGTATGGACTTGAAGTGATCCTGGTAATGACTGGTACCTGGAAGGGACAGGGAGGTGCCCCTGCCCTCAAAAGTGGGGAAGGAGGAACTGGCTGGGGACACGTGATGAAGCTCAAGCAGGTGGATTTGGCGGGGGTGTTCCTGTTGCTCGAGGGCAAGCCAGGTCCCTCTGGGGTTGGGCCTGTGTCCCAGACCAGGTGAGGCCTCAGTGTCCCCACCAGCCAGAACCAGCTTCAGCTCAGAGGCTGTCCCTTCCCCAGACGTCATGCAGAGAGCCCGCCCAGCCTCATTCCTGTCTGCGCCCGGCTGCTGCCCTTGACCTTGTCCGTGAGCCTGCTCGGTCCACACCCACCATCTCCCTGATCCTTGGACCCTTATCCATCCATCATCTGCTTTTGGGCTGCTGCTGCTCACGGCTGCACAAACCCCATGGGGAACTAGGACTTTAGACGCCTGTTGGGAGGTAAACTCATGGGAAGGTGCCCCAAACCCAGACACGGAAACACCAGAAATACGAGGGGACTTACTCTTCTCAATGATGGCCAAGGCTCTGAAAAACAGAAATGGGTAAAAGTTTGAGTTCCATTCGTGAAAGATCAGGCCCGCCCCGGGCAGGGGTGAAGGGGTGACGAGGGAAAGGTGGAGCTGGCCCAGGCTCCCAGGAGGGGGTCCTGTACCCAGCTCGTGCCATACCCCCAGGGGCCTATGATTCACCCAAGAGATGCAGAGGGCACTTACTTCAGTCTCTGGTGCTCAGCCAAGGCGTCGTCAAAAGCTGCCAGAAGGAAAGAGGGGGAGGGGAGGGGAGGGTCAGCCCCTCAGCCCCTGTGACCTGCAGGAACAGGGCTTCATGATGACTGTTCCTCCGCTGCCCTCCCTGTCCTGTGTTCTCTCAGGGCACTGCCCGGACTGGGTGGGGAGACAGGAGTCCCCTTCCCCGCAAAGACATAGGATTCTCTAAGCAGGTTTCTCTGCGGACAGACAGGTGGCTGGCTCACCTTGTCCTGAGAGATCCGTTGAGAGCTGCCGGGTATCCTTCCCTGCGGCTATCTCCAGGGTGTATTTGCCCTTGTCTGAGTCTTTCGGGTCCAGGATGTGGAGCCAGATCTCATCCAGGGTGGTTCCAGCCCTTATCCGGTCACCGCTCTCCAGGCGCTTTTCTCTGGGTATGAGGACAAAGAAATGTGTGACTTGGCTCAGCTCATCGTGCTGGCTGGCTGTGGGGCTACAGGCACTCCCTGCCCCAAACTCCTCTCCTGGGGTTTCGTTTCCAGATCTGTGAGCTGGCCAACCATCCATCCATCCATCCATCCTTCCATCATTTATTCGTTGGTTCATTCATTTGTTTGTTCAGCAAATCTGTGGCACATCAGGTAAGTTCCAGTGCTGAGTCTACCTGTGACATGTCCTTCAGGCTCCCGGGTCAGTGCCTACCACCTCCCCCACCCTCAGGGGTCACTTCCCCACCTCTTCCTTCTCGGCAGCTTAAACCCTTCCAGCGTTTCTTTGAACAATCATCCTTCCCCAGCCCTTAAAAACCATAGAAACTCCCTTCTTTCTTTACTGAAATGTCATTCCTGGAGACACTTGGTCCATGTCTTCAGTGTTGGGTCACAGAGGTGACACCTCTGGTCTCGGTCACTAGGCTCAGTAACTCTAGTTGGGAAAGGAGCCCTCGGCTTTGGCTCTCACTCATTTGACAAACTTGACCAAGTCAGTCTAGCCTTTTCCATAGGGCAGGTGCAGTGATGTCTGCTCTGCGAGGCTGAGGCATGCAAATGACAAGCAGCCTGGGAAAAGAATGCTCTCAAGCTGTCTGTGGTCTCTTAGCTCCTAGCTGAGTCTCTGTGGATAACTTATCCATCCTGCCTTCATGCCCTGGCACTCAGTCAATCGTCAGCCCCACAGGTCCCTCTGCCTGCACCTCTCCTCTCAGCCTGGCTGCCTGAGTTGCCTGGGGCTGCAAAGACCCATAGGGGCACCGTGACTCCCCTGACCATCTGGTCTTCCTTTCCTCCCCCAGTTCCCAGATGCTGCTTTTAGACAATGATCCTTCTGTGGCCACGGATGTTCAGGAAAAATGGTTTTATCACTAGGGTTCTGACCTTTGCTGGGGAACCTCCCTTCTCTACCTTTAATTGCTGTTCCCTATCCCCAACTCCCTCTGCGGACAGCACGACTGGTGGGAGACCCTGTGTCTGCCAACCCCTTGGGACTGGGCTCTGGGGCAGATGCCCCCTGTCCTTCCCCACCCTCTACCTCCCTGGCCTGCAGGGAAAGGCCGACTTACTTATGGAACCAGGTGGTTCTCATATACTGGATGTCAAAGTACTTGACCTTACTGAAGATCCGGATCCCCTCCTCGGTCCCCTCGATCTTCAGTGGGGTCGCAGAGAGGGCTGGGGAGGCAAAGGAGAAGGCCAAGGTCCTTTGGGCAGAGCATTCTGGGGCCAGCCAGCTCAGCCCTGCTCTGGGGGTGTGGTGGAGGGAATGTGGCATTGCGAGGAGGCAGGGATTCTTTGAGGTTGGAAACGAAACCCAGGCCCAGTAGCCCAGGCTTGATGGAGGGGCCCTGGAAGCTCTTTGCCTCAGGACAGGGCTAGCGAAGCAGGGAGTGGGGCTTGCTTACCACCAATCCTGCCCAGCTCAGTGAAGATGGCATCCAGGGCTGGAGGAAGACGGAGAGAATGGTCAGCTGATGTGGGGACCTCCCAGGGATGTGCCTGGGTATGTCCCTGGGAAAGGCTGGTGGAACCATGAAGAGCTCAGCACACAGGGGGCACAGCAGGATGACTCCCATGGCTTGGGGGTGGAGGGGGTCTGGGGCACTCACTGATTGATGGGGCAGGGGCACACCATGGAGGGAGGACAAATGGGCCAGCCTGACCATTTTCTTGAGGCTGGGCCAACCAGCCTGATGAGGAGTCTGGGGCCCAGTGTGGGGCAGGGGAGCGAACTCTGGTTTTGGCTCACTGTGGTATACTACAGAGAACGAGGGTGTTGGTGTCACAGACCAGGCCGCTGCCACTGACCAGCTGTGCAGCCTTGGGCAGGTCACTTAGGCTCTCTGTTGCCTCCAAGTGATATGGGGATCCCATAAGTTTGACCCCACATCTTCTGAGTCCGTGTGATTCCCTGGGTCCCCGTGGCCCATGTCTTTCCTCGCCAACTCCTACCTTCCCCTGTGAGGTCCAGAATTGTGTCATCCTCCCCTCGGTCATCAGAAACCGTTGCTCTATAAATTCCCTTGTCCTCTTTGGACAGCTGGAAAGAAAGATGAGAGATGACATGGTGTCAGCATGGGTTCTGGAAGGAGTACCAACCAGCCTGGACTCCGGGCCTGCTCCTAACTCTGTATGATCTCAGGCAAAATTCCCCCCTTTCTCCTCTCTGGGCCTCAGTTTACCCATCTGGAATGGATGATTGCTGAGGCTCCTTCTAGCTCCAGAGCTCTTTGAATCAGGTTTGGGTCGTGTCTGGGCCTCGGGGTGGGGATGAGGGGGAACTGAGGGCAGAAGCAGACACCCCACATTTGGAGTCACAGGAAGCTGCGCCAACCAGAGCATATGATGAGCTCTCCTTGCAGTCCCCTGAGCTGGACTCCTCCTCCCTGGAGGTCCCTGGATGGAGGGACCGGGGGACCCCTCTGCCCTTGTCCAAAAGGAAGTGTGTTATCTTTGGCCCAGGACAAAGGGCTTCTTTCTGGCTTATGCTTGCCATCCCCAAATGAAGTCTGAACTAACACTCTGCCCAGCAAGAACTTGGGTTGGACTTTGAAGCCTTGGGAAGTGCTCTCTGCTTCCCTGTCCCCTCCAGGGGGCCCTCCCACTTTGTCTCTACGTAGTGTGTTTTGAGGCAGAATCCAAGGCAGAGACAGCTCTTAACCTGGGGACAGAAGGGCTGAGCCCCACTAACCCTCTCTTATGTCTCCCCACCCTTTCCCCAGGGAAGGTTCCAAAGTCCCAGCCGAACCTGGGGGGAGAATGATTGGAGTGACTTCTAAGCCCACTCTCTAGCCTTGTGTCTTGGTGTGTAAACCCTCGGGGCCTCCATTTACTCATCTTTAGAATGGTGGCATCATCCTTGCCTGGCTATGCACTGTAGTCGCTGTGGGGATCAAGGGAAGCTTGATCTGGGAAGCCGGTAAGTTCTGTGCCAGCTGGACAGACTGTTAGAACAAGCCTCAGTAGCTAGGAAGCACCTACTTGTTGATAATCTCTGTTTAAGGAGCATGCACTGTGGTGACAAAGGCCAAGTCCTGGCTGGGATTTGGGGGGAAAGACCTGAAATCATTATTTCCTTCCTAGTCAGCAAACCTGCATATGCTCCAGTCCTCCTGGACACCCCGTGAGGCCACAGAAACCAGCAGTGGGGCAGAAAAGCATTGAATGTTTGGGAACAAGCCTTGTGCTTCTACTGTAACCAGGCCACCCTCCTCTGGAGGCCAGGAGGAGACTGTGGGCTGGAGAACGGGCCTCCAGCCCTGCTTTGCTCTGCCCAGCCCTGCCCCACAGAGAGAGACTTCCTGTCCCGAATCCCAGACTGTTGACTGAGGTAGGACCAAACCTTTGAGAGACAGCATCCCTTCTGACCCAATTCATGTTATAGATGAAAACCAAGGTCACAGAAGGACAGTGACCAGCCCCAGGCCACACAGTGGCAGGCCCAGAAATGGAATCCAAATGAAAGGAAAAATCAGTATTACTGTTTCTGACTTTATTTGAAATTTTGCTATTTCCTCCTCCATGGGCTTTTTTTTTTTTTTTTTTCATTAATTTTGACTAAAAAAAAAAAATACTGCCTGAAATATTAACTTGATTACTGAGTTTTCAGTGCCCCCTTACATTTTGTGCTCGAGGTGAGCGCCTCACCTGCCTCCCCCTGGCCCTGCTCCTGACTCTGTGCCCAGAGCTCTGGGTGCTGTCAGGGGTGTGTGAGCCCTGAAGCGGGAGCTGTACTTTTTTTTACCTCCTCGATGCACAGAGTTCCCACTCCAGTCTCTGGGTCGTACTGACCGTCCGGTGTCTCTCTCTTCTGGAAGAACCACTGGAAGCGGGTTTCCTTCTTGGTGTTGGTCGCCTGAGGGGCGATCAGCGAAGAGGGCGATCAATGAAGAGAGACTCCCTCACGTTTTCTCACATTTTTAAGTAAAAACTCATCAGCTCTTTTTTTCCTCCCACAAACCTGACTCTCTCCCACCCCCGTACTCTTAGCTAATTCCTTCCTAGATCTCCGATAGTCCTTCCTCACACCGTATCTCCTCTGCTGGTTCCGCATTCTGGATTTTCACTAATGGTGTTCCCTCCGCCTTCTGCTCACTTCCCAACTCCATTTGTCCTTGTAAGTCCCTATGCATCTTAAGGAAGCAAGGAAGATGTCACCTCCTCCAAGAGGCCTTCCTTGAAGCACCCCAGAGTGCCTCAATCATGATTAACTGATTTCCTGCACATGCTGCATCACAGCAGGAGACATGCTGTTTTCTAAGGATCCTGCCTCAGACCCCTGGGCTCCGAGAGGCCCAAGGAGACCCCACTTCTTCGTCTTTGTATGCCCAGGGCCTTGGGGAGTGCTTGGGGATTCCCGGAGAGCACTTGCCCCTGCCCTTCCTGCCCTTCCCCAGTCGTCTGTAGAGGCTGCAGAGTGCTGAGAAGGAGCCCCAGCTTTGGAGTCAGACAGATCTAGACTCTTCCCGCTTGGGTGTGGTCTTGAGCTCTTTCTCTACTTGTTTTCGGATCCATGTCCATCTCACAGACGATCGCGAGGCGGATGAATCCCGAGCACAGGGTCTGGGAAGGCTACTAATAAACGTCAGGGAGTCCCCCTCAATCTATACACCCCTCACTTGTTCCCAGATGCCCACGCCCCACAGAACCCCTTTGCCGGAGCGGCGGGGAGATCTGGCTGGAGGCTGATCCAAACCACACTAATTCGGCTCCGTGGGCTCTTGCGGGGGTGGGGGGCGTAAATTTTGTTTCCCAGTTAAATGTGGTCTCCCTGGGGCTACTTCTCCTCCGGGTCAGCCAAGCACAGGAACTCGGGAAAGTGGGCAAGGACAGCCACCCGGACGAGCCACACGCGCCCCGCCCTGGGCCAGGGGGCGGGGCTGGAGGCGGGAGCGGGGATTTGCCTTGCAGGTCAGCAGCACTTGGCAGTCCTCGGTGACCTTCCACTGCAAGGGCTCCACGAAATGCGGACCTGGGAGCGCAGAACAAACACGCCCACCGTCAGGGCGCCACCTGGTGGCCAGGTGGGGCGCAGCTAGTGATTACAGGCCCCTCAGACTCGGCCCCCACCTCGGCAGGGACTGCGGCGACGCAAGGGGGGTGCGTAGGGCACGACATTTAAGGAGGTATTACTCTCAGGGTTGGATCGACTCTCGGGGGTGTCGCTCTCTGTTTTGTTCTTGCACGGGGACAGAAGTGGATTGCATTGCAGTCGCTCCCTCTGGGACCCGGCGGAGCTGAGGGATGGATTAGCCCACCTATCCAGCACCCAGCAGGTCCCCAGCACGGAACACTGGCCTCTTTTGAACTCCCCCGCCAGCAATTCTTACCCTGTTTTCTCTTCCAGTCTCTTCTCTGAGCCTCTGCTTTCCTCAGAAGTTTGTCAAAATCTGTGAACACAGAGGAGCGAACTGGCCTGAGTGGGAGGCGCGCGGGTCCGGAGAGGGGCAGCGGGAGGGACAGAAGGCCCCAGGCCAGAGAGCGGAGGGCTGAGGTCTGGCATGTGGGGGTTGGGCAGTGGGCGTGGCTGACCGTCATCCACCAGCGCTAGGGTGATCTGGTTTTTGGCTTTTCCATCCTGGAGCTGGGCGGTGTACGACCCTTTGTCATCCTCCGACAGATTCTGGATGATCACTTCCACCAGGCCCTTCTCTCGGACAAAATTGATTTTGCGGTTCTGGGGAGAATAAACCCGGAGAATCTTTTTTGCCCTTTTCCTGTCCCAGGGGATTTGTGCTGTGGGGCACAAATCAGAGTGTACTTGGACTTGGGGGGTGGTATGTGCAGAGTGACAAGCCTTCTGAGGCCGGGGCAGAGTCCTGGGAACACCTGTGGGGCCCAGCAGGCACAGGAAAGAGTCTTGGGTGCTTGAATTAATTGCAATGAATAATAAACCCCTGCCCCCCACAGTGCCACATTCTCTACTTCTTTCTACAAATCCCCATAAACGTATGAAGGATAATATGAAAAATGCCTGTGAACTTGCTCCCCAGAACTAACACTCACTTACATTTTGTTGTGTTCTAACAGTTTTTAAAAACTTTATTTTCCTCATTTAGGATTGTATTCCCTCTGGATTTATTTGTATGTATGATTTGAGGGAGGCAGCTAGGTTTATTTTATTCTTCTGTAGGGACGACCAATAGTCCCAATGCTGTGCATGGCAGACCGCAGACTTGGTCACACATCCTCTACCGTGTGCCAAAGTCATGATTAATCTTTACGCAGAACTTTTGGATCAGTTTTCTCATTTGCTTCTTCTGATTCTGGGACAACCCACTATCGCTGTACAGATACAGAAACTGAGGCACAAAGAAGTGAAGGGCACACGGCCCACAGGAGGTGGGTAGGAGTCCTGAGCTCCCTTTTCTCTTTTGGAACCAGTGCCCCTCTCTGTAACGCATATCCTCTGATGGTAACTTTGCCACCCAGAGATGGAATGTGCAAATAATCAGATGTCATGATTGATCTCTCCTGAAATCGAAATCGCCATGTTTGTAAAAACATGATTGATTATGGGCAGTTCATGGCTCAGTCTAATACAACCTACACACATGATTCCGCCCTCCCCCCCAGGAAAGCAATGTAATACCACAACTGTCAAATGAAGAAGAAATAAAAGCCAAATAAAATGTATTTCAATAGTAGCTGCTCAGACATAATTTCACTCATGTGCGCTGCTTTATAATGAACTGGTTTGAATTTAAGGGAAGTTAAGTAAAGCAAGAAGGTCAAAGTGATTTGTATGAGAAGTAGAGGAAAATGAATGAAAAAACATAAGTAAAGTGGCTTATAGGAAAAAGTCTCTGTTCGGTGTATATTAAAACTGTGCAGGAGCACCTGGGTGGCTCAGTCAGTCGAGCGTCTACCTTCGGCTCAGGTCATGATCTCAGGGTCCTGGAATCGAGCCCCACCTTGGGCTCCCTGCTCAGCGGGGCGTCGTTTTCTCTCTCTCCCTCTGCCCCTTCCCACAGATTGTGCTCTCTCTCTCTCTCAAATAAATAAAAATAAAATCTTTTAAAAACCCGCAAACTATGCAGAAGTCCTTTGTATTTATATTACCAGCTTAGGGTCTAGGCTTGGATAATTATGAGCATGAATGTAGGTTTTTAATCTTAAGAATGTCTGGTGGGGCATTCAAGAGTGGTGTGTCGGGGGGCATGGGGATTCTTTATCTGTGGGAGAGTCCCTTGCATTGGCGGGCATCTAGCCAGGAGCCTCCCCCACCACCAAAGGCCAGGTGTCCCCACCCTCAAGCCATCCCTAGGACAGCCAAAGCATGTGGCTGTTTCTGAAATGTCCACTAGGGGGCGGTGCTGGGCTGTGGCGAACCACCGCCCCTAGAGGCCACGTCCGACGCAGCGGAACCTCCCAGAAGCAGTCTGAACCCCCAGTTACCGGCGAGCTGAAGATCTCCTTCTCATTGAAGATGAGATGCAGCTCAGCAGCTGGAGATAATTTTTCTACTTCCAGCCACAGCCGCACCTCTCCTTGTTCAAGGATGTCGACGTTCCAGCCCGAGATGAGCTTGATCGCTGGGAGGCAGAGGACACGGAGGGGGTGGGTGGGGCACCGGTCTCCCCTCTGCACTCCCAACCAGCCCCACCTTGAGCACACCCTGGGCATTTAAAGGGCAAAGTGCCTGAGGCATCTGAAGGCCTTGCGGCTCACTCATGTTGCACTGATTTATAATGATCTGGTTTGAATTTAAGAGAAGTAAAGCAAGAAGATCAAGAGCTATTTTGCACAAGAAGAACGGGAAAGTAGAGGTTTAAATAATCCAAAATCTGAACTACTAAGGGGCCAGGGATAATGATTATAAGGAGACAAAACCCCGTCCCCGCCCTGCCCGCCACCCCTTTCCCACTCAGGGAGGGCTGACTCCCTGGGCCCCTGACCCTCCAGCCCCATGACTCTCCCGTCCTCTGCCCCTCAGCTAGGTTCTGGCTCTTGGCCCCATTCAGCTCTGCTCCCGACACCCCAGTGGGCCCAGCTTACTTGGGTTTCTGATCTCATGGCTCAACTTCTTCAGCTTGCCCAATTCTGGGACAGGAAGGAACAAGGGGAAAAAAAACAAACAAACCAAAAACAGAGAATGAAATGCCTGAGCAGTGGGGTCCATGCAGGCCATCCCAAGAGACTCCCCCCGCACCTCAACCGGGAGTCACTTGCTACACAGGGGGTGATGGTGAGCACTGTGGGGCTTGGCCCTGGGGCACTGACGGGGATCGGGGGATGTTGCTGCGGGACACCCTGAGATCAAGGGCCACCTCCTCCGAGAAGTGGGTGCCCACCAGGGCCAGGCACCACATTACCTCACTTGTCCTCACACAATGCTGTGGGGCGAGCCCTATTGTCCATCACCACCCCCCCGCCCCAGCTTCACTGGTTCCTGAGCCTCAGCGCTCACCCACCGTACTCTGCTGTCCCATCTGCTGTCCCATCTTGGAGGGTCTAGCCCCCACCCTGAGCACTTAAGTCTACAAGTCTCTAGAGCAGCTCGGTGGCATGTTGTCTCTTCGCTTACTGCCTCTTTGGTTTGGGTTTGCCGATTTGTCTCTTCTGCTAAGCTGAGCTCTGGACCTCCAGGAGTGTCTGCACATGGCACATAGTAGGTGCTCAATAAATATGTGTTGATGGGGGCTCAGCTGTTAAGTTCTGCCTTGGGCTTGGGTCATGATCCCACAGTACTGGGATTGAGCCCCAGTATCCGGCTCCTTGTTTGGCAGGAAGCCTCCTCCTCCCTCTCCCACTCCTCCTGCTTGTGTTCCCTCTCTCTCTGTGTCTCTCTCTCTCTGTCAAGTAAATAAATAAAATCTTTAAAAATATATGTGTTGATAGAAGAATTGGCAAGGGTAGAGCCCATACTTCATCTTCCCTTATAAACCCCAGCGTCCTTAGTATGAGTCTGGACTCGTGGCAAGTTAAAACAAAATAAAACAAAACCCAAAATGTATCCTGTGTGTGGACGGCTTTGATGTGCCTAGAACATTGTATTTGAGTAACAAAACCACGGGGTTTATGATCTCCCATTACAGGTGAGCAAACTGATGTCCAGAGAGGTGACATAACTTGCTCAGGATAAGAAAGCCAGAGAACGATGGAACTGGAATTGGACCCTGAGCCGGTAGCTGTCTTCTGCTTCTTCACAAAGTCAGAGGGTCTCCTAAGCAATCAGCAGGGAAGGCCCTGGGAGGTCCCCCAGTGACTCTGGAGACAGCAGAGCGTGAGTCTCGTCAGTCCTCAGTACTGGTTTCAGTTCTGCTTAAATTATTAAACGTGGATGACCCTTGAGTCGCAGCGTCTACTCTCGGGTTTGCCACAGTCCCCACTGCTCCCTGTTGTCATCCTCGCTGCTCAGACCAGCTGCCATCTGCAATTTATCCTGACACTGCACTGTTGTATTTCTGGGGCTCCAAAAGAAGGGGAAAGGATCCTGGTACCCTTGCTTTTATAGGAAGTAGAAAAAGGAAGGAGAGACCTGAAGGACGTGAACTCCACCAAGTGGGGATTTTTGACTGTTGCCCCCCCCTCCCCTGGTGTAATGCCCAGTGCCTAGGACAGTATTTGGTTTAGCGTAGTGCTCAGTGAATCCTGATTAACTGCCTGGCTGACTGAATGGGTGGGTGAGGGCC
The DNA here is from genome assembly GCF_010015895.1 of Lontra canadensis. Lineage (NCBI taxonomy): Eukaryota > Metazoa > Chordata > Mammalia > Carnivora > Mustelidae > Lontra > Lontra canadensis. The sequence continues at coordinate 17,244,125 of NW_022631019.1, forward strand.
TACTTCTCCGGAAATCACTGCTTTATTAATTTTTGTTGCTTCTCTCCAGCTTCTGGGGCCATTTGCATCTGGGACTCTCAATCAAAGCCTCCCTGGGGAGGTGGTAGTAGAACAGAGACATCACCTTCCTCCGTCAGTGTGTGGCTGGCTGAGATGTCTTCATCAGCATCAGTGACCACGACGGAGTAGGTGCCCAAGTCCTCAAGGCCAGGGTCTTTCAGGATGACCTTGGATCTGGCAGACAGAGGAGAGTAGAGCCTCAGTGAGGCGCCTTGTGCACTGGAGGCCTGGGAGCCGGGGGCCCTGCACCCCAGCCACAGCTCCGGCCATGTTAGGCAGCAGGGATGGTTGCCTCCTTGCATCCCCGTGGGGAGCCCTACCCAGGGCAGCTCTGGCTTAGCCCCTTCAGTGGCCCTGTGGGCCAGGCTCTCTTCTTACTGGCTGCACTGCCCAGTCTCTCCCCCTAAAACCCCAGGACTCCAGTCATTGTCTGGACAGGGCTGAGGCCAGAGCTGCTGAGGGTGGGGGAGTGAGACATGGGGCAGCTGACATCTGGTCCCAAACCCCTTCTTTTACAGATGAGAGTGCTGGGCCCAGACAACTTTCAGGAGCAAGTCACCATTTGCAAGTGTCCAGGCTAGAGACCAAGGGCTTCGTGCTTCCCTGGAAACACAGGTGCAAAGGCACACAGCATTCCTTGCAGAAGGAGAATCGCTAGTGAATGTTGTCCTTTCTGCCCTTAAATTCACTGTCCCCCTTCTTGCTCCCTCAGGTGGTATGTGGCATCCTTGGTGAGGGACCGGGCAGCCCCTGGCAGGCGCGTTATCCGTGAGTTCCGCCAGGTGGTCTCACCCATGAGCTTCTGCAGACTCACCTGTGGACCAGTTAGACCACCCCCTCTCCCCTCACTTACTTGTTAGCCTTCTCCTCGATCTTGACCCTCTGGGGGTCTGGCGGGCCCTTGTAGTCCTTGGACCACTGAAACTCTGCTGAGTCAGGGGCCTCTGGAGCTTCGAAAGCCAAGTAGATAAGGCCTTCTTCATCCACACCAACCTTGATCTCTCGGGCATCTGAGGGCAGGATTCAAGGGCGGGGGCCAGGAGATATTTAGAAGTGACAAACCAGGTCATACACCTTCCATGGCTGCCCATGGCGCTTGAATAAAATACTAATCCCCATCCCCTTGCCATGGTCTCCAAGACCTTGTGATCAGCTTCTTCTCAACTCAAACGTCACACCTCCTCAGGGATGCCCTCCCTGACTGCTCTGGCTAAAGTAAGCCCCACCCCGCCATACCACCCTGTTCATTTCTTTTATAGTTCTTACTAGCCTCTTGGATCATCACCTTCATGTCATTATTTCTCTGCTTCCTGTCCATCCTGCCCCTCCCCCAAGCTTGAGCATGCGCCTTGCTTTCTCGTCACTGTTGTGTCCCCAGTACAATGTGGGTGTCCCCCAAGATTTGTTGAATGAGTGAATAAGTAAAAGAATGGAAAGACAATGTGCTTTATAGTTTGCAGAGTTGAGTGATTCCATCATGGACCAGCCGTGTGACTAGATCACTCAAATTCAGAGCTACAGAAAAATCGGTTCTAAGGTGGGGGCAATGATTCCTCACGCAGGGGCTTGTGGGGAGGGCCAGGGCCCTGTGAGGATCTGCCTTAGCACCTGGTGTGGGTGGTAGGAGAGGACCTCAGGAATTGTGACTGCAAGAGAGACAAAGCCTCACGGGGCATCTGGAATGCAGCTGGGTATTATTTTAAACATCGAGGAAGAGCTGTGTGAATTTATGAATACAGCGTATGAAAGAAGGGAGAAAGAAGTGCTCGTATCTTGGGATCCCAGAGAAAGAAATGGGAGTGGGGCATGGGGGAGAAACAGGCAAGAAGGAAAGTCAGAGCTGGGTGACATGTGGTGGGGGGCAGCAGGACGGGGTCCCCTCCTGCTAATAGAATCATATGCTCCTCCCGACCCTCCTCTGACCTCCACCTGTCCTAGGTGGCACAGCCCGGCCCTATGGGGCTAGCACCTCTGTCCGTCCCTACCTGGCTTGTCTTCCAGGAGTATGGGGTCAGTGGGCATGGATGGTTGTCCCGGACCTGCCGAATTCACAGCCTGAACTTGGAACACGTAACTCTTCCCCGGCTGCAAGTCAGAGATCTGGGGGAGGTGGAGGGGTGGGCAAGTGTGAGCACAGAGGACAAAGAAGACCAGACCTTTCTCCAGCCATGGCTTTGGGCTGGAGGGAGCCCCTCCCTCCTGGGACTCAGCAGGGAGCAGGCTGCCCCGGGGTGCACTCCCCGGTCCCAGGTCCCAGTTTGTAGTGGGTCCCTGCATGGGTATTACCTCCCACCCCCGTGGGCCCTGGAATTCTGCCCGCTCAACTCATCACCTGCCTCTCCACAAGAAGACACTCTCCCTTCCTGCGCCCCAACTCTCCTCCATCCATCACCCCAGAGAGACGCCAGGGGACCATCTCTGACATCTTTTTCTGGAGCCCTATACATCTAATCAGTGAGTTCACATTTTATTCCCCTAACATGTCTTGAACGTGACTTCTCTCCATGTCCCAGCCATGGCCCCAATCCAGGCTTCATTTCTCCTCACCTGATTAGTCCAGCAGTTTCCTAAATGCTGTCCCTGACTCTAGGCCCTTCTTCCCAGTCAACCTTTCCTTCTGCCAATTTTTCTAAGACGCCGGTCTGTGTTGAAACCTTTCAGTGGCCTTCAGGGTGAAGTTCAGATTTTGCAGTTTAGTCCCTGAAGTCTTCCTAATCAGGCCTTAGCCTCCTGTGTTCTTCCTCTCTGGGGGTCCCCTTTACTCCATGGCTCCCTCCAGGTGCCCATGTTCATCTCATCTGTTTCCCCTTTCATAGTTCTCTGCCTTTGTCCTTGCTGAGCCCTCTCCCTGGAATGCCCTCCCTTCTTTCTCGGTCTAGCCAACGCCAACTTGTCTTTGCCTGCTCAGCTCAGGCAGATCCGAGGATTCCAGGAAAGGCCTCTTATCTTCCTCCATGGAACTCCCAGAATCCTGTTGGACCCCCTCAGTGGTACAGTGCACAGTCTGGTAATTGCCTGTTACCCTAAAGACCAAGACTTATTTAACTCTTTCTGTCTAAGACCTGGTTCCAGACCAGGCGCTAAGTTGGTGTCAAGAGGCATTTAGTAAATGACCGAGTGAATGCCAGTCAACGACCCGCACTGCAGAAATGGGCCAAGTAACCGAGGCTCACCCAGCCCTGGCCTGGGCTAACCTATGTGGGAGGCAGAGGGACCGTCCATCTCACAGGGCTCTCTCGGGCCAGCTGCCCCGGGGCTGGCTGATTTAACCGCAGGGAGCCTGGCCCCATGGGGCAGAAACCACAGAGTCTTAGAGCATCCCCCTGGCTAAGGCTTGTTTTCCCTGCTTCTGTTTTAGGTGGGTTTACTGTTATTTTTTTTTGAAATGAAAGATTTTTTTCCCCCAATATAAAAGACATACACAATTGTTGGGAAAATATTAAAGCAATAAAGAATATAAAAGGAAGGGTTATAGCCTCCCTGGCAGCCCCCTCCCCCCAGAGATGGCCAGAAATATCAATTTTGTAAAGATCTGTTTAGACTTTGAAATGCACATAAGCCGTGAGAAATGTGGAGTGCACACTGTTTGTTAGTATCTTCTTTCCGCATTATTTTGGGCGTCTCGAACTTGCCTTCTTTCCTCTTTGGTGCTCACTGATGGGATGCACATGTGTGGTCTTGAAAACCCCTCACCCTCCCGCCTGCTGGAAAAACACCTCATCGAAGTGAGCTGGAGAAGACATTTCCCCTTTCCCTAGAGCTCCAGAAAACAAAATCCAATCCACATCACAGAACTGTCCCCCCCACCGTTTCTCAAACACAGGCGAGCTGTGAGTCAGGCTGGCCGCAGAGCTGGGCGCTGGGTGTGCGGCAGTGGGGGTGGGGTGGGATGGGGTGGGTGGTGGGTGGGTGCGTGGGCGGGGCAGCTCCCCCAGGAACCCGGAGGTCTGGATTCTCACTGATGGTCTAAAGTTGTGATTTGTGTCCGCTAGGAACACTGCAATCGACACTTATTTTGTTTTCCGGCATGGACAATTTCTGTGAGTTAGTGGAAGTTAAAACGACCATCCCAGGTGAATAACACCGATGATTCTGCTAAATTTCTTATTTATCCCAAGAGTTGAGAGTTTCTCATGTAAATTAAGAAATAGCTATCTGCGTAGATGTTCGTTAATGTATGAAGTACATATGTAGTATCTTTTCTTTTCTTTTTTTTTTTTTTTAAAGATTTTATTTATTTATTTGACAGACAGAGATCACAAGTAGGCAGAGAGGCAGGCAGAGAGAGAGGAGGAAGCAGGCTCCCGGCCGAGCAGAGAGCCCGATGCGGGGCTCGATCCCAGAACCCCGGGATCATGACCTGAGCCGAAGGCAGAGGCTTTAATCCACTGAGCCACCCAGGCGCCCCTGTAGTATCTTTTCTAACATGAATAGCCTACTTGTATTCTGATTTTTTTCTTAGCCACCTATGATGGATATATTTTCATGTCAAAACATACCTGCAGGTCCAACCCATTGTCCTTAAAATACCATAGTCTTGATACTACTGAGCACAGGATTCCGTCTGAAGGATACACTGATTTATTTAAGCGAAGCCCCTACGGATGGACATTTAAATTGTTTCCAACTTTTGCCTTGATAAATAATGCTGCAGTGAGCATCTTTGCCCTTGGATCTTTGCCCATTTGCTTAATTCTTTCCCTACAGTCCAATCCCAGAAGCAGAATTCCTTGCTCAAGGGAGATGCATGTCCAAGGCTGACCTACCTGGCTGATGGGGGTTTAGGGAGGAGTCTGCCCAGCCTGGAGCAGGTTAAGACAAGCAGCCATCCAGCCAGCCTGACTGTCAACTTACTGCGTGACCCTGGGTGGGGCTCTTCCCCTCTCTGGTCCTCCGCTGACCTTAAGTGAGGGCAGCGATCTCTGAGGGTCATGCTGGCTCTGAAGTTCTGTAATCCTGCCATGTCCAGTGGCAGGGAAGGCTCAGGGGGTGTCAGGGGGTGAAGGGGCAGGGACTCACCCTCAGGTGGGTGCCAGAGATGAGGTCTGGGGTGACCGGCTTCCATTCTTCACAGCCTTCCTCTTGGACACTGATGCAGTAGCCCGAGACGGGCCCGGCCCCGGTGTACAGTGGGGGCTCCCACTTCAGCATCAGGGAGGTGGCCCGCACCTCGAATGCCTGCACATCATACGGGGGGCCTGTGGGAGATGGGGCAGAGGAGGAGTGGGACAGCCAGAGAGGTGGGCAGCGAGCTGGGTGGTCAGTCACCAACCCTTGTCAGTCTGTCAGTTACAACCGGGCCAGGAAGTGCCTGTTCTGGGTATGGCAGGGACCTGGCAGGTCTTGGCTTCATGACAAAGCTTGGTCTTGACCTGGGCCTGAGATAGGGTTAACTCTTCAAAACAGGCTTAGCCTCACTTTTTCCAGAAGTATCCGTGATCTTCCCCTTCCTTATCCCAGGGGGCTGTAACCGTTCTAACACCTTTGCTTTCTCAGTGATCAGTGTAGGGGCAAAGGTGTGACCTCACTGGGGTTCGTGCCCCAGCTCCACCTTCTCTGGCTATGGGGACTCTGGGCAAGTTATTTGGCCCCTATGTGTCTGTCTCCTCATCTGCAAAGTAGGGATAATAATAGTTCTTAAAATCCAGTGCTATTATGAGCATTGATGGCAAAACTTGTGGAATCTGTGGTACATGGTAAGTACCCAACAAATATCAATTGTTCATAATATTGTCTCAAGCATCCCATCTACTAATGATCTGCCATTTGCTTGAAAAAACCAGCACTGAACTGAACAGAATGATGGAAAGTTGTGATCCTTCCTTCCTAGGGAGGAGGTGAGGGCTCATTTGGGTAAAAGCTAACAGGGTTGTGGGAGTGGTGTGCAGGGTGAGGGTCACCCTAGCAGTGTGCCCTTGGGGTTTGACATTGGTCTGTGGCCAGAGCCAGAGCTCCGATGGCGTGCTGAGCTAGGGGATAATTATTGCTAAGGTTACAGAGCCAGTAGATGGCCAAAGTCACGGGTCCTCTAAGGCAGGGTTAAGACTGTCTGTGTCAGAGTTTATGGGGTCTCTTGGTGGAAAGGCCAGTGGTCTGAGGTCTGGAACCAACAGAAAGCTCAATGGTGCTCATCTCACTGGTTGGACTTGGGGCGGGGGGTGGGACGGGGGCAGGTGCTGGACCTCTCACCTGGTTGGGGCATCGTCCACTCTTTGCACTCAAACAGGCTGCTGGGCGCCGACAGCTCACCAACCCCTGCCCAGTTTGCTGCGCGGGCACGGAACTCATAGAAGTGGCCTTCACGAAGGTTACTGACCTTGAAGAACAGGGACAGACGGTGAAAACCAGGGCTGGGACCAAAGGGGAAAGAGGTATGGTGGCAGGGGAGACATCAGAGCAGGAAGTCCAGGGGGCCTTAAATGAGATCAGTTATGTGACTCTGCACTTGAGAATTAGCCAGATTATCAGGCTCAGGGAACCTGAGGCCTCTCTTGGCTTTAGGACCTCCAATAGTGACCTCGGGTCTCCACCTGCCCCGGCCAGCGGCCCATTCCAGGCTTACCTTGCAGACCCGGCTGGGGATGGGCTGCTGGTTGACTGGGTGCCAGTCCAGCTCCTCTGAGTCATGCTGGTCCAGGAAGTAGCCCAGGATCTTGCCACCTCCACAACGTTTGGGGGGCTTCCACCCAATGACCATATCATTCTTCCCACAGTTCAGGAGCACAAAATGGTATGGGGCAGATGGCGTGGCTGTGGGGGGGAAGCAGGTGAGGACTGCTGCTTCCTGGGGGTGGCCGGATGGGGCAGGGGGTCCCCAGGGAGCCAATAAGCACCCCCAGTGGATGCCCACCCCTGCTTGGGGTGGGGTTACTCGCTTAGCCAGGGGCATTTGCTGGTAACCTTGACTCTGCTCCCTACAGGACACCTGGGTCCAGAGCTGGTCAGATATTGTCCTATGATCTCAGGCCATTATCCTTTCCTCCCAAAGGAAAGGAGGAGGTCAGGATCTGCTCTAGATCCCCTCAGAAGACGTACAGTCCCTTGGCCTCTGGGGTTACACCCTCCAAGATATGATCTATAAGCCCTTGCTCTCTGCCCAGCCCGGGGCTGCCCCCAAGAGACTTGCAGGCTGCACCTGCCCTTTGGACTTACCCAGAGCCTGCTTGACCCTGATGGGTTCAGTGGCGGGTGAGCTCTCGCCTACCCCAGCCTCGCTGACTGATCTGATGCAAAACTCGTACTCCTTCCCCGTCCTTAGCCCGGGAACTGTAAACCTGGAAGAGACATGGGCAAGCTTTCAGGGAAGGCCAAACAGGTTGCAGACATCCCTGAACTTTCTAGAACAACTTGTGGGATAAGTGGCCCCCAGCAGTGGGATTTGAGGGTTTGGCACTAGCTCTTACCTAAAGATACGGGCCCTTGCCCCCACAGTGGTGCCCGCACCCCAGAGAGTGATGTTCTTAAGATTTGAAAGGCTGGTGGAAGGTGATCAAAAGGTACAAACTTCCAGCTCTAAGAGAAATCAGTACTCGGGGTGTGATACACACCACAGCGACCATAGTTAACCCCACCGTGTGATAGATGAGAAAGCTGTTAGAGAGTAGATCCTAAAAGTCCTCATCACAAGGAGAAATCATCTCTTTCTTAAAAAAAAAAAAAAAAGCATTTTATTTATTAATTTGAAAGAGGGACACTTGGGTGGCTCAGTCGGTTAAGCGTCTGCCTTCGGCTCAGGTCATGATCCCGGGGTCCTGGGAACGAGGCCCGCATTGGGCTCCCTGCTCAGCGGGGAGCCTGCTTCTCCCTCTCCCACTGCTGCTTCCCCTGCTTGTGCACTTGCTCTCTCTGGCATATAAATAAATAAAATCATTTTTAAAAATCTAATTTGAGAGAGAGTGAACAAGAGAAAAAATACAAGTGGGGTGAGGGGCAGAGGGAGAAGCAAACTCCCCACTGAGCAGGGAGCCTGAGGCAGGAATTGATCCCAGGACCCTGGGATCACAACCTGAGCGGAAGGCAGACACTTAACCTACTGAGCCACCTGAAGGCCCCTCTTTCTTTATTTTCTTTTTATTGTATCTATATGAGATGACGGATGTTGACTAAGCCTCTGGTGGTCATTATTTCGTAATATCTGTAAATCAGACCATCATGCTATCCTCCTTGAACTCACACAGTCATGGCCCAGGGAGCCAACCCCAGACCTGTGCCTCCTGGCGCATCTCCAGGACTTTGGGCCTCGTCCCTGACCACGACAGTGGCCCTTATTCTGAGTGCTGTGATTCTAAAGCCTGGCGTCCTTTCCAAGGCCCCCAAGGAGAACTGTCAACCAGAGACCTACATCCAGATACACTCTGGTTTAGAGAAAAATGTCTTCATCCTGTCCCTTCTTGATGAAACCCAAACGGCAGACCCCTTTCTCTCTTTTTCCTTGTCAACAGCGTCCTGCAGCAAATCCGGCCCTACAGGGAGCTTCTCCCAGCCAGGCGTCCCTGACGAGACCCGAGGACTGAAATCAAGTGCTGATGGCTGACAGAGAAACTAGTTCGCTGCTCAGGGACATGCACTCCAATGGGGAACATGCCTCAGTAAGACGGACCAGGCACCAAGGGGACAAGGCTCAGGGAGGACCTGAATGGGTGAGGCCAGGGGTGACTCCCTAGAGACTGGCCCCTGTGGACCTCAGAAGGTGACGATGACAGCAGTGACTGCAGCCATGTGCGCGCATCTAGCCACGGCTCGTCCTGTCATCTATGTAAACTCGGGCCTTCGTCACAACACCCCTGTGTTTGGAGATGAGGATGAAGATGAATGTTGGAATGTTGGGGGGGGGGATCTCGAGGGATCAAACTGTCCCATTTCTTCATTTTACAGGTGGGGAAGGCCTCCCCCAGAAGGAAAGAGGCGAGCCGAGAGCACACAGCCCATTAGGAACAGAGTCGGGACCGCAGCCCAGGCCTCCTGAATCCCAGCACAGAGCCTGCCCTTCTGGTACTCATCCATTCAGACATTCGGATGCTGTCTGAGCACCTCCAGTGAGAGCCCGGTGCTGTGGGGCCGGCCATAGGGCAGGGAACTGGACTCCCACAGCCCCATGGGCCTCCCTTGATGCCTTCACACAGGCAGCACTCCCGGGCGGTGGTGGTTGCCTCTTTCCAGCCATGACACGTGTCTCAAATGGCAGGCACGCACAAGTTCTCTAGACATTCCAGAGGAGCCCGTGCCCCCTCGCCCCACACCATGTGTGATAAGCGTCCCAGACATGCCACTCCCTTCCAGTGACTCCCTCACGGAAGCACACCAAATGCAAGCCGGGGGGAGATGTTCTATTGACAACCTGGTCAAATCCGTCCGAGTCTGTAAAAACTTTGATGATTCTCCCACTTGGGATCTTTAGCAATAACAAGTTGTGAGTGACCCCTCACAGCTGACCATGAGACGCCAACGACTTGTGGGGTTCAAGGTCCTGTCCCTTTTTCTGGGTCAGATGGTCAAGGGGCTCCTGGCCAAGGGGGACCCAGCTGACTGTGCTCAGGGCTCAGCCAGCCGGCTGATGGAAAGGTGGGGAGAGCCCTTGCCACCCAAGCCCTTGACCCTACAGAGCCTCAAAACGTGAGCCCAGAAGCCTCGAGGTTCATTGCCTACAAGGACCAGGGGCTTGTGAGGCGGGAGCTTCAGCGGGGAGGGGAGTGTGGTCCTACCTAGCTGAAAGCGGGGGCTCTACGGCTCCCCCAGGCTTGCCCAGGGGAGGCAAGTGTCAGTGCAAGAGCCCCAGGCAAGGGAGGGGTGCAGGCAGAGCCTGAACCCTGGCCTCCGTGGCCGCATCCTCTGCCTCTCTCTGTCTCTAAGCTCCAGGACGGACGAGACTCAGTCCATCTCCTCTAGAGACAGCATGCCCTCAGCCAGTGTGTGCCGAAGACAAGGTTGTCCTGGCCAAGTCCCAGTGTCTCCATGACTAGCTAAGGGAGTCTGGGCAAGTTACTTAAGTGCTCTATGCCTCCGTCTGAGAAGAACTCAGAACAGTGCCCAGCAGCACACTGGCAGGTGTGGGCAGTCCTTGCGGGAGGGGTGGGGCAAACTCACTTGCGGCCCTGGATGGGCTTGTTGTTCACTGTTTGCCACTCAGATGATCCCGCCTCCCGGGAGTAGATGTAATAACCCAGGAGATCTGGGGCGTCTTTCAAGGGCTCCCAGGTCAGGGATACAGATGTCTGCGTGTCTCGGAATGCTTGAACTTGGGCTGGAGGAGGGAGAGTAGCTAAAAAACAGAAACGTGGGCTGTGTGAGGATGCTGGCCTAACAAACTGGGGAGGGGAGGGGAGTGGGGAAAGGCTGGGAGAACCCCCACAACCCCTGCAATCCAGGGAGCGGGGACGGGGGTGGCAGTCATGACCCGGGAGCCTCGAAGGGGGTGGGGTGCCCTTCCTGGGCCCTGTTAGTCACAAGTCCTCTCCCCTCTCACCTCCAAATATCTCCGCTTCCTCACGAAAGCCTCCATTCATTCATCTTCAGTCTCTGTCCCTTTCCCCTCCCCGGCCACTCTTTTTTGCTTTTTTGGTGTTTTCCCATTTTTGTATAATAATCTTACTTTTCTCATACAAGTAAATGCTTTTTCTTTTTTGTTCCCTTCCCTCCCATTCCCCCCCTCCTTCTTCTCTTCTTTCTTTTACTAACGTGTACTAGAACTTTGCCCTAAAACTCCCTTGTGCTTCAGAGACTATGATCACACATTCAATCATAAAACGCTCAGAGATCAGACCCCGAATCACGGCTAAATGTTAACTGGGCCAGAATCAAAGGAAAACATCACTTGCTCACCAACCCGTTCATATTTGCTATGACTGTATATATGTATATATATATATACACACACACACAAATACACATATAATACATATGTATATACATACACACACACATATATTTCCTATATTATTAGAACAGAGCAAATCTAGGACTTTGCTCTCTCCCCCAGATGGACCCCGAAGCCCACCAGGCTCCCCTGGGCTCGGTAGTGCTGCAGCTGGGCTCCTTAAAGGGCCAGTCTCAGTCGTGACAGCTGCAGGGAACCTTCTGATCTGATCTTATCAAAACTCAAAGTGCCCCAGAATCCGGAGGCCTCAGGAGAGGGAGGGGCCCCGGAGTGGGGACCAGGATGGAGCTGCACCTGGGAGACTCAGAGATGGAGGTGGGAGCCATAACCAGGCCTTGGGAACAACATATTTGGTAGCTGAGGACAGCAAGGTTTGCGGGTGGGCAATGACTTGCCCAGGTCCACACAGTGTGGCTACTGAGAGGCGTCCTGCCTGGGGAGCCAGAGCTTGGGGTGGGACAGCGTTAGAGGGACCCCCTCCTGCTCACACTTGGCTCCTCGCTGGACCAGCCGGATTCTGCAACATGTGAATTGTTGAGCTGGAAAAAAATCCCCGAACTCTCACGAGCTCCCTACTCAGAGAGATGCGATTCCTGGTGTTCTGAAACTTGACAGGCCTGAGATCATGTTGCTTTGCCGTTTCAAGATGGGAAGAAGGGGTCAGGGACAGGGAAATGAGCATGGCTTTGTCCCGGTGGGCGGTGGGGCCCCGGCCCTGGAGGCTGACAGCCTGGCCTGGCCTGGCCTAGCCCCCATCTCCGGCATCGCATCAGTACCTGGCTTCCCCCTCAAGGCGATGGGCTCGCTGGGCTCCGAGGGATCGCTCATGCCATACTGGTTTACGGCTCGCACTTTGAAGACATACGACTTCCCTTTCTCCAGATCCAAAAGGGCGAACCTTGGGGATTTCACAGGAGTGTCTGTAGGGATGGCCTCCCAGGTGCCACTACCTATGACTGACTGTGACAAAGGAGAGAAATGCGCATTGGTGAAGCAGCTGCCTGGGCCGGGGCTCTGTGCTGGGGGCTCTCATTCACTTCTGACCCCCGGCCCTGGCTGCCTCTGAACACCGAGCTCTGGACCCTTCTGCCTCCTCCACATCTCTGCCCGGTGCCTACCGAGCATCTCACATCCGTCATGTCTGGAACTCCACTGTGGATCTTCTCCCCAAATCACCCACATTTGGTTAATGGGACCTATCCTTCCAGTGGCCCAGGCCAAAAAAATCCTTGAAGACATCTTGGACTCCTTCCCTTTGTCCCTCCCACCCCAAATAGGCAAATCCATTTGACCCCACCTTCAGAATTCATCCAGAATCCCACCCTGGCTTACCACCCTGATGCCCTTGCTACAACTTTGATCCAAGCCACCATCATCTTTTACCAGAGCTACACCACTCTTTTCTCCAAATGATGGTCGAAAGGATCCCTTCACAACACAAGTCAGATCACTGTCCCCAGCTGCCCAAAACCACCATCTCCCTTAGAGCCAAAGCATCTCCATGGCCTGACCCCTGCTACCTGTCTGGTCACATTCACTCCCTCTTTGCCCTGTGCCTCCCTGCTATTCCTGATGGCGCCTTGCTTACCCCTTTGCCGGGGATGTTATTCCCTGCAGAAATCTCTGGTGGGCTCCTCCTTTCCTTTAGGTTTTTATTCAAAACTCACCTTCTCAGGGAGAACTCCCAGCCTTTAATCTAAAATGTCAGCCACCCCTTCCCCGCTTTTAGTCTTTTGCCTTTGTGCCTACAGCTAGCTAAGGATTTTCCTGATTTATCTACTTTACCATCAGTCCCCACACCCCTGACTCGAAGCTCAGCTCCATGAGGCAGGGGTTTGCCTGTTTTATCCACTGCCACGTCCCCAGGGCCGGAAAGAGCCCTGGCACATGGGAGGTGCTCAGTCTATGTTTGGGGGACCCATAAATGAGAAAAGGAATGAATTCTCATGATAACTTGAAGGGGGTATTAATTTCCCCACCAGTGAGAAAACTTGTGCTCAAGGAGTTTAAGTCCCTTGGCTGAAAGTCATGGATCTAATAACTGGTGTATTCGGTATTTAAGCCCAGGTGTGGGTGTCCACAAACCTGTTCACTCTCCCCAGCATAAGGGACCCAAAAGGTAGCCACAAATTCTGCATCTCTGGGCAGATAGAGGGTGACGAGCTGAGGGCAGCGCAGGTGCCAGGAAAGACCCAGAAGCACTGGGGGATCTCGCTGACCCCGCCGTGCACCCCATCTCCCTGCCTGCCATGCTTTCCCCTCCCAAGGCCCACCGACCTGCCAGGAGTCCAGAACTCAGCTTGGCCACACACGCACACACACACACACACACAAACCCACAATAAAACCAGCAGACATTGCTGAGCACCTCCTGTGTGCCAGGTTCTCTATTCTAAGTCTGTAGGTGCCTTACTTGGTCCTTGTATTGGCTCTATGAGGTGTGTATGGTTATTATCTCTCTTTTACAGAAGAGGAAACTGAGGCACAGAGAGACTCCATAATTTGCCCAAGGTCACACAGCTAGTAAGTAACAGAAACAAGATTTGAACTCTCCCCCCCACCCACCATGAGTGTGCCAAAGGAGGCCCGTATGAACAACCAGAGGTAGAGATTCCTCCCTGGGACTTTCACTAACCCTGTACTGTCCACCTGCTGTGTGCCAGGCCCTGTGCTGGGTGCGGTGAGTAATGAGAAGCAAACCTCCTCTCTTCCTCTAGGGGGTTAGGGCCAACAATGTGTCCTTGGGACACGTTTTCAGGCCCGGAGCTGCTGGCCTGGCTGCGTGCGGCGTCTTATTTCAACCTCCATTTGCCGCCGGAGGAAACTGAGGCTCAGGGAGCTCAGGAACCTGGCTTGCACAGCAGAAGCCAGGATTTGAGTTGATCTTAACACCACGCTGTTTTTCACCCTGCCAGCTGCCTCAGCTCTGCTGTGAGATCTACCCTGCATGCACAAATGGCCCACACCCCCAGACACCTGCCCCCACCCCATCTGGGTGGGAACTGCCTCCAGGCGCCCCGCCCCCGACCCCCTGCTATGGGAGGGCTGCCCACTGTGACCCTGGCTCATGGGTACCCTCCCAACATGGCCATGGCCAGGAATTCCTGCTGGACCCGATGTGTGGCCCCATGCCAGCCAGACCCGGGGGCGGAGAGATACCCAGGAAATGGTGGATTGTACTGTTGTCACTGTCGTCTGTATGTCCTAATTCTGGGCATTTTCATGAACAGTCCCAGGAGCTGCTGCTAGTCATTGGCCGCACGGGGCTCAGGTCACTTTGGAAGGGGCCCCCATGGTGGGCTATTCTCAGCCCTTCCAGGTACGGATTCTCCTCTAGTCTCTGAAAGCCACCCAGGGACACCGTCTGCCATCTCTCCAGCTGTCCCCCTGCCCATGCCCCCGATGCCTCCCATGACCTGGCGTGTCTGCTTTTCAGCCCAGCCTGGGGCTGGGGCCCGTGGGGTCTCTGTACCTTCTCCAGAGTGTATGTCAGGGGAGCTCTGCCCCGAGGCCTTGGCTCCTCCCAGCTCAGAACCACGTAGGCCTCACGGATCTCACTGGCGTGGACGTTGGTGGGGGGTGAGGGGATGGTCACAAAGTCTGGAATCAGAGTCATTGAGGAGGAGATGGGGTAGGCCCTCAGAGACCCCTCGTTTCATAGAAGAGGAAATGCGCCCAGAGAGGGGCGGGAACTTGCTCCTTGTCATCCAGCAGGGCCAGGCAGAGCCAGGGCCACAAACCACGTCTCCCGATGTCCTCCCCAGGACTTTCCCCAACATGCCGCCTCCTCCACAAGGGGCACGGCAAGACGAGCCGAGGTCACCTAAGGACCCAGCCTCCTCCAGATGGACCTCACCCGCCCTCGCCTCCCCATAGCCCGCACACAGACACCTTCCGCCTCTCCGCCACTTTGTTTCCCCGAGTTTCCAGAAACATAAAGGAAGCTGACTCACAGCTCAAGGCAGAGTGTCAGGAGGTTCACACGTACCTTCAAAATCATCTGTGTTGACTATGATCTTGTTTCCCAGGTCAAAGGAGATCTCTAGGGTGGAGAACGGAACATGTTGGGGGAGAAGCAGAGGGTGCAGGGTGTGCGGGGGTGGGCCCGGGTCAGGGAGGGTCAGGGCAGGACCTGTCCATTCGGGGTGCTGATTCCTCACCCTCTTCCCAGTCCTAGCCTTTGGGCCCGTCATTGTGTGACCTCAGGCAGGTGCTCTCTGAGCCCGCAATTCTCCAGGGTCCAAAGTGGAACACTGCTGTTCTAGACCCTGAGAGATGCCCTGTCTCCTTGCGACAAATGGGGACAGAGAAGTGATGGGCCTGGGGTCGGATACCTAGGGTAAGGCGGAGCTGGGAGGCAAACCCAAGTCAGGGTGACCCCTCAAGGCTGAAAGGGTGGTGCCCGCACCTCCTCCTCCCCCATATCTCTCCCAGCTCAGGGCTCCTGAGGCAGGGCTGTTTTTCTCCTTCAGGGTATCTGAAGAAGGTGCTGTGGTCCCCCCACAGATTAGCATCTCCTGTGGACAGATTTGTGTTTCTTCCGTCAGACTAGTTGTCCCTTCCCCCTCAGGCTAGGGGTTCCTAAGGACGGCACTGTGCTTCCTCCCACAGCCTAGGAGTTCCTGAGACTGTGTCTCCCTCATCAGACTAGCAGTTCCCGAGGGCTGTGCCTTGTCTCCCCCCAGCCCCTTGGAATAAGGCTTGGAATGGGGTATGTGCCACCTGTGTCCTGCATGCGGCGGTCCTCAGAGTGCCCTGATGGATGCTCTAGAATGTTCCTCAGGGCCTCTGCACCCACCTGTCTTTCTCCGGTCTTCATCATGGTCGCGCATGACAACCAGTTCTGATGCCTTGGAGGGGAGGCTGCTGCCTGCTCTGCTGACGGCTCGCACCCGGAACCGATAGCTCTGACCTTCCAGAAGGCCTTGGATGGGGCACCGACAGATCCCGCCGGGGGCCTCGTGCCAGGGCACCCACTGCCCAGACTCGCCCTGGCACCTGTGGGAGAGAGGCCCTGGCTTCAGCCCCTGCCCCCGACTCACACCTGCTGGGTCTGAGCCCCTACCAAGGCCATTCCTTCACCCCAGGCTACCAGTTCGAGTCCTGCTCTCGAAACCTCGTGAATGATAGAACTCGGATTTTACCCAAGGGCTGCCCACTCCCTAACTTGGTGTGCAGTCCAGATGGACCTTCTGAGTTTGGGCTCTCTGTGCCATCCGGGTACCACTGTCCTCAGGCGGTACACTGGCACGCGCTGCCAGCTGGATGGGACAGTGGGCTCGTGGGGTCTGAATCCTGGCTCTACCACTGAAAAGCAATGTGACTTTGGGCAAAGTCATCACCCCATGTGCCTCAGTTTCCTCATCTGTAGAATGGGGCACCACGGAGTCCCCTGCTGCCCTGGAGAGGATCGCAAGGACTCAGTGAGGGTGGGCACTCAGCTTCAGTACCTGCTGTGAGCCCCTTCGGGGCAGGGCCATCTGTCACCTCAGACTAGGGCCAGGACCTGGCAGATTGTGCAGGGGGTGGGATGTTCCGGGCCCTCCCCTCCCCTCCAGGTCAGTGCTGTCCTATCTCTGTCTGTCACTCAGGGAGGAAGGGAGCCAACATACCTACTCAGGCTCACTTCCAAGCACTTCATGTTTGCCCCTCCCAGGGTCCACACGGCTGACTCCAGTGGTGGAATTCCAGGTTTCGGAGGTGACAGATTTGGAGGTACGGATACCTTTCTCTTGCCTCTATATCACATGACCTGGTCTCCTTCCCTCCCGGTTCTGAGGCTAGGCATGGGGCTCCCTCTATCCCATGGCCCCCGCTCTTATTCTCACGAGGTCTCCCCCGGGGGACTCTGACCCTCAAGAGGCTGACTCACAGCTCGATGGAGTAGCTGGTGATGGGGTGGCCCCGGGTGTCGCTGGGTGGGGTCCAAGTCAGGATGAGGCAGTCTCTGTTCACATTCAGGCATCGGACATTCAGAGGGGAACCCGGGGCCCCTGGCTTCTCGGCTGCAGCATCTGAGACCCAGAGTAGGGTGTGGGGGGAGGGGAAGAGGAAGGTTCCTCACTTGGTGTCTCTTTGGCCACGGAGCCTCTCACTCCCTCCCAGCAACCACTTCGGGGGGACCCTCCAGGGCTCACTTGTGATCTTGTGGTCCTCAAGGACCTGAACAATAGCTTCCTCCCTTTTTTTTTTTTTAAGATTTTATTTGTTTATTTGACAGACAGAGATCACAAATAGGCAGAGAGGCAGGCAGAGAGAGAGAGGGGGAAGCAGGCTCCTTGCCGAGCCCTCCTTTTTAACAACAGCATCTGGGAGGCTGTGGGAGTACCAGTCATTAGGGGCCCATTCCACTCTATGCCCCTGAATGATCAGTGTAATGAAACTCTGAGCCCTGCAGCATCCCTCCATTTTGTGGTTGGGAAAACAGAGTCTCAGAGGAAAAGTGACTTGCCCAAGGTCACCAGCTAATGAAGTGGCAAAGTCAGGATTTGAACCTGAATCAGTTTAAAGACCATGAGGCAGAACTTACCAGGTACTGGAATCATCCCAGCCCATGCTCAGCGCTCCCTCCACAGCTCCCACTGGGTCTGAGACTCAAGCTGTATCTTTTTGGAGGGTCATAGAATGCCAAAGGGATTCTTAGAGACTCTCACTCAACACCCCTATTTATAACAGGGAAACTGAGGCCCCAAGAGGGCAGGGAAACTTGCTGAAGGTGCCACAGCCAATCTGGTTGCTGGGCTTCAGCTACACCTTTTACCCTCTAACCCCCCACTCACCTCTCACAAACACGTAAGCGCTCTGCTCCTGGAGCCCCAAGGGGGAAGGCACCTGGACTGTGTAGAGCCCCTCATCCTCCTTATAGGCACAGGACACCTTCAGGGATGCCTGGCGGTCTTCGTAGAGGATCTGCCAGCGTCCTGAGGGTCTCAGTAGTCTCCCTGAGGAGAGGAGGGGTCCAATATGGGCCCTGGCCTCACCTGGGTACCCTTAGATGGTCTGGGTTGAGGCAGCAGTGTGGCTGGTGTATCTGGTGTGGCTGGTGTGGGTGGTGTGGGTGGTGGGGCTATAGCCTGAGGCTTAGCTGGGGAGTTGGGGAGGGGGTGGTGACCTCCAGGGCTCTGCCAATGTGGCCCCGAACTCTCCTCTGCTGAAGGTTTGGGGAGTGGGGCCGGGTCCAGGGAAGGGGACAGTGGCTCAACATGGGAGTGAGCATTTAGAGAAGTGGTCAGAGGCCCAGGGAGGAGTTGGAGTTGCTGTGAGAAAGTGGAAATGAGAGACGGGCCCTTTTGTGAGGGTCAGTATCTCTGCATGGGGGTGGGGGGGGTCACTGTGGGTGTTGGGGGCTCAGTGGGTGGAGGTTGTAAGCTCAGTGAAGGGAGTAGGGGCTTGCTGAAGGCATGGAGGCTCGGGAAAGGGGTTGGGGGCTCACTGAGGGAGTTGGGGCATCCATGCAGAAGGTAGAGGGCTTGTTGAGGGGTGTGGGGATCAGTGAGGAGAGTGGGGACTCAGCAGTGTAACCTTAGTGAGAGGGACGGGGACTCGGTGAAGGGTCCTCCGAGGCTCAGGAAGTGGGTCCTGCCCTGAGGCCACACTGTGGGGCCGTCCTGCTCCGTGTTCCCCTCTCCTGTCAGGACCTCCATTCTGGAAGATCTACAGGTTTGGGAAGACATCTCAGCCTTATCACAACTGTCTCTCAGGGCTTGCTGTGGCTTCCCCACTCTTCTGCCTCCCCCACCTCCCACCCCTCTACCCCCAGCCCCCAGCAGGTGCAGTCTCCCTAGGGGTGCTTGCCGGCCACTGTGCTCCTTGTCCTTTGGCTACAGGCCTGGTCACAGGTGGGGAAGGAGGTTCAGACATCCTTCCCCTCCCTGGCTATCAGTGGGCAATGGCTGTGACTGTGCCTTGGCCTCCCCTTGCCTCCCAGATGGAGAGCAGCGTGGTCCCTCTCTGGCTTCCATCTCTGCCCCTGAAGGCTGAGGACCAGGATGGAGTGGGGGGGGGCGGGGCTCACCATCTTGATGCCACTGGATGTTCTGCTCAGCATCCAACACATCTTCTGAGAATAAGCAGGACAGGGAGAAGGGCTCCTTCTCTCGCGCGAAGACTGGCTTCAGCACTGATGTGAATTCCACGTTGGGGACCAACATCAGTCCTGGGGTGGGAACAGACGTTAGGGCAGCAGTCTTCAGAGGCCACCTAGCCTAGCCTAGCCTGGGACATTCCCACTCCTCTGAGTCAGGATGCATAGTTTCTGGGGTGCTCTTAGCCAGGAGGGAGGGGCCTGGTCCTGGGGGTGGGTGGAGGTGGGGCCGAGATTTATTTAGGTGGGATCAGATGAGCCAGAAGAGCCGCTATCCAAAGGCCATGTCCGTTTGTCTGTTTGGCTTTGCCTTTCTCACTCAGTTTTTGCCCCTGGATAGCTCGGCGGTTGGGGGCCGCTCTGGGGTGCCTGGGGACCCCCAGAAGCCAGTCTGCAAGTGTGAACAGCTCATAGGCAATGACATGCCTCTGTGGGCAATGGTTGGTTAATATTCTGAAGGGGGCTATGGAAGAAGGTATGACAAGGAACCCAGACACCCTCTTCCCCGAAGGCCATCGCTCCCTGAACCTCCTTACTTTTAAAGATCTCCGAATCGAAGCCAGCATCCTTCCCCACGTAAGCTGAAAATCCAAGGCAAATGGAGTTTGAGAAGGTTCAGACCTCACATCCCTATTAGATGAGAGGCATGTGGGTTTCTGTCCTGGTCTATTGGTGGGTCTCCCTCTGGCCGCTGGAAGTTCCTTCACCCCTCTGGGCCTCTCCTTTCTCGGTAACTTGGGGGCAGTGGCTCCTCGCTCCTGATGGCGGGGTTCTGAATAAGTGAGTTCACATGAACAAAGCCCTCAGCCAGAACCAGGCACACAGTTAGTGCTCAATAAATGGTGATTTCCATCCTCTGCCCAGACCCACTGTCAGGATCACACAGTCTGCATAGAGGCCAGCTCTGGTCAGCATGGGATTTCTGGTGGGGGCAGCGACCAGGGGAAGGGCAGCGCTAAGACTAGGGCCATCTGGGGGCTTACGGGTGATATCCAGGGTGATGTTGACAAAGACCACAGAGCCTAATAATAGCTCTCATTCACATGGGACATATTAACTCACATATTATCCTCACAGTGCCTTGTCTGTTGGTGCCATTTCATCCTCTTATACAGATGAAGAAACTGAGGCATAATCCCTCAGCTAGTACCCCAGCAGCCTGAAGCCATGATGAGACTGGTCCCTGGTAAGGCCCTTCCTGAGTGATGCCTGGATGGGGCTGGGAGGCTGCCCAGAGTCACACAAAGTCAGTGAAAGACTCAGGATTAGAACCCAGACCTCCTGCTTCCCAACCCAGGGCCTTTTATCAGTTGTTATGGAGACGAGAGGAGGGGAGGGATGGTAATGACTGTGAGTGGATCCCCTTAGTAGAAGGCTGGCTGGAGTCTGAGGGTGGATCCCAGAGTTGCTGGCCTTGTTGGAGAGAGGGATAGGGGTCTGGAAGAAGGGATGGGAAGGATGGGTGGACAGAGGGAGGCAGGGCCCTGATGCAACTTGACCTTGGTCTTGAATCTAGGCACAGCCTATAAGGGCAGCCCAAATTCCAGAGAGAGCTGGACTGGCGGAGGGGACAGCTGCCTTCCAAGAGCTATTTGGGGAACAGGGCAGATGGGGGGAGAGGACTGTGAAGGACAAGGTCTGATGAGAGGAAGGAAGGGGGCTGGATGCCAGCCTGTCTGCTGACCAGGGAGTGTGTGTGAGTGCGTGCGTGTGTGTGTGTGTGTGTGTGTGTGTGCATGTGTGTGTATGCAACCTCTCTCTCAGGGGCCACGATGACAAGGCAGCAGTCTCCTGGGCCCAGAGGCATGGCCTGCTGGCTATGCTCCGCCCTTCTCATGGTGTGGGGAAGAGAGAATTACGGCTTCCCCAAACCTACTACAGGCCACGCTTTACCTCTACTATCTCATTTAATCCACCTGAGCACCTGAGCGAGATGGGGGGAGACCCCCTTTACAGTCGAGGAAGCTCAGAGAAGTGAAGTGAGGTGCCCCAGGCTCACACAGCCGGTCAGTGGCAGAGCCAGAATGTGGATACGGGTCTGGCTGACTCCCGAGGGTCTCCCCTGCCTTGTGCCATCATCTCAGATGCCCCTGGGGGAACCCCACCAGTCGGGAACTGCTCCATTGGGAAATACGCACCAGAACCCAACTGGGGCAGTGAGGTCCAGAGGGGAGTTGGGAGGGCTCAGCCTTTCCCCCTAAGGACCCCCTCAGGAGGGCTGGCAGGACCAGGCCACCCTCCTGGGGGCTGTAAGCTGGGTCCTGACCCCCAGCCCAGCCCAATGAAATGAACACGGCCTTTGGAGATAGTTGTACAGGTTGTGCAATCTGAGGGACTCTCCTTTGTTCCACAGGCTCCAGGGAAGTGAGTCTCTATGGCTGTCTTGGTCACCCGGTCCCAGACCCAACACAATAGCCCTGCATCAAGGGGCCTCCCAGGCCCAATACCCCTGCATCAAGGGGCCATCCTCAAGTCTAAGCGCAGATTCACGTCCTCCTCTGCTCACCCTGGGTGTGCTGTGGGCTGGCCTGGCTGGTGGGAATGGGAGTGCTTACTTCGGACAAGGACTTTGGCGAAGGAGGAGGCCTGGCCATAGGCATTCTTCACCTTCACAGTGTATGTGGCTGCGTCCTCCACGGTGCATCTGAAAAGGAGAGAGGAAGGGCCCCCCAAGACTGCTGGGCTCCATGGGAAACTCAAGTCCCCACGTGTGGGTGGGAGAGGCAGGCATTCACATGAAGACTTGGCAGGAGTGTGGGGGGGGTAACTTTAGGCTTTGGTTCAGGCCCCAGCTCTGAAAAGCTGTGTGCCTTTGGACTGGCCACTGCCCTTTGCTGGGCCTCAATGTCCTTCTCTGAAGAACTAGGGATATAACACCAGCCTAACCCAACTCAGGTGAAAGAACTGTGAAAATATGATCGTCATTCCTGAGTTGGTAGGATCAGACAGGTCAAGTTACTTGCCCACAGTCACACAGCACCCAGAATTCAACCCAGCTTCAAGGTGACAAGTTCTGTCCCAGGCATAGACTCCTGCCCTGTCAACACCTCCAAATCAGAATCCTGGAGCAGAAGCGGGGCACGGACTTGGAGCAGGAGCGGGGCACGCCTGCCAGTCTGTGCCAGAACTGGGCCAGATGCCCAGGTGTTCTCAGTCTCAGTCCTTGGTCTCATCACTAGTCAGGCCAACCCCATCTCATTCCCAGAGCTTGTGCCGGGTCCATCCCAGGGCTACACTGGGGACAAAAGAGTCACTGGGTTGTGGCCATCTGGCCCCATCAGCAAGCAGAGAGGCTCCTTGGTATCCCCGCTCTTACCCTGACTGCTCGGGGTGGGAATCTGTCTTGCTTCAAGGACTGGGCCCACCTGCCTCTCTAGGCAACCTTGACCCTGCATGCCTTCCCTGATTGCCCAGCCCACGGTCCCCACCCTCTGTGGTCTCCTGTGGTCAGATACTTATGTCCATGTCTCCCCACTTTGCTTCTGGAGGGTAGGATCGATGTCCTGTCCAGATTTGTGGCTCTGAAGCACAAGTTGGTTCAGATGGAGGGATTGGTGTATTGGAAGGAACCCAGCTGGGGGGAACGGCCACAAACTCAGGTTCTGCCCTATACAAGCCATGCAGGACCCTATATCTTTTGGAGCCTGGGTGTCCTTTACTGCACCACGGACAAGACTTCCCTGTGGGAATGGTGATGAGCAGAATTAATTGTATGTCTGTGTGTGTGTGTGTGTGTGTGTGTGCGTTTCCCCTCACACAGGGCTTAGCACCTGCAGGAAGTCAGCACGTGGTAGCTCATGGGAGCCCTAATGTGTGCTTTGGGGGGCACTGTGCTCACAGCCCCTGGTGCCCGCACTCCATGCGTGCTGCTTCTGCCTTCATTTTTTTTTTTTTAAAGTAGGCTCTGTACCAATATGGGGCTTGAACTCACGACCCTGAGATTAAGATCTGAGCCAATATCGAGAGTCAGATGCTCAACTGCCTGAGCCACCCAGGAGCCCCACTCCTTCTCCCTTCAAAACCATGTTTAAGACTCACTATCTCCTGAAAGGCCCATCCAGCTCTCTCCCCTCCAACCGCCTCTCCTTGCTCCTGTGCCTGTGTGTGCGTGTGTGTGTGTATGTGTGTGTGTGTGTGTGTATTTTCTCTCCCCAGCAGGGAGCACTCTCAGCATTCCCAGCTCAGCATTCAGTCCATCCAGCTGGCCTCTGGCTCCAAATTTCTTCTCGTGTATTCCAGGGCATTGGAATGACATAAGAATATCTGTTAAATACTGATTTCCAGTCCCCATTCCAGAATAAGACCCACTTAATCTGACTCTCTGGAGGCAAGAGGAGGCCCCATGTCATGAATCAGTGTTTTAATGAGCACCCCAGATTCTTCTGAACACGAGGCTGACTCAGTTAATAAGGATTTGAGGTCCTGCTCTGGCTTTGGGTGGGGTGGTTGGGGCTTGGAGGTCATGGGTCTCTCTAGGGGTGACAGTCTCACCTTCTAATCTCCAGCGTCAGGAGCCCATAGTTGTTGGTGATTCGGTACTTCCCGGCGGGAAAGAGGCGGGGATCGATTCTCATGTCATTTTTGTACCTGTGGGGATACAAAGGTCTGTGGCAGGCAGTGTGGCTCTGAGGGGGAAGGACCCGGAGGCTCTCAGGCCTGGATTCCAACCTCAGCTTTGTGCTGTTTACTTGTCTATGGGACGAGAGGCAGCACCTTCTCTGCTCTGAACCTCAGTTGTCCTCATCTGTGAGATGGGAGTAATAAGAGCACTAACTTCATAAGGTTGCTGGGAAAATCAAATGCAGCAAGGTATGTAAAGCTTTCTCTAGTGCCCTGAGCACTGGCCACACTCCGGGGTTCATTCTCCTTCTGGGAAGGGTGGGGGGACAGAGAAGATGGAGCCTATAATTAGTGGCAGCTGCCCTCTGAGGGGGTTGCCACAGAAGGTGCCCCATTCTTCCTCCCTTGTCAGCCTCTCAGGAGGACGATTCTTTATCTTGGCTCTCATTAGGGTGCTTTGAAACAGCTTGCCGGGGTTCTGAACAGAAGCCTTTGGAAATTTGTATAAGAAGCTGTTCATTGGTCTCCAGTGGCCATTCTCTCTTCCTTCCTTCCTTCCTTCCTTCCTTCCCTCCTTCCTTCCTTCCTTCCTTCCTTCCTTCCTTCCTTTATTTCTTTTTCTTTCTTTCTTTCTCAAGTTGGCTCCATGCTGGGTGTGGAGCCCAACACAGGGCTTGAACTCACGACCCTGAGATCAAGACCTGAGCTAAGATCAGGAGTCCAGGAGGCAAAACCACCTGAGCCACCCACGTGCCCCTCCCTCTTACTCTAAAGGAACAGGATTCATCACTGAGCCACCCAGTGTGACAACAACTTGCTGCCCTCTTTTTCTTTTTTTAAAGATTTTTTTTTTTTAATTTATTTAACAGAGAGAGATCACAAGTAGGCAGAGAGGCAGGCAGCAAGAGAGTGGGGGAAGCAGGCTCCTCACTGAGCAGAGAGCCCAATGCAGGGCTCGATCCCCAGACCCCTAGATCATGACCTGAGCCGAAGGCAGAGGCTTAACCCACTGAGCCACCCTGGCGCCCTCCTGCCCTCTTTCTAATAGATGTGGCCATGTGACTAAAACTTGTCAACACAAAGTAAGCACAAGTGCCATGTGGCCGCTACTGATGACCCTTTGCCCCCTTCTATGTCATAGTTCCCTCCATGTGACGGCAAGAATGTGGCCCAGACGGTGGCCATCTTGCACAAGGAAGCCCAGGGCTGTGCCCTCCAGCAGTGAGGGGAGCAGAGTCTGTGAGCAGAGTCACACAGCTGCCCCAACCTGTCCAACTCAGGCGCGCAGACAAAAGAAAAATAAACTCCTGTCTTATTAAAGCCATTAAGAAAATCTCCGTGCCCAGCCTGCATCCCAGATCATTCTGGAGTCAGAATTTCTGGGGATGGGGCTCTGTCCACAGCCCCTTGTTGGGGTTTGAGGCCTAAGGAGTCACGGCTGGTGAGTGAAAGTCTGTGAAGCCTGGGAGGCCCTGGTTCTTGACCCAGCTGGCTGTGTGACCTTGCCCAAGTCAGTCCCCCTCTCTGGGCCTCTGTGTCTGTGAGGCTGTTGCAGGGACAGTCAGCCCCAGTGGTGTTTGAGGTCGAAGGGAGGCCGCAGCCGAGAGAGGGCGCCCTGGGCTCAGCGCATCACCTTCCTGGGACTCGGCTCCCCCCGACACCCTGTTTGTGTCCATGGCAACCAAACAGTGCCACACCCACACCCCATCACCACCCCCCTTCCAGGCTGCACCCTCTTCTGAAAGAAGCCCAACTAAGTCTTCTTTGGGGAGGGCAGTGCCTTATCTTGACAACCAATCTTTCTACCTCTCCTAGGCCTGGGGGCCAAAGTCAGTTCCCCCTACCCCCACTTATCAGGAACATTCCAGACACCTCGGCCTGGCCAGCTTCCAACTTTCAAAGGAAAAAGCAGCAGCTGCAGCTCTGGGCAAGGCCTGGACAGCCAGAGACCTCGGTGTTTATCTTGCCTCTCGCTGGGGCCCTGTCTCCCACCTCAAGGCAGCCCCTCGAAGACACAGGCTGTGCTGCTGACCCTACGGGACAGCCAGCCATAAAACAGTGCCCAGATGACAGAGGCAAGGCGTCAGGCCCACAGCCTGGTTCAGAGAGGCCCTCATAACACAGTGAGGTTTTTATTATTTATTTCAATGTTTTTTTCTTCACAGATTTCCGTATTGGGTTTTACTTTTGAAGGCTGCTGGGCCTGGGAGACTGATTCCGATATCATCTAGAATCATGGCCAGGGCCCACCTCTACCACCTTAATGTGGCCAGACTGGGCCTTGCCTGACTTGTCCTGTTGTTGTCCCTGCATTCAGGAAGTGCTCAATAATTGCTGAATGAATGTACTCGCCTGACGAGCCTGGGTGCGCCGGGATCTTCCTTTTGACCTGGGGGAGGGTGTCTGCCAGGAGCTGGACAGAGCATGGGGGCCAATGCCAGGACAGTGCATGGCCCTGCCCAAACCGACCGGCCGACAGTGGAAAACTGGATCCCCAAAACCAGGAGCACCGGGGGCCACCTGTGTTGCTCCTGCTGGAGGGGTGCCTGGCCTTGCTTCCACCACTTACCACACTCAGCTCCCTGCTGTGGCAACACTGCTGGCAGGGAGGACGGGAGTCTCTTCTCTGAGAGGCTCCTCCGGAATGCCTTAGATGTGGGCCTCAGTGCCAGAGCAGGGCAGGGCAGGGCGGGGCCACCGGGCAGGACAGCTGAGGCACTGACCCCCTCCTCAACCCAGGCCAGCTGGCAGGAGTAGCCCTCCTACCTGGCCAGCCGCTTGCAGCCAGGGACTGCCTTGGTCCCCATAGAAATACAGTGCCCAGCATGAATTCCAGCTCCCCGCACCCTTTTGTGAGTGCGTGTCATCTGGCAATGACCAGCCCCGAAGCCCGCTTCCTCGATGCCTCTCCTGATTGCTCCTGGCCTAAGTGCTTTCTCTGTCTCTGACTTCTGAAGCATTACATGTGCCTCAAGGAGGAACAGCAAACCCAATTTTCACTTTCGAACTCTCTAGGCTGGTAGCAACACCGATGGTTGGGAGGCAAGAGACCCAAGTTTGAATTCGGACTCAAACTGGCTATGTGACCTTAGACAAGTCACACTACCTCTCTGACCCATGGGTGGCCCCAGGGCTCAAAGGAGAAGAAAGTGGTGGGTCAGTAAATGTGGGTTCAAGGACACAATGTTGCTTTTTCCTTCATGATCTCTATTGTTTGTGTGCTTATCCTCTCTCTCCTACTAGACCACAGCCTTATTCACTCTCAAGATCTGGCTTATGTGTCACCTCCTCTGAGAAGCCTTCCTGGATCCTCCAGGGGGAGGCAGCCACCTCACTGTCTTCATCTTCACTCTTGTATTCCCAACTGCACCCATGAATGTACTTCTCTGTATGATGACATTTCTTTTTGGGGCTGAGCGTTCTTTGAGGGGAGGTTGTGTCTGGTTCATTTCTATGCCTCAGTGCCTGAGTCTGGGCCTGGGGCCGATCGTTCTCCTGGTAGCTATTTGTTGAAATCCTCTCCTTATCCCCCAGTATGCCTGACCCCGGATCTAAGACCCAGAGGGAGCCCCCTAAACAGTGGGAGACACTGGCCGCCTCCCTTCCCCTCCCGTCCCCTTGGTCAGCTTCTGCTGTGGTTACACTCCCGGGAATGGTGTCTTCTACTTTCCCAGCCCCTCTTAAGCTCTGAGGCTTCCCCATAAGTGTGGCATTAAATCCTCACCACATGCAGGCTGGGCAGGAGGCCTTCAACCCATTTTACAGAACAGGAGAAAGGAACAGGACCGGAGAGGTTGAGATGTGGCTGGAGCCGCACCCTGCGTTTGTAGAGAGAGCAAGGTCTGGACACAGGGCTCTCACTCCAGGTCTGAGTTCCTCGCTGGGGGGTTGGGGGTGGGGCTGCCCTCCCCGCCTCCCGTTCTGCTCCTCTGCCCCCTGCCTGCCTCCCGCCATCATCTTCCAAGCCTGGAGATGCCCAGCTCAGAGCAGCTGCCTTCTGCCACCAGAGTCATATTTTTACAAGGGCTGGCTCCCCAGTGGCCGCGTCTTCCTGCCCCAGGCTGGCCTGGAGGAGGCTAAGAATAACCCATCCTGAGCCTTGGAGCAGCTGCTGTTCTCTGGGGGGGAAGAAGGGGGGGGGGGCGGGCCAAGCTCAGGGTCTGTGGGGCTGCAGCTTTCCTAAGGCAGCAAGAACTTCGGGGGGAGGAAGTGGGCTCCTGGAAGGAGGTGCTGGGATGTAAAGTACACTCAGTTAACCCTGCAAGCTCAGAGCCTGTGGGCAAGTGAGGACCCCCTTCTCTCCTGCCGCGGTGGCTTACCAGGTGACCTGGGGTGGAGGCGAAGCCTGGACAGTACAGGTCAGCAGGACCGTGGTGTGCTCCCAGACGGCGTGGGAGCGCAGAGGGATCCAGAACCAGGGCCCCCGGCCGGAACACAGCTCCCTCAGCTCCTTGGCCTCCCGGACCTTCTCCTCTGTCTGGAGGTGGGAGGGGATCTGTGAGTCCCATGAGCCAGGGGATCACATCTCCCCATCTTTGCAGTCACTGTTCCCCCCGAACACTTAGGCTCTGGGAGTGTCAGCTGAGCGGCAAGGTGGCACAGAGGGCAGGGCATGGGCTTTGGAATAACTGGCTTGGGGTCAAGGCCAGATTCTGCCACTTCCCGCCTGTGAGACCATAGGCAAGTCCTCAGTTTCCTTATCTGTAAAATAGGCGTGATAATAATATTCCCCACTTTCCTGTGGGGTTGTAGTGAGGATTAAGGGAGTTAGTATGTGAAAAATCACGGGCAATGAGAAAGCCCATGTGAGTGTTAGCTATGCTCTCCTGCCCCGGGAGGGGGCACCGAGGCTGGCTTCAGATCCCTGATGTTTGTCAGGAATAGTATTTCCAGAGGTTCTTCTGGGAAGGTCACTTTACAAGCCCAGTCTGGTTTAAAATCCCCACCTCATCCCTGAGAGTGTAGACACCACACACATCTGTTTTATAGGTGAGAAAACTGAGGCTCAGGAAGGGTCAGCTGCTTGCCCCAGGTCACACAGCAGGAGGGCAGGGACGCCAGCCTTCAGACCCAGTCCCAGACCAGGGCCTAGACTCTTTCCGGGATGTCCAGCTGCCCCTTGGGAGGAGGGCAGGTGAGGTGGGTGGCCCGTGATGGGTCGCAGGTCCCCAGACCCCCTCACCCGCTTCCTCAGCGCCTTCCGGTCGCGTCTCTGGCGCAGCAGCCACTGGGTCTGCAGGAAGGCGATCTCCGTCCTCTCCCAGTCGTTGCCAAAGCCCACTCGCTTCTGTCCCCGCTCCTCCAGCTCCACGGCGGAGGTCTGGCGCCTCAGCTGGGACTCCCTGCGTAGCAGAGGCCGGCAGCGGCCGAGGGCCCAGGGCTCGTGGGGACACCCTGGCCAGGGCCACCCGGCCTCCCCACGCCAGCCTTGCCAGCTGCACTTTAAGGTTGTTGAGGACAAGAGCAGCTTTTAATCCTCTCTTGCTTCCAAAATACCTGAATGCCCTGTTTTCAGTAGGTGCATAATAAGTACTATGGCTATAGTTCCCAAGGCCCTTTCACAAATCTTTGTTCCTCTTGTCTTCACGACGACCAAGTGGACAGGAGTAGTCCCCCTATTTTATAGGGCAGGGACTTGCTTCAAG
The DNA here is from genome assembly GCF_010015895.1 of Lontra canadensis. Classification (NCBI taxonomy): domain Eukaryota; kingdom Metazoa; phylum Chordata; class Mammalia; order Carnivora; family Mustelidae; genus Lontra; species Lontra canadensis. The sequence continues at coordinate 17,273,346 of NW_022631019.1, forward strand.
CTGCTAGGACCAGGAATTGGGCCTTCTAACCCAGGACTCGGCTTCCCGATGCTCTCTGGCAAAGCCCCATGGTGAAGTGTGGCTCCCACCCTCTCCCACAGGGATGGGCATCACTACTGCCTGGGGACCCACCCAGAGAGTGGTCTGGGCCCCTGTGCTAGATATAACTCTGGGCAGAATCTATAAGTCCAATGTGGGAGCCTAGTAGAGGCAGGGGACTGGCCCTTTCTCAGCCCAGCGCTGTCTGAAAAGGTCACCTGACTTACCGAGATATCTCTGAGGAGGCTGTCAGTGCCAGGGCGGCTGCAAGGGCGTAGTCTGCGGCGCTGAACTGATACTCTTCCTCACTACCCGGGGAAAAGGGAGTTAAGGGCTGGTATAGGATTGCCTGGAGATCTGGCCTCAGTGTTCCTGAGTTTAAGGCAGCATCTACCTAACCTGTCTCAGGACACTAGCGAGCACAGCTGTGCCTCCCCCCTCAGACTGGGACCTCCACAAAGCAGGGCTATGCCTCCCCCCTCAGGCTGGGATCTCCACAAAGCAGGGCTGTGCCTCCTCCCTCAGGCTGGGATCTCCACAAAGCAGGGCTGTGCCTCTCCCCTCAGACTGGGATCTCCACAAAGCAAAGCTGTGCTTCTCACCTCAGACTGGATTCTCCAGAAAGAAGGGTCTCCAGACGACAGTGTTGAACCTTACCTCAGACTGGCTTATCCCGAAAGCAGGCTATGCCTCCCCACTCAGACTGGGGACCCTTCGGGGTGGGACAGTGGCCTGGGTGGGGTCCCTGATGATCCCACCTGCTGCGGAAGGTCCTCCTCCGCACTGAGGAACCCATGTGCAGGCTGTGCTGCCGCTCCTCCTTGTGCTCCTCCTCCTGGCGGTGTTCCAGCCGGTGGACCTCCACGGCCTGGGGGGGCCGGGGCTCCCCCACATTTCCAGGGCTGTGGGGCAGAGTCATGGCTGCGAGAGCAACAACCTGCCAAGTGGGGCGCACGGTCATTCTACCAGGCACCTGCCCATCCCTTCCCCACATGGTCCCGGGCATCCCTGGGAAGTTTGGGGGGTGGGAGTTCTCGCTCCAGGGGGCAGACAGCAGGGAGGCCAGGGAGGGGGCAGGGACTTGGCCAACAGGACAGAGACAGGCTTCGCACTCTGAGCCTGGCTAGTGCATCAGTCCTTGCACTCTGCGGCTGCGTGAGCAACAGCTCTGCCCTCCCCTGCCTGTGACCTGGGCAAAGCCTTCCCTTTTGTGGGCCTCCACTGATGAGTGATCCAACACTGTGGTGTCCGAGGGCTGCTCTGTGACTCAAGATGGGCAGATGTCCTCACTCCTCCTGCACACGCCCACCCAGCCCTACCTCCGAGCCTTTGCCTGCACTGGTTGCTGCTCTGGGGGGAACCTTTCCCCCTTCTGGCCTGCTGAGCCCCACTCAGGCTTTACAGCCCAAGCCAAGAGAGCATACTTCCGTTGGTGCAAGGGTCAGAGGTGGGGACTCTGGGCGTGGTCCCACTTCTCATTCCAGCTACAGGTGTGTGCCCTTGGGCAAGACTCTGTGACTTAGTTTCCTCATCTGTGAAATGGGTCTACTGACTTTCCAGGATGGTGGTCAAGGTTGGAAGAGTGCTAGGAGCAAAGCAAGTGCCATGGAAGCATTAGATATTAGCATGATTTTTCGGAGTAACCCTGCCGAAAAACTACCCACCACCTAGAATTTTTCTCTCCTTTAATCCTTTTTATGCTTTTTCTGTCTGCACTCCGCAGTCTAGCTCTGATTCAGAAAACACCTCCCCTTATGAAATTATTTCGTATTTGTACATCGTCACTCTCCAACAAGACTATAAGTAAGTTAAAAGTAACAACAGTGAGTGTTTTCAGTGTGCTGGCCCCATTATCTTCCCGTCTTACTGATGAGGAGGGAACATGCTTGTCCAAGTTTACCCAGCTGCTTGAGGCTGGGACTATGAGCGGCACCTGACTCTGAGCTCTCTTGACATCTATGACACATGTCTACTTGAGACCGGGCCTTGACTGTGGCTGGGCACACAGTAGGCCACAGGGCCGTTCTTCTCATAAGGGCATCATGATGGAGGGCTCCCCCTTTATATTCCTGAGGCTCAGGTCTGGGCCACAGGTGGTACCCAGTCAGGGCTGGGTTCAGTGAGTGTGGAGGGAGCCTCAGGGATCAGGGAGTGACTCCATGGGTGTGGAGAGGCAGGCAGAGAGAGTGGGAGGCCCAGGAACAAGCTGTTTTGGGTTCTTGCACAAAGTTCTTGCCCCAGTCTGGGCCGTGGTGTCACAGCTGGTCTCCGAGGGTCCCTCTGATGCTGAGGCTTTAGGATTCGGACCATAGTCCTTGGAGTGACTTCCATATCTCCTTCAGGTGGGAGTTATGGACCCCCGGGAGGGTCCTTGCTGGGCTTAGACCTGATACTGTCCTTGGCCCCAGTCTCCCTGAAGGTCCTCCTGGCAGTGGTGGAATGTGTGTGTGTGTGTGTGTGTGTGTGTGTGTGTGTGTGTATGTACTGCTTCTCTAAGTCTATAGCATGGGAGATGGGCCTGCTGGCCTCATTAGAGCACCATGGCCCTGTGGGCCTGTCGTGGGGTGTCAGGGGGGACAATCTCTATGGGCATTTACCCTTTCTAGTTCCCAAAAGTGTGCTCCCTTTTAGTATCTGGATTACTGCAGTGTTAGCCAGAACCAAAGCCTGCCCCAAGCCTCCTTGGTCTCCTGCAGATGACCTGAGCTGAATGTAAGAGGACTGTCGCCACTTGGGCTTCCCATGTGGCCCCCTCACCCTGAGGAACAGGCTCTGCTCGCTCCCAGAGAATGACTGACCCAGGCTCATTCTGTGCCTCCTTCCTCACAGCCCGGGGAACTGGCCTCGATGGGGAGGCCCCCTCCCCCCACCTTTCCTGGGACACCATGGCCCTGGCTCCAGCAGCTGAGGAACGTTCGCTGGCATCAGCTGCTGGCTCCCTTCCCCGGATGCTCTGTTCCTGATTAGCACCGTGGCAGGGGGGCGGTGACTGGCACCCATCCCTGACCTCCTGGGCCTCCCGCAGCCAGACCCCCCCCCCCACCCCCAGCCTTAGCAGATGAGCCATCAATTATTTTTAAAGCACTGACTGCTTGGGATCAAACAGCAGTGGGAGTGAAGCAGCATGTGCTCCTGGCGGGGAGGGGTCGGCGGGGTGTGGACCGCAGGGAAGCAGCCCCCTGCCCTCTCCCAGGGGTACAAGGCCTGGGTCACAGGTCCCGCGGCATGGCTTCCCCTTTTCTCCAAAGCCGCGGTCTGCTTTCCCACCAGGCCCTCTCACGGGCACGCCCAGAGACCAGGGGCAAGGAGGCTGAGCCCCTTCCTCAGGAGGGAAAGGGCAGGGCACAGCGGCTGAGGGACTGGCAGAGCCCGAGGGCAGAAAGCTGGGTCCCAGGGGCCGGCTGTGCTCTGTCAGCTTCTGAGTCCAGAATTCTGACCCTGTCGTGGAGTGGCCGAGGCCACCCCTTCCCTCTCTGGGCCTCGGTTTCCTGCCAGTGAGCCTGGGCTGGACGCGTGCCCTCCTGGCCCTGAGAGTCAGGCCTGGAGGGCTTCCTCCCTTTCCCCGCCTGCCTGGTGGGCCAAGCAGGCCTCCGGAGGCCAGGAGTCCGTTAGCTCTGCCGGGCCTGCCAGCTCACCCTGGGCCCGTCCACTCTGCGGGCATTCCCGATCGTCTCTCCAGCAGCTGTCACATCACAGAGGGCTCAGCAGAGACGACGGAGGGCCACACGGAACAGTGAGGGGACGAGGGTCGCCACAGTCCCCTCCGATTGTCACTCGGGGGTGCTACCTAAGCACGCGTGTACTTTTTCTTCCCAAATCCCTCAGGCTCCTTTCCCAACACACACACACACACACACACACACACACACACACACCCCACTTCCTAATGGAAAACTGAGGGGCTCACTTTCTGAAGGTTTCCCTGCCCACCCCTGATCCCTGGAGGGGACTCACAGAGGCAGCTGCGCCCGCTCAGGCGTCTCTGGGGAGACGATTCCAGAGGATGAGCCGGACCTTGGTTTCTTCTTGCCCTGGGTTCAGCAGGGACGGGGAGAAGAATGTGATCCTGGAGCCTGCGTGGACCTTAAATATAGCAGCGCTGAGACAGTTGATGACAATGGATGGGAACTATTGCGGGGGGGTGCAGAGAGGAGGGGCTGTCCCTCCAGGCCAGCCCTGCTCAGGCGGCAGCAACAGGTGGAGCCCTCCCCACCCCCACCCCAGCCTCCGCACAGGGCTCCTTCCCTCAGCGGGATTCCTTCTGCCCAATTCTAGAGCCCACCCTCCCACCTCCAGCCCCAACTGAAGTAGAGGGAAGGTAAGAGCTCAGGCCTGGTTGGAGGGAAGGCAGCTACGGGGTGGTCTTCCCTGCTGCCGGGGTTTTGATTGGCTCCTTGGGGCAGACACCCAGCGTCTCTAATCTAACCCCACCATGAGCAGTGGAACTCTTCGTGAAGACAGTGGAAAGAATGTGACCTAAAACCAGTGTTTAGTGCTGGTACCATATCACTGGTCAAAATGGAAGCAGCTTGCTTCTCACGCCAGGCCCTGTGTTGCGTGGGCTGTGGCCCGGGCAGGGGCCTCTTCCTTCACGGGCGGCATTTCTCGGGGTTCCCGAGTGGCCACTCTGTCTTCCCAGCCTTTGCCACAGCCCCTCCTGAATCTCAGTTCTTTCCCCCCACGTTCGTTCACACCCACCCTTTGCAGGCAGAGGGGAGTAACACCCATGGTGTGGAGGAAGCTTTCATTTAGGTGGGGAGACAGGCAGGAATGGAGGCGGGAGGTGATCAGCAAGGTACCCCTGAGCCAGGTCTTGGGGATTGACCAGGTTTGAGGAAGGGGGTGTCAGCTCTGGTCCAGAGAGCACAGCTCCCCTCCCTGGCCTCCTCCTGGGGCCGGAAACACCATCGATCTTTCTAGTGTCTCAGGGACAGCTCTCCAGAACCGGGGGCTGGGGGTGGTGGGAGGAGGGAGAGGGAGAAAGCGAGAGAATGCAAGTGAGCTCTTCGGCTAAAATCTTAATCGCCTGCCCTAATTGAAACCCTCTTTCTAAACTCTCCTGCTTCTCCCCTTCCTCCCTGGGGGCAGTGTTTAAGGCCTCTTCTGGGGAGAACAGTTGGTGTCTGTCTTCCTTCTTGTATGGAGCTGACCTCAAAAGGACTTTCCAAGACCCACGTGTATTCACTCTCCGTGAGGTGTGAGTGTGAATCTGTACATACAGCAGGGCGGTGTGGGCTTCCAAAGCAGCAGGAGACGGACATTTAAACTGGTCCCGTGACTGCCTTCCCCCCAAGGCAGCCTGGTGGAGGGGCCAGAGCTACTGGCCGTAGGACCTTGGGTGAGTCACTTCAACCTCTCTGCCCCTGTTATCTGTACAGTGGGCTCCACGATGCTGGTCTTCCAGGGAGATTGAGAAGATTGGGTTAGGGCACGTGATTACCCGGCTCCCTGGAGACACTGGCTAGATGAGAACGCCACTGATGATTCCACAGCTCTAGAAATGCTGATAGCCTACCCTCCTTCTGTGTGTGGGATTCCCATTCAGCCCAGTGACGCCCTCCTTCCTCACTGGGGCAGTGCTTGGGGGAGGCCCAGAAGTGTCTTAAGGAGCACACAGCCAACCCCGCAGGTCACAGGGTTGAGCAGAGGTGAGACTTGGAATTCTACAAACCTCGGTTGAAATCCCAGCCTCTGGCCCCTGCGCTCACTAATGGAGGGACCCTGACCTCCTCTCTGGGCTAACTTAGTTTCTTTGTTGGTGAGTTAGAGGTAAGTTCTAAAACACAGGAAGCTCGCCTGCCTGTCTTGTCCACTGCATCCCTAGCCCCGAGAACAGCGCCCGCCCTACAACTAGTCCCTTCATATATGCTTGCTGAAGAATGAATGAATGAATGAATACCTATCTTGCAGAATGGTAGTGAGATTCAAATGAGGTTAAGATGCATAAATTGCAGGGTACAGTAGCTGGCTCCTCGTGGTAGTACCCCTCAATATCTCCTTCTTTCTCCCCTTTCCTTCTCTTCTTCTCCCTTTTATTGCCTTCCCTGGAAGTATGAGCATTAAGGACAGTTGTTCAAATTCACGTACCCAACATCTTGACCTTCCACGCCACTATTTCAGACACCAGCCTTCCTTTCCCCCTGCTTCTCTCCCCTCCCTCCTTCTGTCCCTCTCCCCACTCAGTTAATTCTGCACTTTCTGGAACGTCGGCTGGGAACAGCCACAGGGGACCAGACTTGGCGGTGACACATGGTCATGGCCTCCTTGTTCAGGCTGATGCTCGGACCTGGGAGGGGCACAGAGAGACTCAGCCTCTGGGACCCGGGAGGAGCTCTAGTCTCATGGGCCCTATCTTCTGAGGGGGAACTCGGGCAACCCCTGTATGTGCCCGGGGCCAGGGGTGTGGGAGGGCAGAGGTCTGCAGACTTCACGGGTGGAAATACCCACCGAGTAACCTTGCCCCATACCCCCATCCAGGGGCTGGAATAAGGGCAACTCCTGGGAGGTGATTTGAAGCAATCCACAAGGAAACTGTTGGTATGAGGACCTTGTTCCCTCCACTTGCTTGAGAGGCATCACCAAAGGTGTTTATTAGAAATACGGATTCCCCAGGAGCCATTGATTTAGCGGGTCTGGGTGGGGCTGGGGAAGCTGCGTTTTTCATATGTTCCCAGGGGATTCTCACAATGCGGCAAGTTTAGGACACCAATGTGGGCAAGTAACCTCTCTAAGCCACATTTTCCCTCGCAAAAAATCAATAATGCAAAGTTCCATGGCAGTTTACAGGGAGGATGAGTGAACCCCTAAGCGACAGGGCTAAGTTCTTCCTTCTTTTTTTTAAGATTTTATTTATTTATTTGACAGAGATCACAAGTAGGTAGAGAGGCAGGCAGAGAGAAAGGGGGAGAAGCAGACTCCCTGCTGAGCAGAGAGCCTGATGCGAGGCTTGATCCCAGGACCCTGGGATCATGACTTGAGCCGAAGGCAGAGGCTTAACCCACTGAGCCACCCAGGCTCCCTGAGTTCCTCCTTCTTGCTTGCAGTCCTGCTAGCAGCCGCCACATCTGTTTACTCCTGCGAAGACTCCCTCGGCAGGGCTAGGTGCGGCAAGGCTATGCAGATTCCTGGTAATGGGGTCAGACCCTAGGATACTTGGGGATGCCCGCCTCTGCCCAGAGGGGCTTCAGGCCCTTTGCCTTCTGGCTGTTTCCAGCCCTATCTGCCAGCCTGGGCTGCCTGCTTGGGAGGCTCACAGGGCTCAGAGCCATTCCTCTCTCCCCTTAGGCACTCAGACTCCACTCTCAGAAAGTCATGGAGTAGCTGGGACAGCTGTCACCCAGAGGAGCTTAGAGAGCTTCTCAGCCCTTTTATGGCCTTAAAAATAGATCTCTGTGACTCCCTGTCCCACTTACCTGGTGAGAACAGTCTGGCTGTTAAGTTGTTTCTCATTATTGAAGATAGTCAACCTTTGGCCAAGTTCACCCCAAGTGACAGGAAGTAGACTTGTTTGCAGTGTGGGGGAGGGGAATAATCACGGGGCAACCTTAGCGGCTGCTGAGAGCCGCTGAGGTGGTCAGGAGGGTGGCCCACCCCTCTGTTATGGAGATATTGGATCTAGACCCGTGACCCTGAAGAGATGTTAAAAATTAATAACAAGCAGATAAGAGCACCACCAGCTGGTGCTGTGTTGTGTGTGTGGGGGGGGGTGAGGAAGAGGTGGGAGACACATCTGGGTGCAGAGAACGGAGGACATTGTATACTCGGGAAGGTCATGCTGAGGCAACAGATGTTGATCTTATTTCTCAGAAATGTTCAGAAGAGGTTTTGGGACAACAGGGTGTCAACAGGTCCTGACCCCTTAAGGACCCCATTGGGGCCGCCTTCCTTGCGCCCCCTCCATCTCATCTCCGAGAATCCACACTAGTGTGGGACGCTCCTTCTCGTGAGGAGGATGGAAATGCTGGGTTTGAGCTCCAGTGGTGTCAGTGTCCCGGCTTCAGTGGGAGACCCCCTAGCTGGGTCCCTTCTCTCTGGACCTTGGTTATCTCATCCTAGGGTCATCTGGGAGGTGAATGACACAAAGGACATGTCAGCACGCTGTAAGCACAAGCAAGGAGCCATTTCCTTATGGGAGAGCGGCCACAGGGGCAGAAAGGCAAGTGAGCGAGCACCGAGTACCGAGCACTGAGCACCAAGTACTGACCACCAAGTACCGAGCACCAAGTACTGACCACCAAGTACCGAGCACCAAGTACTGAGCACTGAGCACCAAGCACCGAGCACCGAGCACCTCACTGCCTCTGCTGAGGGGTGGGGAAGGAGATCTTCAGGGAATGCCACCGCACTCCCAAACAACTTCCCCCTGCAACCTCAGAGAGAAGGCTCCATTTGTCTTTGGACCCTGTTTCCAGAAGGCCCTGCCGTCCTTCCACCTCCCCCAAGTAGTCCAGCCCCTCTGGCCTGGCCTCGAGCAATCCTGAGAAAATCAGGATAATTTGAGCCCACGAGAAAATGCCCCATGTGAAGCCACCCTGAGCTGGGGGAGTGGGTCACTCACTGTGCGGCCTGATTACAAAAAATCACAAGGGGACGTAGCTACATTGATTGGGCACTGCCCATGGGCCAGGCCCCATGAAGTGCTTTATAGACATTGTTAACGTCATCCTCACCACAACCCCGTGGAGTCGGTCTTATGATCCCCATTTTACAGATGAAGAAACTGAGGTTTTGAGCAGTGATTCATTTGCTTGAAGTCATACAGCTGGTAAGTGGTAAGGTGGAAATTTGAACCCAGATGAGCTGAACCCAAGGCTGTTTTCAAAGTCTTGAAGTGCGTACTCTTTCTTGGGGGCCATGTGCCCCCCCCCCGTTTCCTTACGAATCCTGTTCTCCGGAGAGGGTCTACAGCTTCTGCGGGCTAGGAAGGCCTGTGTGTTCTCCCTCACGGGTAGGCCTGATTTTCCCCTGGGGTAAAGCCTCGGGCAGAGGAGCCAGGTTGAGACAGTGTGGATTTTCAACAGCGGCTTGGTGGGGACTGAGCCCCAGGCTGCACCCCTCCCTGGAGTCTTGCCATCGTGCTATCATGGGCCAAGTTCTGGTTTGGCCCAGCCTGCTGTGGGGTGTCCTTTCCAGGCTCCGTTTCTCAGGAGGAGGTAGAGACCTCACTCTCTGTCGAACTAGCTTATGAAACTGGCTGGGAGTGGGGTGGAGAACTTCATGTCCAGCCTCTTAGAAGCCGGCGGTGCTGTATCTCCGTGAGGTCTCCATGCATTAACACCCAGCACTCTGATGGTTCCCTCCTGCCCCGCGGAGCTCATCTGCACGTGCTGCACACTCAGAATCCTCCAGCCGGGAGTCCTTATCATGCCGCTTTGCTCCGACACCTCACTCAGCCGTGGCAGGGACCCCGGGTCCCTCTTTCCTCTGGTTCTTTCAAGAGAATTCCCCTGAGGCAAGGCTGCAGAGCACGTGGCAAGGTTGGGGGTGGGAGTGATGGCCGAAGATGTGAGCTTGGGTGGGGACAAGGAGGAAGCCCCCACCTGCCCTGTTCTCTGCTCAGGCCTCCCACTGCACGGTCAGGGCCAGGCCTCTAAAAAGAGAGTCCAGTTCTGTGGGTGGCTCCAGGTCTAAGGCCTGAGAGGCTGGGCTCTGGGCCTCCATCCCAGACTCAGGACCCTCGTCCTTGGGACACACGAGGGACTCCAGCAGGCTCCAGGGACTTGGTTCCTGGTCTGTGGGGGAACATGGGAGGGAAGGAGTGTGCAAAGGGAGGGAGACCGGGTGGCCCTCGATCTGGACAGAGGCGAGAAGGGGGAGCTGGCCCTTTAGGTATGATGGTGTCCCTGGTTCCCCTCTATGTAGTACCCTGGGGTCAGGTGCTCTGTCCTTGTGAGCTCCCAGAGGCTGGTGGAAGAAATTTGCTTCTTGGGGGTCCTTCATATCCAAGGAGGTCACCCCTTGCAGAGAAAGGCCATCTGGGATATGGGTTTCAGCTGGTGCCTTTTTCTGGAGCTGACCTTTAGTCCTGCGGTGTTGGCGACTAGAGGGTGTTACAGGTGGGGAGTCTCTGCCAGAGCCTTCCCCGCAGGTCCCATAGGAAGGCCAGCGGTCTGGAGCAGTCTGAGGTGTGTAGGAGGGAGGCTGAACCTCAGCCATGGCCTGTGCAGCGTAGCATGGAGTTTTAGCTTCGGGGGTTACTTGGGGCGCGTAGGATGGGGGCTTAACTTCAGGGGCCACCTGGGGTGCGTAGGACAGTGAGGAGAGCGTCTGCTGAGGTGGCACTCCAGAGGCCCGGAGAACGGAGACGTCTGGCTGCCCAAGATAGGCGATCTCAGACACACTGTGCCGTGGTGGGGCTCCTGGGGGCTCCCTGGGCCCGGAGACCTTGACTTGGGAGTACTGGACGGGCTGGGCCAGACTGCTGGGGCTGCTCAGGTCAAAGACGGGGATCAGCACGTGCTCCTGGATGAACCGCAGAGGCTGGAAGGTTAGTACTCGCTGGACGTTCTGTGTGGGGACAACAACAGTCAACCCATTAGGGCGTGTTGTAAGATCCCTGAGGGGCCGCGGGTGGTTGGGTCCTCTGTGGGGAGGCAAGGGGGGATGGGGTAGACCCCTGGGGGGACTTTTCAAAATGCACATGCCGTACATCCGGTTGGTTTTCCAGAGACTCCTCTCAGTTCTGGGCCTCCCTGAAGGTGGAGGCCGTCCCTTCTAATGATCTAGAAAGTAGGTGACTCAGATTGGAGGTTACCTTGGGGTACACTCTCAAGGTGGTGGCCCACACAGCTCCTCACTCATGGGTCCCTAAAAGCTTGATGGAAGGGGCAGTTGTGAAAGGATAGCAGATAAGGGGAGGCCGGGAGAGTTCTACAGGAGATAGCTCATGTGGGCTTTGATATTGAGCAAAATGCCCTCAGGCTCCCCTGTCCCTCACATGATAACCAAGAACCAACTCCTAGAGCCCCAGACCTGTCAGATCGGGCCTCTGCGGCAGCGGACCTGCTACTTCAGCAGAGAGCCAGTGCGTGCTACCATAGTGGGGCTGCCAGTGGGACTTGGGTGCTTTATATGGGGCTTAGTCCGCACAGGGACCCCTCAGTCCCTCGCAGAGGTAGAGGTTCTCCCAGGTCCCACGTTCCCTGCCTAACGCGGGTGCTTTCAAGACAAGTGGGTTTCTACTCCAAGCCCACTAGTTCCAATCACCCACCCTTCTCCAATACACCCTGCTGGGCCATGTCTTCACCAACTTTAGGTTGGAGAGGAGAAACGAGGCCGAATTTTCTACCCTGTGTGCTTATTCCTGCCCTTGAGGGAGAGCCAGGGGTCCCTGGGCCCATGTCGTCTGCTGGTTTGGGGATCTGCCCCCCTTCCCACCCTGGGACCTCTTTTGCCCCAGGTGCAACTGCTCACCAGGGAGTTGGGAGGCGGAGGCGGCTTGGAGACGTATCTGTAGCTCAGGTAACAGAGCCCCGCGACGACGAAGCCCATGGAGAAGAGGATGGCGCCCGAGAAGGAGTATGTCCACGTCCGATCTAGGGGAGCACAGGGGCCAGAGCAGGGAGACTGAGGCCAGGGACTGGTCTGGGCCCGGTCCTGTGTGGATGCTGTGGGCTGGGTGCTTTTCCTCCCTGCCCTCTCTGGCCAGGCTTGGGAAGTCCTCTCCTGCCCCCAGGGTGTGCGGGGCTGGATCAGGAGCATGAGGAGAGGGCCGCGTACTAGATGTCTAAATATCCAGAATTTATAAATCGTATTCGTATATTCAGTAACATATGTGTATTCTCCTGCCCTGACAAATACACTTTTGATCACAACCTAGAAGGCCAGGTTTGAGTTTTGAATTCTTGGACTCCTTGGGGTCCTGTGCTGAACTGTGGAGGGACAGGGAGAGCCTGCCATGGTCCCCTGGCCTACCTTGGCCCCATCCCTCCCTGCCAGGGGTCTCGTGCACGTGGATGTGGACTCCTCTGCCCACACGGCCCTCCATTCCCCTCAATACGGAGCTGCCTGTTGGCCGCCCTTTGGGCTGAGGTTCTGCACACCAACAGAGGATCTCCTACCTGGAGGAGGGATGCAAGGAACAGATCCGTTAGACTGGACACAGGCTCAGGGCATTTGTTCAGGGAATCTCGGGGTTCTAGGAACCCAGAGTGTGGCCTAGAAGGGAGGTCACAGGCTCTAGTGGGACCTGTGCATTTTGACCTTCAGACTCCTCTTCATCTTGTGGGCAAGGCCATGGCCAGAGCAAGTCCAGAGTGGAGCTTTCTAAACAGGCCTCTTTTGCCTGGGTCTGAGGTCAGCACGGCCTCCCTGCAAGGGGCTCTGGGCAGAGGCAGAGCCCCCTGCAGGGAGGCTGTGGCAATGGGAGGGGCCTGCCCTCTTGGCCCTGCTGCAGAGGTGCAGGGTGGGGGGCGGGTGTTAGGGAAGACCCTGCTCTGGAGGGAGCCTGGGGCAGCACCACCCTTTCTCAAGGGGAAGCAGAAGGGCGACTGAAGGCTTCAGTGTGGAGCCTTCTCCCTGTGGTCCCGCATCTTCAGGATGGCAACAGCTGGTTCTTGGTGTGACACACTTCCTGCCCCCGTGGGACTGGTCGGGGGCATGGGTTGAGGAAGCTATAGTTGGGTTTTTGTTAAAACTACTGACTTGTGCTCTCCAGGGGTTTGGACTCTCCAGGCCACCCTCCTTTCATTCCTTCTGGTGGCTTCAGCGTGGGGTGCTGGTCACCAGCTGCCAGTGACCTTGGCAATCGCTGTGAACCCTGGGAATCGCTGGAGCTTCCACTTCCAGCTCCTTCCCAGCCCATGAGGCTTGGGCCTCCCTGGGTCAGCTTCCCACTTCAGTGACGTCCTGTCCCCCGTCACGTAATACTCCCGTTGCTACTCCAGGGAGAAGACTCAGCCAGAAAGTTTCTACGTGACATGCCTAATGGTATGGGAAAAGCAGTGCTCCTCTGGCGGGGTAGGACAGGGACTCGGACCACTCCCATGTGCCATTTCACACATGGGAAGGCAGGAAGAAGTAATGGAAACAGCTCTGGAGTGTGTGGTGTTAGAGATCTGGTTCAGCCACCGTAGGCTGAGAAGCCTTCTCTCTGTTGCACGACCCTCTCTGGTCTACTCTGTATTAAAAAGAGTAGCCAGTAGTTATGGAGCTCTTAACTGTTTGCACAGTGTGGTGTGCTTTACCTATGATATCCCACCAAACAGAGAGGGCCAGAGATGCTCTCTTCTTAGGGATGATGAAGCTGAGTGTCAGAGAGGCTGAGTGACTTGACCAAGGTCACACAGCTACTTGTGGGAACCAGGCTTGTCATGTACACCTACAAAGCTCTCCTCACAGGCATCGCACAAGGATGCCTTAGTTGCCTAATCTGTAAGAACTGGATATGGGGTGAGAGTCCTTTCCAGTTTCAAGATACTGGGATGTTACTCCGTGACATGTCTAGGAGTAGACAGACATCCCAAGAGGGAAAGTGGGAATTCTGGACTCCAGACATAAGAACAGACCACAGGCTATGGAGTCAAGGGCAGGATAGATCACTCTGAAGTGGAAATAAGAGGAATAAATGTGCAGTAGAGAGGTCTAGCTTTGAACAAAATTGCAAGGTGCGGTTTCAAGATCAGATGAACTAACTGGGTTCACTGAGCAGCTGTGTGGTTACTGTTGAGCCTTTCAGCCTCTCTGAGTCAGAGTTCCTCCTCTTGGGGATGTAGCTACCCCACCTACAGGGTTCTGATAAAAATTCAACGGGACAATGTATGTGGAACATTTAACACAGTGTCTGGCAATGGAGTGGGTACTTAATAAATGGTAGGAACTGTTAGTCACATACTTTATTTTTAAGGATGATGTGTCTTCTCTATGTCAGCAAGAACTAGCCAATAAGAAATGTGATTTATATGAAAGCAGCTACGGTCTTAGGGGGGAAAAAAAGTATCACATCAAGAGCTAGATCACGTAAGAACAAAAGGATAAACGTGGAGTGGTCTTCATGTTGTCAGAAAGCAGGGTTGGGGGACAGGCGGGGTCAGGAATGGGCAAGATTTTTCCGGTTCCTCCAGGGGAGAGGGTCCCAAATCATATACAGGCTCCCAGCGTGGTGCTTGCAAAGTCAGTTTCCTTTTCCAGTTCTGCTCTTGCCAATTTCTATTCTGGTCTCCCCGGTGGCGCTTTCCCCAGGAAGGGCATGCCTCGTGCAAGTGGCCAGGGCTGGCTGCTCTACCCGGCACCTCTTCCCCTGAAAATTCATGTACTGGACTTGGCTGCAGAAGTCAGTCTCTTGTGAGCTCTTGGGGCGACTGGTGCGTTGAGTTTCTGAACAATACCAGGGACCAGAACCTATGCGATGACGATTCTACCAAGCAGCACTTGACCCTAGGACTCTGCCTCTAGCAGGCACCCCGTCTCTGTTCATCAAAACTGAAATCGCCTACTGACATCATTACTCTGAAGCTGATGACTAAGGAGGAGACTCTTTTTCCCAAATCCACCGGACCTACTACTATCACTTTCATCTTCTAAACTTGTAGCCCTGAGCATTACAACATTTCTATCTCTGTGAACATGAACGCTAATAAAAATATCATATGCTGCTTAACGATGAGAGTCGAGTTTCAGTGTGCTAGAGGAAGGGAGCATGGGGCACCATCTCCCTGAGCCGATGACTCAAAACGATTTCGATGGTAGTGCCCTGGTGCTCCTGAATTCAGCCTAGTCCTATCCTTTGCCACCTGCGTGTCCTTGCGCAACTTACTTAACCACTCTGAACCTCGGCTCAGTAAAACAAAGCAATAATCACAGCCGTCTTGTAGCTGGTTCATGAGGATTGCACTTAGTGGTGCCTGGTCCCTGGTTAGCCTTGCAGAAATGTTAGTTCTCAGGGTGCCTGGGTGGCTCAGTCGGTTAAGTGCCTGCCTTAGGCTCGGGTCGTGATCTTGGGGTCCTGGGATCAAGCTCCACGTTGGGCTCTCTGCTAGGTGGGGAATCTGCTTCTCCTTCTCCTTCTGTGCTTTCTCCCCCCTCTCTCTTTCTCAAATAAATGAATAAAATCTTAAAAAAAAAAAAAAGGAAATGCTAGTTCTCGTCACTGTCATCACTGTTACTACTCTTTGACTTTGGAAGATATTGAGGGAACTTTTCTCTGCTTTCCCTTCTGCATATTATTTCCTAGGATATCTCACCTGGGTTAATATTAAGCAAATTTGCTTTGCCAGGGTACACAGAAAGCTGGCCAGGGACAGGAAACCCAGTGGGCTGGAGGGCGGGGATTAAACGTGTTTAATGATAACCCATCAGCTAACTCAGTGACGGATTAATGAAGACTGAATTTGGTAACACAGTAATAATCCTGCAGTTGTGTGAGCACTGCCAAACCTCACCTGGGTTACAGGGAAAGAGAGCACAGGGCGGACATTTGAATTCAGGAGTCCTGCCTCCCTCTGGTTTCCGCTGAACTTACCTGGCAGTGTCTTCACTCGGCACACGTAGGGGGCGCTCTCTTTGGACCAGTTTGGAACAAAAATCATGGTGGTCCCAAGGAACTCTGTGTCAGGGGTCAGGCCAGTGAACTCGTAGTCTCTCTGCTTTCCTCCAAGGTGCTGAATTAGACAGAGAACCCAGAGTGACTCCTCCTAGTCATCAGTCTCCACTTGGAGCCCAAGTCAGCCTGCGCACACGTCTGCTGGGTCACTGTGCTCAATACAATGGTGCCACCAGCTACCCAAACCAAAAACTGGTGGGTCAGTCCATAATGCTCTGTTCCTATTTCCCTACCTTCTGCGCCATTACCATCAACATCATCACCATAACTACCACCATCACCATAACTATCACCATCACCACCAACATCATCATTACCCCTCCTTCTTCTAGCTCTTCTCCTCCTCCTCCTTCTTTATCAAACATCAAAAAGCCCTGACTATCCATCCCTCTCTTGCCTTCCTCATCGCTTCTGCCTTAACTGGGCCTCACCATCTTGAGTCTGGACTCCGGCAGTGGCTTCCTCACTGGTCACCTGTCTCTGGTTTTGCCCCTGTCCACCTCCATATTCATCCTAGTGCCAAAGTGATATTTCTAAAAGAATATTATCATTCCAATGCTAATTCCAATGCTCCCCTATTTAAATCTTTTGATGGCTTGGCCCATATCATGAGATAAATCCCCAGTCCCCGTCTCCCTGTCCACTTCTCTCTCTCTATGGTCCACCTGGCTTATGGGCTCCACCAATGCTGACCACCCATTGTTCCTGCTGCATCTTGCCCGTTGAAGAGCCCTTGCTCCTTTGCAGTTGCTCCTTCTGCTGGAGCTGTTTTTTGTTTGTTTGTTTGTTTGTTTTTGTTTTTTTAACTCTCGCTTTCTGGTGTGTCTCTAACCTCTTGACATTGAACTCCTCCTTTGGCTGCCTTGTTCCATCATTCTGGTACTCATCCTACTTCTCTCTTCGGTCTCAGCGCCTCAATTCTGTTGTTATGCAAGATTTACTCTTCATCCAGTTTTTTCTCTCTCCACTTACTCTCTCACCGAGTGATCTTATCTGGCCCCATGGCTCCTGAGATCACCAATGTGTAGAAAACTCCCAAACTTAGCAAGAGCTGTCAGGTTGGACATGCACTTCGAGCTCACTGCTGGATGGCACCCTGCGGGCATGTCTAACTCAGCATGTCCAAACGTGCTGATGTCTTCTAGAAGTCTGGGTCCCACCCCCTCCCAAACCTCAAACCTGCACCTGTGTGTGATTCCCTAGCTCTATTCATAGCATCTCTCTTGTTCCAGTATTCAAGGCCCAGAACTTGAAGCCATTTCTGGCAAAGCCCCCTTCACATCTCTTCTATCTAATTGGCCTTAAGTGACCCATAAACCTTCCTTTAAAGGGCCAGGAGTTATGCTCTTAGACGTTCAAAAACTAAGAATTTTCTTCTTTGGTTTTTTGCATTTCAGGTACATCTTCGCTTTTCTGGGCACATGGAAACCAGGGTTTAGGGTTATTTTTATTTTTATTTTTATTTTTTGAGGGTGGTATAAGTGGGTGAAGTACAGAAATAGATTTCATGACTTATTGTTTTGTGTCACTCATATGATTGAAAGGGCACACATTAAAGATCATGTGACACAAACCAGCAGAGTTGCTATGGCCCAAAATTCCTCCTTTCCCAGATGTTGTACTGCCTCTGGCCTGCTTCAGGTCCAGTGATTTCCAGCCCCTACTATTGCAGTGGGCCCTAACTTTCTACCCTGATCTCTCTTTCATTTTCACATTCAATCTCTCTTCTTTCTGCTCCCAGTAATTTACAGCTTCTTTGGATCAACCCTCCCTAAAGCAACAACTATAAACTCTGGCCAAAATAAAAACCACCTGTCGGCACTGGAGAATAAGCAAAAGCAGGCAGATATTGGAGAAAGGAGGCAGGGAAAGTCATTGGGTGAATTTCTCGTCTTTTAGGTTGAAAGCGGGCCTTCGCCTTGTGGAATGGTTTAAACCTAAATAGAAACCTTGTAATCGGACTGGTTTGAAAAGTAAGAAGACAGAGTTCTGGGCAATCCTAACAGCTAGAAAGTGAGGGGAGAGACTGTAGATAGGAGAGATCCACAGAGAGGGAGGCCCAAGTTCTGAGTATAAAATTGGCCCAGATCCCAGCTTGGCCCCTAAAGCAAGTAGGGTAAACTCCAAGAAGCCCAGGTAAAGGTGAAAGAATGGGACTGAGATTTTGGAGTTTGAAGTTCAGCCAAATTATCTATCTGCTAAAACAAAACAAAATGAAATAAATCAATAATCTTCAGAGGAATAGAACAGAATCAAGAGTCCCTCAACTATACCATTCACAACACCCAGGCTACATTCCAAAGTTGTTAGACATGCAAAGTAAGAGAAAACATAATCCACATTCAGGAGAGAAGACAATCAATGGTGACCTACTCCAAGATGACCAAGTACTGGAATTAGCAGACAATGATTTTTTCTCTCTCTCTTTTTAAGGTTTTATTTATTTATTTATTTATTTATTGGAGAGAAAACGAGATTGAGAAAGCACAAGCAGGGGCAGGGGCAGAGGGAAGGGCAGAGGGAGAGGGAGCAGGGAGCCTGATGAGGGGGCTTGATCCCAGGACCCTGAGATCATGACCTGAGACGAAAGCAGATGCTTAACTGCTTAACTGACTGAGCCCCCCAGGCACTCCCAGACAATGATATCCTAGCAGCTAGTATAAATATATACTAGTATAGTATACTAGTAGTAGTATAAATATAGTATACATAGTATATACTATATATATACTATATAGTATATATAGTATAGTATAGTATACTAATAGTTGTAGAAATATATTATATATAATATATGGTGTATATATAGTATAGTATATTATATATAGTATAGTATAGTATACTAGTAGTATAAATATAGTATATAGTATATATAGTATAGTATACTAGTAATAGTATAAATAGTATAAATATGCTCAAGGAAGTGAAGGAAAATGTGCTTAGGAAGGAAAATGACTAGGAAATCTCACTAGGATGTAGAAACCATGAAAATTGGGAACATTAGAACTGAAAAATATAATATCTAAATAAAAATCCCACTTGAACGGTCTTTTTTTAAGATTTTTTTTTAACTTATTTATTTGACACAGAGAGACACAGCAAGAGAGGGAACACAAGCAGGGGGAGTGGGAGAGGGAGAAGCAGGCCCCCTGCTGAGCAGGGAGCCCAACGTGGGGTTCGATCCCAGGACCCTGGGATCATGACCTGAGCTGAAGGCAGACGCTCAACCACTGAGCCACCCAGGTGACCCTGAGTGGTCTTAATAACAGATTGGAGTTGAGAGAAGAGTCAGAGCACTTGAAAACAGTTTAATAGCATAAGAAGAATTAGCAGTGATGCCCATGGAGCTGTGCACTTTCAAAGGGAGGATTTTGTGGGATGTGAGTTATATCTCGAAATAAAAAAGGGCAGGGATGTCAGAATGCTGTCTTCAAGAGATGCACTTTAAATATAAGACACAGTTAGAGTGACAATACAGGGAGGAAAAGGGGCTCCTTGCTCTGCAGGAAGCCTGCTTCTCCCTCTTCTTCTGCCCTCCCCCACTGCTTGTGCGCTCTCTCCCTCTCTCTCAAATAAATAAATAAATAAATAGACTCTAAAAAAAAAAAAAGATGCACCAGGCAGATTGTGAGTGTGAGAGGCTGGAGTGCTCTATGAGTCACAGGTATTCATAGAACAAGCGGACTTCACTACAAAGAATAGCACTGGAGGGAAAAAAGGACATTTCATAACGATAAAAGGGTCGATTTATCAGGAGGCTGTAACAATCAGAAACCTGTATGTGTTCGAGAACAGTGTTTCAAAAGGCATGAAGCAAATCTGCACAGAATTAGGGGGAACAGAGACCAATCCACAGTGCTAGCTGGAGATTTTTAACTCTCAGCAATGAAAAGAACGATAAATCTCCAAATCAGGAAAGACACAGAAGACCCGAGTCACATGATTAGCCACCTTTATGGAACGGATATTTACAGAGAGCTCCGCCAGACAATTGCAAGACACACATTCTTTCCAGGTGCACGTGAAACGCTCACCAAATGGGCCAGATGCTGCACCATAAAGAAGAGCCTCAAACAAGCCGAGTGTGTTCTCTGACCACAAACTGAATTAAGTTGTCAGTAAGATACTCACTGCAGCCCAAATATTTACTAATAGGTAGTGTGATAAGGTCTTGTCCTGCTCAGTAATCTCTAGTTGCTCCCCTGACTACTGCCATGGATAGAACTTCCTCTGTCTACCACCCCAGACCTCTACCTCCCAGCCTGTCCGCCCAGGCTTACCTCCTTTGCCTCCTCTACACCAGGTCTCCAGCGTCAGGGTGGGTAAGAAGCACTCCAGCTGCCAGCTAAAAACTCAGACCCTAGAGGTGCTGTTGCAGAATTGCATTGAGTAGACTAGAGGAAGGCCCAGGCCCCTGCATTTTAAATAAATATTGCTGGAGATTCTGATGCCATTTGGGGCCAGGTTTTGAGAAACTGGTCTGCATGTCTCCGTGCTCCAGCCAGGCTGGGCAGTTTTGTGCTTTCCAGGAAGCCTTTAAGTTTTCCCGCTTCTCTCTCTCCGATCATGGTGGGGCAGTCTAGGGCAGGGAGGGGGAAATGTGGGCTGTGGACCGTGCTGGATCTGAATTTTGACTAAGCTATCATTTGCTGACCCATCTTGAGTAAGTGCCTTAACCTCTCTGAGCCTCTGCTGTCTCATTCAGAAGATGGAGAAGGTAGCCCCTACCTCACAGGGTTGTGGTGAGGGATAAATGATAGAGTAAGCGTGTATTATTGACTGCCTCAAAAGTTGGTGTTGGCACCAGAAAGTTTTTCTGGAAGTTTTTCCAGAACCTTTGGGCTGCCATCTCCCCTCCCACCTCCCTGCCCCTGCTCCACTGCACACAAATCTTTATTTTCCTCTATCTATAGCTATTTAAAGTCTTATTTAACTCCTTTCCCATCTACTAGATTATAAACCTCTTAGGAATAGTCATTCAATGGAATTATGGACCCTGGCGCATGCTAAGGAGAAAACACATGTGTTCTGGATACAAAAGAAATACCTCATCTATTATTTGACCATTTATGCCCCTGCCTTCCAACTTTCATTGTTGGTGATCTTAAGACGCTGCCGTATCCAGTTCCTGCCAATGGAGGAGAACCAGCAAAAAGAACTGCAACAGTAGAAATAGATTTCAGCATTTTCCAAAGTGGACATCTGAAGATGTGAGTAGAGGTTGCTCTCCAGAATATTATAAGGCATTAGGCAAAAAAAAAAAAAAAAAAAAAAAAAAAAAAAAAATTATGCAAAATAAAAGGAGTTTCTCTGGTCAAGAAATTTGAGAGAAGTCATATTCAATGAAATGACACTGGAGTCTTGGCTTTGCAGGACTTGTCAGAGACTTTAGCAGGATCTTGCCTGTGTGATCTACAAGAGGGAGGGCTGTGTTTTGGAAAATGTTAATTTATATAAAACATCTCCTTTCTACTTGAAGCCATGCAGATGACGGAGAAATGAGCTCCCAGGGAGGGATGGACCAGAGACACATATATATTTACCATTTGGTAGGTGTGGTTGACCTGGAGCTCTAAACGGTAGAACAGGTCAGGGAAGATGTCCTCCAGGGTGAGCCGGTGGCCATCCCCTGCTTGGATAGGTGTGGAGGTGGGATGGATGACCATCTGGATGGATCTCACCTTGGGGATACAGGTCACTTCGGGTGGCTTGATGGTAGCTGGAAAAGGGAGGGAGAAAAACAAAAAGAAAAGGCTAGAATTAGCCAGGAGTTTCTGAGGTTGCCCTGGGCCAGGGGACATGACTGACTGCCTCCCCTCTCCTCTCACCCCAACCCCAGCTATGCTTCTGAAAATAGCAGCTAGACAAATAGGTGAGAAGAGTAAAGTGCTTCTAGCAACCGGTGTTTGGGTTTAAAGCTGGCAAAGGGGTGCCCAGAAGTGAATGGGAAGAACCCAGGGAGAGAGGCACTGGCCTCCTAGCCATGCCCCCGTCCCTGCCTCCACAATCCCTACCTTGAGTCCGCCCAGAGCACCCTTTCCCTTGGTCTATTGGCAATGATATTTTGGGGACTGATGGTTCAGCAGCATAAACTAAGTCATGTTCGGGGCACCCCAAATTATTGATTTGGCCTCAAAGGCCAGGCCTGAGACTTCAATCTCTCTCAAGACGTGATCTTCCAAATAACCAAATAACCTTTACTGGTTTATAGACCCTCTTAGGAATTTGATGAATGATATGGATCTTCTCTTCCCCAAAATGTACCTATACAAAAATTTGACTTGATTTTGGTGATTCATGAGCTGTTATTCCCCATGAAGCGAATTTATAAAATTCCCTCAAGGGCCCATTCATCTCCGAGATGGATGATATAGGAGCTAGAAGGATGTTCACTTCAGTTTTGTTTACAAAATTGAAAAACTGAGTTAAAGTCCTCAAAAAGGGAATTGGGGACATAAATTAAGATAACCTCCACAGAACAGATCATTTTGCAGCCGTGAAATGTCAGGTTGCGGAAAAGTGCTCAACGACGTGGGCAAATGTTCCTGAGGGGCGTTGTATGAAAACCCCCCAACCAACCAGGTCACAAAAGAGTAGAGACTGTTGCTAGCAGCTATGGTGATGTTTTAGTGTCCATGTTATTTTGGGCTTCTTTCTTTTTTCTTTGTGCATTTCTATATTTTCCAGATTTTCTATGACAAATATGTATTAATTAAGTCAAGAAAAAAAAATAACTTGTTTAATTTTCTTTTTTCCTTTCTTGGAAAGCCACCTGGCTGTGAAGTCCCTTAGTGAACACCACCGCCTGCTCAATTTGCATGGGGAGTTTGGTGACTCATATTCATTCATTCATCAGTTATGTTGTGGGCCCTGCTCCATGCCAGACCCTATGCAAAGGACCGAGAACGTGGGATTCCACTGCCTCAGAGGCAGGTGGGATACAGGCAGGCAGATGCCATCTCTGCAGATGGGGATGGGAGCTATGAAGACAACGTACAGCTGACCGTGACAGAGAGTAGCAGGTGGTGACATAGTGAAATGAGGTCGTTGGGGCTGAGAGTGGGGACACCTACTTAGGAGGTGATGTGGAAGCCCAGACCAAGACTAAGGATTAGAAGAGTCAGGGCCAGAGTAGGGCACTGAGTTAAGAGCCCTTGGTTGGAGCAGAGAGGCCAGAGGAAGGTGATCTGACCTTGGGAGGCCAGGATGGAGCTGGAGAAAGACGGCTGGCTGTGCAAAGATGCTCTCTAGTTGGGGCGACCATCCCTAAAAGCCACATCTCGAACTGTCCCCTGCCCTTCGGGGCCTCCCCCCGCCCCTCCCCTGCAGTGAGGGGTGCCCACTCACTCTGTTGCAGTGAGGTGAACCGGTCGGTCATCTTGGTGACTGACCGGCCTCCCGCGCTGATGGCAGTTACCCGGGCGTAGTAGGGCTCCATGAAGTTGCCCGTTTCCATGGTCAGGTTGCAGGATTTCCGGGTGATCCGCTGGCAGCCCTCCTTCACCAGCCACTTTCTCTCCCCATACCTGTAGGCACGGGAGGGGCCGGAGCACACCTTGAATGATTGGACCTGGCACCAGGCCTGCGGTTTATTAATAATGATAATGATATCTAATATTTACTTAGCACATTCTGTGTCCCAGGCCCCTTCTGTGACTGATCTGTTAGTCCTCACAATGATCCCGTGAGGTTCAGACATGGTTCTCCTTCCTTTTCGAATAAGGACGCTGAGGTTTAAAGAGGTAAAATTGGGACCGGTGTGGATTTGAACCCAGCCAGTCTGAATTCACATTCTGGGCTCGTCATTACCAAAAGCCTTTGAAGCAGGCACTATTATCCCCGTTTTATGGATGAGGGAACTGAGGCTGGGAAGTGACTTGCCACAGGACGAAATGGCAGGATCAGCGATGGAACCCAGGTTTGCAGACCCCTAAGCCCATGCCAACCTCCTCCTCTGTGCAGGGAGGGAGACGAGAAGGAAGAGGGGCATGGGCTTGAGGGGGTGGACACGACTCTTTGTTGACCTAGTTTCCCGGATAACAACAAAACAATTTCATTACCTGCCAGGCACAAGCCCTCATGCCTATCTTGTTTAAACTACCTGACGATCCTATGATGGAGGTCCTCTTGCTAGGCTTACTTTATGGGTGGGGAAACTGAGGCTTGGCGAGATTACCGCATTGCCCCAGGTTATAAAGGCCAGAGAGCTGGCGGGTAAGCCTGGGCAGTCTGACTCCAGAACCTGTCCTTTTAACCATTATTTTATCCTCCCTTTGCAAAAGAAACCACAAAGGAGCAAAGCTCTGTCTGGCAGGGTCTGGTTCAGGATGTGTCCCATCATTCCGGGGGTGGTGGGGGTGGGGAGAAGGAAAACGTAGGGCAGAGGGGGATTTTCTTGGAATGGTTGGCTTCAGAGCAGAATCCGAAGAGGTTGTGTGGAGTGGGAAGCCTACGTTTTATACTCCACGCTGTAGACCAAGTCTGGGGCGCTCTCCAGCCCGCTGTCCCACGTCAGGATGTTTTCGAAGTTGCTGGACTGGAATTTTACGTGCTGAAGAAGATCTGAGGTGTTCTCAGCAGTGTGAGCTGTGGGAAGTGGGAGCAAGGTGAGCAGACGGGCACAAGGATCCTGCCCCCAGCCCTCCAGCAAGCCCTCTGTCGAGGAGGGTGGGACCGGCACCCACCAGGGACTCCGGGGCTGACCATCTCTGTCCTCCTTCACTTCTTTTTAAAATTTTTTTTGAGCTATAATTCACAGCCCATAAAATTCACCATTTTAAAGCTTGCATTTCAGGGGTTTCTGAATATATTCACGAAGCTGTGAAACCATTACCGCTATCTAATTGCAGACCATTGTCATCACCCTAAAAAGGACCCCTGTGTCCATTAGGAGTCCGTCTCTCTTCCTTCCCTCCCCCCAGCCTGAAAGCAACCACTAAGCTGCTTTCTAGGTCTACGGATCTTCCTATTCTGGACTTTTCAGACGATTCGTATGAAAAGTGTCTTTTGTGTCTGGCTCCTTTCACTTAGCACAATGTTTTCGAGATTTCTTCATGTAGCGTGCGTCAGCCCTTACTTCCTTTTCACAGCTGAATAGTACCCTGCTGTGTGGCTATTCTGCAATTTGTTTATCCGTTCATCAGTTGAGGGACATTGGGGCTGTTTCTACTTTTTCGGCTATTATTTTATTTTATTTTATTTTTTTAAGATTTTATTCATTTATTTGACAGAGATCACAAGTAGGCAGAGAGGCAGGCAGAGAGAGAGAGAGAGGGAAGCAGGCTCCCCGCTGAGCAGAGAGCCCGATGCGGGACTCGATCCCAGGACCCTGAGATTGTGACCTGAGCCGAAGGCAGCGGCTTAACCCACTGAGCCACCCAGGCGCCCCACAGGGCTGCAGCCCCTGTGTCCCCCTGTGTCCCCGCCGGCCTCGTGTGAGCGCTGCGTCTACTCCACACCCCTGACCATACTTGGGGTTGTCTGTCCTTCCCTTCTGAGCACACCTGAGGCAGGCGCCCTCACGCACGGGATACTGGAAAGACACTCAACTACACATTGACCCTTCAATGAAACACCAAAGAATGACTTTCTCCGAGTCAGTAATTCCAAGCAAGGCTGGAGAGGACGTTTGTGAGCTCCTGCCTCTCTGTGGGCTGAACCAGTCCCTGCCCATCCTGCCCAGGGAGGAAGGCAAAGCACAGACTTCACCGGGGGAAGGGGGCTGGCGAGCCACAAGGGAGGGGTCACTGCCCATGAAGCGATCTTGAACTATAAATGAGAGACGTCACTTATGAAACTATTCTCTCAGCCTTCCCCGCATGGTCTGTGGAAAGGAAGAGGGGTTGCAGGAAAATGGCGGCCAGAGCCGGCAGTTGGCTCTGAGCATGCTCAGAAGGGCCTGGCTGGCTGGGGTGGGAAATAAGCAGGTGCGGACCTGGTTGGGTCCCCAGTTGCGTCAAGGCCTTGGGGCCTTGAGTGCATATGTGTCTTTGATGTGTGTGTGCCTCGCTCCACCCCAGACATAGTCATGACCACCAACAGAGCCAAGGTGTAAGGGAGCGGATCGTTATTTACTCCCCACTCCAAGCCTACATACAATATCTCGCAAGAGGGGTCCACGGGCTTAGGAGGCCCCTGGGGATGGGGAAGAGTGTTTGGACAGCCCAACCCTGCTGTGTATCCACTGGTTAAATCTAAGGCCACATTCCTCTTTGAATCTGAGCTGGTCAGCCCCAACAGCTATAGAAACCTTTGTGTTTCAGGCTTCCTGGAACTCCTAGAACAGGGCCTAGGGACATGGGGAGGACATGTCTTACTGCCTCTAGCCAAAGTGATGGCTATGCTACTGAGCCCTGAAGTGTGGCTGACTTCTTGTTTGGTTTTGAATCTGGGCAGAATTGGGGTCTGTTCTGGATTCAGGGCTCAGTCTTAAGATGAGGGAGAGAGTCCACCTGAGGTCAGAACTGAATGGTGGCTTCCAGTGGGGGTGATAAAGTTAGGGCAGGAGAGAGGGAGGGTGGGATTTGAGAGAAGGCTAGGGTCTATCTGGGCCTGGGCTTAACTACCGCTAAGTGGTGGGGTAGGGGCAGCACTGGGAAGGTTGCTGGTTGGGGTCAGTATCCTGGCAGGCTAGTTGTGGTGGGGGAGCCTGGTGGCTGGGGCTGGGACATGCTCAGGAGGTAAGGGGCCCAGGCTGGAAGAGGTTGGCATCATTTTCCAAGAGGGAACTGAAGCTGGCTTCCAGAAATGGAGTAGGTGAACCTTGGCTGGACTCTTCTTTAGGGGGGCATTGAGGGCTAACAAGATCTCTCCCTTGGGGCACATGGGTGGCTCAGTTGGTTAAGCATCTGGCTCTTGATTTCAGCTCAGTTCATGATCTCAGTGTCCTGGGATCAAGC
Source organism: Lontra canadensis (assembly GCF_010015895.1). Taxonomy (NCBI): domain Eukaryota; kingdom Metazoa; phylum Chordata; class Mammalia; order Carnivora; family Mustelidae; genus Lontra; species Lontra canadensis. The sequence goes on from NW_022631019.1 coordinate 17,299,821, forward strand.
CCTGCGTCGGGTTCTGCGCTCAGTGCAGAATCCGATTCGGATTCTCTTTCTCCCTCTGTCCCCCTGCCCCCCGAGCTTAAGCGTTCTCTCTCTAAGAAATAAATAAATTCTTCAAAAAAAAGAGATTTCTCCCTCTCCTGCCCTGCCCATTCTCCCCCTGCCCCAAGCTATTATGTATTCCTCAGCCTGCGTTGTTTCTGTACTTCCTGGGTGAAAGTCTACATTGTGAAATCCTTAGGGACACATGTGTTGTCTAGAAACTGACAGACTGGTAGCTTCTATGAAAGGAAGTTTCCACATTCATTTGGAAAAACAATTTTATGCCAACAAGTTAGGAAGATAAGGAAAAACAAACAAAAATAATCCAAAATATTCTCTAATCAGCCTGAGAATGCCAGGGCAGTGGAGATCTGGTGCCCCGAGAACCTTCTTGTCTTGTAACAACTCCTAAGGTTGCTGCCCCTTGGTCCCCATCCACAAGGATCCAGAGCCTCTAAGATTTCCAACCAGAATGGAGTCTTTGGGGGAATACAGCAAGTCTTCCTCACTCATCGAGGGCCCAATGCACTGGGAATGCCAATGCTGGATGCCGGAGTTGAACAGACTTGAAGGACCCATATAGCAGTGGGAAACACTGAGATCTCACCAGCTGACAAAAAGGACAGCAGCAGAGAGGGCTGGGAAGCTCCGGCCCGTATGGGCTTCATCCTGCCCTTGAGCTAGAAGGGGCCTTGCAAGGGCCACCTCTCCCCGCTCTTCAGTCCGGATAATACGTTCACTTTCTGAGAAAGTTCCCTGAATTTTATTAAACGTCTTAGGGAGCAGAGAGCCAATCTGGGATCTCATGTATCTATCTGAAAGTTCTCTACAATGTTAAATCAAGAAATCCATTTTATTGGATTTTAAAACTATGTGCTTTTGTCCCGTTTTCAAAAGGGCCCTGATGTTTTTAAGATCTTTTAATGCAGCAGACCTGGCCCTTCTGGGAGAAAATGTTCTTTTACTTTATTTCTTAAAAATTTTTATTTCCATTCGATTTAATTAACATATACTGTATTATTAATTTCAGAGGCAGAATTTAGTGATTCATCAGCTGCATATAATACCCAGTGCTCATTACTTCAAGTGCCCTCATTTATGCCCATCCCCCCAGTTACCCCAGCCCCCACTCACCTTCCCGCCAGCAACCCTCAGTTTGTTTCCTAGAGTTAATGCTCTTTTATTTATTTATTTATTTTAAAGATTTTTATTTATGTATTTGAGAGAGCAAAAACGAGCACAAGTGGAGGAAGGGGCAAAGGGAGAAGCAGACTCCCTGCTGAGTGGAGAGCCTGACATGGGGCTCAATTCCAGGACCCTGTAATCATGACCTGAGCTGAAGGCAGACGCTTAACCGACTGAGCCACCCAGGTGCCCCAGTTAATGCTCTTTTAAATCTAGTGTGAGGGGTCAGAAGAAGCCCCCACGGGTGGTGGAGAGAAACAAAGGGCGCTGTCAAGTTTTGCCCATCTGTCCTTCTCCCCCCTGCCCTTGTTGGGCCAGTGCCGACCAGAAGCGGAAGAAGGGATGCTATAACTCTCAGAATTATTCCAGGGGTCCAAGGATGTCTGCCTCCCTCAAGCCAATTCTCCATCCACCGAGCTGAGGGCTTCCGGCACCCCAGTTCTGACAGTTGGCTGCCTCCCCAAGTCTTGAGGTTAGTGGAGTCTCTGGAAGAAGCCAGATCTGAGGGACCCACTCATCCTCCCCAATATCTTGAGGTGTTCCCCAGTTCTCCGGGGAAGCTTGTCCCCCAGGGAAGCGCTGGTGGAGAAACTGAAACTGGCCATCTGGAGCTCAGTGTGTGTGTGTGTGTGTGTATGGAACCCTGGTTAACCACGCTGGGTGTTGGGGGAGTTCTGACCACAGGGCAATGGGCACTCACCGGCCAGGGATCCCGCGGCCAGGATGGTCAGTAGCGTCCTCATGGGGCCGGGCTCAGAGCCCTCTTTTGGCCTTGGCTCTGTGCTGAGGCCAGATGGAGGGCTGGGAAGCTTTGCCGCCTCGGCGGCACTGGGCTCCACCTGGCCACGCCACAGGGGCGGGGAAAGGAGGGGGAGGTGGGGCCTGAGCAGGGGGAGCGAGGTGCAAAGGTGTCTGGTCTGTGTGCTTCGGAATTCCAAGTCCTGGGCAGGATCCAAGGGAGTTCCCTTCCTTCATGCAGAAGACAGTAACAGTGACAGGCCAGCTCGTTTATCTGGTCTGGTGACTGATTCTACCCAACACTCTCTAGTGCTTTATCAGGAAGCTCAGAGGCAAAAAAAAAAAAAAAAAAAAAAAAAAAGCAAAAATTTGATGCTGTGTTTCAGAAACCTGCAAGATGCATGTGACTTTTGTCCCTGTGATTTTATTGTTAGGAATTTTTCCTGAGGACAATAACTGGAGCAGGCAAGGGCACAGAAAATACATTCCAGAACGTTCCTTGTTAGCAAAGGAAAAGCTGTGGCTGCCTGGCTTTGTTCTGGCAAGAGAAGATGGAGGATGTTTGCTGCTCCTCCTTGTGCCTTATAGCAAAGCAGTTTCCCCATGTGGGATGATGGCCTACGGCTTTTGGATGTGGTAGGCTCTAATATCCTGCAATCTGCATTTAAATTGTTCTTTTGTGTGTTGTAAATGTTTCCTTTCTATCAGCTTTGAGTCTTTGGTAAGTGTGTTTGACGAAACTGCCAAATCTGAGCTGTGCTTTGGGGGAATGAAGGTAGGGCTTGTGGCAGTCATTTCTTGTAATTTCAGAAAACGATAAGAATGTGGGAACATTCAGGCATCATTTCTAATAGTAAATAGGAAAAAAAAAAAAAAAGGAAGCGCCTCCATGTCAAACAGTAGAGGGTTGGCTAAGTCCACTCACTGCAAGATGAGTACAGTGTTGCATTTGAATAGCACTGGAGAAAATGTTAGGGGGCCAGAGATTCACCATATTTTGTTAAATGAGAGGAAGCATGGCATACACTATGTACAGTATACAAGCATGGTTAAAACACACATACACATTGGGGCGCCTGAGGGGCTCAGTCGGCTAAGCGTCTGCCTTCGGTTCGGATCATGATCCCCAGGTCCTGGGATTAAACCTTGCATCGGGTTCGCCACTCAGTGGGAAGTCAGCTTCTCCCTTTTCCTCTGATCCTACACAAACCCCACCTGTACTCTCTCATAGATAGATAAATAAATAAATGAATAATAAAGTCTTTAAAAACTACCCACATACACACATAGAGAAAAAAGTCTTAAATGTTAGGATTATAAAAGGAAAATATAAGCGCAATTATTTCTGGGAGGTGGATTAGTGGAACAATAGGTGGTTCTTACTTTCTTTCCATGGCTCAGTTGCATTTTCTAAAGTTCCTCAAGGCAATATATGGTTTTATGTATTTAAAAAAAGCACGATTATTGAAAAAAAGGCATAAGGAAAGTGCTGTTGTCTAGACTGATCCAACCATCTGCAATTTCATTTTCTCTTTCTTTGAGAGACCATCTCTTCTTCAAATATATACGGGAAGGAAATCTTTCATGGAAGATGTTACTGACACTTCAGCTCAGCAAAGCTTGACCCTAAAGAACTTCTAGTGCTCTAAACCTGCACTTTGGGATGATCTAGTATTATTCTACAGGTGTACCAAGATTCAAAACAAAAAGGAAAGACTCGAACTAAAAGAAAGCTTAGACATCAGCACCATCTTTGAAAAATCCTAACCCAAAATCCCAACCTTACCCCTAACGCCCAACCACTAATGGTAACCCTAACCCTAAAACCAACCCTAACCCTAAGCATAACCATAAAACTAACCCTAAACCTAACCCTAACCCAGTTTAAAACTAAAAAGGACAGATTAAAAGATGGCAGCATCTTTGAAAAAACCTAATCCTAACCCTAACCCTAACCCTAACCCTAACCCAGTTGAAAACTAAAAAGGACAGACTCAAAGAGAGGGCAAGCTGAGACATCAGCACCATCTTTGAAAACTCCTAACCCTAATCCTCATTCCTAACACTAACCCTAACCTCAACACTAACCTAACCCTTAAACCCAACCCCAACCTTATCTGGAAACCCTAACCCTAACCTAATCCTAACCCTCAACCCTAACCCTAACCCTTAACCCTAACCCTAACTGGTTGCATGAAGAGTCTAGCCCCCTTTTATGTAACTACCTCCAAACAGGAAAACCAGAGCAGCAGCGAGGGTACATAGAAGGGGGTAAATTCTTTGGATTAAAGAGATAGCGCTTAGTGTGGCCGTGTGGTCGACCTTACCATGGGCTTCTCTTGGTTGTTGGGACTATTCAGTGAATGGCTGTGACCACTGCCAGAGGTTCCATAATGACTCCATTCTCTGGTCTTTAAAATGCAATGGTTCTTGTCTCCCCAGGGAGGGAGAAAACATTCCGAGTGCAAAGAGCACCCCTTGTATTTCTCGGTACATAGAACAGTTTTCCAACACTGAATTGACTCACACAGCAGATCCACCCTGCTCATTCTCTCTGTTTCAGATTGCCAGAAGAATGCATTTATTTGCTTTCTGATGAATTTCTCCAATGCACTTTGCATCATCTTGACTGTGAGCCTTTGTCCGAGCTGTACTGTTGCCTGGAATCCCCTTTCCCTACCTAATTCCTCTTTATTCTTCAGACCTCTTCTCAAACTCACTTCCTCCAGGAAGACGTCCTGGTGTGAGCCTCTCCCTAGGTTGGGTTAGGAGCCCCAGCTCTGTGCTCCACTGGCTTCCTGACTCTCACCCATCCTCATGTGTATCACACATTGTGTTTGTGTTCCCTGTTGCTGACTTTGGGGACAAAAAGTGTAACTTGCTCTCCTTGATATCTCAGCATCTACCGTGAGCTGGCAGAAAGCAAGTGCCTGGTCATACGTGCTGAATGGATGACTATGCTGGGGGGAGTGGGCCAGTACTGGTGGTGGACACCCCTAAACTGTGGAAAAAGCACATCCTAAAATGACAAATACTCGGGAATGTGACTTGCTTCTGTCCCTTCCTTCAACACCCAGGGATGTCAGAACCTGTTTTGCAGAAGCAAGAACACCAAAGGGCAGTGGGGTGTGCGCTGGGGGAGGGGAGAGTGTCCCTGGTTGCTGACTCCCCAGGGAGAGAGCCTGAAAGGGGTCCCTGATGGTTCAAAGATGGCGAGAGCAAGGGACTAAGCCCTGGCAGCCCCAGGCCTCTTCTTAGAGAAGAGCCGGAGAATCAGACTCACTCTGGGGTGCCGCCCCAAGCCTGCGCTGTGTCAATCAGGGACATTGACTAGTGTTCCAGGTCGGGAGCCTGGGTCTGCTCCCCAGCCTGCACCTGACTCCAGGTGACCTTGGTGGATTTTGTTTCCTCTCTGGACCTCAGTTTCTTTTGGTCTAGAAATCCTCTAAGGGTCCTTGGAGTTTGAGTGGTCGCTTTAGGATTGGAAACCTCCCCTGAGATCCCAGAATTCCCTTCATGGCCACTGTCAGTGACATAAACACAAATTCATCTCAGCCTTTATTGACTCCGCTTATCATTTCAGCTTGCTCTCAGGGTGAGGAATTCCTGAAGCTTATTACATGCTTAGAAGAACGTGCTTTTCATCAAAACATTAAGGAGATCTGTGTCTCATGCAAGAATTGGGTGTCCAGCTTCCTGTGTGCCCCAGGAGCCAGGAAGTGAATAGAACATGGGCTCTGGGCACATAGACCCGGGTTCGAATCCCCACTCTGCCACTGAACCTGAGGTGTGCAGGTAGCTTAATCTCTGACCCCCAGGTTTCTCATTTGCAAAAGGGAAGCGGAGGTCTTTTCTCTTCAGTGTTGTTGGGAGGACTGAACATGCCTGTGTCTCTGGACGGTCTCTGAGGAGGCGCTCTCACGGGAGTCTCCTGTTGCAAAATGAGGAACCAAAGACCAAGGGAGGGCCTTTAAAAACCTTTGCAAAAACCCGGACTCTTGGGCATCTGGGCACGGGGTTGGGGGGAGTGATAAATGTTCTCTTAGGAGTCTGAGTTTTCTGTAGTTTCTGAGGCCAAATTCCAAGGGATGGGAGAAGTGAGGGCATTGATCCTACAGATTAGGCATTGTGGCTGGAGTGGGGGGGGCATTCCACGAGAGGGCCTGGAGCTCAGAGATAGGAATTGGGGTGCAGGGAGTCTGAGCCCTTAGTGGAATCTGGCTGCTGAGATGTCTCTGTAGCACCCAGAGAAGCCGAGGCTTTCTGTGGAGTGGGCTTTTCTTTTCCAGAATTGATAGGACTTGCCCTGGAGGCATCGGCCCCTGGACAGGGGCCTCCCACCACCTGCTGGTGATTTTTCCTACCATGGCAGGGTACCCTGAGATGGTCTTACCTTGAGATCCCTGCCTCGTCCTCCTCATCCACTTAGAGAGGCAATGAAGGGGGGTAAAAAAAACCTCTTGATAATTTATAAAAAGCTGTCAGACCTCTGCATTCCGTATCATCACATGCCAAGGGGTGGGGCTGCCTGGGCTGGAATGGGTCCAGGCACCAAGCAGGATCTCTTGAGTAATGGACTTGAGGATCTGACTCACTCATTTAGAGAAAGTCTTTTTTTTTAACGCCCCCCCCAACTCTCATCCCATTAACCCTACTTGGTGCACACAGTGAATGAACCCAAGGAAGCTGCAAGCAAATAGCCATTCGATCAGGTCCCAGATGATGGGAAATAAGAAGTTACAATTAGGGGGTGAAGGTACTGTGTTGTCTCCCGTGTCTGCTCCCTTCCTCACCATTTCACTCAATGAGCAGCATTGATCCCCGGCTCCCCTCCCCTCAGAGCAGAAGCTGGGCTGAGGGAGGACGGTTATTCACAAGAATTTAAGATGTGGGATGGTGTCATCTACTATGCAAAGCTCTGGCTACCTTATATGGAACTGAGCCACAGCCAGCCCCTACAGACTCCCTTTCATAGGTCAATTCACTTGTTCATTCCTTCATTAATTTATTCAACACCAAGCCCCCACCCCTTGCCAGGTGCTAGTGCCAGGAGGAAAACCCTCCCTTCCCTCAAGGAGTTCTCAGGATGTGACACCTGCTACACTAACCCTCCCCTCTCCCAGCTCCAGGAACCCGTGCGATCCAGCAGCCCTGCTAACCCCCCTGGCTGCCAGGTGGGCAGCAAACAGTCCAAGAGTCCCTCCAAAGGTGACCTGGCATCCGAGGGCAGGCTGGGAGGTGACTGGGGATCACTTGGAGAGGAACTTCTGCCCTGTGTTCTGGAAAGGACCTACCGCACATCCATTCAAGGGTCAGATGCTCCGACCTGATCACAAGCTGTAACATGCACGGTCTGGTCCCTTTGTGAGTTGACCAGGATATTCGGTTACAAGGAACTGGCAGCCCAGGGAGCTGATTTAAAACTATGGTGCTGGGAAGCTGGGGACAGCTGGGGGACAGCTGGGCCTCAGGAATGGACGGGATCCAGTGTTTATCACTTCTCATCTCGGCAGGCCCCTGGGCTGCCTCGTTCTTGTTTCTTCTGAACGCTGTGCTCTCCTGCTCCTCGGAGAGGGAAATGGGGCCACAGCAGGCTGGAACTTATCTGTTCTAGATCCAGGCAGCCAAGACTTCTGAATTCCATGGAGAGAGACTTGTTGGATAGGGTCAGCTTGGGTCTAGCACCAGCCCAGGCCCAGGTAGATGATAGCAATTTGCAGGCACCATGCTGGTCAGTTACCAGGCAGTCCTGGGAGAGTCGCTGGAATCCAGGAGCTTCTCATCAGAGATCTACTGGAATGAGTTCAGGTTTGCCAGGCTGGCCGCAGAAGACGTTCTGTATCCTTCCCCAGACCTTAGTTGCAATAGGGTGAGATGCCAGGGTCGTGGGCACAGCATGGGCCTCACTGTAGCTGGTGACCTGGGTGTTCTTCCCCCGACCTCGAGGTACTCATATTTCTCACGCACTCAGCTCGATGGATTCCAACAGCACAGATCAAGGACTCACAGCGGGGAGTGGCCCTCTGCATAGGACTGACAGGGTTGAGGGATACATTCCCCAGATCATGCTCCTGGACGAACAAATCTGGAGAGTCCCACACTGAACCCCTAAAGCCCTGCTTTAGGCGGGGACTGAACTCCAGCTGCCCAAAGCAGTGATATGTTTCATTATGTACCTGGACAGGCTGTCTTCCCTCCCTGCCTGGCTTCCCACTCCCCTGTTGGTGCTTTCTGGAATCCCAGCACTGCTTTATATGTCCACATCCCAGTCTCTGGGTCTGTGGCTGGGGACCCAAGGCAAGACCCATGTGGTCTAAGAGCTAGATGAATGGGGAGGAGCTTTCAAGAAATAAGACCACACACATCTCTCCATGCAATCCTGCCATTTTCTCTAAAAATAAAGCTTTTTATTTAGAACAGTTTAGGGTAAATGCCCAAGACCATTAGGAAATTATTTAAATACAATATCAACACAGAACAAAATTAGACATGGATACAAATACCTAAAAACAGTGCATAATCTCAGGGCACTAAAGAATCACAGTGTGACTTTAGCTTAGGGTATCCCCCACCCATCCTTCCAGCTGGCCCCAGAGCTCATGCTAGGCACCCCCGACCGGGTGCAGGAGAGGGCTCTGTAAACAGTTAAGGGCTGAGCGCACCTGACAAATTATGACATTGAACATCGCGCTCTTTCCTAATGCTTCCCATGGCTTTTTGTTAATGACTTAATGATGATAAAAGAGCTGGCATTGAGAATTACTAAAAAACTCAGCCTCTCTCAGAAATGAAATTTTGAAAGCAATGCTTAAAAAAATAACAAGGTTTAAGAAAAGAGATAATGTAGTTCCTTCACAGAGACCTAAGACAATAGTGATGAGAGCTTTTAGTTTTTCGAAATTACTTCCATGCAGCAGCTCAGCTGGGTCCCAGATGCCCTTCCTCTTCTCTGTGCTTAGGGACGCGGACAAGCCTCAGCTCCTGTGGACATACACACGTGTGTGTCTGCCTGTGTGCGTGTGTGTGCATGGATGTGTGAGTCCCAGTGTGGTGAAAGCCTCTTGCCAGCTTTGTGCTCCTGGAAATCCTTGCTGAGGATCCCCACGCTTTGTTGACATGGCCAAGGGCACACGGGTTGACCCAGTTGGCCAGAGACCAGACATCTCACCCTTACGAACATGCATAGTGAGTTGACATTTGTTTGAAACAGAAGACAGGTATTCAATTAAAAAAGTGGTTTTCTGGGGACCTGGGTGGCTCGGCTGTAAAGCGTCTGCCTTCGGCTCAGGTCATGATCTTGGAGTCCCGGCATCGAATCCCACATTGGGCTCCCTGCTCAATGGGGAGTCTGCTTCTCCCTCTGCCCCTCACCTCACTTGTGGTCTTTCTCTCAAATAAATACATAAAATCTTAAAAAAAAAAAGTGGTTTGCTGACTTCTTGAGCCATGGAACCCCCTAAACACCCTCACACGGAACGCCATGGGGGTACACTAGGGCTCAGGGAGGCCACTCTGGTTGAAGTGGGGGATCCTATGGCCCATGGTTCCCCCTGCGACTGGGACTCCCTCCATGAAACCCAGAACCGTTTGGGAACATGGCTTGAGAAGCCCTGGAGCAGATGCCCATTTCTAGATCTTTCATTTAACGGTCAACCTTCATATTGCCTTCAAAACAACACAGCTCCATGGGGAAAATGGCTACGAAGATGCTTTCTTCAGAAATGGAGAAATGTAAGTCCTGGCAGTTAAATGGCAGGGCCCAAGTCACAGAACCATGATGGTTCAGAGCCCAGCCACACAATGACAAAAATCTTGGTCCCTGTGGGTACAGACTCAGCTCTGCTTGCCCATATGCTGGTAGGGATGGATTCCCAAGGCAGTGGCTTGAGAACACCCAGCACCAGCCCCCAGGTAAGGAGAGTCCCCTTGTAGGGGCGCTGACCATACGGACTCCATCTTTGGCCCTCCATCTTGTTCCCTTTCGCTCCATGACCTCTCTTGAGGCTATGTGTTCTGGGCTCTTGAAGATTCATATACACACCTTAGAAATGCCCACCAGGGCCGGGATGAGGGAAGGAGGCTTGTTTTGGCCTCCCATGAATCCTTTAGAGATAACATAGACTCCCCTTCCTGACGTACAGGTGGTGCCAGAGGATCTAATGATAAGTTAGCTGTCAAGGAGGTGTGATCCAGCCCTCTGTGTGTGCAAACCCTCTGCTCTCAGCACAATGCCCTTCTGAATGTCCCCTGGCTCTATTATACCTGCGGACTGAGGCCTGGATTTTGCACAGAGTAACTATGCCTCTGCACGGATTACCCTCCACCCAATACCCCCGTCAGTGAGTTACCCTGAATAAAACTGTGCATAAACTCTATGCAGTGGCCTCCTTCATCTCCTGGTCTCGAAGTGCCCTTTCAGTTTGGGGGATGCTTTACTGCTTCTCCCTCACCTTTAACATACCCGCTGCTAGAAGATGCTGGATTCTTCTAGCATCTTCTAGAATCTTCTAGCAACTTCTGCAACTAGAAGGGAAAATGCGACTTCTTTATAATTAAGGAGTCTGCCTAAAGTGCTGTCAAAGACAGGGATCACAGCCCAAGAGTCCATTTCTCTGCCGGGTTGCGACCCCAACAAAGCAGACCCCTGGAAGGTGGATCATTTGGTTCCTTCTTTTCCGGGAAAGGGGAGAAGGGTCAGGGTCCCTCTTGGCTGGGCTCTGGCTTCTGAGAGTGCAGTTTCCTGACCAAGAGGAGAGAGGAAGTTAGGGTAGAAGGCAGGAGGTAGATCGGAGGTGAGACCCGCTAAAAGGTGAATGTTAGTTGCTCAGAGTTTAGGGGTCACAGGTGGGAGGGGCCCAGGAGTCTTCTCAGAGCCTGGGAGGATGGAGAAGCCCACCAGCCACCATGCAGAGAGTACCAGTGATGTGCCAGGCACCACACTACACGTCTCTCTCTTGGGACTCTCAGCAACGGTTGAGAAAACCTAGGTAGAGTGAAGGAAGGTGGGTTACCCAAGGTCCCATGACTGGTAAACGTCAGAGCTGGGATTTGAATCCAGGTCATCTGATCATAAAAGGTATGTAATTCCATGAGTCAGAGGCTGGGATTTGAATAATGACTACCCTCTCCCTTCCTCTCCAACATCCCCTGCTTACTAGATCTTTCTTTACTGGGGCCCACCCAAGACAATTCATGAACTAGGAGGCTGAGACCTGTGGGTGGGGGAGCTCGGCAGGTGCCAGAGAAAGACATGACAGTGACAAAGATGTGCTCCCATTTCCCTCCCGCCAGATCCAGATGGCCCCATGTGATGTCAGGACAGCCTCTGGTGTCCACTGTGACCTGACTTCACCAGTTTCATGCTATTCAGGGATGATTCTCCTAACTGGCCTGTCACTCCAAAGGCAGTGGGGGTGATACAAACACCCAACCAACCTCTGACCTCAGCCCATTCTTGTCTCCACCCCTCCCTCAGCTCAGCCCAAAGCTGGTGAGTCAAAGACGATGCAGTGGCTTCTTACTGCTCAAGGCAATTGACAACAACCCTGGGGTTTCCGAAATGCTTCAAGAACCCTCCATGTCCTCAGTGGTGATGCTCCCAGACTCTCAAGTCTCAGTGGCATCTCGGTCCTAGGAAAGCTCAGTGGCACCAGATGTGGTGGGGGGTGGAGCTGGGGAATGGCTCACCTGGCCATGTAATGTCCCAGGGTCCGACCTCTGACCTTAGTCTTCTGTAGGCTCCCGGCCCCCCAGCTGCCAGGACTGTCATCCTTAATTTCTGATTCCCTTCCTCCTCCATCTTCACTTTCTTCTTCGTCCTCCTCCTCCTCCTCTTCCTCTTCAGGGTTGCTGTCCCAGCAAAAGGTCAGTGTGTGGAGAGAAACTGGGGGCTCCCCAGGGAGCAGATCCAGCCCTGGTGAGAAAGAGCCCCAGCTGGCCCAGGAGGAGAGGTCATCTTTCTGGGGATCTTCCAGGAAACTCAAGTCCTTGGAGAATTCAGGCAGTGGGAGAGGCTCCTGACACCTGTCCCCACCTGGCCCTTGGCCTGGCGTCTTCTTGGCCAAATAGCAAGAGGACTCAGACTCATCCCAGGGGGAGGAGCCCCCCACACTGGTCCAGCTTCTGTCTGAAGCATCCGTAGCAGACCAGCCTTCGACCTGGACAGGAGGGCTCCAGGTGTCCCCTGCCGCAGAGTTTCCCGGGATCTGGTGCTCCTGCCCTAGGAAGGAGGGTGGTTCAAGGTAGGGCTGAAAGTTGACATTGTCGTCTGTGTCCTCCTCATCATCCACCTCCTCAGCACTGTTCTTCTCTGGTCCTGCCTGGATGGTGGCTGGGGTCCTGACTCCGGGGCTTGGCCGGACCCTTCCGGTCAGTTCCTTTTGGGGACAGAGGGTCAAGGTATCCAGGGGCTCAGGACCACTGGGATGAAGGGTTGCCACGGGGTATCTGTTTCCAGAAAAGTCCTGATTTGGGGAGGGGAGAAAAGAACAGAAAATCGGGCTTTCCTGAAGGATGGGTTCTCCTGACAACAGACCCCAAGACAAGGAGTCAAATGTAAGTTCTTTTGGGAAGTGATCCCAGGAAACACCAGTAAGGGAAAATTCACTAGGGCTGGGGGAGAGCCACCAAGAGAGGCTGTCGTCAGGCAAGTTACCCCTAGGGGGCAGCTGGAAGCCAGTGCAGCCCACGTACCTCAGGGCACCATCGAGTGAAGGGTGGGAAGAGTGACAGTGATGCTGGTTCCCCATCCAGCCACGTGCACAGACGCAGTGGACACCAGAGGCCAGAGGAAGCCCCCTGGGGCAGGTGCTGGCTGCTGGAAGCTGAGTGGTGACTTTCCATGTAATGAGCAGGGGGAGGGGTGTGGCAGAGCACAGAAATGTCTAACACACAGCTTGTAGTTCAGATAGGATTTCCCTGCAGGTCCCAGAGCTAGGGACTTTGAAAACACTTCTGGGCAGCAGGTACCCAAAATCCATCCTCAAAGCCATCCTGACCCGAGGGCCCACTGAGCTGCACCTACAGCCTAGCCAGCCTCACCAAGCCCTCATTTGAACAAGTCAGACCCATCTGACCTCTCCAGGCTTTCCCCTGCCCCATCTTCTAAGGGAGTGACTCGGCAGACAAGTGAGGAGATTCCGGGATCAGCCTGGGCAAGACACACCCTTGGTTAAACTGTGAACTCAGTGCTGGGATCCTTTTAAGATTTCCCCTTCTGGCACCACCCTCTCTCCCTCCCACTTCTGGGCATCCCTCCTGAGTCCCAAGGCTGGGGGTTCTGCTCTCAGCACTTGACAAATCCATAGCAGAGAGGATTTCACTATGGGGACTTAAGGCACGTCTCCCTCCCAGGTATATTTGCCATTTGAATTTGCTGCCAAAGGAAGGAATTACTAATGGTGGAAATTTAGACATGAAAATAGGAGATTTTTGTAGTCTGGACTAACTGATACTCTATCTGACTCATGTTTTTAAGTGCAGCCCCATTTCCTTATTCTTCAACAACCCTCCCCCTCTGTTGCACATGCCCAGTCTTGTCATACCAGGGCCCATGGCATCTTTGCCTGCTGAAACCAGGGGTTCTCTCTGAAGCTCTTCCAGATCACAAAGCCTATGGCAATGACCAACAGCAGGGGAAGCAGAAGTGGTAGCAGCACCAGGAATGCCCAGCTGGCTCCTAAGTGAGGAAAAATAAGAACTACAGAAACTGGGTGGCTCAGTTGGTTGAGCATATGACTCTTGGTTTTGGCTTAGGTAGTGACCATCTCAGAGGATCATCTCATGGGATTGCACTCAGGAGGGAGTCTGCTTAAAAGATTCTCTCCCCCTATCCTCCCCCTGCCAGTTTGTACACGTGTGTGTGCACACGCTCTCTCTCTCAAATAAATAAATCATTTAAAAAAAAAAAAGAACTGCAGAAACAATGACCATGGCTCCCATCTCTAACTGTATGGGTGCTGTGGGCTTCACATGCATTACCCCGTGTAATTCTCATAAGAGTAAACCCATCCTACAGACTGTGGAAACCAAGATTCAGAGAGGTGATGTAAGCTACCCAAAGACACAGAGTGAGTGCAGTGGAGCTGGGATTCTAATCGAGGGGAGTCTATTTCCGGACTTAACACTCTTAACCACCATAGGATGGAGATAATATGTCCCAGTGGGGCAGGGAAGTCCTCACTCTACCACTCGGCACTCACCGGGGGCATCCAGGAAGAAGCAGGTGGGCTTGGAGAACTCGCTGTATTTAGGATCACCAAAGGTGTAGATGGTCCTGGCGCTGAGGCAGTAGTGGCCACTGGCGGCTGGCTGCAGGGGGATCTGCACTGGCTGGCCATGGGAGGTGACTGGAAATCGCGTCTGTTTGTGGAAAAATGGCAGGGGGTGTGGGCAGACCCGCTGTGGGGACAGGACAGGGTGGGGTGGAAGGATACACCTGGGATCCCTGCCTCTTCTTCCCCTGCATTACAGTCTAATCATGAGGAGGCAACATTAGCTGGTGTCTTCTCCACTGAGTCTTCAAGTAGAGAAGGTGAGCACTCAAAACCGCCCTGTCCCTCATGGTCACCTTTGTGGGCACCCCGCTGCCCCTGGGGCATGTAGGTCCCCATTTTGGAGGCCAGATTCCTCAGGCTTTCCACCCTCAGGGCCTCCCAATGTATCCGGGGGGTAGGGAGCATCTCAGTCATTCGGTCATTACGGACCCAGAAAACTCCAGTGCTGCCCTGCCCAGTCCAGCAGCCCCTGGTCCAAACTGAAATGAGCTCTGAGTGTAAAATCCACATCGGCTTTCAAAGACTCTGTGCAAAAGGGATGTGAAACCTGTCAGTAACTTTTATATTATTTACATGTTGAAATGATAACATTTTATTGGATGAGATGAAATATATTATTAAAATTAAATGAACTTGTTTCTTTTACAGAATTTAATGAGGAACATTTAACATGACACCCATGACTCCCACTATATTTTTACCCAAGGGTCCTGGAGACAGGACAGTGTCGGAAGAAGATCTAGGGTCCAGAATATATGAGCAAGTGGTCAGGAGTGTGAATGTTGGGGGGTTCCGTGAAAGAAAGAAGGAATAAGAAAAGGGGTCAGTAAATTACAGCCCATGGGTCAAATCTGGCCTGCTATCTTTTTTTTCTGCACATTGCATTTCCCTGGAACACGGCTATGCCCATTTATCGACCCATCGTCTGTGGCTGCTTTCCTGTGTTAGAAGCAGAGTCCACTAGCGGGACAGACCACGTGACCCTCAAAGTAAGAAAATATTTGCTATGTGGCCCTTTACGGAAGACGTTTGCCAACCCCTGCCATCAAGCAATATGTACAGACACACACACGTGCGTACATGAGAAACAAGTCTGAAGCTGGGTATTTGTGGTAGTCTCTGGGTGCTTTTAGGTTCCTTCCAAGAATGTATCTGTGTTTTCTGATTTTTTTGTTGGTAATGAAACCAGTGGCTTGGCAAGCAGGACTCCTAGGGCCTATCATACTTCAATCAGCTTTCATTGGACAAAAAGGGTTTCATAATTTAAAAAATATATATTGGATAGAAAACGGGTGTGCTGTTACTACCTATAATGTGCACGGGCAGGACATCTTATATTTGCCTTCTTAGGTGGAGAAGGGAGGTGGCGGGGTCGGGGAATGGTGCACAGGCCAATCAGGGCCTGACTACAGAGTCAGGGGTGACTGCCAGGAGTGAGAGGTATGTGGGGAGGGCTTCCTGGAGGAGGTGTGCAAAAAGTAGGCAGGCAGGGTGAGAGGCACTGGGGTTTGGAGGGGCAGTGGGGGAGGGAGGTCCAGCCTGGGAGGCAGGAAAAGGGCTTTTTACCTTGTTCTTGATTCCCTCCTTCCAGAAATCCACCTCATACTTCAGATCCGGTCGGGGCATGCAGTGGGGCAGCTCATAGGTGGCATTGATGCTCAGGACCTCCTCTGTCCGAGTGACTACCAGGGCGGGTGGGGCTGGCTCCACTGGCAGAAACAGAACAGGACCTATCAGCATCCATCCCCCTGCCTCCAGGCAGGCCTGCCCTCCCACTCTGCCCTCTGCCCCCACCTCCCAACTCAGAGAACACTCCCGAAAAGGCAAAGTGGCTCTGGTGTTTGTTAAGCACCTACTATGCCTCAAGAGCCTTAAAGTCATTTTATTTCAGCTTTGCAGTGACCCTGGGAGGGAGACACCACTATTCTCATCATTCAGAAGGGCAAACTGTGAAATGAACAGGCCAGGCTCACAGCTCACCTGCCTTTCCTCCTGCTGCCCCCTGCACCTGGGTGCCTGCACGTACCACGGGTCTGTCAGAATCCTGTCTCCTGGCACTTTCTACGGTTGCTGACACATCACCACAAAGAGGGTGGCTTAAAACAACACACATGTGTTACTTCCCAGTTCTGTAGGTCAGAGTCCGGGGACACTGATAACATATTAAGCCCTGAACAGGAAGCTGGAGGGAACGGGGATCTTGACCTCCAGGAGTTGGAGGAAATTAGGGGGCAATGAAATACGCAACTATCAAAACTCAAGAGAGTAAATGACCAGGGCCCCAGCCGAGGGTGGCAAAAGTCAGGAAGGCTCATTCTGGCTTGAGGGTGTGCTGTGGGAGAGTCAGGAGAGCTTCAGGGAGGAGGAGGCAAACACACAATTAATAATAATAAAAAAGTAACCTCCTCGCTGTATCTTTCCTTCCACCCTGCTCGCTTATCCCTGTCCCCCCAACTACTGGTTCGTCCTTCGCTCTTCTAGCCTGCCTGGCTGCCTGCCTGCCCATCCTTCCTTTCTTACCAACCAACACTCCTTTCTTTCTCCCTGTTCCTTTAGACTGTCTTCCTGCCTTTAGGCTAGCCAGCCCCCTACTTCCCTGCCTTCCTTCCTCCCTACCCTCCCATTCTTTACTTTCCATACATCGTTCCATCTTGTCCTTGTTCCCTTCCTTCCTCCTTTGCCTTCCCCTTTCCCCCTGTCCTTCCACCTCTTCCCTCTTCCCTCTTCCCATCCTTCTATCTACCCATGGATCCATTCATCTGCCTTTCCTTCCTGTCCTCCGTCTTCCCATCCACATGTGATTCATTTCCAATTAGTTTATGTCTTTCCAGGCAGCCTTCTTCCTTCCCCGTCTCTGCTGTAACCTCCTGCACCCCCTCCCTTCTCCCCTTCTTATCCATCTACCCAGCCAGCTTCTCGTACCCAGGTTAGCTCTTCCTTTCTACTATCCCTCCCTGCTACCTTTCATTCAAGCCCTTTCTCCTCTCTCTCCAAGCCATATTCTGTGCTCACATATTTTGAGAAGACTGGGCAGCAAGTTACAGATCTCAGCTCCGAGAGGCTATTGTCTGAATATTTCTCTTCTCCTTATTACCCCTCCTCACTCTTGGTCTGGTCCAGTACCATGACCAAGATTAGAAAGATCCAGATCCTTATTCCATCTCTACCCCTCATTAGCTGTGTATCCTGGTAAGTTCCTTAGCTTTTGTGAATCGTACTTTATTATTTTTTTTAATGGGTTGATGAAAAGGAACTGCACAGGTTTGTCATTAGGATTAGAAATAAAATACACTGGGAGGAGAAAAGTACTCTCCTGGTTCAGTGTTAACACTGGTGATTTCTGAATACGGTACCCGTGGGGGATGCTTTCCTCTCTATTTTTCTCTCCTTCTCTCCCCCGCCCCAATTTCTACAGTGCACAGAAGTTACTTTCGAAGCTGGAATTTAAAAATTGTTTCCTTTTTTAAAAAGATTTTGTTTATTTATTTGAGACAGAGAGCACAAGTGGCGGTGGGGGTGCAGTGAGGAGGGGTAGAGGGAGAGAGAGAGAAGCAGACTCCCTAGCCTGATGCAGGGCTTGACTTCAAGACCCCAAGATCATGACCTGAGCTGAATGCAGATGCTTAACTGGCTGGGCCACCCAGGTGCCCCCCAAATATTGTTTCTTAAAGAGAATTTGAACATAAAAAATAAGAATGAATATATAAAATGCCTCGCGTAGTTCATGACTAAGGTTGTACTCGCTAGAAGATAAAGAGCATCGCTAGAAAGAGGTGTAAATGGAATTGTTGGTGCTGGCAGAAGTCCCCTAAGCCACTGCCACGAAGCCAGGCTACATGTGGCTGTCCTTGCTTTGGGGACGTGGGAGACGGTGGCCAGGACAGCAGGGCCACTTAGCCAAAGTTCCTGGACAAGGAATCTCCCACCAGGTCCCTTAACCACAGACTTACCTTCAAAAAGGTAGTCCAGGTACTTGGACTCCACCATGGGGGACCTGGCGCTGGCAGCAGCTGCCCATACGCGCCCCTTGAACTTGTTGTACAGGTCCTGTTTCTCCAGGCACATCAAAGAACACACCAGCGCTTTGGTTCCTTCGCACTTCTGCACTTTTCTCCACCGTCTGGGGGTCGCAGCGCTGAGGGAGGAGACAGGGGAGTTTGGGCTGTGGACTCAGCCTCTGGGGTGAGAGGGCTAAGCGAACAAGTGCTCCCTTGTCCCTCCATCTGCCCGACTGTCCACCCGTCTGCCTGTCCCACTAGCCAGCCATGGGCTAGGACAGAATGAGAACAGTCTATTTAGGAGCTCAGGCTCTGGGAGAAGCAGGTGCTGGGATCCTGGCTCCGTCCTTCACTAGCTCTGGGGCCTCAGTGGGTCATCCCCCCCCACGTGCCTCCCCAGGGCCACGTGGTGGCCGCTACTGTCAGTGCTAGCAACCGGTTCCCTTGTTCTTCATTCAGGCCTTTCAGGCCACCTGCTGTGTGCCAGGCATCGTGGTGGGTGCTGTGTGGCTGTAAGAGGGGACACGCACGTCTGTGATGCCAACCTTCAGACGTCACTGGGGTCCGAAGAAGGGACTTGCATACTGGCCATTATTCTTGGGGAACTGGCAAGGCCTGACAGGTCCTGCCCTCGGGAACTTCCATTCTGGTGGGAAGGGGAGAAAGACAATCATCCCACCAGCGAGGCGAACCCAGGAGCGGGTAAGGGCAGCGGGAATGGGGAATGGGGGAGGACTGCTTTCCAAAGGTAGGCCAGGAAGGTCGTTTTGAGGCCTTGATAGCAAGGAAGTCAGGGTAGGCCTGCGGGAAGGAATGGCAAAAGCAGAGCCTGCAGTGGGAAGGAGTTTGACCTGTCCGGAAGAAAGCAAGGAGGTCAGCGTGGCGGCAGGCCAGTGGGCAAGGGAGGGAGATGTACGCACAGGCTGGAGAGGTGGGGGGAGGGGTGGATGGGTAGATTAGGTAGGGCCTCCGCATCCTGGTAAGGAGCTTGTATTTTATTCCAAGCGTGCTAGGGAGTCACTGGAAAGTTCTGAATAGGGGACCTGAGACGATCTAATTTCTGTTTTTAAAAGATCACTCTTGGGGCACCTGGGTGGTTCAGTTGGTTGAGCATCTGACTCTTGGTTTCGGCTCATGTCACGATCTCAGGGTTGTGAGATCAAGCCTCACATGGGGCTCTGTGCTGAGTGGGGAGTCTGCGTGAGATTCTCTTCCTCTCCCACCCCCTTTTCCCCTCCCCCACTGGCTCTTGTGTGCACGTATGCTCTCTCCCTCTCTCAAATAAATAAATCAATCTTAAAAAAAAATAAAAGATTACTCTGATAAAGCAGCTGGGAGGCTGCAGCAGTGGTCTAAGGGAGAACGGAGGTGAGGTTGGCGAGAAGGGGCTGGACTGGGGATATGTTCTGGAGGTAAAGTCGGTAGGACCTGCTCATGGATTGGATGTGGAACACGTGGAGAGGAGAATCCACAGTCACTCCTGGGTTTGGGCACCGAGTAATACATGAATGGAGGAGGCTGAGATGGGTTTGGCAAAGTGAACAGATTTTGGGGGAAGAATTCCTCTGTTTTGTTTCTTGGTAGAGCTATAGCATGTAAACATTAACAATAATAATTAAAACAACCCTGGTGTAGTTATATTAATATGAGACCAAATATAGACTTCAAAGTTCACAGAAATATGAAAGACGAGAAGAACCACCACAAAATGAGAAATTATTTCATTTCTCAGGAAGATATAAAAATTCTCTTTTATCTACCTGCTAAACAGCTACATACACTATACGGCAAAAACAGACAAAACTGTAGGACGAAACAGAAAATCCACAATCATCATGAGAGATTTTCAATACACCTCACTCAGTAATTGATGACTGAACAAAGAAAAATAAGCAGTAGGTATGTAAAATACACAAAAAAGAAAAAGGTAATTATCAAAGTTGGTCTAATGAACATAAATAGAACTGAACTAGTTGAGCCACACGTGAAACAAAATATGAACAAAAATGTTAGCACATAGTTCCCTTGGTTGAGGGCCCATCCTTATGACTGCATTTAATCTTAATTACCTTGCGAAAGGCCTCATCTCCAAATATACTCATGTCAGGGGGTTAGGGCTTCAGCACACGAATATGCTGGCATATGACTCAGTCCATGTCAGGGCTGTTATGAATTAAACTGGTATGAATGCTCATGTACAAGTCTTTGTATGGACGTAGCTTTTCATTTCTCATAAATAACACGTTAGGAGTAGAATCTGGGAGATTTGGCAACTGAAGGTGAAACATGACAAGAAACTGTGGAGCTGATTTCCAAAGCCACTGTACATTTCCACCAACAACGCAAGAATTCCATTTCCTCCACATGCTTGTCAACACTTAGTATTGTCAATCCCTTTCATTTTAAGCCTTCTAGTTGGTGTGTGGTAGTTTTTCATTGTACCTTTGATTCACATTTCCCTGAAGACTAAGGCTATTGACCATCTTCTTATGTACTTTTTGGCCACTTGAGTATCTTCCTTTGTGAAATGACGATTCAAGTCTTTTTGGGTGATCTGTCTTCTTATTAATAAGACGCAGGAATTCTTTATCTGTTTTGGATACTACTCCTTTTCCAGTGTATATATATGGTGAATATTTTTTTTAAATAGTAGCTGTTTTTTTCATTTTCTTCAGGCTTTTTTTTTTTTAAACAGTAAAAGTTTTAAATGTGATGAAATCCAGTTTATTAGGTATTACGGACTAAATTGTTTTCCCCCCAAATCATATGCTGAGGCCCTAACCCCCCTGTATGACTGTATAGGCCCTTGGAGATAGGGCCTTTTAAGAGGTAATGAGGAATAAATGTGGTCATAAGGGTGGGGCCCTAAACCAATAGGACTTATATCCTTTAAGGAAGAGAAAGGGATACCAGGCACGCTCTCACACAGAGAAAAGGCCACATGAGGACGGAGAGAGAAGGCGACCATCTGCAAGCCAAGGAGAGAGGCCTCAGGAGAAAGCAAACCTAGGGACGCCTTGATCTTGGACTTCCAGCCTCCAGAAGTGTGAGAAGTATGAGTCTGTTGTTCAAACCCCCAGGCTATGGTATTTTGTCTTGGGAGCTCTGGCAGACTAAGACAGATTTTGGTACCATAAATAGGGTGCTAATGTAAGAAATAGCAAAAAATGTGGAAGTGGCTCTGCAACTGGGGAATGTCTAGAAGCGGGAAGAATTTTCAGGTGCATGCTAGAAATTCCCAGAGTGCCCTGAAGAGACTACTGGTAGGGATAGGGAGTCAAAGGCGGTTCTAGGAAGAACTTGGATGCAAAGGAAGAACGTCTTACTGGAAACTGGGGGAAAGGTGATCCTTGTTAGAGAGTGGCAAAGACATTGGATGAATTGCGTTTTGGTGTTTTGTGGGAAATAGAAGTTAAAAGTGATGAACTTGGATATGTAGCTGAGGAGATTTCTAGGCAAAGTATTGAAGACGTGACCTGGTTTCTCCTTACTTCTTATGGTAAAAGGAGAGAGGAGAGAGGTATGTAGAAAGCACTGTTAGGCCAAAAGGAACCAGAACTGGAAAATTCTCAGCCTATGCATATGGCAAAAAAAATGAGAAAGTAAGTTCTAGAAGGAACACCAAGGGTGAGGGTATAGTTGGGAAATTTGATACAGAGATCATGGATGGGACTCACGGTTAACTTAATCAGCCATCTCAGTAGAAGCCAGAAACAGAGATGGGATTAGAATGATCTGTATACCTACCTACCTGTCTCATCCTGTTTACTGAAAAGATTGAAAGCAGTAGCTAAGTGGAGATCAGCACAGCTAGCACATACATTGTTCTTTAAAACCATTTTCTACTAAATGGTGAAATGGCTGATTCAGGTTTTAGGTCCGGATTGTGCAAATGAGCCTGGAAGATTTTGGTATAACAGCAACAAAATAACCAAAATTACTAGCATCAAATTAAAAGACTCGGAGGGTGCCTGGGTGGCTCAGTGGGTTAAGCCTCTGTCTTCAGCTCAGGTCATGACCTCAGGGTCCTGGGATGCAGCCCCACATTGGGCTCTCTGCTCAGCAGGGAGCCTGCATCCCCCTACCCCTGCTTGCCTCTCTGCTCCCTTGTAATCTCTTTCTCTGTCAAATAAATAAATAAAATCTTTAAAAAAAATAAAAAAAAAAACATAAAAGGACTTGGGACCGAACTTGAAAGGATTTTTCACTGCCTCCAAACGGGATAATTCAAGTTTTAATTCGTAGACAAGTTGCATTAGATTGAGACCGTCAGCTATGTTTAAGTACTAGAGTTCATAATGATAACAAAGAAACCAAATCAATCACCCTTGGGAGATGACAGAGAACCAATTCATGACCTTGGAAACTTGCACAAAAAAATGAAACAAAAACCTGAATCAGCCATTTCACCATTTAGTACCTATCTGAAAGGTATACTGAATGTCAAATATGCTAAGAGAGGAAGCATCTTTTTGTAAAATAATTCCACCTAATAAGTGAAAAAAATCATACAATTAGAATATCATCATTTAAGAATCCTCACAGGTGTTCAAAAAGTGTAAAAGAGAAGGACAGTATCACAAAGGTCTGGAGGATGGACTTTGACTTCTAATCAGCCCATCCTGGCTCCACTATTCTCAGTGGCGTGACTGAGCAAACCATGCTCTGGGCGCCCCTGTTTTCTGCACTGCAGACCACAGGTGCCACACCCCTCCTCACAGGGCTGTGTGAGAATAACTTCGGTTAATGTGTGGACACAGTGCCTGATACACGACAAGCACACAGTTCATGTTAGGTGTTTCCTGCCTCCTGATACATCCCTGTACAGTTCTTTCTTTTGAGAGCTTGCTGGCAATCTGCCCTTTTCCAAGCTAGGCCTCCCACCCTCTTACTCACATCCAGATGCTATAGACGGAGGGACTATGACAGAACAGGAAGCACGTAAGCTTTGGGGTCAGACAGGCTGGGGTTTTTCTTCTGGCTCCATCCCTGGTTCCCTCGGGCAGATCATAGCCCCTCTCTGAGCTCAGGTTCTTGGTCTCTAAAACTGCGGGAAGTGCAGGGCTCAGTCGGTTAAGTGTCCGACTGTTGATTTCCGCTCGGGCCCTGATCTCAGGGTCCTGGGTTGAACCCCCTGTCGGGCTCCGTGCTCCCTCTGTTCCTCCCCCTACTTGCATTCTCTCTCCCACAAATAAACAAAATAAAATCTTGAAAAAATAAAACAAAACAGGGGAAGCGCAGACCTGCCTGGGTATACAGGGAGGAGGAAGTGAAACATTCATGTGAAACTTTAGAACTCAGCCTGGCACAGGTGGGTCCTGTATACTCGGCACGCACCACCCCTTCTTGCTTCGCCCTCCTCACCCGGCCTAGAGGAGTCCTCTTGACTACCTGCTTCCATCATCTTACTCTCTTACTAAAGAACCTCAAGTGATTGCTATCTATGTGCAAAGATCAGCAAATCTGTTTCCACGTTTGGATTTCTCTGGATTAGTTATGATTGCCTGGAATGCCAGGCTGAGAAGGATCTCAAGGTTCTGTAGGGAAAAGCATGATCCTCGGGGATACCCACCACAGGCCCTGCAGGAGATACGTCTGCCCTCCCTTTTCAGCTGGAACAACTCCAAGCTCCTCATCCAGGCCCTGGAGAATGCCACCACTGGGTCCCTGTAGCTCTACCCAAGCCCTGTTCCAACTCTTCTCAAAGATCCTCCTGAGCTACCCTATGACCCAGCAATCGCACTACTGGGTATGTACCCTAAAGATATAAACGTAGTGATCCGAAGGGGCACGTGCACCCCAATGTTTATAGCAGCAATGTCCACAATAGCCAAACTATGGAGAGAACCTAGATGTCCATCAACAGATGAATGGATAAAGAAGATGTGGTATATATATATACAATGGAGTACTATGCAGCCATCAAAAGAAATGAAATCTTGCCATTTGCAACGACGTGGATGGAGCCAGAGGATATTATGCCAAGTGAAATAAGTCAATCAGAGAAAGACAATTATCATATGATCTCTCTGATAGGAGGAATCTGAGGGGCAGGGCGGAGGTCATGGGGGGGAAGGGAGGGAAAAAATGAAACAAGATGGGACCAGGGAGGAGACAAATCATAAGAGACTCTTAATCTCAGGAAACAAACTGAGGGTTGCTGGGGGATGGGGGATGGAGGGATAGGCTGGCTGGGTGATGGAATTTGGGAGGGTATGTGCTATGGAGAGTGCTGTGAATGGTGTAAGCCTGACAATTCACAGACCTGCACCCCTGAAGCAAGTAATACATTATATGTTAATTTAAAAAACATAAAAAAATTAAAAAAGATCCTCCAGAGGCCCAGTAGACCCAACACCTGTGCACTGTCCCCTAATCAGCATCATTCCCCCACCTCCAGACCTTTATCAACGTACTCTCCAAACACCTGCCACAAGCTGTCTCCCGTGGGACACAGAACCAGGAAGCTGACGACACCCAGTGCAGGTGTCCCAGACAAGCCCCTCCAGCTTCTGCCCACCTCCTCAGGCTCCCCAAACAAGACCGGAGGCTCCCCTCTACCTTTGATAAGCCACAAAATAGGTCACGTTCTGGGAGTAGCCAGGCCCTGGGAGCCATGTCAGGTACACACCGAAGTCCCGGGAGAGCAGCGTCACGTTCTGGGGAGGGGGGAGAAGGGGCTTCCCTGTGGGAGAGAAAGAAATCATGAAGCCTGGAGCTCCTGACCGGTCTTGACACAGGCCATCTGGAACTGATGAGCAGTGTGGTGGGTAGTCACGTGCTCAGGGAGTTTGAGAAGCAGGCGTCATCTGGGGTAGCTAAAACATGGGAGGCATGAAGTAGGCTGGGCACCCAGGGCCAGGATTCCGATCACAGCTATGCCACTAACTGCCTGTACCGCCCCCTCATCTAATCTTTTAAAGACCTGATTCAAATGTCAGTTCTCTGACCTCTCTAAGAAGTGGTAGTGAGGGTGATGGGGATGATGGTGATGACAGTAGCAGCTAATGTGTATTGTGTCCTAACCATTTTTTTTCAATCCTCCCCACTTCCCTAGGAGGTAGGCACTAACTGTGATCATCACATTAGAGATGAGGGAAACAGAAGACTTGTCAGGTAATAAGTTATAGAAGTAGAATCCAAAGCCAGGCCAAGACAACTCCAAATCCTGAGCTCTTGACCATACTTCCTTCTTGAGGGTCTCATGGGGCCTTGTTCAACTTTATCCTTCCAACATCTCTGAACCACTACTGGCCAATGACATCTGTGGACCACTGTGTACCAGAAGTTCCAAAGAGGAATATAATTCCATTCTTGCCCTTTAGGAGCTCATGGTCCTATGAGAATCCAGCTCCCTGAAGTATACATACAGGTCACACAGGGTGTATTTATGTATATTTATGATGTGTAAATTAAATGTGTATTGATGATGGAAATCCATACTGGTTACAGAATGGCGTGGGGGGAATGGGGAGGGGGCAGGTCTACGGATGGCTCTTGCCTCAGCTCCCTACCCCTGGCCTTTTAACCCAAATATGGGTTAAAATATGGGTTAAATACAGCTTCCACCTCATCCTGGGATCCCCACTTGGAACTGGATCCCTGGGGTGCAGATGCTGTCACTGTTCCCAGCTTTCTAGCAGGTGAGCCGCAGAGGCCAAAGTCTGAGAATTATAAATTATCTTGTGGCAGCACACGCCCAGAGCAGAAACAGCAGCTAGAGTAGTTACTGGCTACTGAGCCCTCGAAGGGTGGGAGGCACTGGTTTGACACTTCTTCACAAAGCCTCATTCCGTCCTTAGGACAAACCACCCTATGGGGTGGATGTCACTCTCTTTCCATTCAGGGGACTAGACTCAGAGACAGATGGTAAATAATTTGCCAGAGGCTACGCAGCCAGTTTGTGTGGGGGCCAAGATTTGAACCTGGATCTGACTGTGCTTTACCCTAAACATCACAAACAGCGGTTTGTGTCGGGTACATTAAATATTTCCCAGGTAAAAGTGTAGTTAGATCCAGATAGGAAAACTACTGAAGTTGACAGTGAATCAGGGGGACAGACGATCCCTCCCCACCCCCACATACACACAGAAGCACTGTCCTTTACCAGCTGCAATGACATCCCCTGCTGTGGACGTGCCTGGGGCTGGAACATCCATGAGCTGACCCAGGTGGACCGATGGTCTTCCTCCAGCTGCCCATCCCACAGCCAGAGCTGGCCATGCTTGCTTCAGCTTCAGGCTTCTCTTCCCGCGCTTTCCTTCTTGGGTAACTCCCCTGATGGGTCTGAGCCTCAGTTTCCCCATTTGAAAAGGGAGAGAACAGTCCCTACCTCATAGGATGGTGGGGTTGTGCCACTTAAGTAGGGGAATAGAAGTTGCTCAAGAAACATTGGCTTTTGATATTAGCATTAGATGATGCCCAAGGGCCCTTCTTGCTCTTAAAATTGTTAGCCTGAGACCAGGAAGTCCAAGACTGGGGGCTCTATTGGACCTTCTCCTGACGGGTTGGGGTTTGGTGGTTGGGTCCCAGCCTAGAGTATTTTGTACCCTGCCTCCTTATTTACCAGTGGGAGCCCACAAAAGAAGGTGGCTTGTTAGAGTAACAGCAGCGCACAGATTCCGCTCAGTCTGGGCGCTTCTGAAACCGTCTGGCCGGAGGAAGGGAAGGGGACTGCGCGGGAGGGCAGGACTTCCCCTAATAGCGAGGATCCAGTCTCGTATTCATGCAGGGGACGGGGCCTTTAGGAAACTTTAAGCAGCACTTTATAAAACAGCGCGGCTACTTTTCCAACTGCCACTGTCTTTCCCTGTGCACCTGGAGCGGAATTGGCATGAGGAAACTGAATCAGTTTCCTACGGGAAAGGAATTTCAAAGCCTTGGGTCTGTTTCGTCCCAAGTCCCAATTCAGAAGACGACTGGAGGTGGGTGGGCGGGGACGATCGCACCAGCTCGGCGGGCGCAGCCCCGTCCCTCCCTCCTGGAGCTCCGCCACCCCGGGTGGGCGCCCCGGGCCGCCCCGCGGCCCCCGCCCGCCCCGCGGCGCCCGCGCTTACCTAGAGTGGACTGCAGCAGGCCCAGCAGCAGGGGGACCCACCGCCCGGCCCCCGCCAGGCCGGCTCCAGCGCTGCCCGCCTGGCGCGGCCAGGTCCCACCTCCCGGAGCCTCCGGGCTCACCGGCCCGCAGGTTGCCGCGGCCAGCAGCCACTGGGAGGCCGATTCGCCGGCCCGGGGCGGGGCGGGGCGGGGGCTTTCCCCGGGGTAGTCCCGCAGCAGCGAGCGAGGCTGGCAGCCGGCTCCGCGCGCCGCCTCCGCTCCATGACCGCTGTGGCTCCTCTGTGCCCGCACTGCCCTTTGTTCAGCCGGATCCGGGCGCTGGGGTGGGGGTGGGGGTGGAGTATCGGTAAACCCGTACATGGAGGGAGGGCAGGGAAGAAGTGCTTATTACCAATAACCGCAGTTAGGAGTTCCAGTTAGGAGTTCAGTATGGGCTTTCAAAGGGGACTAAGAGAAGTGTTCAGAGCCAGTTTAACAACACAGCCCCAGACACCGCTGGCGGTGTCGGAGCGAGGTCTGTGCACCAGATACTAAGCCAAGCCCTTCCCACACACTGTCTACTTAAATCCCTCTGAAAATCTGGTGGGTCGGTCCTGTTACCGTGTGTATCCTTCACACCGGGAGTGGCAGCCTCCAGAGCTAACGGACTCGTTCTGGGGGAGGCGGGAGCCTCCCACACCAGAGCCCTGGTGTGTTACCCCGCACCCCAGCAGTAATCACCTCCGAGCAAGAACGAGCTTCTCCGCAGAATAGTCTACTGTCATTTAAAAGGATGTTGCCCAGGGATGTGTAATGACTCGGGGATGTTTCCAACAGACTCAGTAGCAGAAAAGCAAGTAGCCAAATACGGCCCCATTAACAAAAAATCTGTGTGTCCCATGGGGCGCCTGGGTGGCTCAGTCGGTTGAGCGGCTGCCTTCCCCTCAGGTCAGGATCCCAGGGTCCTGGGATTGAGTCCAGAGTGGGGCTCCCTGCTTGGTGGGGAGCCTGCTTCTCCCTCTCCCTCTGTCTGCTGCTCTGCCTGCTTGTACTCTCTGCCAAATAAATAAACAAAATCTTAAAAAAAAAAAAATCTGTATGTCCATAGGCATGGATAACAGATCAAGGATCTATACCAGCATGTTCGTGGTTGTTAATTTCTGGGTGATGAAGAGATATATATCATATATATATATTTAAATTTCTTCTTTCTGCTCATGTTTGGTTTCTAAGTTTTTCAATAATTTATCTGTATTGCTTTTCCAGTCAGATTCTGAAAGGAATTATTGCTCTCCTTTATTAAATGTTCTTTTTTTTTCTTGCCACCACTCTCCAAGGAAATATGGCTTCCTCTTTACAGTTGAGGACACTGCCATTCTGAGGCCCAGAGGGCTGACGCAGGTGCTGGATGCTGGGTTCAGGCCCAGGCCCGACTCCACCACCACAGCGCCTCTGGGTAACTTTCTTTGTCATCTCTGGGGATCCGTGGGTATCCGACATGGCAACCATGGGTCAGCTGTGACCATGCGCATGAACAAGGAGCAGACACAGAGCAGAGAGAATCCTGGGCTCATCTCCGTGCGGGATGCTGGCTCTCAACTTGTAGCCCAGCAGTTCCTGGTTGAGAGACTGCGTTTTCACCGAACTTGGTGGACCTCAAAGTTGCCTTGAGTTTGGTCTTGGGTGAAAACATTCAGAGTTGTGGACGGTTCTGAGATAGGCCTCATGACTTCAGCTCAGTCGGCACTTTTTTTTTTTTAAGATTTTATTTATTAATTTAACAGACAGATCACAAGTAGGCAGAGAGGCAGGCAGAGAGAGAGGAAGGGAAGAAGGCTCCCCGCTGAGCAGAGAGCCTGATGTGGGGCTTGATCCCAGGACCCTGAGATCATGATCTGAGCTGAAGGCAGAGGCTTAACCCACTGAGCCACCCAGGCACACCCCCTCCTTTTTTTTTTTTTTTTTTTTTAAGCATGCAGCGCTTCTTCACAGAGGCTTACAGGGACCATATTTGGACCTCAAAGGCAAGGAAGATGAAAGGACTCCTACTATCTTTGAATCTCCTTTTGAGTCAGAGACTGGGTCTTCCACCAATGAGCTGCCAATGAGCTGCGGCTTTCAGGCCCCGAATCCCACTTGGCAGTGGGGACAGGGCCATGGGGAAACGTCTCCATCTGCCACTTGTTCCACCCACTTGGCTTGTCCGAACCTGGCACCTGTTCTTTTGACAAAACCTGTCACATGCTTGTTCTCCCCTGTGCCCCACCCCCCATCTCAGGTTAGGAAATCGTGTGTCTGGATGCCTCGCTGTATCAACATGAAAGGACATTTGGAGACCACAAAGGCCAAGCTCATTGCAGCTCTTGAAACCTTCAGAGAAGTCCTCTTGGTTGTGGGCCAGAAAATCTCAGCCAGTGATCACAACCTAACCTCCACACAGGTCCTCACTGTGCTGCTTAGGCTTCTTCCTTTTCTTTTTTTAAAGATTTTACTTATTTAACCAACACAGATCACAAGTAGGCAGAGAGGCAGGTGGGGGGCAGCGGGGTGGGGGGGGAGCAGGCTCCCTGCTGAGCAGAGAGTGTGAAGCGGGGTTTGATCCCAGGTCCCTAAGATCATGACTGAGCCGAAGGCAGAGGCTTAACCCACTGAGCCACTCAGGCACCTCCTGCTTTGGTTTCTTTCCACTCTCTCAAATACTGAAAATGAGGCCATTCTGGAATAAAATGAGCGTACTTCTATTCTCTTTTTCGATCTCTTTATCAAAAACAGCCCCTGATAGCATTAATGTTTATCTGAATCCTTGTTACACAGCAAGTGCTACAGTTTACATATATTGTAGTATTTGATCCTCACAACAACCCCACCGAGGTGGGTGTTAGGATCCCTTTGCACATATGAAACTCTGGGAGGTTCCACTGCTTACCCAAGGTCACACAGCTGATTAGTGACGGGGCTGGAATTTGGACCTTGGTCTGGCTGTCCTCAAAGCCTGTGGGTTTGAACTTCTGCTATTCCTTCTCTAGATGGTTAAGGGCAGACAAAAATAAAATTCCCCAAGCTTGATCACTTCCTGATTTGCAAAGATCACAGCATTAAACTCTCATGAGTGCTAGGATGTCAGCTCCCTCCTTGGATTAGATTCTCAGGTAGAAGCAGCGGTGGGAAGGTGGAAATTGGGAAATGTTTCACAACTGGGTCTTGGTGGGCGGGAGGAAGCCCTGCTTGGTAGCGTATGTGGAGGTGGGACTACGTCCTCCACAGTCCATTTCAGTGCGAGGTCACTGAACAGAGTTGTGAAGAAATGCTCCCAGCTGGTTATGTAAGCCTGCTTTTCCATAAGGTGGAAGAACTATCACCGACATTCTCCACATTTAGAACAAAGCGCATCCCAAACCCTAAGTGGCTTTTGGGGCTTCTGGTCCACAGCGGCGGGGGCGGGGGGGGGGGGCTCTCAGGATCTCTTACACAAAGTCAAAGTTTACAACATGGCCTCCACCTCCCCTTTGAACTTTTCCTCCAGTTCTCCAGGCTCCAGCCTCACAGATAGTCCTGCCGGTTTCTCTCCCTTCCTCCCTCCCTCCCTCTCCTTCTCTTTCCTTCCTTCTCCCTCCCTCCCTCCCTCTTCTCTCCTACCTCCCTCTCCCTCCCTTCCTCTCACCCTTTCTCTTTCTCTTTCTCCTTCCCTCCCCCGCTCACCTCCCAGCCTTTTCCCTTCCCAGGTTTTTCTCCCCTCTAGTCCTCCAGCCAACTCCTATTCCTGCTTCCAGTCTCCTCTTCAATGTCACTTTCTCAGGGTGCTTTTCCTCACCTCCTGACTTTGATTTGTTCCCAATCCCCACATACGTCTCCTTTGTAGTATTTAACCACCATTTCAGAGAAATCATTTTCATGCTTTTAATCTCTCTCTCTACCTGAATCCTCATCCTCAGAGCCTGGCCCATGATATGTAAGAGCAACAGACCTTCAACATCTGGGGCTCAAACAATTCTGTATGCCCCAGACAACTCAGCCTCATTCCTGTCTCCTAGCTGGCGCGCTTGGTAGCCACTCACTAAATGTTTACTAAGCTGAACTTGACATTGACTCATACTTAAAAAGACCTCAGTATCTCTTCTGAAAGTATGACTTCACGGTCATGCCTCCCTCCATAGGTGAGATTTTATAATCACGCCTCTTCCACTGACTCTGAGAATAAAGTGTATAAAACTGCACTGCATGACGGTTCACAGCCTCTCCCTCTCCTGTCTGGGCCAACAAGGGTCCAGCAAGACTGGATCGATAAACACTGGGAAAGGCAGATAAAAGTTAAGAACCAAATGGGGCTTAGACATTTGAAGAAGAAAGGAACAAGTTAGGGGCCAGCTGCTGCGAAAGTGAGATGTATAAAGGGAGAAGTGGAGAAAATAGATTTTGGAACTTTTTGTTCTGTTGGGACTGGAATCCCTGTGGCATCTCCACACCCCCCCGCCCCGCCCCGAGGGAATAAAGATTTTAAATGTCTTTAAACTCCGGGGGAGTTTTCTTAGTTAGTTTTAAAGTAATCTCCATCCCAACATGGGGCTCAAAGAGTTTCATGCTCAACCCACCTGAGCCAGCCAGGCCCCCTCTATTGTTCTGAGTGTTGTCCCTCCCCCCCATCTTTTTTCTTTCTCTCTCTCCCTCTTTTTCTTTCTCTCTCTCTTCCTTCCTTCAAGATTTTATCTTGAGAGACAGTGAGAGGGCAGCTGAGGCAGAGAGAGAAGCAGGCTACCCCTGGAGCAGGGAGCCAGGCAGAACTTCATCCCAAGACCCCGGGATCAAAACTTGAGCCAAAGGCAGACGCTTAACCCACTGAGCCACCCACGCGCCCTTGAGTGTTGTTTTTCTTATTATTTAAAAAAAAAGATTTTATTTATTTATTTGACAGAGAGAGAGAGAGAGAGAGAGAGAGATCACAAGTAGGCAGAGAGGCAGGCAGAGAGAGAAGAGGAAGCAGGCTCCCTACCCAGCAGAGAGCCCGATATGGGGCTTGATCCCAGGACCCTGGGATCATGACCTTAGCCGAAGGCAGAGGCTTAACCCGCTGAGCCACCCAGGCGCCCCTCTTATTATTATTTTTTAATGAAATGCTGGGCGAGGCAGGCTCCAACACCAGAAGGCCCCTTTTTACATGGCATATTTAAAACTTTCTACCAGTAGCAAGAACTGAAACCCCAAAAGCGCTCAAGCCAAAAAGCAATTCTACAAACTCACCGGTCGGGGTTAATTCAGGGATGGGCGTGGCTACAGGACGTCTCTAGCAGAAAAAGAGTTTGATTGGCCTGGCTTGGATTACATGGCACACCCTGAACCAATCAGCGTGGTCAGGGAGAAAGGGATGCTCTAATTGGCCAGTCTGGATAATATGCCCTCTCCTGGGGCGGGAGGGGTGAATAGAGCATCCTGATTGACAGTTCTTCCTGCCAAATGCCGCAGAGGAAGTGCGAATCCTGTCTACTACAGTGGCTTACATATAAGGAGACTTTAGAGCTCACCCCCGCCAGCTTCTTATTCTGCCCTGAGAGTCTCTCCTCTCCAATATCATGGACAGATGGGTATCCATGTGCTGCTTGAGGTCTTCCGCTGATGAGCTCTCATTATCCTTTGGAGCCACGTATGCTGTTTCTGAACTATTTCAGTTAGGAACGTCTCCCGTCGATTGACCTACTTCCTTGTAACGACCCCCAATAACCCAGCTCTTCATTTTGGGGCATCACAGAATAATACGAAATCCTCCTCTGCATGTCAACCTTCCAGATGTTACGTTTTCTGCATTCTTCTTACCAAGTGGTGTAGTTGGGGATCACCAGTTTCTCGAGGATAAAAGACCAGCCTGGAAATCAGGAGGCCTGAGCTCCAGCCCTCACTCTGCCTTTAATGCAGAGTAGTGGCCACCCTCGGAGTAATTGTGCACTGTTCCCATTTTATAGATGAGGAGACTGTAGCCCCCCAGATTCGTATGTTGAAACCCTAACCCCCCAAACAATAGTATTCTGAGATGGAGCCTTTGGGAGGCAATAAGGTCGTGAGAGTGGAGCCCACATGAATGGGATTAGTGCCTTCAGAAGAAAAGACACAAGAGATTATTATTTTTTTTCTGGCATGGGATACAAGGAGAAGACATCTGCCATCTCTAAACTAGGAAGAGTGCTCTCAGCAGGAACAGAACTGGCTGACACCTTGATCTTACCCTTCCCACTTTCCAGAACTGTGAGAAATAAATGTTTAAGCCACCTGGTCTATGGCATTCTATTATAGCAGCCCCAATGGAGACAGATATTGTAGTAAAGGAGGTTGAGAGACATGTCCAAGGTCACACAACGAGAAATGGGGAAGGTGGAATTTGCATCCAGGACCACATCATTCCAAAGCTTCTGTTCTTTATCACTTTATGGCCTCAAGCAAGTTAACTCATTTGTCTGTGCCCCAGTTTCCTCCTTCACAATTTGGGAACTTTAGTGTGTATTAGAATGAATCACCACAGATCACTGGGGCTCATCCCCAGTGTCCCTGGATTCAGTGTTTCTAGGATGGGATCTGAGGATTTGCATTTTAACAACTTCCCAGGGGCTGCTGGTCTGAGTCCCACACTTGGGTAGTAATGGATTCCAGCTCTAACATACCGGGATGTGGGGTGGGGGTGGGGATAGGGCAAGATTTTACCTTTCCACTTAGCTTGAGCTTAGGTCACTATTGAATGGTGTGTGTGTGTGTGTGTGTATGACAGAGAAAGAATGTGTGTGTGTGTGTGCATATGCACTCAAGAGAGCAGGGAGCAGAAATTGGCCTTCACAGTAAAGTTAATTCAAGGAAATTTCAAGAAATAGGTAAAATGGATGCCTGGAGTGACTCAGGGGTTTAAGCGTCTGCCTTTGGCTCAGGTCATGATCCCAGAGTCCTGGGATCGATTCCCCCATCTTCCCCCATCGGGCTCCCTGCTCAGTGGGGAGTCTGCTTCTCTGCCCCTCCCCTGGCTCATGTGCTTTTTTTCTCTCCCACTCGCTTACTCTCTCTCTCTCTAGGTAAATAAATAAAATCTTAAAAAAAAAAAAAGGAGAAAAAAGAAAATAAAAAAAGAAATAGTTAAAATAGGCGGGGATAAGGAAGAGTAGATGCCCAGTCAGAATTGAAGGGAAGCAGAAGGAACAGTCTCAGAGTCCTATAGTTTTTGTAGTTATAATAATTCCACTATCTGAACACCTACTATGTGCTAAATGCTTTCGATACTTTAGCTCATCCAACTCTTACAGCCAGTCTGCAAGGTTAAGTCTCAATAGTGAAGCTTTGCCAGAAAGAAACTGAGATTCAGAGAGGATAAGAAATAGGGCCTATGGGAAGGTAATAGGAGGAAAGGCTGACAGTGTCTCAAAAAGTTAACCCTTGAGTTACCATATGGCTCAGCAATTCCGCTGCTGGGCATAGCCCCAAGAGAATGGAAAACATGTATGTTTAAAAACTGGACACGAGGGTCACCTGGGTGGCTCAGTCATTGACCATCTGCCTTGGGCTCAGGTCATGGTCCCAGGGTCCTGGGATTGAGACCCTCCTCGGGCTCCCGGCTCGGCGGGAAGCCTGCTTCTCCCTCTCCCGCTCTCCCTGCTTGTGTTCCCTCTCTCGCTGTGTCTCTCTCTGTCAAATAAATAAATAAAATCTTAAAAGAAAACCTACATGAATGCTCATAACAACATTATTCA
Source organism: Lontra canadensis (assembly GCF_010015895.1). NCBI lineage: Eukaryota > Metazoa > Chordata > Mammalia > Carnivora > Mustelidae > Lontra > Lontra canadensis. The sequence continues at coordinate 17,334,807 of NW_022631019.1, forward strand.
TAATAGCCCCAAAGAGGAAGTAAGCCCACTGTCCCTCAGCGAATGAGAGGATAAACGAAGGGTGGTAGGTCCCCGCACCGGACTACTATTTAGCAGTAACAGGCAGGAAGGACTGACATGCGCTGTCTCATGAGTAAACTTTGAAACCATTATGCTCAGTGGACGAAGTCAGACATAAAAGGCCACATATCGTATCATTCCATTGATATGAAATGTCCAGAATGGGCAAATCTACAGCAACAGGAAAGTCGAGTCATGGTTGCCAGGGGCTGGGGGAAGAGAAGCTTAGGGAAGTGACTGCTCCTATGGCCTTTCTTTTCCCCGGTGATGAAAATGTTCTGGGATTAGATGGAGGTGATAGTGGCATGACTCTGACTCTATTAAACATTGCACACTTCAAAAAGGTGAATTCTGTGGTAGGTGAATGATAGCTCGATTAAAGAGAGGGGTTTGCTAAGGGCACAGACGGAAGGGTGGAGATGGGATTTGAACCCAGGGGCATATGGCAGCCTGGAAAGAGCCTATGATTACTGCCTTGGCACAGCCCTTCACCTTGGGCAAGCCACCTCCTTCTTCCCCACCGGCCTCAGCCATCCCTGAAGTTTCCTCAGGCCCTGATGGGAGGAGGACATGGGGGAGGCGCTGCCACCAGAGCAGGGACGCCTCCGGGGATTGGGGAGGGCAGGGCGGTGCTCCCGAGAACCCTTCTCCCTTTCCAGTAAGAACAGCCCCTCTCTTTCCAAACCTGCCTCTGTCTGCTCCTTCCAGGCCTGGGAAGGCCCCCGGGCGCTTGACAGCGGTTCCCAGGTGTGCTGACCGCCGGGCGTGCAGGGACCGCCAGGCACCTGCCGGGACCGGGCCCAGCGCCCCAGGCCCGCCCGCACCTTCTGGGAAAGCGGGGGCGGCTCCAAACCTGTGCTCCTCAGCGCCCCAGCCTCAGCCCCTGCCCCATTCATCCATCTCGGTGGGGTTCTTCTCGCCTGTTCCTGCGGGGCCTTCGGGGACCACAGCCTCTTGGGGGGCTCCTGCCTTCCTCCTTTACCTCCTTTGGGTCTTTCTCTTACCTGTTTCTTTTTAATAATGAATTTTTGATGACACAAGCAATAGATTAATAGGCTTTCCTCTTCACACGTTTAAAGAGCACAGATTCACGGTCTCCCATCTACCGTCAATCACACCCAAACCACAGGTCACTGCCATTATCAGTTTGGCGGGGGTGTGGTTGGGGGGGTGGGGGGGTGGATTTTCCAAGTGTTTTTCTACGGACCCACGGAAAACAGACAATAGTGTGCATCTGTCTGTGTGGTTTTATATAAGCAGTTTTATACTCTATCATTCTGTAACTTGCTTCTGGCATTTTTCACTCCACAAAACTCCATGGAGAACTTCCTACATTGGATACATAGTACATGGAGACCTTTTTTTCCCCCCCGCCATTCAAACTATTCCACAGTTCAGATGTGTCATATTTTCTTTACCCCTCCTCCAGTTGATCGATATATAGAATGGTTTTAATTTTTCAAGATGACAAAACACCTCAGTGATCACCCCTGTGTACACTTAGGTGGGTGTTTTTCTGGGGTAGACAATACTGAGGTGTGGGTCTGCTGGGTCAAAGGATACATTTAAAAATGTCACAGGTAGGGGCACCTGAGTGGCTCAGTGGGTTAAGCCTGGGATCCTGGCTTAACCCAGGATCCTGGGATTGAGCCCCACATCAGGCTCTCTGCTCGGCCGGGAGCCTGTTTCCACCCGCAGCCTGCGCCCCCACCCCCCACCTCCTGCCTCTCTGCCTAATTGTGATCTCTGTCAAATAAATAAAATCTTTAAAAAAAAAATGTCACAGGTACTGTGAATTGCTCTGCACAGCAGCTAAACCAATCTAACCCCTACCAGTAGCCTACATGAGGATATCCTTTTCCCAACATCCTCATCAACCTTCCATCTCCTCAAACTTAAAATTTGTTGCCAATGTTTTCTTACTATTGCGCTAATTTGCATTTTTGTGGGAGTTTCCTGAAAGTTCCAGATTGCTGGTTTGTGGAAAGAACGCAGGAATTGGGAGAAAGTGGTCTAAATCCCAGACACACCCTGTCACCATCTGCTGTGTGATCTTGGGCATGTTTAGTCACTTCTCTGGTCCTGGGCACACTCATCTATGTGAACTCTCTGCAGCCCATTTTCCTCTCTGCCTGAGAATCTTGGTTGTTATCTTGGCTTCTCTGCATCCCTCTCTCTGAGATCTGAGTTTTCTTGGTCCCCAGGAAACCTCTTCTGTCCCTTCTGCCACCACCTTCTCCCCCTCTGGGACCCAGACGTGCTTGGGTAAGGCACTGGGTCTAGAAGCCTCCTGCCAGAATGCACACATGGGCCCACTAGTAGCGTTTAGGAGGGGACGTTCTGACCAGCTCTCAGCAGTTAACAAGAGCAGGGCACCAGGTGGAAAGGGCTTTGTTTATGGTTTTTTTTTTTTTTTCCTTTATAAAACTTGACTTTAGAAAAGTGAAACCTGCTGTGCAGAAAATTTAAAAGATTATAAAGAAAATAAAAATAAAACTTAATTCTGCTTTCCAGAGACTCATTGGTACAATTTGTGTGTCTCTTTTCGATAGATGTGTACCTGGATAGTATTTTATATGCACTTTTGTACTAATTTTTCATTTAGCAGTATATAAGGAGCATGTGTTTTAAAATCTTGACTTTTTTTTTTTTTTAAATGACTGCTTTCAGATAAGCTGTACCAACTGGGGTTCCCATGAGGTGTGGATGGGTCAGCTTCGGAAGGAGCAACATGACCCTCACCCATCTGGACACACACTCTTGTCTTTAAGAGGCAAAGGGAGGGAGGGAGGTCAGAGTCCCAGAAACCTCCATCACCTTCAAAGCCTGTCCCCCACCCACAAGCTTTCTTAGATAATCAACTGCATTTCCTAGGAGTGAACCCCAGGGGGCACCACACACCAAAGAAAAGTGATCAAAACTGAGCCATTGTATTGGATGGACATTTCCCCAGCGACTTCAAAGCAGAGAGAACACTTCCTTACCTGACCGTCTTCCCTTCTTCATCCTGTGTGTGTGTGTGTGTGTGTGTGTGTGTGTGTGTGTGTGTGTGTAATTCTCATATGTGCCCATAGGAGATTCTGGGAGTTAGATGGGTCAAGGAGCGCCCAATACCATGATAAGGGCCCTGAATTGCAGCTTCCCTGGTGTGCATCTTTGGGCCAAGTACATCACTGTTCTGGGCCTCAGTGTTTCTCATCTGTGAAATGGGAGTGACAATTCCTTGCCCCTTTTTACTATGTGTGTAGGTGTGTGTAACTTTTTTTTTTTAAAGATTTTATTTATTTGACAGACAGAGATCACAAGTAGGCAGAGAAACAGGCAGAGAGAGAAGAGGAAGCAGGCTCCCTGCCAAGCAAAGAGCCTGATGCGGGGCTCTATCCCAAGACCCCGGGATCATGACCTGAGCCGAAGGCAGAGGCTTTAACCCACTGAGCCACCCAGGTGCCCCTAGGTGTGTGTAACTTATGCAAAAGTACTTTGAAAACCAAGAAGGCCTAAGGACTCTGCCTGCAGTGTGGAGATCAAGCTCACAGGTTAAGGATGCCTGTAGCATGACGGGGTAGATGGCGGCCATGTCAGTCCATGGGAGATAATGGTGTTGGCCACTGTGGAGGTGATGAACAGTTGTTGGATTCTGGATATATTTTGCGGGTAGAACCAATGAGATTTGTTGGAAGATTGGATGTGGGGCGTGGGGGGTAAGAGGCTCAAGGATGATACCGAGGCTTCTGGCTGAGCAAACAGAGACCAGGGATGCCATGTGCCTGGATGGGGCAGGTGGTGGCAGGATGGCTCTGAAGGTGCCAAGCAAGGGTTTGTATTTGGATTTGATAAGACTGAGATGTTTTTTAGTCACTGAGTGAACGAGTAAAGACAAAGGTCAGAGGATTGGGCTTTGGTCTCTTTCTCAGGGAACCTAAAGCTCACACTGGCCAGTAGGTTGGACTAGTTCAGAAACAAAGACAGTCCTCACGTACAAGTGGCCACGTCCCTGGTGGCGCCCCGACAGACATCATTAATTCATCGGGGCACTCAAAATCCTCAACAGAGGTCGAAGCAGCCACTACCAACTGAGTGGAGGTGACAGCAGATGAAAGACCCCTGTTATCCTTGGACTTGACAGGAAGCCCAAGAAGACAGTTAAAACCATGGGCTTTTAGTCAGAGAGACCTGGGCGGGAAAGCTAATCTTGTTACAAACTAATCTGAGACCTCAGAAAAAAATAATGTGTCTGTCCTGTTTCAATCTCCTCATCTGGGGTTAGTAAGAGTTCCTATCTCTTAGGGTCACGGGGGACATTAAATGAGATAATCCAGCAAAATGACTTAGCACAGTTCCTGGGACATAGTGAGCTCTTAATAAAAGCAGCAGCAGCACGAATAGCTGTTGAACTGTGTTATTTCAGCTTGAACATTCCAGAATGTATCTCCCTTACTTGCGGTTTCTCAGGTCTGGGACTAAGACAGTGTGATGCTGGGACTGTCCAGCAGGAGGCATTGTTGACATTTACATCTCTGTTGCCCACAGAGCTTCAGGAAGTGGGGAGCAATTTTGCCTGGAGTAATGACCTCCAGAATTGTTCTGGCAGCTGCCGACACCCCAAACTCAGCTTCTTTCACTGGGCCTGGTCCCATCTCAGACACTGTTGCTAGCCTCCTCCTACAAACTCAAAGGAAGCCACTGAACCCGGCATTCCAGGCCCCCAGCCTCCCACTGTCCAGCTTGCCAGTTGCTACGGATTTCCCCAGAGTGACCAGGCATGTGTCTTTTGGACATTTGGCATGTTGTGCCTGTTTGGAATTTGGGTCCCGCAGCCACTGCTGTGGTCACACAGTCCCACAGCTCTATAAGGTAAAGCCCTTGTCTCTATTTCTCGTCTGAGAACAGGAAAGAGATGGAGGCGGGGTCTGCTAACCCTGCTGTACAGATGGAACCAAAGGAAGGCACATGCTTCATAACACACCCCAGCTCAGGTCACAGGCGAGCTAAAGGGAAACCAGAACCTGGGTGTCCCCAGCCTCAGGCATGGGTGAGTCACTCGCCACCCAGACCGCATTCATTGTCAGACTCAGGCACTCATTTGGCATGGGCTGCGCACCTGTGACTTGCCAGGCCCCGTGCCAGGGCTGGGCCAGCCCAAAATGGAGTAAGGCCTTGTGCAGGGCCCCCGGAGGGCGAGGCAGCGCTCCGATGGGTGATAACAGTGCCCAGCTAAGGTGCCGTAATGGAAGGAGGGGTGCGGTCAGGGGCTTTCTGGACGCCTGTGGTAACCCTTGAAACCACAGCCTGCCTGAAGCAGGTGTCTTTTTCAAAGGATGCATCTTTCCGTATACCCAATGTCCAACACGGACTCCTCCGCAGCCTCCACCTCCTAAGAAAGGAGGTGAAATATCTTCCCTGCCTCCCTTGCACCCCCTGGACACCCAGGCACATCTCTCTGCACGAGCACACACGCAGATGGACACACAGCTCTACACAGGAGCATGGGCACACACACACACACACACACACACACACACACACCCCACACTGCTCAGAACGAGATGGTGCCATGTGAAGGCCCTGGACATGGGCCAGCCTGCTGGAAAACAGCCTCTGAATGACCTCCTTTCCTTCCTCACCCCTGCTGCACCCCCTTCCATTGACAACCTCCCCCCTCCCCCACCCGGGACTTTGCTCCCATTCTTGGTCCTGCATCAGAGGCCCAGAGAACATCTGTCCCCAACCTTCACCACTTTCCACTCCCGGGAGGGTTTTGTACACGGGAGATGCTGGGACTTCTCACTTGGTAAACCGTGGCATGCCTTGGCCATCCTCCCTCTGCCCTGCAGGAGAAACCTGCGATCTCTGGAATGTATTTGCTCCAGAAAGAACTACTAGTAGGTCTTCAGCTGTCACCATAAACAAACAAGAAAACAAAAATCAGGCTGCTTCTCGGGTGCTCCAAGCCATAGTGACACGCGAGGTAATTTTCAGTGGAAGACAGCATGGGGTCAGCCCGCAGCTGGCCCTGGAACAGCACATGGGCCCGCTGGGGCGGGCGGTAGTTATAGTACAGGTTGATAAAAATAACCTCTCTTTTTTCTGCACACACACACACACACACACACACACACACACAAATAACACATGAGCTGTACAGAAATTAGGAATTAGACATTGTAGATATAACAAAAAAAGGGAATGTGTCCCTGTCACACCACCCCCCTCAGAAATGGTCAGTCACTGGAAATGCCTTGGGAGCATGCCCACAAACACACACCTTTCCTTTTTCTTTAATAGGATGAGTTCATACTCTGCGTGTGTGTACAACACATAGAAATGTATATAAATATATGTGTGTGTGTGTATATGTACATATTAGAACCTTTTTTTTTTAAAGATTTTATTTCTTTGTCAGAGGGAGAGAGAGATCAAGAGAGAGAGCACAAGCAGGGGGAGCGGCAGGGAGAGTAGGCAGAGGGAGAAGCAGGCACCTTGTTGCACAAGGAGCCCGATGTGGGACCCGATCCCTGGACCCTGGGATCATGACTTGAGCTGAAGGTAGATGCTTAACCGACTGAGCCACCCAGACATTCCTAAAACCTGTTTCTTATTGAATAATACATTCTGAGTAAAAACAGCTAATGTTTATAGAGACTGTCAGGCATAGCGCTCAGCCCTTCGCATGCAGGATCTCATTCAGTCAACCCCTGAGGTAGATGGTTGTTGTCCCCATTTTACAGACGGGAAAGCCAAAGGGTCCAGGGCCCTCTCTCACCTAAGGGGCAGTGAGAGAAAGAGCGGAGCCCCGGCCCAGGAAGCAGCAGCCCCCAGGCTCCGGTCCAGCCTCTCCCTGGTTCAGGGCATCAGCTTTGTCATCTGAGGAATCAGGGGGCTGGGCCAGAATGACCTTCTCCACTGGGGTGGGGGCGGCAGACCCCTTTTCCCACTGACAGAGCCACCTCCTCCAGGACCTCGCTCGGTCCGCCTTCTGAGGAGGACAGGAATCTCTAACGCTCACTGAACTGCAAGCCAGGCTGTTCTAAGCGGTTCATTGGACAAAGTAGGGGTTGTTTCCATCCCTCTTTCCAGGTGAGGAAACTGAGGCACTGAGCGCTCAAGTCCCCTGCTGGATGTCACTCCATGAGTGAGGGGCAGAGTCGCCAGGCAAACCCAGACTCACTCAAGCTGAGCCCGTGTCCTCCAGCTCTCCAGTGCTGCCTCACGTTCTGACTCAGGAAACGCATGTATGTCAATATTTACCTGGGAGAAAAGTTGCACGAGCTGAAGACATAGCATGACATATTCTCTAATATGATTTCTTCGAGTCTATTTTGGAAAATTTCCAGCCGTAGCTACTATATTGCTTTCAAGGCTCATACTAGCTTATGACCTGCAGGTTGGAAATCATCGCTCCTGCCCTTTCTGCTCTGCCCCAGGGAAGTCCTTTGTAACGCGTGCGGAGCCTCTCCTTTTGATTCTAGGAAGTAGCCAGCCCAGGTGCTGTGATGCCATTTCAGAGAGGAGGAAACTGAGGACCAGAGCTGGGGCTGGGGCAGGTTCTGTTGGGGTCACCGAGGGAGAACTGGGATTTCCGTTCTAGAGCCGGGCTGAGGACAGACCCCGGCACAGTGTCCTTCTGCGGAAGGATCTCCAGTCTACACCGTGCTTTGACTAAACGCCACTCTTCAGGCTGTCACATACGTCACAGCACAAAAGTTCACGGGCATCAGGGTGTTAAGAGCCCTCTTGTTGTAGATAAAGCAGCCAAGACTCAGAGAGGTCGAGTGACTTGGCCAGGCCCACCCAGCCTGTAAGAAGGCAGGTCCAGTCTGGGTCCACATTGTGTTCCCAGAACCAAGCTCGGGGCCTGAAACGTAACAGGTGCTGAGTAAACATGTCTGTCCATCCGGTGTCCATCCGTCTCTCTGCCATTGCGCTGTGATTTCCTCATTAGCCCCCTCCCTGGGAAGCATGGTCCTGGGACTGGACAGGCTCCAAGGTAGTTTGGGGCCTGCTCGGGTTCTGCCTGGGCAAGGGTCCCTGGGGTGGGTACTTTTTGTGGAGTTTCGGTTCCAGGTCCCTGCATGCTAGCTGGGCCCTGCCCTGTCAGCTGAGAGGGAGGGAGGGAGGGATCTAGACCGCTCCCCTGGGCCGGGGTGGAACCTGGCCCGTGCCTGTGCTCACAGGGCCTCTCCCACCTCTTGCCACTCCTGACTCAGGCCCACATTGGGGCCCCAGATCTCTGCTCCTACCTCCAGCCTGAGTTGGCTTCTCATTCCTGGGGGCTCCCTCCCTTAGCAACAGGCAGCTGATTCCTGCATCTCTGCTGGGGAAGTGGTTGGGGGTAAGAGAGTTAAGCCTCAGGGCTGAGGTCATGGCTCCCTGTGTGGAAAAGGACAGACACAGAGCCTTACACTCTGTTCATTTTGGAAGGGGCATTGTCCTTGCCCCAGAGAAAGGAGGTAGTGACCCTGGAGTCTTAATGCCAACCCTCTCTTCCCTGAGCAGGAAAGGATCTGATCCCCAGCAGGAAGCCCAAAGCTGACTCAGGAGAAGGTTCTGGACCTGGGAGGGGAGGAGGGGAAGGATGAAGGGCTAGAAGCCAGGGCAGAGAGCCAACAGCTGGCTTTGACAAGGCACCACATGGTTCAGAGGGTGCCAAGTGTTCCAGGGGTGTGGCATTTTCACCTCCACCCTCCTCCCTGCCCATCTGGGCCCCACCCCTCCCAAAGAGCTGGCTCACCACCCCCTTCCTCCAAGAAGCCTTCCCGGATTGATTCTATCCTGCATTGCTGGGAGGGAAGGCAGTGAGACTGAGACCCACCTTGGTGTAAACTCACAGTCCAGTCGTGAGCCTCCACATAACAGAAAGGAGTACCCACATTGCAGGAGGCCCCGCCTGTCTTCCATCTCATGCTCAGATGTCTGGTGCCTCTTTGAAAATGAGCGTCTTCACGAGTTTGCAGATGAAACACACGCGCGCGCGCGCACACACACACACACACACACACACACATTACTTGATATTCCTATCTTGTTTTTTGCCAGGAACAGTAGATGTTCCCAAAGGGAATTCTAGTGGATGCCTATTAATGTTAGCCCACCCACCTGACCCTCCCACTGGAACAAGGGAGTCTTGTGGTCAAATACATTGGGGTCTGTGGGATTATGTGGTACCAGTTTCCCACGGTTTCCCAAATTTACGTGACCTCACAACTTTCTTTTACGGTGGAGCATCTCATGGGCCTAGACTGCTACTGAGTACCCTTTGGAAATGCTGGGATACAGAATATTCTAGAAAGGACAGACCCCGCTTAGCAATAACTTATAACAACAACACAACATACTTCCATAGGCTGAGGGCTAACTTTATGTGCTAAGCCTTTCTGTCCTAGATCTCAGCAAATTCTCAAAACGGTGTGATGATTCTATAAGGAAGGATATCTAGGTCCTTGGGTGGGTTAATGCATGAGAATCTCCCAAACCATGGGTCTTACATTACCTGGAGTGATGTTCAAAATATCAACCCACATGACACAGAGACTGGCCAATATGCAGGCATGCCTTGCTTTATTGTAATTTGTAGATATTGCATTTAAAAATTTTTATTTATTCATTTAGTTATTTCTTTATTTTCAAATTGAAGGTTTGTGGCACCCCTCATCGAGCAAGTCTATTTATCATTGCTATTTTCCTGACAGCTTTTGCTCACTGTGTGTCCCTGTGTCACATTTTGGTAATTCTAAAAATATTTCAAGCTTTTTCATTATTATTATGTGTGTTAGGGGGAACTGCGATTAGTCATTATAACTCGCTGAAGATCAGATGATGGGTAACAGTGTTTAGCAGTAAGATATTTTTTAAAGATATGCACATTGTTGTTATAGATAGAAGGCTGTTGCAACCCTTAATGGACTACAGGATAGTATAAACAGAACTTCTACGTGCACTTGGGAAACCCCCACATTCACTGGACTGGCTTTATTGTGGTGTTTGGAACAGGACCTGCGGTATCTTGGATGTGTGTCCGTCTAGATGTAGTGAGATCCCCTGGTGAGCTGGGCTTGAGTCCTTTGCTCGCTGAACTGTGGGAAGTCCGACCTGGAAGACTGGAGGGTAGGAGACAGGATCTCTCCGGTGTTGAGGGGGGGTGGTTAGAGGCTTTGGGGGGGGGGGATTGGGGATAACAGCTGCTTACCAGTCAGATTGGGAGCCTCTCGCTATTTTTGATGACTTTGTGGATTCTCCTACACTGAGCGTAGGCCCTGACTGGACCACAGTAAACACCCTTCCCGTCTGTTGGAAGGAACCAGAGTGCTGGCCACCGCCCAGGATCACGTTTTAGTTTTATTTGCAAACTGAGGAACAGCCTCTGGTAAAGGTCCAAATATTGACTTTGAAATCAGGCAGTTCTGAGTGTGAATCCCAACTCAAACACTAACTTGCAGCATGTCTTTGGGCAAGCCATTTGCTTTCTCTAAATCTCAGTTTCTTTATCTGTGAAATGGGGATAACCATACAGTTCATCTCACTGGGTTGTTATGAGGCTCAAATGAGAAAACACGTGTCAGGTGCAGTCCTGGCCTCTGGTATGCCGCCCCCCCCAAATGGGAGCCCTCAGCAATAAGGGTAGTGCTGTTGTTTATTATCAAAAAGACCATGGGTTACTTCAGCCTTCTTTTGAGGAAGACAATACAGGTTTGGGACTTTCTGTGCACAAAATCCAGCTTTTTTTCTGGACATTGTCAGACATTAATTAGAACAGTGAAACTGGAACACATCATGAGAAATATAACCCGGAGCATCTTCCGGTTGCCGATGGATGCGTTTCTGCCACCCGCCTTCCTGCGCAGGTGTCTCAGGACTCGTACTGGGAAATCCCGGAGAAAGTACATTCAGCCAATCAGAATTTAGCAACGCCCTCTTCCTGGACAGGACATCCAATTAAAGTCAGCCAAGCCCAGAGCTCTACTTAGCAACCAGTCAGAACTCTGTAATTACCTAGTATCCAGATCGTCAGCGTTACCCAGTGAGGACACAGCAATTTCCTGATCCCGTGGGGATTGCTCAGTAAGAACCTGCATCTGTCTCAGGCTGGCCAGGCGCGTACAAAGAGCTGCTGGTCTGTTGGTTTGATCTCCACCAGAGCCGAGTTATTATGGTGAATTAAGAGAGCTCTTTAAAAGACTCAGAAGCCGTATAAAACAGTAAATCATAATCAAATTTAAAGTAAATTTAAATTAAGACTAACATTATTTATGTTGTTTATAAGAAATATTATTTGTTTTATTATTTTGTTAAGAAAAACTGTTGGTAAACGGCTGGGCTTGCTGTGGGAAGGTCTCTGGAAAAGACGTGACCAGAATAGTAAATTGGAAACATAATGCCAGATGACAAAAATAGACACTGCTCCCCATGGGTGACTCTTGCCGAGGCCTTCGCTAGCCAGGAGCTGCCTCTGTGGCACGTGTGGCTTTGACCAGTACCTTCTCAGTAAAAATGGCCTTGGCTGCTGGTGAATGGGCTGGCTGCCCACTGCCCACCAGTCAGTCCAGGGAGGCCTGCGTCTCCTGTCCAGAACAGCAGGGCCTGTGAGCTGGTCTCCCGGAAATGGGGGCCGGGCTGCCCAGCGTTGCCACCCACTGGCCAGAGTGATCGGTTGGGGTGATTCCCAGAGGAGGGGTGCGCAGAGCATGCTCCTGGCTAATGGACCCAGCATGCTTGTTGTTGCCCAGATGGAGCCTGGTTAATTACTGACCAGAGAAAGAAGGTGACTGAATCCTGGGTGTGAACACCTGCCTTTCAACGGTCCAGGGCCCTTGCAGTCTGGAGGCTGGTTTCTGCGCCCACCCTACAAAGAGGTGCATTCACCACTATGGTAAGAGGGAGTTGGTTGAGTTCTCTGGAGGGTTCGTTCAGACCCTGGGATGGAAGCCCTGGGGAGTCCCAGGGTTTCTTCTGTGGGGCTAGGATGAGAAGCTGCACCTGCCCATCTCGGTGGGCTTGAGGTGTGATCCATCTGCTGGGGCAGAGGGTTGAGTGCTTGGGCAGTGAATGAGGGGCAACATGGGTGGCCGAGACCTCTCTGTGCTTGCAAGACTCCCTGGATAAGTCACTTTCCCTCTTTGACCTTAGTTAGATGTAGATGCTGGAGGATGTGATTGCCAGGGTCCCTCAGCCTGCTTCTCAGCCCTGCCCTCCCTGTCTGGCACTGCCCAGTTCCTTTCTCTGTCCCTCCACCAATAGTCTCTCCCTCAACCAGACCGATGTCTGCCCTGACTTCTGAACACAGTATGTGCAAGTTCTTACTCCTGTCTTAGCTCCATCCGCTTTTGCTAGGATGTGTGCACTAGACTCTCAGTTGTCTTCCCACTTTCACCCTGCGACACCCCAATTTTTCTTCTTATCATAGCCAGAGTGCCTTTTTAAAATACAAATCTCCTTCTGTCATTATCCCCCCACCTCTCCCCTGAAAAATCCCTGTAAGGTCACACTGCCCTTAGGATAGAGACAGGATCCTTCCCATGCCCTGTAGGGCCCCGCAGGATCTGGCCTCTGCCTACCTTGCCTGCTCCTTCTGTGCATGTTCTCCCCTCAATCTCTGCAGCCACATCAGTTCTCTTTGGGTTCCCTGCATTCTCTGTGTTCTTTCTCACCTCAGGACCTTTGCATGAGCTGTTTCCTCTACCTGGAATGCCCTTTCCAGCCCTCATTCCACACCTCCACCTATTTAACTCCTGCTTATTCTTTCTCAACCCAAGTGGCACTTCCTCAGGGAAACCCACCCTGACCCACCTTCAGACTAGGCTCTCAGAGGATGCCCCCCGCCCCGACCAGTGCACTCCTCGATACTGGTGAGTGCACATTTATGTGATTATCCTTCTCCTTGGGGGCAAGGGCCGCTCCCATGCTCCCACCCCAAACCCCAGCACAATGTCTGGTCACTCAGTAGAGTTTTGTTGAGTTTTTGTTTATTTAACACATACTTGTTCATAAAATGTTGACCCATATAATACATCCTTGTTTGACCCTCCTTGTGATCTTGCAAAGTAAGCAGGGCATGGGGTATCATAATCTTTTTAAAGTGGAGGAAACTGAGACTTTGAGGAGCAAGTTGCTTTGTCTAAGATTGTTGAGTAAGGAAACAACAAGGGTGTACAACTCAAACCCAGCTCTCCCACTGACACTTTTTGCACCTGACTGCTTTCTCCTGGGACCCCAACCCTTCCTTTACCATCTGCTGAAAACTACTTTTCTATCATTTGTTGTTTTGTATCTACTGCTAAATCTTCCATCTGACCTTCTAGGGTTCTGGAAATAAGTGTCACAGGCAAGGTTAAAGGTAGACAGGGCCTTGCAGGGGAGGGCCAGGTCCTTGGGTACAGAGGAGAGAACAGGAGTCCAGAGTGGTCCCCTGCAAAGCTGACTCATCCCTGAGGAACAAAAGGATCCAAGCACCGGCCGTGTGTTGGCCACTGTTCTCAGTGCTGAGCACAGAGCGGGGGGGAAAAAGACTCAGTCCCCGATCTCCAGTTGCCAACATTCTACCGGAGAAAGATAATAAATAAATCTGACAATTTCAGAATATGGTATGTCTTACAAAGAAAAAATAAGGGAAAGGGATAGAGAGTGATTGTCCATGGTGGTCATAGAGGGTCTCTCTGAGGAGATGACATTTGAACTGAGACCTGGTTGATGGGAAGGAGGGACTCACAGGACGTTCTCAGGGGTAGAACATTCCAGAAAGAGGAGACAGTTAACACAGAAGGCCCAGACAGCTGGCCTAAGTGCCTTGTGCACGATGAGCAAGGGGGATGGTGGGGACTAGTGCAGAAGGAGAGGGGAGCAGCGACCAGTCACAGGAGATCTTGAGGTCACGGTGAGAGAAGTGACTTTTAGTCCTAATGTGATGGGAAGCCACCTGGAAGTTCTGAGCGGAAGAGTCCTGTAAGCTGATGCACGTTCGTAAAATACTGCTCTGTCCACCACGTGCAGATGGACTGTGGCAGGGTGGGCAGGGCGGCTGGTGAGAAGCGGCTGGTCATGCTGACCAGGCTGCAGGGTGGTGAGAAGTGATCAGGTTGGGTAAATCTCGACAGCAGACCCACAGGAGGTGCTGATGGGGTGTGAGGGATATAGAGGAAGCCAGGATGACTCCTGGGTTTGGGATCTGGGCAACATTTATTTATTTATTTATTTATTTATTTATTTATTTATTGGTTGGGGGAGAGGGGGAGTGCCAGTGTACATGAGGTAGGGGGAGGAGCAGAGGGAGAGGGAGAGAGAGAATCTCAAGCAGGCTCCATCTCACAACCCTGAGATCATGACCTGAGCCAAAATCAAGAGTCTGACACTTAATCCACTGAGCCACCCAGGTGCCCTGGATTTGAGCAACTTTTAATGTGCTGGGGAGCCTGGGGGTGAGCGGGATGGGGGGGAGATGATCAGAGTTAAGTATGGGGACATGTTAAGTTTGAGATGTCAACAAGACATCCCAATGGCCCAATGGAGTGGACAAATGGATTTAGGAAGCCTGGGATGGGGGTCATCAGTATAGAAATGCAACCTGCCTCCTGCCTCCCATGCTCTTCCCGCCATCTGTCTCTCTGTCCCGCTCTTTCTTGCTGCCTCGGTGGCTCCCCTCTAGGAGCAGGCTGCAGAGGCGGGCCTCTGAGGTGATACCGAGCCCTGCCCTCCACTTTCTCCACCCACCCTGGCCCCGTTCCCTCGTTTCCTCAGCAAACAGCCCCAGGCCTACCAGGCCGCTGTATTTCAGAAAAGCGTTCCAGTTTGGCAAAGCAAATATAGCCGAGGAGAATGGCAACACCTTGCAAAATAGCACCAGGCCCCCAAAGGAGATTTTCTTGGCCTTGCCTTTAACTTTCTTAGCTGGCCACAAGCCAAGAATGTGTCCTGTATTTTCTTCCTTGGTCCCTCCCCACCCGCCCACCCCATCCCTGGTGTCTGCAGTTCCCAGAGTGTTAATCTCCCATTGCAGGAGTGGGAGACCTCAGAAATGGCCCCAGGGCTGCACAGCCAGGCACAGCTGGCTTGGGCCATCCTCCTCCCTCCCACCGAGCCCTGGGCTTCCAGTGGAATGGTGGGAAGGAGTGTGGGCTCTGGAGTGGAACTGCCAGGATAGGAGTCCTAGCTTGGCAGCTGTGTGACCTCAGGCAAGTTACTTCCCTCTCTGTGCCTCAGTCTCTTAGGATGGTAAGAGTAATGAGTTACTCATACGTGTAAGGGTTAGAAGGGTGTTTGGACATAGTCAGTGCTCAATAAGTGATTCTGAGTAGGTTGATCTTCCTGGGCTTGGTCAAGATAAAGAACACAGGTCCCGGAGGGGCACCGCTGGCCTTCAGGTGCCAGCGCCAGGACTTGTCACTTCACCCCTGGGTGCCTCGGCTTTCTCTGTAGCAGAACCATCCTTGAAACCTTGTCAGGCTCGTGGAGGGGCTGCGGTGCGGCCCTTACCGGCACCTGGCACAGGGGTCTGCGTGCTCTGTGGCTGCGGACTGGGGGGAAATCAGGGCGCTTCCATCCCCCAGCTCCCCACATTCAGCACAGGCCCCTCACCTCCACGGGCCAGGCTGTGATTCACTCCCTGGCAGGCTTCCTGCTGCCTCTGGGAATGCCACCAGGATGGCCCCACGGAATGAGAGCCTCACTTCTGTGGCTTAGCACGCTGCCATCACTGGAACACAGCTAGTGCGGGAAGGCTTCACCATGTGGTCTTCGGTCATGTGAGGACCTCGGCGTGAAGATGTTTATGAGCTGTTTTCCTGAGGAGATATGGGAAGGGAAAGCGTGCTTTCCCATCATGCCTCTCTTCAGGCTCAGACCCACAGACTCACCACCACAGGCCGTGCTGGTGCCTGCGGCAAGGGCTTCTGGCTTCTGTACCCGGCCTGCCTGCCTGGCGCCACCCACCTCTCACCACACAGGTCCTGCACAATCCCAAGGCCTTTCCCCACCTTCTTGGGCATTCTGGCCCCAGGGCCTTTGTTCACTCTAGTCCCGTACCAGAGTCACATCCCTCTCCTCTGTCCCTGTTCACACTGCTCCTCGCCTCTCTCGGATGGTTTCTGTCTGAGTTTCTGAGCCTCAGCACACCCGACGGGGGGATCGAGATTTGTGGTAGAGATAGTCCTGCACATTGCAGGCTGTTTATAAGCACCCCTGGCTTCTACTCACTAGAAGCCAGTGGCGTCTCCCCAGCTGTGACAGCCAAAAACACCTCCAGATGTCGCTAAATGTCCCCCAGGGTGTTGCAGAGTTGGGAACCAGTGGTGTATATTATAAGCAAAGAATCTGGGGTTGGCTGGGGACTTGGCTTTCCACCCTGGCTCTGCTCCTGCTCACTGTGGGGCCGGGCCAGAGCTTCATGGGCCTCGATGTGCTCAGCTGCACGATGGACACAAGAAAGCCTGTCTTGAAGATGACATTTTAAAACCATCCCAGTTGGGGTGCCTGGGTGACTCAGTGGGTTAAAGCCTCTGCCTTTGGCTCAGGTCATGATCTCAGGGTCCTGGAATCGAGCCCCACATCGGGCTCTTTGCTCAGCGGGGAGCCTGCTCCCCTCTCCCCTCTGCCTGCCTCTCTGCCTACTTGTGATCTCTGTCTGTCAAATAAGTAAATAAAATCTTAAAAATAAAATAAATAAAATAAAATAAAATAAAATAAAACCATCCCAGTAACAGGTGTCTGATACATCGAAGCTAAAATTCCAGTGACAGCAATGCCATTTGACGTGGGCTACATTTCTCCTCCCAGGCTCCTCTTTTCAGGGAACAGCACCCCTGTCTTTACCCCCACTTCAAGCAGACCCCAAACTCTGGAGTCGTCTTTGATTTTGACAGCCCACACTATCCATCGGCAAATGCTTTCAGTACCTCCCAAACCACCACAAAGAAGCCCTTCTCCCCACTTCCACTCTGTGCCCCAAATTCCCCTGTGGACACTATAGCAGCCTCCTCCTTCCCTGGTCTCCCCATTCTGCCCCCCTGGTCTAGAATCCGCGGTCCACACGGCAGCTCGAGGGGCCTCCTTACAATGGACTCAGTCAAACTCCAGTCGGTCAGTCACTGCCCGGGCCTTCCCCTCCCCAACCTTACCCAGCGGGCCCCATCCGCACTGGCCTCTTCCTCAAAGTTGTGAACACCTTGCCACTGGCCTCCAGCCTCAGCGCTCACCTGGCGGGTGTCTCTACTCTAGTCACATTCCTGCTCCCATGGGGTCCTTGTGGGTGGGTGGGTGGGCCCTGCCCGACTCCCCCCTACAACATCCTCCCCAACCCCTGTTATTCTCAGCCCCTTTATCCCACTTTATCCTTCCGTGGCCTTTATCATGATCGAAACTCTGCTCTTTATTTGTTTACAATCTTGCCTTATTCATTGCCTTCCCCAACCAGAATGGTCAGCTCCTTGGGAGAGGGGCCTGGTCCTGCCTGCTGCGCGTCCTCACGGCCACAGACTGGCCTCCAGCAAATGCTCGGTGAATACGGAAATCTAGCCGTAAGGGGTCGTCCATCTTTAAAACACAGTTCAAATGTCATCCAGCCCCATTCCTTTCCCCAGATGGAAGCCCTCTTTCCCTCCTCTGGGCATCCGAAGCATCTGTATCTCTCTTCCTGACTGAGTCCCTTGGCCCTGATTTTCCCAGCTCCACAGTGAGCTCCAAGAAAGCAGTGACCCGAGCCCACTTATTTCTGTTCTGCATAGAGCTTGGCACAAAGAAGGTTCTGCATTAAGTACAGAGAGGGACCTTGTTTGCCTAAGGAGGGCTCAGAAGGGCCGTGTGATTTGCTGATCGTTTCAGAAGCTTGCAGACAAATGTCACATCCCCCGCTACAGCCGATTAGAGATGGCAGCAAATTCTGCGACACTACGGAGAGGCAGGGCTTAAGACCCCTTGAACCTGGGTAGACCCATGACAGCTCTGACCAACAGACTAGAGCAGAAGTCATGCCCTTTCAGGTCCTGGATCGGGCCTTGAGAGCCTGTCACTTCTATGTGCTGTCACGGGGCGCCTGGAGCTGCCACAGGGGGTGGGGGCAGCTCTTACGACATTGGCTGGAAAATCCAGCATGGAGGCTCCGAGACCGTGGGACCCTGAGGAGGAGGAGCGCCGCCCAGCTGAGCCCAGCCTCACTGCCACCCCCACAGAACTGCCTGGAATGCGGGTGAAGCTTCAAAGGAGCCCAGCCAAGCTGAGCAATGTGAGACAGGCATCTAGAATGACATCGTTAGCCTGCTGACCCCTGCCCGGATGCCCAGCCCACAGGAGCAGGAGATGCAATGAAATGTTTGTTTTAAATCACCAGCTTTGTAATCGGTTATCAGGACACATGTCAGCTCCGTGGAAGGCAACTGCCCGGGCAAGAGTCTGAAGCTATGATGGGTGGAAAGGTTCTGGGATCTGTGAGCGAGGTCTGCCGTCAGTATCGGAGGGGAGACGGGGCTTTACCTGGGGCTGCCTTTGCCACAGTCCCAGCGAATTGTGCCAAATACAGTAAGACATGATCTGATTTAGTCCTCACAGGTAGGGCTTAGCCTCCCCATTCTATAGATGAAGAGACTAAGGAACAGAGCGATTACAAAACTTGCCCAAAGTTACTCAGCTCACGGGTAGGGTAGGTTCTGTGGCTCCAAAGTCCACCCTTTTCCCACTCAACAAGGCAAGAACACAAAACTCTCCCCCGGCAGAGGTGTTCAAACCTCCCCTCCGTCCTGATCGATGGCTGACTCCTCACCCTGCCTTCTGTTTTTTTTTTTTTTGCCAACCCTCAGCCCTTGGCTCTGGGGCTGGAGACAGCTGGCACGGGGCCAGCATCCCCAGGGCCCCAGATCTGCTGGGTTTCCCCTCTGTCATGGGAGGCTGGCACTTAGGTATCTCTCAAGGGTGGAACAAGGCGCGTTTGTAAAGGGCTTAACCAAATACCCGTTTCAGAGCTCCGCGAGCCCAGCAAAGCCAAGCACTCCATGCAAGATTCTTAGAGCTGAGCCACACTTTCTTGGGGGAGTCGGAAGCCTTGGGTGGGGAGGGGGGGCGGAGCGGAGGCTTTGAGCTCAGGCCCCACTCCACCCCTTCCTGGACGTGTGATCTTGATCAAGGGACTTAGTTTTTTCGTTTGTCCAGTGAGGAGTATTAAACCTCCCTTGCATGGTAATTTTGAAGATAAAAGGATTTAATGTTAGTGACTTTCTACAACAATGCTTGGCATGCACTGGGGCTTATTAAATATTTCTTGATGAATTAATGAAATGTTGGATAACTCTTCGTGACCCGGAGGGGCGTACTCAGGTCTGGATCCCATGCTGGCCGGCTCTCAGTCCTTCCTGTGCTTGGCATACAGTAGGCACCTAATATGTATTTGCTGAAAAAATTCTTCCAAGTCCAACCTCAGGTAGTCATTTCTGGGGACAATACAAAAATGATATAATACATTCCAAAGCAGACAGAATTTATTTAGGTGATGGTAATCCTTCTGCTCTCCAGACCCCATATCAGGCAGTCTTATCTGTGAACCAGGAAGTAAGTAAAAATAAAAAGGCCTCTGGACACACGGAATAGGCAATATAAAGTTCATACACCAATACCTATGACTTTTCTCCCGGAAGTACCCTCTGATCCTCATTTTTAACCTAGTTACTCTTGGTTTACAAACAAATCCAACAGGCATCCCATGGTGGTTTCAAGCCCACCCCAGACTGGAGATGAAGAAGCTCCCAAAGATGGAGAAGTGCGCTGGCAAGAATGATTCCAATGGGAAATTGGGCTTCACATCCATGAAGTAGAATAACAAAATTCAGTACAACCCCATGGTAATGTGAATTCTAGTGAACCAGCATGGGCAATGGGCTCCTGGTGCCCCAGAAGTTAAGACCCGCTAGCCCCGCGGGCTGCTCTAACTTTGCAACACACACTCTTGCGTTTTGTGTGATTGGAATCTTGAGGCTCCACTTCCGCTGCGTGGCGGGTTTTATGAGCTGACAATGTTACTTTTGGAGGACTTCATGTAAGCCAGGAGTTTCTGTGCACTTCTTCTCTTGATCCCCACAACCAGCCCATGAGATGGGTGTTATTATCCCCTTCTGGACACTTCTCAGCCTTGTCACTGTTGACATTTGGGGACAGATCACTCTTGTGTGCTGTAGGAGGTGAACCGTCTCCCTGGTACCTAATGGTTGGACGCTGGGAACACCCCCACATCTGAGTTGTGATGAACACAAGTGTCTCCAGACAATGCCCAATGCACAGGCCTGAGCCACCCTCAGCTGAGAACCTCTGTTAGAAGTCTAGAAAAACTGAGGGTGGCAGACAGTGAGGGTTGTCCAAAGTCACACAACTTGGGAGTGCTGAGCCGGGATTTGTGCCCAAGTCCATGAGCTCTGAGCTCCTAAGATGATGCCCCACAGAGACTGTTGTGAGTCTCAAATGGGATTATGTTCTGGAATAAAGGTCACAACTTGCTGTTCTGAAGCCTCTAGTGAGGGCCCTTTGAGGATGACCTTTGTTCTTGGGGATAAATTCCCCTGAACTGCACCCTTGACCTTCCTGACTCTTTCCCCTTCTGCCTTTCCTTGAGGGTTTCTTCCCAGTGTCCTCTCTACAAGGTGGAGGTAGCAAGCAAGGGTCCCTATCTGGGACCTTGGACTCCATTTTTGATAGGCTCCTGGTTTCTTCAAAGAGTCATTTCCTAGGAAGAAGTAACACTGCCCCTACTTTCCCCCAGTCTGGGTTGATAGGGTTATTACCTGAGCTGGTTGCCTTGTCGAGGGCACAAGTCAAGGATGGTAGTTAGGCTGGATGGAGCCCAACAAACCCAGTGAATTTTGTGGGGCACTGTGTTGAGAAGGATTCTGAGGTCATATCTGGGCTTAGTGGGGAAGAGCATTGTGCTGGATAGTGGGCACATGGGATAGGGTTGTACTGAGCCATTTCTGTCCCTATCTTAGGCCTAGAGGGAGCTGATTCTCTCAGGCATGTCCTGGATCAGGAAGACAGGCTCTAGAAGGCAGGCCTCTGACGAAAGGATGGAGCACCTGTGTCCCTCTGGGCCTCGTTCCCTTTGGTGGGGATGTGCAGGAGTCTGGGCGTTCTAGCTGGGGGGTTTTCTTGGAGGAGGCAGGTAGAGAAGGCAGCTCTTGCACACAGAGGTAGACAAGGAGCTGGGCATTTGCTGAGTTCACTGGATTGAGTGCTGAGGGTGTGTGGCATGTGACACCAAAAACTTAACTGTGTGACCGTCTGTGCTTCTTTTCCTCATATCTTCCCTGGCCTTAGTAGTGTCTTGTTTAAAAAGTCTCAGTTGTGCTCTGGGGAATGAAGGTCAAAACTTCAAGGCCAAACTTGAAGCAGACTACTGAAGGGAGCACTGTGCTCCTCTCCCCAGGACAGCAGGGATCAGTGGGAGACCCCCAAAGAGAAGGCAGATCTCAAAGGACAAGGCTTGGAACTGCCCCACGCTGCTGCTCACTTTGGAGGCGGTGGCTTTGGATGACCAGATTCCTTATAAAACACTTGTATTTTTCCTTCTAATGACAGATTGCTTATAAACAGATGACAGATTCCTTATAAAACACTTGACAGGTTCCTTATAAAACACTGCTTCCCAAGGCTAGGGGCTGGATCAGGTCTTGAGTTGGAGGGATCTGGGAAGAATGAACCAACTGAGCCACCCAGGCGCCCCTAGAGTCAGATCTTTTATTACAAACTGTGAAATGATAAATTTTCAAAACAGTGGAAAGCATGAACTTTTCTGGGTGTGAATTAATTCATTCAATAAATATTTATTGAGCACATCTGTATGACTGGTACCGTATCAGAACAGACAGAAATCCTGGCCTTCATGTAGGTGACACTGTTGAGAGACAACAAGGTGCAAGAAAGAAAAGGAGAGGACATGTTAGACAGTGATAAGTGTTAAGGAGGAAAAATAAAGTGGGGAAGAATGGGGGAAGAGGGAAGTAAAATTTTAAATAGGATGGCCATTGGAGATGAGAAGGTGAATATTGAGTCCAGCATTGAAGGAAATGAGGCTGCCAGGCACAGGTGATCAAGGAAGAGCATTCCAGGCTGAGCAAACAGCAAGTGCAAAGGCCCTGAGGTGGGGGCTTAAGTGCTTATTATGAAGAATTTCTAGGAGCAGAAGCAGCATGAGGGGAGAGGGGGAGGAGAGTAGTACCAAGAAGTGACAGGCCCAGGCCATGTAGGATGTGCAGGGCATGGTAATGAATCTGAATTTTCCTCTCAGTACAGAGGCCATGCCACATGATGTTAATGGTGGTTTTCTCTGGAGAGTAGAATTTTAAATAATTTGTCTTTACTTTTTTTGTTGTAGGTGTGTGTGTTTGCTTGTTAATACAATGAAGATATATTGCTTTTAGAATAAGAAAAAGGCCACATATCTTTTTAGCTTTAAAAACATATGTTTTTTGCTGAGTTTTGCATTCCTCCCTGCCCCCTATATTTTAAGGCAATTCTTAAACACATCACAACATTGGATTGGGTTTGTCTTTGGAAGATTTTTTCCTAGAAGTAAAAAGCACCTGAAAACTTTTATGGAATGAAGGGGGTAAAAAAAAAATAATAATAATCATATTGAAAACACAAAGTAGAATACATTTATGGAGTGGGAAATAATGTTTTCCTTCACTCCAGTGATTGCGGACATTGCCAGTGGAAGGAATACTGAGCAGGGTGTGGGGTGCTGGCGACAGCGGGGGCGGGGGGTAGGCAGCATGAAGGGCACAGCTAGAAGCTGACTGTCCCCTGCTGCCTCTGTCCCTGTGCTAGGTCTTGTAACGACCTGGGCTCAGTGTTGTCCCCTATAAAAGGGAATAGTAATTATGTCCATGTTAGTGCAGGAAATAGCTGTTCAAGGCACGTTAAACAAGAGAGATTCAACATGGAGAATTAGAAGCTTACAGAATCACTGGAAGAGAACCAGCTCTAGGCTGGGTCTCTGGGAACCATGTCCAGGCGCCACTGAAGAGGTACTACAACTCTGAGGTTAGGCTCAAGACACACCCCTAACTGCTAATCACAGCTCAGGAAGGCACATCCAGAAGCCACCATCGCAACTTCCTCTTGGCACCTGTGTTTAAAGGGCACCAGAATCTGCTGCAGAAAAATGTCCTGTTTCCCTGCCTTTGCTGGGCAGCAGAACAACTAAAAAGGAAAAGGTTGTGTGTGTGTGTGGGGGGGCGGTTTCTGCCTCTCCTCCACCTACAAACATCTTCACTAGGGCATCTAATTGGCAGAATAACTCCAAGCCAGAACGCTAGGTGCAAGGGAGTCTGGGAAATATAGTTTTTCACTTTCTAACAGTCTCACCAAGATAGTCTGGGTCCTCGGGGAGCAGAAGCAGGGGCAGAATTAAACATGCAAGGATCTTACTAGGGATGCTGCCTGAGTGAGAGAAAATAGGTAGGGAGTCGGGCAAGCCTGCGAGACTACAAAGCAAGTCTGACTCCAAGTGTGGGGAAAATGGAGAAAAGTTTGCATGGGAACATGTAAGGAAGTTTTGGCAAAGTCGAGGTCGATAAAATACTCCGTGCCGGGTGCACCTGGGTGGCTCAGTGGGTTAAGCATCTGCCTTCAGCTCAGGTCATGATCTCCAGGTCCTGGGATTGAGCCACACATCAGCTCCCTGCTCAGCGGAGAGTCTGCTTCTCCCTCTCCCTCTGCCTCTCCCCATGCTTGTGCTCTCTCTCTCTCTCTCTCAAATGAATAAATAAAATCTTTTTTAAAAATAAACAAAAATGAAAAAAAAACAACAGAAATAATGTTTTCCAAATAAGAAAAAAAAACATAGCCAGAAGAGTGATGCTGTTTTCAGATTTTTGCAGACCTCTTCAGTGCCTGTCTTCTTGTGACCACGACTGCATTCAACCTGTTGCAATACCACATGTCATGGACCATCTGGAAAAATCCAGAGCGTGAGTTTTGTCAGAGAACGAGAATGAAAAAGACAAAGAATGTCTCAATAGTATTAGGAAAACTGTTTTGACCTGTGAACCCCCCCCAAGGTGTCTCTGGGACCCCAGGGAATGCACCTGTGGAGAATGGCTGCTGTCGGAAGATCCTCCCAGACTATTTCCAGAAACAACTGTTGTGTTTTGGGTGTGAACACATCTGGCCCCACTGTCCCCCGTGGGAGGGCAGCTGGGGATTGGGGGGAGGGGAGGAATTGGTGAAAAGCCAAATGTGGTACCTAAGCTCACCCCCCGCTTCTCCTCACTCCCTGGGCCTGAGCCCACCCCCCTTCTCCTCACTCCCAGGCTCATTCTGTCAGCCCCTAGACAAACGTGACAATTTCTAAGGACAGATCTCACATTTCACCTCCGTGAGAAAACAACAGGCCAGACAAGTGGGAATAAAAGGAAAGAGGAGAAAGGGGTGGGGGAGGTGGGCTTCACTGGCTGTTCTGAGAGGGAGGAGGGGGCGCCCCCGCTGCTTTGGGGTCCCGTGGCCCTGGGTATGCGTGGATGGCCCACACCTTGGCCTTGCCCATGAGCCCAGCCCTGGCAGCAGCAAGCAAGGTGGCCTGCCTGGTCTCTGAGTCACCCACCTGAGTTTCACAGGGCGAGATAGGCTAATTTTCTCTAAGGAGCAAGGGAGCCCCAACCTCTGAGGCCCAGGAGGGGCAAGCCAGGGTGTTGCCTCTTCTCTCAGAAAGAGCCTTGAATCCAGGTCAGGAAGCCAGCCACTCAAGAGGCCTGGCTCCCTGTGGCCCCCTCTGGGTGAGCCCTTCATTGTCCCCACAGGCCGGAGGGGTGGAGAGTTCCAGCTGCCACTCCATGGCAGCTGAGGAAACAGGAGCACAGGGCATTTATGGAGCACCTACTGTGTGCAACAGGCTCTGAGCTAATTCCTTGCAGTGCATTTTCCATTTAACCCCGGCCACAATCTGCGCCATGGAGATTGTTACTGTCTCCCTTTATCTGTGTGCACAGCAAAGCTCAAGGAGGAAATGACTTATCTATGGTCCAGGGAGACTAGAATTGGAATTGGGTCTTGGTTAGTTGGGATCTGCAGCCCAGACTCATAACTTTTCTCCTATAAATTGTTGTGCTAAAAGTCAGGCGTTTACTAATGTACCAGATTACGAGGGCCCACTCTGAGCCCCATGCTAGATGCCCGAGATACAGACAGTAAAACCCACTTCCTGCCTTCCTCCCTGCTCTCCATGTGGTGGGAAGGTGCAGCAGGCAGGGGAGGGCTGGGCAAGTAGACAGGCGGTTATACCGATTATACCAAGCGCTGTGATGAGGTTAGCCAGGTGCAAGGGAGCCCCAGAAGCCCCTGACTCAGACAGGGGAGAGGGTAGGCAAGGCCAGATTCCTGGAGGAGATGATGCAGAAGCTAGAGAGAAGTTGTGGGTTGCCAAACAAGGGGGAGGAAGAGCATCCCAGCTGGAGGACTGGCACATTAGGGGCCATACCCAGTGACCCTACTCCCCTTTTGGACTCGTTACTGGGACATTGCTTCCAACTAGGAGTTCCAGAGCTCTCAGATTTCTACCACAAGCCCCCTACCCTGTTTACATTCTGTTTCTGGGAGAGAATCAGCCGGTGCACTTACATGGGATTAACAGTAGTTCCTGCCCCTGCATGGAAGCCGGGGACAGTGGTGGTGAATGGGGGACTCAAGGTGGCTCCAGGCCCAGGGGTATGGGGAGGAGCGGGAGAAGGGTTTGGAAGTGGGAATGCAGGAGGTCAAGTTGCTCTTAGAGATCAATATTTGTGTGCTGAGTATGCTTTTCATGCTGGACACAAACCTAGACACTGGACATAAAGTACCTCGCTGAAATTTTACAGTTGTGAACCCCGGGATGAATCCTTTCACTGAAGACCTTAGGCAATTCCACACCCACGTGGTACAAGAGCAATCCTGAGAAAGGGGTCTTGTGTTTTCCTTTACCAACCAAAGCCCAAACCCTGTGGCTGTGGCATGTAGAGGTTACAATTTGCTTGCTTGGCCTACTGTGAAATGATATGAGTTGGACGACTTTTTCTTTCTCTTGCCTTTTTTTTTTTTTAAAGATTTTATTTGTTTATTTGACAGAGAGGGAGGGAACACAAGCAGGGGGAGTGGGAGAGGGAGAAGCAGGCTTCCTACCAAGTAGGAAGCCCGATGCGGGGCTCAATCCCAGGACTTCAGGATTACGACCTGAGCCAAAGGCAGACGCTCAATGACTGAGCCGCCCGGGCACCCCTGGATGACTTTTTCAAGGGACTTGGGTAGGGCATACTCTTCCTTATTAATATGTCTTTCTGTCACAACCTCCTTATTGGTACCATCATGATGCCACTTTGCAGAGGAGGCAAAGGGGCCCCTGAGGAGTGAAGGCACCAGCTTGGGGGAAATAGTGAGGCTGGAATTGGAACTCAGACACCCTGGTGCCCCAAATCCCAAGTCCTCACCCAGTTTCTCTGATGCCAGAAAAATCCATGAATCTGGGAAGGCCCCCTCCACCCTTCAGCCAGTCTGAGGCTGGCTTAGCCGAACTCTGGATGGCTGGGTCTTTCAACCCTTTCTAAACCCTGGGGGGAGCACAGGGAGGGAGAGGGAGTTAAGTGTCCAGATTGTGTGTTTAAGGTTTTCCCAAGTGACTCAGGGGCTGGGCCTCAAAAGGAAGTCAGCCCGGCATGCCTGGGCAAGCCCCCGTCCTAGTTCCCCTCTTTACCCAAACAAGCTGATGAGTGTGGGGCCACTTGGGGCCGAGCAGGGCTGTAAGGGGGCCCGGGGGTGGGGGGTTGGTGCCAGTTGTGGGGGTAGAATGAAAAGGTCTTAAAACTGATCACCGGGAGGGAAGTGATTTCTTGCTTCAAAATAACTTCAAAATAGGAACTCCTGATAAACCCAAAGAAGAAAGCGTAAAGCTCGATCCCATCCCTAGGGCATACACACTGTTCCTATTTTGGGCGTGGTTCCCTCCGGGGCTTGGTGTGTACACCTATTTCTATACATATTTATATTTATAATAATAAATGATTCATAATAACATTTTATTATTGCCAAAACAACGTGTCTTCACTGTAGAACACTTAGTAGAAATGAAGACAAGAAGGTAAAAAACTTTGTTCTCAAAAAGGATGACTTTCTAGGTTTTTCCTGTTTTCTCGTGAATTATTTTATAATGAATACATTAATACAAATCATCACGGCACTCCCGCCTAGTGGAGTCTTCAGCGTGGAGGTGGGCTCCCTAAAATTATTTCTCCAGACGAACAGAACTTAAAGCTAAAACAAAGGCATGGATTTTAACCTCTTTTACACGGCTGACCCTCTTGAGAATCCTATAAGAGTTGCAGACAAAAGCAGACACACAAAAATGCACACGGGAAACATTTTCCTAAAATATGAGGGGGTCCCCAGACTCCCTGAAGCCCTTACATAGGAGCCATGGGCCCCAGGCTCCAACTCCCCCCACCCCATTCCTGAATTATTAAGTGAAGAAGGGCTTCTGATCCCAGAGCCCAGAGGAAAGTCACACCCAGCACCCCCCACTCCCCACTCTCACCCAGGCTCCCCTTTTTCACCTGAATATTTTTATGCGGGGTGGTTCAGTGCAGTTGGTGGTGTAGAAGGGGGTTTCTGCTGGTTTAGTATTTCACTCTTTGAAAAAAACTTCATTGTCCTCATTTTGTTTTGCTTCTAAATACTTAAGTTTTTAAAAAATTTTGATGTGATTTCCAACATACAGAAAAGTAGTGTGGGTAATACAAGGAACTACCATACACTCCATTTTGTTTTGTTAGGAAAAAAAAACACATGCCAGTGGTAACACGTCGAAGTGTGTGGAGAAAAAAGTTAATAGGCTTCCTTTTCCCCTCCCAACACGCAGAACGTAAACCTGTTCTGAGCCCTGGGGAACATATGTGCGTACATATGTGTATATGTATTTACATGGATATGATCCTTTTGTTTTAAAAAAATTCCCTTATTTTATAGATACAAAATAGCTTCTATGTCTGAGATTTATGTTATCTGTTCATTGAAACTAAATGCAGGGGCTCCTGGCTGGCTGGCAGTAAGCGAGCAACTCTTGATCTCAGGATTGTGGGTTTGAGCCCCACTTGCATATGGAAATTATGTAAAAAAAAATATATATATATATAATATATATATTATATATATATATATATATAGAGAGAGAGAGAGAGAGAGAGAGAGAGACTAAATATGGCTATCCAGGTCTGGCTGGCTTCTAACCATCAACAGGGAAAATGTTCAGAAAAACATGAGGGAAAATGAAAAGATAAGCAGAAAATCAAGGGGATGGTTGAGCAGCTTCCAAGGTGCATGCCTAGGGGTCTGGGGACGGTCGGGAACACAACCTTCCACAGTTTGCTTCTTTCACTTAATATTCTTTCTGACATCCTCTAGGTCGAGGATCCTGTTAGTACTCCATACTCTTTCATTTTATCGTTGAGCGGTACTTTCTTCAACCCATTCCCTGTAAGTACACATCCAGGTTGTTTCTGATTTGCGGCAGTGGATAACCATCCCGATGTAATAGTCCTCCTTTTATGTCTTTAACCTGGCTATACCTAGACCATAGAAAACTTTTTTGTGCGAATCAGCAAAAGGTGCCTCTCCAGGCAGACCTGGGCCTGTAGCAAGGCACTCACTTGGCTTGGCAAGTAGAGTGTACATTGGATTCCAGCCCCACATGCCCCTCAACCTGCTGTCCTTGTGCAGTGAACAACCTGCACCTCTGTACGTGGTAGTATCACCTTGCACACTCATTTTTCCTTGTGTAGGAGGGATCTCTGAAAGTAAGACTGCTTGGACAAGGGTGTATGTGCAGTTTTGGTTTTTGTTTTTTTTTGAAGATTTTATTTTATTTTTTGACAGACAGAGATCACAAGTAGGCGGAGAGGCAGGTAGAGAGATAGGAGGAAGCAGGATCCCTGCTGAGCAGAGAGCCTGATGCGGGGCTTGATCCCAGGACCCTGGGATCATGACCTGAGCTGAAGGCAGAGGCTTTAACCCACTGAACCACCCAGGTGCCCCTGTGCAGTTTTAACTGTAAAAGATTCTGCTAGATTCATGTGTGTGTGCACATGCATGTGTGCTTACAAAGTTGGTATCATATTATATTTGCTATAACATATTTATATGAACTGTAGCATATTTCAGTCCTAACATATTTTGACTGCCTTTTCTGTCACTACTATTCTATGTTTGCACCTTGATTTTTTTAAACACCTTTTGAGGTGTAACTGATGTACTATAAATTATATTTTGGGAGGGGGCAGCAGAAAAGTCTTTATTAGAAAATTCTCACCCTGGGGCACCTGGGTGGCCAGGTCATGATCATGGTCATGGATTCAGCCCCACGCTGGGCTCCACACTCAGTGGAGAGTCTGCTTGGAGATTTGGGGATTCCTTCTCCTCTCCCTCTGCCCATGTACACATTGTCTCTCTCTCTCTCTCCCCGCCTCTAAAACAAATAAATAAATCTAAAAAAAAAAAAAAAAAAAAGAAAAGAAAAGAAAAGGAAAGAAAATTCTCACCCTAAATTGGTGAAACATAAATTATACCCATTTAAAACATACAGTTTCTTACAAATATCCCATCATTACATTGTATAACTGAAACTAATACAACAGAAAAGTCTGACTTTTAAGTCAATTATAAGTCAATTATATCTCAACCAAAAATAGATCAACCCATAAATAGGCCAATAAAAAATGTAAAGCTTTGTAAGTTTTAACATATGGATGCACTGTTCAAACCATAACCAAAATCAAGACAATGAACCTATCCATTACCCTGAAAACTCCTTTGAAATCTTCCCCCACCCTTCCTGCACACTCCCTAATCCCCCAGGCAGCTACTGCTTTGCGTTCCTTGTCATAGATTAGATTATCCTTCCTACAATTGTAAAAAAAAAATGAAATTACACAGTATGTATTCTTTTTTGTCTAACTTCTTTCACTCAGCCAAATTATTTTGCAATTCACCCATGTTGTTGCATGTATCCATAGCTCATTCATTCATAGGGCAAAGGAGTGTTCCATTGCATGGCTGGACCTCCCTGAATAGTTTATCCATTCACCCGTTAATGGACTTTTGGGTTGTTTCACATATGGGCCTCTGACAAATAATACTGGTGTGACAATTTATGCCCAAATCTTAGTGTGGATGTAGATTTTCATTTTTCTTGGGGAGAAACCCAAGAGTAGAATGGCTAGATCATATGGCTGGTGTGGGTTCAGCTTTTTAAGGAAATGCCCAACTGTTTTCCAGAGTGGTTATACTATTTTACCTTCCTACCAGTAAGAATTCCAGTTATTCCATGTGCTCATCAACATGATATAGCTGGTCTTTTTAATTTTTACAATTTTATGGGGAACAATTTTTTCATGTTCACTATCTATCTGTGCACCTTATTTGGTGAAGTGTCTGTTCAAATCTTTTGCCCATTTCTAGATTTGGTTGGCTATTTTCCTATAATTGAGTTTTGATAAATTCTTGACAAAAAGTTTCTTATCAGACGCCTGATTTGCAAACATTTTGTTGCTTGCATTTTATTTTTTTATATTTTACAACTTTTTATTTATTTTGATTCTATTTCATTTATTTTATTTTATTTTTTAAATTTTATTTATTTATTTGAGAGAGAGAGTGAGAGAGAGCATGAGAGGGGAGTGACTCAGAGGGAGAAGATGACTCCCCACCGAGTGGGGAGCCCAATGCGGGACTCGACCCCAGGACCCTGGGATCATGACCCGAGCCAAAGGCAGACGCTTAACTGACTGAGCCACCCAGGCACCCCTATTTTATTATTTTTAACAAGTTAATTTTTGGTTGTTGTTTACAAACATTTTATTTAATTTTGTGGCTTGTCTTTTCATTCTCTTGGTGGTTTTTGAAGAGCAAAAATCTTAAATATAAATTGAATCCAATTGATCAATTTTCACTTTATGGTTTGGGGGTTTTGTATCTAAGAAATCTTTCGCTGATCCAAGATAATAGAGGATTTTTCCTAATGTTTCCTTCCTTCCTTCCTTCCTTCCTTCCTTCCTTTCTTCTTTTCTTTCTAAGATTTTATTTATTTGGAAGAGAGCAAGCTAGAGAGAGAGAGAGAGAGAGAGAATGTACAAGCAAGGGGAGGGGCAGAGGGAGAAGCAGACTCCCCACTGAGCAGGGAGCTTGACACAGGACTATGATCCCAGGACCCCAGGATTATGACCTGAGCTGAAGGCAAACGTTTAACCGACTGAGCCATCCAGGTGCCCACCTAAAGTTTTCTTTAAGAAATCTTATAGTTTTGGATCACTTCTCAGCCTTTTGGCTAAGATCAAGTATAAGAAGTCTTATATAAGTTTTGGGACACCAGGGTGGATTGTTAAAGCATCCAACTCTTGATTTTGGCTCAGGTTATTATCTCAGGATAATGAGATCAAGCCCTGCATTGGGCTCCATATTCAGCATGGAGTCTGTTTGGGACTCTCTCTCTCTCTCTCTCTCTGTCTCTCCCTCTGCCCCTCCCCCACCTCAAATAAAAAAAAATAAATCTTAAAAAAAAAGTCTTAGAGTTTTAAGTTTTACATTTAGGTCTCTGATCCAGTATGAGTTAATTTTTATTTTGATATGTGATTTTATTTTTAATTATCTTAAGCCTTATCACATAATTTACAAATTTGTGCTGATATATTTCCTCCAATCCTTCTAATGAGTTGGCAGAAGCACCATTACCAATCATATGTATATGGTAACTCTACAGTTTTGTCTTTGAATAGCTGCTTAGAAGATAGTCCTGAATTATAACTTAGTCTGACTTAGTAAAATATTCACAATCCAGGTTTGCTGCCATATCTCCTCACACTGAATTTTAAAAGCAACTGAACTTATAGATCATCTACAAAATGTACTAAGTGCTAAATATTATTTATTTATTTATTTATTTATTTATTTATTTATGTTTAAAGATTTTTTTTTATTTATTTGACAGACAGAGATCACAAGTAGGCAGAGAGTCAGTCAGAGAGGAGGAAGCAGGCTCCCCACTGAGCAGACAGCCCGATGCGGGGCTTGATCCAAGGACCCTGGGATCATGACCTGAGCAGAAGGCAGAGGCTTAAACCCACTGAGCCACCCAGGTTCCCCTAAATATTCTTTATTTAATATGATACATAAACCACACTAAAATGCCTTTCATGAGGTAAAAAGCAACATTTTCGATGCAGGGAATGTGAGTTGAAGTGGCATAACAAGACCACAAAGAGAAAGTGGACATTGCCAGCTAATCTCCAGCCCATGTGATTAATAGGCTAATGAACACAACTTGAAACAGAGCGGAGTCTTGCTGTTCTCTGAGACCTTGATATATGAAATATATATATATATATATATAATATATTGTGAAATATAATATATAATATATTGAATGTGAAATATAATTTATATTATTATGAAACATATAATATATTAAGACATATATTAATATAACCAGTTATATAAATCTAATATAAAACCAATCTCCTATAGGTTTAGAGCTGGCATTTACCATCTCTGGGAACAGCTAAACATTACTAATCAATTCCAATCATACCTTCAGAAGGGGAAAAGCGTGACAGCACTTGCTGAACCAGAATTCCTAGCAAAGTTCAGAAAGCTGATCACGTGCATTTAACCACAAGCCAATCTTATTTAAATCAGGACTGTCCAAAAGAAATATTCTATCAGCCAGTCATGATCTGAATTCTGATGGATGAGATCAATTTAAATATGGCACACATTTAAAAAGACATGAGACATTTTTGTTTTGTAATAAATAAGGTTGTGGCCAGCTATTACTCCTTAGTAGCTTTTCTTTGTTTAAGATTTTATTTATTTATTTGACAGAGAGAGAGAAAGAACACAAGCAGGGGGAGTGGCAGGGAGAAGGAGAGGAGGAAGCAGGCTCCCTGAAGAGCAGGGAAATGGATGTGGGACTCAATCCCAAGACCCCGGGATCATGACCTGAGCTGAAGGCAGATGTCCAACCGACTGAGCCACCCAGACACCCCTCCTTAGTAGATTTTTTGAGATAAGCTATCAAGTCTGCACTGTCCTCTGTCTTCTTAATGCCAGTGAAGATCACTTTTGTTCCAGGGATGTACTTCTTGGGATTCTCCAAATGCTCCATTGGTGTCTCCTCTCCCCAGGTGATGCCTTTGTTCTTGTTGGCATCCATGTAAGAAAATATGGATGCCTGACCTGTCTTTCACCTAAATAGGCCATGGCGATTTGGCCCAGTCTTGTGCTCACCTCCCTTCACCAGTGTATGGCACCGGGTACACTTCTGAACAAAAACTTTCTTGTCCTTCTCAACATCACTCATTTTTAAATTGCTCTTTCATTGGATGTGAAACAAAGATGCCTGTTCACAGGCCAGATACCTGCTCTCTTCAGTACAAGTTAATTTTTATACATATGGTATGAATGGAAGATTTTTGGTTTTCTTAGGTTTTTTCTTATGGATATCCACTTGCATGTAGATTTTAATGGCAAGAAATAACCATTTCCCAGCAAATTTCTTCCCCTTTCCTGAAGACAAGTCATCCCCTAGATGTTTTATTTCCTGCAGTGCTATCTCCACTGTGGGGACTTGGAGTGGTTGTTGAATGACTAAATGAGTCTGTCCCACCTCAAGGAACCCCAGAATGTCAGAGCTGGGACTAATCTTGGATTATCCATTCCAGATGAGTCCCTTTATCCCCACTTTATGGGGAAGGACCCTCTAGCTTAGGGACAAGGAGTATCTGCCCACAGCAAATAGGTGACAGAAATGAAGCTTAAATTCGGGCCCCTAATTCTTTGTCTGGAGCATTTTCCATAACGACATGCTGGCTTCTGTCCCCAAGACTATTTGCCAGCAAAAGGCCTAGATCTGGGATGCCATCTTGTGCAAGTCCTGACTGGGTGAAGGCATTATCCTTAGGAAAGGCCACCGTGTGTGAGTGCCTGTTGTGTGCGGGCATTTGCTTGCGCTTCTCGTGTAATGCTCACAACAGCCCATGAGAAGTTCTTTACAGTCACTGCTGTACAGATCAGGAAACTGCAGCCCAGAGACCTTAAGCAATACAGGTTCATGGAGGAAGGGCGGGGGGGGGTGGGGGGACTCTGATTCGTGACTGTCAAACTCTAAAGCTTCCTTTTCCCTCACATATTCCTCCTCTGACCCCACTCTCATCCAAGGGACCCTGCTGAGGAAGGACGGCAGGTTGGTTCAGAACCCAAACTGGAGTCAGACAGCCTGATGTGAACTTTACCTTGGACAAGTCAGCTGTCCTATATGAACTTCAGTTTCATTATTTCTAAAGCAGGAAGGAATCAAGCTATTAACAATGTCTGGCATACAGAGCTGTGAGATTAAAAGAGCTGACATGTGTACCAGCCCTCAGAACAGTAGCTGAGACTACCAAGCCCTCAAGGAGTCTCGGTGGTCATCCCCCAGGGACTGGGAAGGCTGGGACAGTCTGGTGGCAGCTCCCAAAGACCTGCCAGTAGAAGGGAAGAGGAGCCCATTCACTGGCTCGAGGCGAGGCTGAACAGAATTGAGAAGGGGTCAAAGAGGAAAAGCAACCAAGACAAGAGGCCAGGAGGCTGCCCGCCTGCCCCAGGCTCCACAAAGGAGGATAAAGCCCTAGTGTGACCCCTTGGACCTTCCTCACGACCTTCAAAATATGAGGAAAAATTACACACTCAGACACACTCGCACTCACAGATGGCTTCTCACAGATGGAATGAGCTCATGTGTGCACATGAATTCACAGACATTTACAATGTCAAGACCAGAGGGTGTGGTGTGGGGATCTCTTGCCTGTTTTCTGAGAATGATGGTGAAGGCATTTGAAAGAGTTGGTTCAGGCCATCATGAAACTACAGCTTCAGGCTTGGGAGGGATCTCAGAGGCTGTTGTCCACTCTTTCTCATTCCCATCCCTCTTCCCCATTCCAGGGAGGCAAGATAACACTACAGCTAAACACGGGCTTTAGCTCCCACAGCCATGGGTTGGGATCTGGCCTCATCTGGCAGCATTGCAGATAAATTATGTTCTCTCTCACTCACCTACGGGCCTTTGCACATGCAGATCTGTCTAAGCCCTCTCTCTCAACCTTTATTTTTTTTTTTAAAGATTTTATTTATTTTATTTGACAGATAGAGATCACAAGGAGGCAGAGAGGCAGGCAGAGAGAGAGGGAGGAGGAAGCAGGCTCCCTGCTGAGCAGAGAGCCCGATGCGAGGCTTGATCCCAGGACCCTGGGATCATGACATGAGCCGAAGGCAGAGGCTTTAACCCACTGAGCCACCGAGGCGCCCCTCTCTCAACCTTTAGTTAGACCAATGCCTCTTCCTTTCTTGGGACTTAGCTTAGACATTACATCCTCTGAGGAGCCTTTTCTGACCACTGCCTATTGCATTTTGCCCTCAGCTAAAGACTTCCAATACATTTTCAGTTTTGTCCAGCATATGTCATGCTGTGTTCAAATGATCTGGTTTGTTTTCTGTCTCCCCCACTACCTGGGAGCTTCTCAAGTGCAGAGATGATGGCTTCTTTATTATGTAGTTTTAGACAATTGATTTAACTTCTCCAAGCTTCAGGTTCTTTACTGGGATGTTGTATAAATTAAATCACATAACCAAACAAAATTTATATAAAGCCTTTCATTTAGTACTTGGCACACAGTAGGTACTCAGAGATGCTTTAGATGATTATGACAATGATGACAACTGCATTTATCAAAACTTCCTCCGATCAATAAACTCTAGATATTTCAGAAGTTTAAAACAATAAATGTTATTCTCCTTCTGGGAATATACCTTAAAGAATCAAAAGCAGGAATTCTTAACAGACATTTGTACACCAGTTTTTAAAGCAGTGTTATACACAACAGCCAAAAAGTAGAAATGACCCAAGTGGCCACTGACAGATGAATGGATAAACAACATTGTGGCTTATACATACAATTTATTACTCAGCCTTAAAAATTTCCTTAAAAAGGAAATTCTGATACCTGCTACAACTTGAATGAACTTGAAAACATTGTGCAAAGTGAAATTACCCAGGTACAAAAACACAAATACTATACGATTCCATTTGTATGAAGTATCTAGAGTAGTCAAATTCATAGAGACGGAAAGTAGAATGGTGGTGGCCAGGACTGGGGGAGTGGGAACAGCCAGTTATTATTTAAGGAGGACAGAGTTTCAGTTTTGCAAGATGAAAAGGGTTCTGGGGATGGATAGTGGTTGAACACCAATGTGAATCTACTTAATGCCATGACATTGTATACTTAATAATAGTTAAGGGGCACCCAGGTGGCTGTTTGTTGATCATCCGACTCATGGTTTTGGCTCAGGTCATGATCTCAGGGTCATGAAATCGAGCCCTACGTCAGCCTCTGTGGGGAGCCTGTTTGAGATTCTATCTCTCCCCTTCTCCCCACTCACACACTCACTCTCTCAAATAAATAAATAAATCTTAAAAAATAGTTAAAATGTAAATTATATGTTATGCTTATTTTACCTTAATAATAAAAAATAATTAAAAAAATGTTTTCTCTTCATTCCAGTTATAGCCAATGAGGGCACTCCTATTTGGGGATTGACCTCCATGCAGTGGTTTGGGGATCTAGACTCCTTCCACCTTGTGCCTCTGTCATCTTCAACATGTGGGTCCAAGTGTCACCCTAGAATAGAGGTTGCAAACTATACCCTGTGAACCAAACTCAGCTAGCCATCTGTTTCTCTATAGTCTTAAACCCAAGAATGGGTTTTCATTTCTAAAGCGTCATAAAGAAAAGGAGGAGGGGAGAAGGGGGAAGGAGAAAAAAGAGTATGCAACAGAGATTGTAGATGTCCTATAAAGCCTAAAATACTTGTTATCTGGCCCTTTACCAAAGAAGTTTGCCAACCTTAGCCTTAGAAACTTTCCTCTTCCAGACAGCTAAATGGTACACATCACTTTTGCCCATATTCTATTGGCTGGAATTGTCACATGGCCATACCTGACTGCAAGGGAGTCTGGGAAATGTAGTCCAGCTGTGTGCTCAGAAAGAAAAGGAAATGAACTTGGTAGTCATCTCACAATCCCTGTTACAATGATGATGATAGTGATGATGGTGATGAAGAGCGCTGAGGATACCTGTCCAACTGTTCCTTTCTTCCTCCAGAGCAGCAAAAATACAGTCAGGGAAGTTTACCTCTGTCCAGTTTAGTTCAGGACATTCCTGGTGATCCCTTCTCCAGTGACTGGTTCAGAAACTCGGGCTTAAGCCAAGTAGAGAACACCATTTCTCTGGCAAAGGTTATTGGTTCAGAGATCGGGGAGTGACCCAAATTGTCCCAGTCAGACTTAAAGGAAGAACTTTGGTTTGATGGTTGGTAAGAGGTCCTCTCTCTTTCTCTAGCTGTGGCCTGGGGAAGCTTGCATCCAGAAGGCAGCCATCCTTCAATGGCTATAAGAGGAGACTTAGATGGGGTCAGCTTTGTACACCACAGAGCAGAGAGACAAACAGGACCCTGAAAACATTGTGGGACTGCTACAGAACCAGCCCGACATTCAATTATAAGGCCCATAAAAATCCCTCCTAGTTTAAGCCACTTGGAGGCATGGTTTCTGTGCTTCCAGCCCAAAGCACTTACATGATCTGCTGGCTTCTAAAACAATCCTGCCAAACTGCCTACCAGGCTTTCCAGGAGACCCTCCCCACTGAAGTCCTCCCCCCGTGGATTGCTGCAGAGGTCTTCCATATGTGAAGTTTGAGTTTACCTTGCAACTTCTACCTGTTGTCATAGAGCATCAG
Source organism: Lontra canadensis (assembly GCF_010015895.1). Taxonomy (NCBI): domain Eukaryota; kingdom Metazoa; phylum Chordata; class Mammalia; order Carnivora; family Mustelidae; genus Lontra; species Lontra canadensis. The sequence goes on from NW_022631019.1 coordinate 17,372,666, forward strand.
AATCAAAGTGAAGAATCAAAGAATCTTCACTTTGGGAAGAACTTTTGATTTCAGTATTCATGAATCTTTTCTCCTGAGATTTCCCCCACGACCTGTACTTTAACGTACTGAACATTTTTCTTTAAGTTGGATGTTACACAATTCACTTTAAAAATGTCTTGTTATTCTTAGCAATAGTATCCATGAACTCTTGGGTGTGGATTGCTATTTATGGCTTTTATCCCCTGAAACACCATAAAATAAATGCATATGTATGCAATTACTAACATAGAAAATAAGAGTCTGCATGCCGACCAAAACCATTTCCTAAATCCCACTTTGGGAAACTCACCTTTCATGGATCTGAGTGGGTATATTTTATGTCTCCAATAAGACTGGGACCCCCATATATATATATATATTATATATATATATATATATATTATATATATATTCCATTATATATATATTCCATTATATATATATAATATATATATATATAATGGAATACTACGCAGTCATCAAAAGAAATGAAATCTTGCCATTTGTGATGATGTGGATGGAACTAGAGGGTATTATGCTTAGCGAAATAAGTCAATCAGAGAAAGACAATTATCATATGATCTCCCTGATATGAGGAAGTTGAGAGACAACATGGTGGGGGTTGGGGGGTAGGAAAAGAATAAATGAAACAAGATGGGATCGAGAGGGAGACGAACCATAAGAGACTCTTAATCTCACAAAACAAATCAAGGGTTACCAGGGGGGAAGAGGCTAGGGAGAGGGTGGTGGGGTTATGGACTTTGGGGAAGGTATGTGCTATGAAGTGTGTAAACTGGCGATTCACAGACCTGTATCCCTGGGGCTAATAATACATTATATGTTAATTAAAAAATAAAAAATTAAAAAAAATGACTGGGACCCCTTGAGGGCAAGGGGCATGACTTCAACAATTCACTTACACCTCAGAACAATTCTCCCCACCTATAGATGCAGAAACTGAGGCCTCAGAAAGATGAAGGGACTTGGCTAAGGCCACAAAGAGAGATCCAGAGCCGAGTCAGCACTTTGAAAGAGAGTGATTCTTAAAATGAAACTTTAGGGATCTTGCTCAATGCCTCTTCCTTTCCTTCCTTAGGGAACTGAGGCCCAGACAGAACTGACTTGCCTACGGAGCCAGGGAACCAAGCCCAGAGGTGCTAGTGCTGGGCTGGACCCGTCACGCCACAGTGCCCATCGCAGACCCTCTGGCTGGTCTAGGAGACTGCTGTGATTGTGTCACCTGACTGGTCACCTGAGGATCTCAAAGCACCGGCTAACTAGTGCTTCGGGTTCTGGGTGGCTGAAATGGTCCCAAGGCCTTGTCTCTGTGGCTGGCCAATGCCCACGGTTCAGCTGTCTGGTTTGCTAAAGATAACCGGAGTAATATGCACCCCATGGCCCTTTGGAAATACCACGATGATCTTTCTGGAGTGGGCACAGGATATAGATGGAGCACGGGTGGGAAGCTAAATGTTTAACAACATTTTTGTCCAGGAGGGACAAAAAAGGCTCTGATTTGTAGCATTTGCTGATGTCTGTGTTGTAAAGACTCCCTCTGTGTTTGGTTTTAAGCTACCAATCTGACATCACAAAACACAGGAAGAGAAGCGCACACGGGCTTTTGAGAGCTGGAACGGGCTGGAAGGAACACACCACTGGATCAGACTACTTGGTGTCTTACTGATGACTGGTGAGCACAATGGTCAAGCATGCTCACTGCGGGGCTGGCCATGACGGGTCTGGGTGGGCACCGGGGCAGGGCTGCCTTTTCCTCAGCCCCTCACACGTCTCCTGACGCCCAACCTAAGGAAGCTAAGTAGAGACCGGAAAGCCTGTTGTATACTGGCCACCGTCGGGTCCCACTTCCAGAATCCTTTACCTGTCAGGGTTTCTGTATGTGAATTCGGCAAATCTTCACAACCACCCCCTTAAGTAGAAGTAGGTGCTATAATCCACCCCCATTTTATTGATGTGGAAAACCAAGGCACAGAGAGAATAAATAAAACTCCTCAGGGCCATATGGTTCAGGCTCAGTCATAGTTTGAACTCAGGCAGTGTGTTTCCAGAGTCCACATCCAGAATGATCATCGCATTCCATCCAGGTGAACAAGCCCCCTGGGGAACTCTATAGAAACAATAAAAAAGCATTTGAGGGGCGCCTGGGTGGCTCAGTGGATTAAAGCCTCTGCCTTCAGCTCAGGTCATGATCTCAGGGTCCTGGAATCGAGCCCCACATCAGGCTCTCTGCTCAGCAGGGAGCCTGCTTCCTCCTCTCTCTCTGCCTGCCTCTTTGCCTACTTGTGATCTCTGTCTGTCAAATAAATAAATAAAATATTTTTAAAAAATAAAATAAAAAATAAAAAAGCATTTGAGAAACTGTCGCAGCTAGGGTTGCTCCAGTATGCAAAAACAAGACGGTTTTGTTGTTCCTGACACACGTTATTTAGCGCCTAGTATGTGCACTCCTTGTACCAGGTGCTGGAATAAAATGGAAGGGGAAACAGGTGTGGTTCCTGGCTTCCTGGAGCCCACAGTCCAGGGGTGGTGCCAGACGTCTGTTCAGGAATCACAGGAATCGATATAAAATCACAAAATTACTGCAGCAGCAAGATGCAGTTCACGGCGCTCTAAGAGCACGTGAAGGAAGGTTCTGATCTAGTTCTAGATCAAGGAGGTCAGGATAGCCATCCTTGAAGAACAGATAGTTGAGCGGAGATCTGAAGGATAAGCAGGAATTATCTAGGCAAAGAGGCTTATCTGAGAAAGCACTCCAGGAAGAGGGAAAGGGAAGTGCAAAGATCCCACAGTGGGAAGAAGCCAGACTTATGAGGAGAAAGGGGACCATGGCCAGTCTTTAAGAGCAATGGAAATTCTTTAAAATTTAAGTGAAACATAGTAGAGCCAATCTAATTTATCTGACCTCAAAAACGCACTGAATCCTAACAAGGACTCTATCAGGCAAGTTCTGCTCTCCCCACTCTATCAGTGACAAGATGGGTGAAATAAAAGTTGGGGGGACACTGATGTTCTGGGACTTTAGAGAGTCTCCAGGTCCTGACCATACCTCTTCACCTCTTCCCATCCCAAACCCCTCCTGAAATCTGATGAAAGCTAGTGGTAGCCCTCGCCACCAGAAAACAGTACCCTCTCACCTGTGGAAATTCTGCATACAGTTTCGGGGGATTTGTGAACCTCTTGAAACCTTTCCAGATCCCAGGTGAAAAACCACTGACCAACTGATTTTAAAAGAGAATTCAAACTCTAAGAGGCCACGGAAAGCAATGATAAACCCCCCAAAATGAATTCTCTAATGGGGGAATTTCAGCCAACAGCCTAGAGCCAGTCAGAGGCTGAAATCTTACTGGGACAGTTTCCTGTTGGGAAGTAGGTTCCCCAGTATCTAGGCCCAAATGAATGAACTGTGTCATCTGTCCATACCCTGCTCAAATATTCACATGGTACTCTGTACACAGCCTTGTGCTCAATTCTGGGAACACAGCAACAAATCAGAAACAGAGCTGGTCCTTGAGGAGCACAGAGGACAAAGGCAGAGATGATTGCTTTGGGGTTAGTATTAAGATAAAGGCAACCACAAAATGCAGAGCCAAGCCCAATAACTTTCCTTGCTGGGGCTGTAAAATACATCTCTTACTGGGGAACCCAGTGGCTCAGTCCATTAAGCGTCCAACTCTCGATCTCAGCTCTGGTCTTATTCTGAGTGTGGAGCCTACTTAAAAATAAATTAATTAATTAAAGAAATCTCTTACTGATGACAATATGTGACATACAACAACTAGAAGGGGAGTGCCAACCAATCATGAAACTAGAGCCTAAATTGGAGGAAGGGCTAGAGTCACACCAGAGGACTCCCCTGCTCCTCAGATGTCTGGGGAAGGAATTAAGAAACATGGAGAATTAAAGGATTGGAAACATTTGCATGTCTCTCAGTGCTGACCCCTTCTTAATGATAGGCCATAGAGGGCAGGGGTCAGCCTCTCTCTTCCTCAACCACTGAAGGGGTCCACCGCATCCAGTGAAAGGTCAGCACCAGATCAATGCCTGCAAGAAGGTCAGGGCACACTCAGCAACAACATCATAAACCTGACACATGTCAGAGCAAGAAAGGAAACAGCTTCAGGACATCCCCCGAGCCTTCTCTGCATCAGCCAGGGCCACCAGTGAGCAGGTGGGTATGAGGTTGAGTAAACACAGTCTGCCTGCTTCATCATCTCTCCTTACCATGCAAGCATCGTAGGCCGTTGGGGAATGGGATGGTGTCTGGGAAAGTGAAGGATCTGCAGTTCCAGCCCTGACATTGTGGCTTCTTTAGTTTGTGCTGTGTGGATTTGTGGGCACTCCCCTGCCTCCAGCTGAGAGAGAGAGAGAAAGAGAAAGAGCTCGCCCCCAACACTCAATGATGGCCAGAGTGGCATTATCCTAAGGAGCCATCTGCTCTGTCCTCCTTGATCTAAAGTTCCAGTGCTACTTCATGAAGCCTTCCCGGAGCTGCAGAGCACCCTGTCTTCATCTCTTTTGAGGCACAGATCCTTTCTACTTTGTATTATGCTTCTGCATATGTCTCTCTCTCTCTCCAAGGAAGCAGCCGCTCTTTGTAGACACGGGTTTCACCTGCTTCCTACTGATGTTCTTCCTGGTCCTTAAACCATGGCATCCATCAAAGTTCTAGCTGGCTTCTAATTGGTGAGCAAAGGAAGTAATTTCCTTGGTCCCAACCACCTTGGTCCTGAGGTGGGTACACAAATGCTGCTCCAGGGCCATGGACCATACCACCCTGGCCAATGCCTCATAAACATGTACGTGAAGGATGGACTCGAATCCATCCGTGGATCAAATGACCCTGAGAAGGTGGCACGTTGTCAGGCATATGCGCCAGCTCAACCTACGAACTCTCACAGCGCAGAAAGTTGTATGCAGTTGCTCCCTGCTGGCTGTGTCCAAGGACAGGCCCACCGGCTGCGCCACTCCGCCACCCCACCTCAGCGGACTGGGTCAAGGCAGAACACGGAGGCTGTAGGCGTGAGGCTCTGCCCGATAGGAGAGCTCAGGGTTGGACGATAAGCCAATCAGAGCCTTCCATGGGGCGTATGCTACGCGGTGCACCCTGGGACCGGAAATTCACCATCAGGGGTCCGGAAGCGTTGTGTCTCTGGGCCTCTGTGTCTCTGGAAGAGAAGGTGCTGCCATGGGAGTCTCCTACCAGGCGGTGAGGAGTCTGCTAGCATCCGCCAGATTCTCTGCGTTAGTCTGGCCGACGGTCTCACGGGTGCCCGTGTGCGGCCACGTCCGTAGGGATTTGCTGCTACTCCTCTTCCCTGGCCTGGCTTCCTCTCCTCTGGTCTTACACAAGCTCCATCTGCTTCCTGTCACTGCTTTCTTTTATTACAAGAAACTGCTCTGAGAAGTTGAGTGACTTGCCCCAGGTCATGCCGCTAGGATGGAAGAGTTAACATTCAGTCTTTGATATGCTGCATAGCCTGCTCTTAACCACGAGGCTGTCGTGCTTCCCCTGAGTGGTCCTGAAACCCACCCCCTGTCCTGGCGCAATGTGGGAGCAGGCGGCATCAGCCCTCAACACAGAGTAGGTTCCCCCTACTTCCATACCACAGGCTGCGAGCCGTCAAATGGCTGGCTCAAAATCACAACAGACCTTGAGTATCAGAACCCAGTTTTGAACCCAGCTCTGTATGATGCCAAGATCTTTGTTGTTGATGTTGTTTATTTATTTATGTTTTAGTATTCTCTACACCAAGTATGGTGCTGGAACTCGGACCCTGAGACCAAGAGTTGCATACTTCTCGGATTGAGCCAGCTAGACTCCCCCGATTCCAAGACCTTAATAATTAGGGTTCAAAATAAAAGCTGGCTTCTGATTAGAGTCTTGTGCTGTTGGATATTTGGTGGGCGCTTGCCTTGGCTCCTCACAAACGTGGAAGTGTAGGAAGAGCATGATGCTATGTGCTGAGGGGTTAGCATAGTGCTCAGCACACAGTAGGTCATAAATACGGGCTGGCTTGCTGAAAGCATTTTCTCTTGATGGCTTTGCTGCATAGTGTCATGATTAGATCACCCAGGAGACACCACTACTGTTGTACAACTCCATCAATTCCCCAAAAGGAGTGATGAGCAATGAATCATTGGTCAACCTTTTGTGACATTGGCAGACATGTGGTGAATTTCCCATCCTTCAAGGCTGGTAGCGTGGCATCACCCGTGGGGGAGAGCACAGACTGAGGTCAGAGTGGCAGAGGCAGATAAACAGCAATAAACCAGCGGGACTGCAACAAACTAAGGTGCTTCTGCACATCAAAGGAAACAACAAAATGAAAAGGCGACCTACAGATTGGGAGCAAGTATTTGCAAACCGTATCTCTGATAAGGGGTTAATACAAAAAAATATAAAAAAACTCATACATACAAAACAAACCCGGATTTCAAGTGAGCAAAAGACCTAAGTACACATTATGCAAAGAAGACCTACAGATGGCCAAAAGGCAAATAAAAAAGGTGTTCAGCATCACTAATCATTGGTGAAAGGTTTGGCCAGGATGGCTGTTTTCAAAAAGATAAAATGAGTTTTGTGAGGATGTAGAGAAAAGGGAAACTTTGTACACTGTATTGGTGGGAATGTAAATAGCCACAGCCGTTAGGAAAAACAGTATGAAGGTTCCTCAAGAAATTAAAAGTGGATGGGGCGCCTGGGTGGCTCAGTGGGTTCAGGATCTGACTCTTGGTTTCAGCTCAGGTCATGATCTCATGGGTTGGGGGACCAAGCCCCATATTGAGCTCCTTGCTCAGTTGGGAGTACGCTTGAAAGATTCTCTCCCTCTGCCCTTCTTCCTGCTCATGCTCTCTCTCTCTCTCTCTCTAAAAATCAAATAAATAAATAAATAAATCTTTAAAAAAAATTAAAAGTGGAAGTTTAGTAGGGTGGCTCAGTCAGCTGAGCATTGGATTCTTGATTTTGGCTCAGGTCATGATCTCAGGGTCATGGGATCAAGCCCAGCTTTGGGCTCTGTGCTCAGTGGGAAATCTGCTTGTCCGTGTCCCTTCCCATTTGCCCCTCCCCTTGTGCTTTCTCTCTCTCTCTCAAAATAAAATTTTGTAAAAAATTAAAAATAGGACTACCATATGATACGGTGATGCCTCTTCTGGTTATATATACAAAGGAGATGAAATCAGTACCATGAAGGGTTATCTGCACACCCATGTGCATTGCAACATGATTTACAATAGCCAAGATATAGAAATAACCTAGGTGTGGGTTGACAGACAAATGGGTAAAGTGATTGTTATATATACATATATGAATATTGATCAACCATAAAAAAGAAGATCTGTCATTTATGACAACATGGATGAACATGGAAGACTTTATGCTAAGTGAAATAAGCCAAACACATAAAGAAAAGTACTGTATGATTTCACTTATATGTGGAATCTAAAAAAGTTGAATTCATAGACGCAGAGAGTAGAACAGTAGTTGTCAGGGTGGGGGCGGGGAGATGAGGGAAATTGGAGAGTTGCAATTAGATAAAACAAGTTAGTTCTAGAGATCTAATGTACAGCAAAGTGATTTTGATTAATAATACTATATTGTATACCAGAAATTTGCTGAGAATAGATCTCAGGCGCTCTTACCACACACACCAAAAATACTATATGAGGAGATGCGTATGTTAATTAGCTTGACTGTGGTAATCATTTTACTGTGTATATAAAAATGTCGTGTTGTATTACTTATATATACACAATTCTTATTTAAACAATAAATTGGACCTAAAACAATTGGACCAAGTTTCAGATCTTGGGTCTGTAACTTTCTATCTATAAGACCACATTTGGTTTCAGTTTCTTCAGTTTCTGTATGTAAGAATTATCAACCTGACATGTGCACAACACATCATTGACATACTAGTTGATCAAAAGCTTTTTGTTTGTTTGTTTCCTAATACATAGCCACTAAGGAAATTGATCCAAAAGAGACATTCATTCATAGGTCTCCTGACTTTGGATCTAATCCTTTTTCTCCAAATAAATCAATCTTTCCTATTCTTATTCTCTCTGTCAATCTCCCCCAACCCCTCCTCTCTCTCTCTCTCTCACGCGCGCACACACACACACACACACACACACACACACACACACATTCTTTCATTTAATAAGCCAGACCTGGGTTCAAATCCTGCCTCTACAACTTCTTTTGTTGCCTGATCTTGGACAAGGATTAAATGATGTACGGTATGTTATACGCAGTCATCATTAGAGTATCGCTCTGGACTTTCCTGCCTCTCCTACTGAATGTGTGATCCTCGGAAACAAAGCTTTTTGTTACTCATCCTATTTCCTTCCCCCCACCCCAGGAGCACCTGCACCGGCCACACGCAGGCACAGGTACGCAGGCACAGTACCTACTCTGTGCCAGGCGCTGTGCCAATGCCCATGAGTGATCACCTCTCTGCTTTTCACAGAAATCCTGTGAGCGGCTCCCATTAGCCCCATTTTACAGCTGACAGATGTGACAGCTGCAACTCAGAAGGTTGAAGTGATTCAGGGAATGTTACCCAATGAGGAAGAGCAGCACCAGCTTCCAACCCGACCTGTCTGATTCCGGAGCCCATGTAGGCTGACTGGTGTGCCATCCAGCCCTGCTCAGAAATTGCTCAGTAACCATGTCAAATGTGTGGTGAGTTGTGCGGTGGGGTCAGTCAGCAGCCAATGTGACATGTGACCTCTCACCTGTGCTTATTTACATCCAGTAGTAGCTGAAAGAGGCCTTTCTCTAGTTAGACTCTCTTTCCTTAGGGCCCTGCAGATAGGCAGCCTCCACAGGGGCCAAGACCCAACCGGGCCCCCAGTGGCGGCAGGGGCTTGGCACTGCGCTGAGCGCATGACCTTGTCAGTGGATGGATAGATGGAATGGGTGACACAGAGAGCCCATGAGACACAGCCCTCGTTGTGAAACCACTCTTGGTTCCAGAGCAGGGAAAATTCCTTCCTGCCCACCTCCAGAGGGATGGGCCGCCCGAGGGCCAACCACCCTCACAGGAGCTGAGGAGGTTATGGGACAGAGGCAGGCGTGGTAGGTGGTCATGAAATTTTCCAGTCCCTTCCCCTCTCCTGGCCCTGTGACCATCTTCACCACCAGCCCACCACGCACTGTGCGTTGGAGTTCCCACACAGCAGCCCATTCCTGAGCCTCTCAGCCATGGCTTGCAGGTAGGTGTGAGCGGAAGGCAGCTTGGCCTGCTGACAGAACCTAGGTAATAGAGTCATCAGACCTGGTTCTGATCCCGGCTCTGCCACTTACTAACCTGTGACTGCAGGAAATGAACCAAACCTCTCTGAATCTGGGCTTCTTTTGTCTATAAATGGGGAGAAGAGTAGTCCCTTCATCATAGGTTGTTGTGGAATGAGATGACTTATGTCAGATTTGGAAGAACTCAAAAGCTGAATTTTTTTTTAAAGATTTTATTTATTTATTTGACAGAGAGAGATCACAAGTAGGCAGAGAGGCGGGCAGAGAGAGAGAGGAAAGCAGGCTCCCCGCTGAGCAGAGAGCCTGATAGGGGCTCGATCCCAGAACCCTGAGATCATGACCCGAGCTGAAGGCAGAGGCTTAACCTACTGAGCCACCCGGGCGCCCCTCAAAAGCTGAATTCTTAAAAACGACGTATATCCTATATAATTATTCTGTAGTCTGTTGGCTACACTGACTATTGGATAACTGACTTCCCCAAGGTCACTTGGCTCTTATGTGGCGTTGCTGGGACTCACACATGAGGGATATTCCAGCCAACCCGAATCGGACTGTGGAAGGATTCGGGCTGTCCTTCACTGCCCTGTGTTTTCCTCCTGCTTCTCAGGGTGGGAGGGGGCGCCCAGCTGGGAAGTAGTTGCGCTGGGGGGCAGCAGTGTGGGAGTGCGGCTGGATGGAAGGATATAGGGGATTCCGTGATGAGCCTTACATCCTTTCCAGCTCCCCCAACTAAGATGTCCTACCTCCAGTCCTCTGCCTAGTGCTGTAACTTTCCAGCCTCTTGGTGATTTCCCAAGACGAATGCACCACACCTCAAATAAGCTGTTTGCCTAAATGATAGGATGCTCTTGGTTCATCCAATGAACGAATATTTATGAAGTCTCTACTAGGCAGACAATCCTGTAATCAGGGCTGCAGGACGGAGATGCCGGACAAAAAGTTCTGGGCCTGAAGGAGCTCCCGATAGAGCAGTGGACCCAGGAAGCAGGGCTGGATGGACGTATTTCTGCTCCTTCCACCTACTTCCTGGTTCACACACACCAAGGTTCTTTTAAATCCCTGTCAGTCCCTCTGTCTAATTCTGCCCACAGTAGGCGGGGTTCTGCTCTTTCAGTCCCCAGGGGCTGTCTGGCTGGGTGGGTTTAGAGAGCCAAGAGCAGACAGCTAGTTCACATTCTCTGCAAGAGGGATGAATGAATCACGGTTGTCTTGGGCGGTGAGCGCCAGCTGGCCCTATCTCTAATCAGTACCGGGACTGGGAGAGCTTGGAGGACCCAGCAGCCTCCATGTCCCTGCCCTCAGGCCCTACCCTGAAGGCAGCTGGCTTTCTGGGAGGCCAGGATGTCTGGCAAAAGTCCCTTCTTGAGCCTAGGGTCCCCTATGCCCCACGTTATCATCTCTACCACGTTATCATCTCTACCTGTGACGAATTTGAGAATGTGCTACTCCCAGGCTTCCTGGGCCCACTTTCTTTTTCTATTCCCCTTGAAAAGAAATGAATCTGGGGCCCTAGATGCCTCAGTCAGTTAAGTGTCTGCCTTCAGCTCAGGTCATGATCCCAGGGTCCTGGGATGGAGCCCTGCATTGGGCTCCCCGCTCAGCAGTGAGCCTGCTTCTCCCTCTGGCACTCCCCCCTACTTGTGTTCCCTCTCTCTGTGTCTCTCTCTGTCAAATGATAAATAACATATTTTTTTAAATGAATCTTATTTTGTTATTAGGAAGGTAATTAATACATGGAAAAAATTTGGAAAAAGGGAAATGTAGGAAGAATTTTTTAAAACCATATTTTGACCTCCCCTCCAAAGACAAGCACAAATTTTGGTATATTTAAGTCCTTTTTAAAATCTCTTTTTAGGGGTGCCTGGGTGGCTCAGTGGGTTAAGGCCTCTGCCTTCGGCTTGGGTCATGATCCCAGGGTCCTGGGATCGAGCCCCACATTGGGCTCTCTGCTTGGTGGGGAGCCTGCTTCCTCCCCGACCACCTGCCTCTCTACCTACTTGTGATCTCTGTCTGTCAAATAAGAATCTTTATAATAAAATAAGATAAAATATCTTTTTAAAGTTGTATCTTTTTTATTGAAGTATATTTGATACACCGTGTTACATTAGTTTCAGGGGTACAACATAGTGGCTTATAAGTCTATACATTATAACAGTATAACTTGTGAATATAACTCACAAGTCTAGCCACCATCGGTCACCATACAACGCTATTACAGCCCCATTGATTATATCTTCTCTGCTGCACCTGTCCTCCCAGTGACTCATTCATTCTGGAACTGGAAGCCTGTACCTCCCACTCCCCTTCACTCATTTTGCCCATCCCTCCACCTCTTTCCCCCCAGCGACCATCAGTTCATCCTCTATATTTATAGGTCTCATTCTGCTTTTTGTTTGTTCATTTATTCACTTGTTTTTTAGATGCCACATATAAGTACAATCATATGGCATTTTTCTTTCTGTTGGACGAATTTCACTTTGCTTAGTACGCTCTGGGTATATCCATATTGCTACAAAGGGCAAGATCTCATTCTTTCTTTTACAGCCGAGTAATATCCCCTGTGTATATATACACATCTTCTTTACCCATTCATCTATCAGTGGACACTTAGGTTGCTTCTCTATCTTGCCTCTTGTAAATAATGCTGCAATCAACAGGGTGTGCATTGATCTTTTTGAGTCAGTGTCTTGTTTTCTTTGGGTAAATACCCAGTAATGGAATTACTGGATCCTGTGATATTTCTATTTTTACTTTTTTGAGGAACCTCCATACTGTTTTCCACAGTGGTTGTACCCATTTACATTCCCAATAGAGTATATCATCTTAAAAATACTTTGACATTATGCTAAGTGAAATAAGTCAATCACAAAAAGCAAATGCCACGTGAGTCTACTTATATGAGGGATCTAACGTAATCACTCATAGAAGCAGAAAGTAGAACAGCGGATGCCAGGTGCTGGAGGGAGGGGAAGCGGGGAGTTGTTCAATGGGAATGAAGTTTCAGTTGTGCAAGATGGAAAAGTCTAGAGATCTCTTTGTACAACAAGGGCGGACAGTTAATAAAACTGCGCTGTACACTTAAAAATTGTTATGAGGGTAGGTTTATGTTACATGGCTTTGTTTTGTTTTGTTTTTGCCACAATAAAAAAAATACTGTGTTTTTATACGGCTGTTCTGCTGGGCATGTAGTTTGGTACCTTGCGTTATTCACTTAACAATGTAAACTATTAAACTCAATTGAAATCTTTTATTACCATTCGTTTTAGTGGCTACATACTATTTACTAGGTAGAGATACCATAATTTAACATTCCCCTTTTGGACATGTAGGCTGTTACTTATTGAGTAGACAAGGATGCAGTTGAGTTTCTCACATAGAAAGATTTTCTTTATTTAGATTCCGTGGGCTAGCCTCCCTGAAGAGAAGACGCAGGATCAAAGGATGTAAACATACCAGGGCTTTTGATAGACATTGCTAAATTGTTTTCCAGAAGGGTTGTATTAATTTCCACTCCTACTAGCAATGAATGAGCATGCCTGTTTCACCACACCCTCGGCAATACTGAGCGTTATCGTCTTCTCAAATCTGGGCTGATTTGGGAGGCAAACATTTGCATCTTGTTTTAATTTTCATTCCTTTGATGACTTATGAGAAGGACCAACCTTCCACGTGTTTGTGAATTGTCCGTTCCTATGCCTAGTCATTTCTCTCCTTCGTCCCTCTGGTTTTGGGAGCCTTCCGGGTTTGTCTTTTTTTTTAAGATTTTATTTTATTTATTTGACAGAGAGAGAAATCACAAGTAGGCAGAGAGGCAGGCAGAGACGGAGGGGGAAGCAGGCTCCCTGCTGAGCAGAGAGCGTGATGCGGGGCTCAATACCAGGACCCTGAGATCATGACCTGAGCTGAAGGCAGAGGCTTAACCCACTGAGCCACCCAGGAGCCCTGAGTTTGTCTTAGGAAGTTGTGTAAGATCTCCCAGGTTTTTGCTTCTGACATGTCCCGTAACTCATGTCCCAGGCTGGGATCCTAGAGGCCCCATCCCCTTCCCCAGTCCTGTGCTGCCCTGGCATGGACTCTCCCCGCCCCTGCACATTTCTTCAAGGCCCAGCTAAGACTCCACTTTCAAAAGCTCACCCTGTTAGCTCCAATCTATCTCCCCTCTCACCGCATTTGGCACAACAGGGTATTTTGCAAGGTGGGTATGTTTATGCTTTCAGCATCGTTCGGGTGGGTCTCTCCTGCCTCACCGTATCTTGCCTCCCCGGGGAGCATGGGTCTCCCCTGCACCAGCATGGGAGGCACACTGAAGATGTGCGAATAAATGCACATTGAATGGGCTTGGTGGAGACCCACCAGCTCGGAAACTTCCAGATTCCCTGTGGCCTCTGCCACAGCCGACCTGGGCGTTCACTTGGGGGAAACGTATAATGGTTTGGTGACAGGCGGGCTTGAGCTCCGATCCCAGCTCCTCCACTTGGCTTGGGAGTTATTTGCGCTGGCTGGGTCTCTGTTTTCCTTGCTGGCAAACGGGACACTGGTTCTTATCTGTGGTGTGAGGATTAAATGAGATCATTTGAAACAAGGGATGTAAACACTGAAAAAAAAAGGAGGTATTACTTCTTCACCACCAATTCGCGTCTCTCCCCTCCTTCGGAAACTTGATTTTTCTAAGATGCCATCTGAATTCGTTTCCTATTGTCACTGTGACAAATTACCACAAACTTAGCATCTTAGAGTGACACAAATGCAGTCTGACGGTCAGAAGTCCAAGATGGGTTTCACTGGATCTAAATCAAGACATCAGTGCGGCTGAGCTCCCTCCCATGCTCTGGGAGAGAATCTGTTTCCTTCCATTTTTCTGCTTCTAGAGGCCGCTACTTTCTTGACACGTGAACTTGTCCTCCCCACAAGCTCTGGTCCGTCCTCACATCTCTCTTCGTGCATCACCAACCTTCCTGCCTGTCTTGTACGAACCCTTGTGGACACACGGTGCCCACCCAAATCCTCTTCCCATCTTGACACCCTCAGCTTCTTCCCCATCTGCAAGGCCCTTTTACCATGTCAGGCAGAATAGTCACAAGTGCCAGGGGTTAGAAGTGGACGTTTTGGAGGGCAGTTATCAGCCTACCTTACTGTCCATGTCCACTTGATTCGGCTTTCTCCACCACTATGCACTTGTGTGCACATGTGTTTTACAGTCTTCCAAGAAAGAATTAGAAGGAAAAATGAATGATTACTGAGTGAGCCCTGTCGTCAGTGCCCCGATTCACCAGGGATCTATATCTATATCTATATCTATATATAGATCTGGATATCAATATAGATCTTCATCCATAAGGAAATCAAGGCTCAGAGAGGCTCAGTGCTTGCCTGAGGTCACACAGCGGACGTACCAGGCAGAGCCAGAGTTAGAGCCCACCAGGGCCACCTGACTCCAGAGCCCAGGCTCCTTTCACCACCTGATGTTGCCTTTTACTTGAGGTCATTCTATATTAATTTAAATTCAGGTCAAGGGGCTCCTGGGTGGCTTAGTTGGTTAAGCATCTGCCTTTGGCTCAAGTCATGATCACAGGGTCTTAGGATGGAGCCCCATGTTGGGATCTTAGCTCAGTGGGGGTCTGCTTCTCCCTCTCCCTCTGCCTCTCCCCCTGCTCATGCTCTCTCTCTCTCTCAAATAAATAAATAAAATCTTTTTAAAATAAGTAAATTCAGTTCAACAAGCAAGTCTCGGGTGCCTGTCTTGAGCTAGACACCATATAATATATAACATGGTTTCTATAATTTTATGGAAACGTAGTTATCTGACCTTAGGCAAGTCATTTGATTTTTTTCACTGGTAGTTTCCTTCTATGCAAAAGGAGGAGGGGGGGCACAGAAAAAATGAGAGCTATGAGCAAGCATTTTATAAAGGAGGAAACCCAAGGGTTTAAGAAATGTATGTAAAGAGGCTTCAGTTCTTTAATAAGCAAGGAAATGCAAATTAAAACAACGACAATGTCTGCAGTTCTGTTTGTCTCTCCAAGGAGAGTTTGACCTTTGAGATGGTATGGGCTCCCCAGGCTTTCCTTTCTTGATTGGTCCTACATGAGCCAGATATGCATTCCACGAACCCTGTTGATGGCTTCAAATCAGTCATGCCCTGATGATCTCAGAAAATGCCTGAGAGTTGGTATTGCATATCCATTTAAATCAATACCTTCAAAATGTAGAGTGGGGCAGAAGGATAAAGTCTGAGTAAGGAGATAGAGCCATTTCTGGCCAGTCTTGCCTATTTCCAAAAGAAACCTTGCTCTGAAGACAGGGAACTGCTTGTCTAACAGAACTGCCTTCTTGTCTGTTTCCTCCTTCAATCTCCATGAGGACGGGAACCTCATCTGTCTTGATCGCTATATTCACTAGATCTCCTGGTACCTTGTAAGTGGTCAAGAAATATGTGCCAGATTGAGTGAATGAACTGCTGCTCTCCATGGCTTTCTTACCTGGAAAGCGATAGAGTGGAACTTAGTGATTGGCTGATTGATTGAATCATTCATTCATTCCAAAATGAATGAATTTTCATTGATTTTTGATTCATTGATTCAGCCCTTCTATGCCAGTCCCTTGCTAAGTGCCAGGGACTTTGATGTTGAACAAATAGGAGACAGTTCCCAGCATCTAACCACGGAGGCAGACATTCACAGTTAGTTTTAAAGGCACAGCTGTGGTAAGTGTCCTAAAGGAAAAAATATAGAGTTCTATGAAGGCGTTTAATAAGGGGGGCTAAATTTAGAAAATCCAACCACCTTGTTAGAATGTTGATCCTCAGATATACCTATTTGTTTGATGGTCAGGCAGATGGTGCCCATGGTCAAGAGCTCCAGATCAGATGGAACAGCTCAGATCCCCAGAGGCCAATGGTTCCCTGGAATCCCATTCAGGATTCTGTTCCCTTGGGTGTGCAGCCCCTCCAGCTCTGCCATAGTTAGGCCAAGAATTGTTCCTGTTTAAGTAACTTCAACAGCTCTCCACTATTTTATTTTATTTATTTATTTATTTATTTATTTATTTATTTATTTTTAGAGGGTGGGGGGCATGCACAGGTCAGGGGGTGGAGAGGGGCAGAGGGCGAGGGAGAGAGAGAATCTTTTTTTTTTTTAATAAATTTTATTTTTTTTTAAACATATAATATATTTTTATCCCCAGGGGTACAGGTCTGTGAATCGCCAGGTTTACACATTTCACAGCACTCACCATAGCACATACCCTCCCCAGTGTCCATAACCCCACTCCCCCCTCCCAATCCCCCTCCCCCCATCAACCCTCAGTTTGTTTTGTGAGATTAAGAGTCACTTATGGTTTGTCTCCCTCCCAATCCCAACTTGTTTCATTTACTCTTAGGGAGAGAGAGAATCTTAAGCCAGCTCCATGTCCAGCCTCGAGCCTAACTCAGGGCTCGCTCTCACTACTCTGAGATCATGACCTGAGCTGAAATCAAGAATCAGATGCTCAACCAACTGAGCCATCCAGGCACCCCTATAGCTCTCCACTTCTTATAGCATAGACTCCCAACTCCTCAGAATTAAGGTCTTTTGTGATCTGACCCCAGCCTCATCTGTCTTGGACTCTATGTCCCAACACTGCTGGGCTGACCCCCACGCTGCCACTCATTAGATGTGGCCTGGGGCTGGACCCTGCTCCTCTCAGGGCCTCCTCACAGGCATCTGTGAGGCGATGGGTTTGGACTCAAATGACCTTCAAGTTTCATAAATGTTACCATTCTGAGATTACTCTCCAAATACACTGTTCCTTTTCTTGCTCGCACTTGGTCCCAAACTGTGCTCTCTGGCTGGGATGCCCACAATTACCACCTACCATTCCTATGTGATGGTTGGATTGGGGTCAAACCCTACTCTCATCAAGAAATCCAGAGAAATTCTATGTGTCTGGAATAAGATGCTTGGACCTTCATAAGAGTACTCATTTCCTTCTACCATGGGCAGCTGTGTATAGGCACTGAAGCCTGGTGTCTGCATGTGGGCTCTGAAGTGTGGAAAACCAGGGTTCAAATCATGGCTTAACCACTTTCTAGCGGTGAAAATGCGAGCAAGCATTTGGCTCTCTGGTCCTGAGTTTTCTCATCTCTGAAATAGGGGACGATCAAAGCTTTCTTCCAGTCTTGCACAGACTACATGTGAAAATAAACAAGCATTTCACAACATCTGGCAAATTAGTAAGAGCAGAACACATGGTCATTCTCCCCACTACATGCTACATCCCTTTATGACAGAACTCTATCTGTAGGGAAAGGAAATAACCAATAATTGCATACCTACTACACACCAGCATTACGTTCCACATGCAGGGTTCCTTAATCCTCACAACTGGGGACGCCTGGGCGACTCAGTTGGTTGAGCGTCCAACTCAACTCGGGTCATGATCTCAGCGTCCTGGAATCGAGCCCCACGTGGGCTCCATGCTCAATGCAGAGTCTGCTTGAGAGTCTCTCTCTGCCCCTCCCCCCACTCATGCACATTCTCTCTCCCTAAAATAAAAATAAATAAACCTTTTCTAAAAAACCCTCACAACAACTGGATGAAATAGGTATTACAATTATCCCCATTTTACAGATGAGGGGATTGAGGCTCAGAAAAGTGAAGTGACTTAGCCAAGGTCATGCAGTAATAATGGGTAGGGCTGGATCTGAGCCCAGACCGTGTGCCTTCGGAGGCCACGCTGACTCTGTGTAATTCAACCACAGTTGTTCAGCACAGCTTAGTAGGTCCCCCAGAAACTACTCTCCAAGTGTATGGCTGTTGTCAGTTTACTTCTGGTTCCCTTATGAGACTGTAAGTTCCTGAAAGCAGTGTCTGCGTCTTACTCCTCTGTGTATCTCTGATAGTCTCAAGGGTGCCTTGGAAATGGACATTTGCTGGATGGATGAGCAGGAGAATGGGCGGACGAGTGGATGGATAGACTGGCGGGTAGACAGATGGACAGGCGGATGAGCCAATGAGTGGTTGAACAGAAGAGTCCCCAAATGAAGGGCTTGCACCCCAAACATTCCTCTTTAATAGCTCTCTGCCCCCTTCCCCAGTGACAGCCAGGCTCGGAGTAGAAGACTGTGGGAGACCAGTGGGGAAGAAAACACACCCTACGTGACCACCAAGCCTCTCTCAAAGTGTCATCACAGTGGATACAACAGATTCCAGCCTCAACAGTCATGCCAGCCTCTCGGATGCCTCCACGGTGAGGCGGACTTCCCAGGTACCCATGAAGTACGTGACGAGAGCCTGATTCATGCTTCAGGCTTTCCTCCCTCTCTCCCTCCACAGACACCTACTGCCCCACCCCAGTTCTTGACCACAGGGATGCTGCTACCAGAGGCGCCAAACCCCCCAGAGAGGGAGAGGCCCCGAGGCTGGTTTTGGCCCAGGGCGTGGGGCAAAAGCCACTGCCTCATTATCAAAATAGGAGCAAAGGCCTGAGATGCGTGATCACCGATAGCATCTCTGCCTCCCCACGGTGGGTATCCCGGGAGGAAGGGAGGGAACGAGGGCGGTGTGAGTATCTCCAGCCCACGCTCACCGGGGAGGGAGAAAGGAGATGATGCACTCAGCGCCCTTCATAAGGACCGGGCCCATAGTAAGCGCTCAGTGATTCGTGTGACCAATTACCACTGAAGATAACGAACTGCTGATGAGGTAGCCTGCTCTCTGGCTGCATCTAGAAAGGATTTGAAAGCCCCTGTTTTAAACCCACGTCCACGGCACACCCTGAAGCGGTGAAAATGAAGATGAAAAGGAAAAACTGGGTTTGGTGCCAGCAACGCCTCGAGTCAAGCTCCTGGTAGCTATTAAAAGCACCTGTGAGGGGTGCCTGGGTGGCTCAGTCAGTTTAAACGTCTGCCTTTGGCTCAGGTCAGGATCCTGGGGTACTGGAATGGAGCCCCTGAGCCCTGTATCTGGCTCCTGGCTCAGCAGGGAGTCTGCTTCTTCCTCTTCCTCTCCTCCTGCCCCTCCTCCCACTCATGCTCTCTCACGTGTTCTCTCTCTCAAATTAAAAAAAAAAAATCTTGGGGCGCCTGGGTGGCTCAGTAGGTTAAGCCTCTGCCTTCAGCTTAGGTCATGATCCCAGGGTCCTGGAATCGAGCCCCGCATCGGGCTCTCTGCTCAGCAGAGAGCCTCCTTCTCTTCCTCTCTCTCTCTCTGCCTGCTTCTCTGCCTACTTGTGATCTCTGTCTGTCAAATAAATAAATAAAATCTCTAAAATAAAATAAAAAAATTTTAAAAATCTTTAAAAAAAATCATGCATGAAGACAAAACAAACAAACTCCCCCAAAAAACCACATGGTGCTGTGTTTCTTGCTGGCATTGTGACGACGGCACTCACGTGTCCCAGTGTGAAGTCAGGAAAACCCGAGAGCTTCTTCAACCCATTTATCTCCCAGGGCCTCAGTTTCCCAAATGTAAAACCTGTGGACTTGCTGGATGAGTACATGAGTGCTGGTGTCCCCAAGTGTGGTGTTGAACGAGGATCCCAGAAATAAGGACACAAATCCTTGTATTTCCAGCAAGCCACTCGGACAGGCTGATGCAGGGGACTGCAGACCTGCTTTGGGGAACCACAGAGGGAAGGTCTGTCTGTACACAAGCTTAGTATAGTTCTTGGCAGTAGTCAGCGCTCAGTAAAGAACTCGCTATTACCAGCAGCCTCTGAGCTGTCCCTGAGCTCCCTGGTCTCTACCTTTTACATCTGTTGACTTATTTCAAAATTTAGTCTGAATCCCTCCAGTGCTTGGCCGTGTCTACTGCTACAAGGCTGGTGCCTGCCACCTGGAGTCCTGCAACTGGTCTCCCCTCTTCCGCACGTGGACCCCGATCATCTAGTCCCCGCCCCCCCAGGCAAGCACACCCACCTTATTTCTCAAACATCTCAATCAGATCATGACACTTAAAGCAAAATGCAAACTGCTCCTTGAGATCTGGCCCCTGCCTATCTCTCCAAATACATCTTGATCTCTCACTCTGCACCAGCCACAGTAGCCTCCCTGCTGTTCCCGAAACAGACCAAACTTATTCTCACCCCAGAACCCTTGCACTTGCTGTTCACTCTACCTGGATCCAGTCCAAGCCTGGTGCATTCTCATCACTTAGGCCTCAGTTCAAGTGTTACCTCCTCAAAAAAGGCTTTTATGACCCTCCTTTCAAATGTTGCCCCCAACATATTATATGGGTTTTTTCATAGCCCTGTCAGAAAGGAACATTTTATTTTTATTTTTATGATTTATGGCCTGATAACTCCAGCGAGGAGGAGACATTGTCTCTTTTGCTCATTTCTATATTTTCAGTGCCTAGAGAAAGTGCCTAGAAAATATTTGTGGATATCATAAATATTTTGCTGAAAGAATGAAGTTATTATTACTGTTCTGTTAGCACATTAAAAGATTTGCGACAGGCTAAGGCGAAAGGGTGGATTTCAAGCTAGTAGGTCATGATTCTCCCTTTTTAAACTCCTGTTTCCAAACGTGTATGCACACACACATGCATGCATGCACTCATTATACACTCTCAAATGTATACATGCATGTTTATAAGGGATACATCAAAATGTTTTTTTCAAGTTTATTCACTTTCAAGTGTTCCCTACACCCCACACGGGGCTCAAACTCATGACCCCAAGATCAAGAATCGCACATGCTTCTGACCAATCCAACAAAGCATCCCATGGGCTACATCAAAATGTTGAGTTTTTTGTTTACAGTCAAGAGGCATTTATTTTAAAAACAGAAATAATCTATAAAACAATTTCTATTATGAAAAAAACAATATTGGAAACTTTTTTTAAAACAAGAAAGCAATGCTGGTGGGACATAAGAGTAGGGATTTGGGGGACAGACTGCCTAGGGTTTAAACCCTGACTTGAGTACTTTTAGCTGTGTAATGGATTACTTAAGTGTTTGAGCCTCAGTTTCCTCATCTAGAAAATGGGAGAATTCATGCTTCCCTTTTACTGGTGCTGTGGAGCAAATGAGATCATCAGCATGAACACACTGGTCCCAATGCCCAGCTCTATCGAGAAGGCATGCAATAAAGTCTGGTTCTTCTCCAAGGCTCAGTCCAGCCACCATTTCTTTATTTGGCTTCCTCTGCCATAAAACAGGGCATAATCATAATACCTACTCCATCGGGTCGTTCCAGCGGCTGCAAACAACAATGTATACACGGTGAATAGCATGGTACCTGATAAATCCTTTGTACTTAGTAAATGTTAGGGGTCATTGTCATCATCACTATGGTGTTATCAAAGTGCAGGTTGGAGCAGGGGCTCTCCAGGGTCACCCCATCTGGATTCCAGAGCAAGTTACTTCACCTTTCCAAACCTTAATCTCCTCATCTGAGAAATGGGATAATAATAGTACCAAATGCAAGAAGTACGTAATGCCTTGGCACACTGCCTTGCCATGAAGCCCTTACAGCGATCCTCTCTAATGTAAGTTTTCCGGGTGCCCGCTTGATCCCCCGCACCCGTCCCTCTGGGGCAGGGGCCGGGCTGACTCTCTGTCAGGGGTCCCTTGCTGCCAATACTGCATAAGAGAATGACTGACGGCCCCTAGGAAAGCCCGCCGGGCCCTGGCTAAGTGCTGGGTGGGCAGGTGGAAGAGCATCTGGCTTGAAGCTCAGGAATGAGCACATCCTGACGATCCTGGGCTTGGCAGATGGCTTCAGAGAGCTGGGGCCCACCTTCAGGGCAGGGCCTGGCCTGCAGCCCAGAGGAAGCCCTTGGTTTTGCTGGCGCCCTGAGCACGCACCTCTCTGGGCCCGAACAGAGCCGCCTTTGTGCGGTGATGGGCAGATAACTGCTTCTGGGCGGCATGTGACTCACCAAAGAGCAGCCACCAACTTAACAGTGTCCGTGACTGCCGTGCAGAGCCAGCTGCTGCCCAGGGGGACCCCTGTGCCATCTCCACCCTGGGATGTCCCGTCCTCACGATGGCAGCACACTGGCCTAAAGCCTGAGGAGAGATGAGCCAGAGCCACAGCGAGGTCTGAAAACCCCAGATCCCCTGAGGTCTTCAAGCTAATGAGTCTCCCTGTTGTCCGTCCCTTGTGGCTGCTCTGCCAGGCAGGGATCAGGAGGTCCACTGTGTAAGTCAGGAATCTGACTCAGAGTAGTTGAAATTGAGGGGTTCAAAGGGACCCAGCCAAGCCCCAGGCCCTACCTGCTGGAGTCCCCCACTCCCACCCCCAGTATGGACAGAAGGGGAAGGGTAACAGCGCTGAAGCCACCATTTCGTTTCACTGAACATTTAGTGAGCATTTGTGATGGGCTCTAGTCCAGGAAAGACATAAGCGTTGTCTTGCTCGATCCCAACTTCACTCCATATATTATTACGCCTCTTAACAGATGAGAAAACTGAGACCCATGAAGGTTATTATCTTAAGTGCACAGTTACTAAGTTTTGACAAAGGCATACACTTGTGTCACTCCAAATCCGGAGCATACAGCTAGTAAGTGGCAAAATCAGAATTTGGACGCAAATTTCTCTGTCCCTCAAACTAGGAGTTTTCCTTTCGATTTTATATGCTTCACTTTGTGGCATAGACCCTAGGAGAATGAGTTTCAGAGTCAGGTATAGTGGCTGTCCTGATTGAGGATGGGGAGAGAGAGGTCCTGGGGAAGAGGGGAAGAATTAAGTTCGGAAGCAGGATAAATGGGGGAAGTATTACCATATATTGATTAAAGCAGGTTGGTAACATTGCAAGTCTTTTTTTTTTTTTTAAGATTTTATTTATTTATTTGAGAGAGAGAGTGCGGGCTGGGGGAGGAGTGGGGGAGGGAAAAGCAGCCCCCTCGCTGAACAGGGAGCCCGATGTGGGGCTCAATCTTAGGGGCCTGAGATCATGACCCCGGCTGAAACCAAGAGTTTGACGCTTAACCGACTGAGCCACACAGATGCCCCACTTTGAAAGTCTTTTTAAAATTAATTTTGTTCAAGTATAATACACATATATTCAGAAAAGAATAATAGACATTACAGAAAAGTGAACCAATCATGAATTTTCACAAACTGAACACTCCAATCAGCGCCTAAATGAGGAAGCAGAACCAACCCTTCGGGGGACGCCCCTCAGGCCCTCCGCCCCCACCACTATCCGGACTTCTAATCTCATCAGTGGATCCTGTCTGTTTCCTTTTGAATGAAATCACATATCACATGTTCTCTCATCTCTGCCTTCTTCCATGCAATATCGTGCTTGTGTGTAGCAAGTGTGTTTTTCAACATTTTATTTGGCACGTTTTCAAACATACAGCAGCGCTGAAAGAATTTTACAGTAAACTCCCACAAATCCACCCCCCAGTTCCTACTATGAACTTTCACTACACTTGCTTTTCTTTCATCTGAAGCCATCTCTCTATCCATTCATGACTAGGTCTCTTCTATTGAGCATCTCAAAGTGAATTGTTGATGTCTGTACACTTCTCCTAAATATTTCAGCATACGTATTACTAAAGACTTCAGGATTTTTCATGACTTTTGTCCTTTGGGTGTAAAATACAGATATGATGAAATGTACAAATCTTAAGTGCCCAGTTATTAAGTTTTGACAGATGCATCCACATGTCACCCTAAGCCCTGTCAAGATATAGAACATTCCCATCACCCCAAAAATTTCCCTTGTGCCCCTTCCCAGTTAGTACTCTCTCTCTGCACATCCCCAGGCAACTACTGTTCTCATAGTTTCCTTCTTTTTCTTTCCTTTTTAAAAATTTAAATATTTTATTTATTTATTTATTTATTTGAGAGAAAGAGAGAACACAAGCAGGGGGAGGGACAGAGGGAGAAGCAGACTCCCTGCTGAGCAGGGAGCTAGATGTGGGATTTATTCCAGGTCCCCGGGATCATGACCCGAGCCAAAGGCAGAAAATTAACCTACTGAACCCCCCAGCCACCCTTATTCTGATATTTTTCTATGATACATTAGTTTTGCCTGCTCTAGAACTTCATATAAATGGAATCATACAATATATACCTTTGATGTAAGGTTTTTTTCACTTAGTATAGTATTTTTGAGGTTTAGCCGTGTTGTTATTCATATCAGTAATTTGTTCTTTTTTATAGGATACTGTTCTTTCGTAAGAATATACCCCAGTTTACTTATCCATCCTCCTAGTGATGGACACCAGGCTGCTTCTCCTGGAAAAGATGCTATGAACACTCTTATATATATATGCTTCTTTGTGAAAATATGCTTTTATTACCCTTGAGTAAATACTAAGACATGTAAGTCTTAAGTTGGATCACAAGGTAGGTATATGTTTTGTCTTATAGAAAACTGACCGATTCTTTGCCAGAGAAGGTCTTATCAATTTATATTACCACCAGCAATGAATGAGAGATCCAACCACTTCCCAGCCTTATCAACATTTGCTTGTTGCCAGTCTCTCTACTGTTCCTAGCAGGTATGTAGTAGTATCCCATTGCAGTTTTAGTTTGCATTTCCACAAAAAGGCACCATTTCCTTCAGGTGGATATGGCTCCTTGCCCAGCCTCACAACTTAGCAAACAGAGTACATGTTCTCTTGTGCAGACCACAACCTGTGCAACTGTACAATGCAGCCCTGCTGTCTTCCTCTCTAATGAGCACAATGAATAAGAGCCAACCCTGGGAGCACCATTCTTATTTCAAAGAAAAATAGAAATTATAGTGTTTGGGACTAGCCTCTGCTCTCAGACTCGACTTCACCACACACCAGCTGGGTGTTGATGGGCAAATGACTTAACATTTGTAACTCATCCTCTCTGACCTACTCATAGGTTTGTTGTGAAGATGAATGAGATAATACACATGATATGCTCAGTGCCTGGCACACAGTAAACACTAGTAAACGTTAGTTGTTTTATTATTGCTATGTCTGATCAGAAAAGTTCTATGTGTACTGATTGCAGAAAGAAGGTTAGAAAAAGGCACCTGGGTGGCTCAGTCTGTTAAGTGTCTGCCTTCTGCTCAGGTCATGATCTCGGGGTCCTGGGATCAAGTCCTACATCAAGCTCACTGCTCACTGGGGAGTCTGTTGGCTGCTTTCCCTGCTTGTGCTCTCTCTCTCTCAAATAAAAAATAAAATCTTTTTTTTAAAAGTAAGTAAAAGTAGAAGTTTGAAATCACCATAACCCCACCACTCAAAGATAATTGGTATTAATACTTAGTGCAGGGGTGCCTGGGTGGCTCAGCTGTTGAGCATCTGCCTTCAGCTCAGGTCATGATCCCAGGGTTCTAGGATTGAGCCCCACATCGGGCTCCCTGCTCTGCGGGAAGTCTGCTTCTCCCTCTCCCACTCCTCCTGCTTGTGTTCCCTCTCTCGCTATCTCTCTCTCTGTCAAATAAATCGATAAAATCTTAAAAAAAATACTTAGTGCATTTTTTCTAGTACTTCCTATATAGAATTTTTTAAAACACAGTCAGCATCATACTCTACCTACAATTTCATATCCTTTTCCTATAATCAACCCAACATCATTAATGTCTTCCTGTGTCCTTGAGTATTCTTTGAAATACTCTGAAAGGCTGTGTAATGTCCCAGAGACAGTTGTACCACATCTGGAATGTGTCATCTGTGCATAAGGTGATAAAACAGTGGGTTCAAGAGCAGCAACCCTAGACACAGCCTTGTACCTCCCTGACTACATGCAACATTTCCTCAGGATGGCTTGAGTCATTGGTAAACACTGCCAGATTGGAGCATGATGTTAAAAACATCTTTTCACTTACTCTAAAACACGAAAGTATGGGTGTAAAATATAGATGTAATAAAAGTTGTGGGGAAAAAAGTGAGTCAATACATGAATGAGAAAACATAGAAAGTAAAAGCAAGTCCCCACGCCCCCCTTTTAATATCACTGGTAAAAAATAGTCATTTTGATGTGCATGCTTCCAGACCTTTTTTCCATACGTATACAACTGCAGATATAGAAACACTGATCCAACTGTAGGAGGGGGCTCAGAAGCCTGCCCAAACCCAGGTCCAGTCCTGCCCCTGCCCTGTGTGACAGCATGTGACCTTGGGCAAATTACCTTGCCTCACCATGGGCCCCGTTTTAGAAGGTCTCAAACAACTGTTTCTGGAACGATTTTTTTCAAATGTCTCCAGAATCCTCCCCCACCCCACTGCCCTCCTCAATTCCCGAATGGATACAGGAGAAGGGGTGAGAGCCCATTCTTGAAGCTGGGTGGGGGTCACCTTTACCCTTTGGACCAGACATTCCTGCTGGGCTGCTTTCCAAAAGCCCTTGGACCCCTGGCAAGCCTGGGACACCCCCCCACCCCAGCTGAGATTTGCAGCAGGTAGCAGGTTCTCCTGGGCAAATGGGGGATTGCGCAAGTTCCCTACACAGATGGATGTCTCCTGCCTGCTTACTCACCCACCTGCTCACCCAGGCAGGTGTGGCTACATGGGGACAGGTGGGGCTGCAGCCTCACTTACCACTTGGAGGCCCCAGTCATGGTCCTCCTGTGCCTGTCAGGGAGCTCGGAGAATGCCACTTAAAGCTCTCTCAGAAAAGACCTCACCAACAGACATCAAGCCATGGCTGTTGACCATGGGACGAAGAAACATCTCACAGAACTTTTTTTTCTTTAAAGATTTTATTTATTTATTTATTTATTTGACAGAGAGAGAGAGATCACAAGTAGGCAGAGAGGCAGGCAGAGAGAGGAGGGGGAAGCAGGCTCCCTGCAGAGCAGAGAGCCCAACTCAGGGCTTGATCCCAGGACCCTGAGATCATGACCTGAGCCGAAGGCAGAGGTTTAACCCACTGAGCCACCCAGGAGCCCCATCTCTCAGGACTTCGAAATAAACGAGGAGCAAGAAGCCACAGCGAATGACCCTTGCCTCACTGAGACCTGTGCCAGGAGTCGCAGAGAACACCTCCTGTTTACTCCCCCTGTTGTGCGCCGCCTCTCTGAGCTGACCTCATTCGGGAACACAGGGAAAATCAACTGTGTGATTCACTGTGATCACAAGACACACTCGGCTTTACCTGGAAACCCGATGGAGCTGCTTCCTGCAGGAGCAGGGAATTGGGCCACATGTTTGGTTTATTTACTTACCTGCACACATCTGGCCTACTTTGCATCATGACTCATCCCAGGAAGGTGGATCAGATGGGACAGCACCCAAGGAGGAACCAGGCTGGGAACGGATTCTCAGATCCCGGAACTGTCTTCCCGATAACCTTGGAAGTGCGCTTGGCTTTTCCCACTCACACTCTCCTCCCTCCCTGATGAGGTTCTTCCCCAGAAATCCAGAGCCTTTTGGAACATTTTCCATAGGTCAGTGGGACTGGTCTTTTGGAGGGGTGCGTGACTCGGGTCGAGTCCCCAGGAAACCACCACAGGCTATGGGTGTGGCTAGGGAGCCCCAGCAAGTTACAAAACCTCCTCAAGACTCAGTTTCCTCATCTGCAAGACAAGATGTTTCCTCTTGGGGTGGGGGCGGCGGTTATCCACTGTGCGTGAAAGCACTCCGTGGGCAGGCTTGCTTCTGGGCCTTTGCACATGCTGTTCCCTCTTCAGGAGACACCACCATTCATCTCATTCCACCCCAGCCCAGGCGCCTCCACCTGACTGACAGCAACAGTCCTTCCGGCTGCAGCTTCAATATTATCTCTTCCTTGCCAGCCTAGTCCACTCCGAGCAGGAGTGCCCACAGCCTTTTTTCATTCCCGCCCCAGCTGCATCCCAGCTGTGACTGAAGGAACCCTGGCTATGTAATGCCTGCCCCAGACCCAAAGCTCCACCGAGGAATGTTGGGTCTGCATGGCCTGACCCTCCATCCCCAGCTCCCCACACACACACACACACACACACACACACGGACCTGTAGCCGGCCCTCAGGGAAGGTCAATGTCTCTTTCAGAATCGGGAGATGGCCAGCAGGTCTCTACATGAGAGGCCCTTGGACTTGGCATCTTGTGGGATAAAAGCTGGGCCGAGGCCAAGGAGACTGTGGCTGGAGCCTGGAAGTTCAGGCTGGGGTGCCCTGCAGCTTGGGGCCCACGGCGGGGCTCCCCTTGAACTTGGGGTTCAGTCAGTTCCCTGATTCCGTGGTCAGATTAGGGGTGGGCAGGCCCAGGCAAGCCTGTTCTGAAGCACAGGCCGCGGGGATGGGCCAACCCACGGCCTCACCCACGCTGCCCCAGACCCCGAGAGCACGCAGGCCGCTACACGCCCGGGGAGACACAGCAGGCCACTTCCCTCTTGGCAGTGACAGCCTATCTCCGTGATGAGAGGAAGGGAAACCTCCGATGGACAGTGTGGCCCAGTTGGCCTCCCACCCCGAAGGGAAGCTGGCGAGACACGTGTGCCAACAGATGCATGCACATCTGTGTGCACATACTCCATGCCAAGAAAACCTGGGGGCAGGGCCCAGCCCTCAGCTATGGCTTCTCAGGGGGCCCAAACAGTTCTCTTTCCCAGCTTACGAGCTGAGGAGGGTGGTAATGCTGAGAAGCAGGGCCCAGCACCAGGAAGCTGCTTGCTGGTGTGCCCTGGGAAGTGAGGCCCCCAGCAGCCACTGCCACCAAAGCCGGCCTATGTCAGCCCCGCTCGGTGCCAGGTGGCGCATCAGCCCCTGGGAGGCAGCTGCGAACAAGAGGGAGGAAGCTCTGCCCTGATGGGGCTTAGGCTGGGGCAGTCAGGCACTGGCCTGCAGCAGGTGAGGTGAGAGGTGTTAGGGAGGAAAATCAGCTAGGAAGGAAACGTGGGGCTGGATGCTGGGATTCTATGTAGCGAGATCAGGAAGGGCCTCCCCAAGCAGGTGACCGGACATCCTCTCCTCAACCTTCCTAACAGACTCTTGAAGTTCCTACTATTGTCCTCCCCATTTTATGGATGAGGGAACTGAGGATCTGAAGGCGTATCTGATATCCAAGGGCTAACCGGCCGTGAGACGCTGTCCCCTTGCATGGTGGCCCCAGTCTGCCACGCTCCTGGGAACAAGGACCGGTGTTGGGGGCTGGGGGCTGTGCTCAAAATCCCTCTGCTGGGTTACCTGAAGAGCTGCTGGGTCTCCCCAGGGCCTGGCATTCCTGCTGGGCATGTGTCTCCAAGTCAGACCTGTTTGGGTTAGACAGCCCAGCCCCTGAAAAAGTGCTTTTGTGCTTTGTCAAAGGGCCCTCATAGAGGGTTAAACGCCCTCACATTAGTGCTAATTTGGGGCTGACTTTCCTATTCAGCCAGTGACAAAGCCAGGTGTTTGCACAAGGGCCTGAGGAATGGGACCACACGCACTGCCACAGAGCCCGGCTAGGCTCCAGCCTCCAGCACCCTGCCCTCCCAGGAACCTGTTCCTCTCACAGCAAGTAACCAGAGTGCTGTTTCTGGCCCAGCCCCATCTCTGCACCAGCCTTCCCCCGGTCTCCCCACTGTGGAGGACCTCCGGCAAGGAGTGGAGAAAGCCCCATCTGCAAAAGGACCCAGTGGACCCATGTCACGAAGAAAAATGTTGGTAATAACAAAAAATGGAAACAACCAAAACGACCCTCTAAGGGGGGGCGGGGGGATGAGAGAAGGCGCCACACAGATACTTAAAAAGAGTGAGGCAAGTCTGTAGGTACCGAACACAGAAAGTGCTGGATGGAGGCACCTGGGTGGCTCAGTCGGTTAAGTGTCTGACTCTTGATCTCAGCTGAGGTCATGATCTTGGGGTGCTGGGATCGAGCTCCTTGATCAATGGGGAGTCTGCTGGAGATTCTTTCTCTTCCTCGCCCTCTGCCCCTCCCCCCAGGACTCTCTCTCTCTCTCTCAAATAAATAAATAAAAATTAAATATAAAAGAAGGAAGGAAGGAAAGAGAGAGAGAGAAAGAAAGAAAAAAGGAAGGAAGGAAAGAAGGAAGGAAGAAAGAGAGAAAGAAAAAAAGAGAGAAAGAAAGAGAAAAGGAAGGAAGGAAAGAAGGAAGGAAGAAAGGAAGGAAGAAAGAAAGAAAAGAAAGTGTCGCACTGTCTGCTGTCACGTGAGAAGGGAACTGACCAGTTATGTAAACAGTAGCACCTCATTTGGATTCACTGAAAAACAACCCAAACACTGCATATGTCCTTGGAGGTGACTGTAAACTTATGTGACAGTCTGATGTAAAAGATTTAGAAATCACTGCACTTTGGTCAGTAAAATCATAGATATATCTTTAAAAAAACATTTTTAAGAGTCTGCAAACAAACCATCAAAAAACGATTAATGGGGGAAGAGCTATTGGCTGGGGGTCTGGATGGGGAAATAAAGGAGGACTTTCAATGTTTCACTGAATTTTCTGCTGAATTGTTAAAACATCTTTAAAGAAGGAGACCATACATATACCTATGCATTTACGTATGTCCATATCTCTGCATGGGGGGGCACTCTGATTTTTTAATACACCGTGGGCCTTCATTCTTCTCTTCTGTAAGTCACCACAGACATGGCATCAGCGAACACTGAGCCGCCACTCCTAGGGGACACACGGGCACACATTCCTGCCAGCCTCTGATCAAACTGTAACCTTGCTATATGCATTTCTGTGTAAATGCACCTTATTTAATATAAGTTGTTGATTTTCTCACGCTGACCTCATGGCCAACCTCAGAAACTCAAGACGAGATGAAGCTTCTCTGACACATGTATTTTGTCTGTAAAGTGCACCAGAGCCTTGTTGCTTTTAGGAACTCTGGACAGCTCTTTGGCATGCCACTTGACAGCCATCTTGAACAGTGAAATGACCAAGAAAAAACACAGAAATGTGAAAAGAGTGGCACTCAAATAACCTCAAGAAAGACTCTTATTTATAGCATAAAAACTGAAAGAAGAAAGCAGAGTGTCACCTTGTTCATCCTTAACTGGGAAAGTGCATGTTGAGCAGCTCCTATCTTCCCCCACACTATGCATATCCAAAAATGACCACAGAGGTGCCTCAAGAGTATTGATTTGGGGACTGCAAATATGTGTTAGCAAGTCGGCAAACTCACAAATACAGAATCTGTGAATAAGGAGGATTGAATGAATGTACTTCCACCTTCTTCCTCTTCCCAGGATAATTCTCATCTTTTGCTTTTAAGGCTCAGTGTGGCATTCTGTAAGCTCCCCGGTGCCCATGCCAGGCCCCCGGGGGGGCTGTGTGATCTTGGTTCTGTCAATGTCTGAAATCAGTTTTCTCTCCCTGCCTGGCACAGTGCCTGACCGTTAATAGTAGGTATTCAAAAGCCAGCCACTATTGCTATAATCACCACCATCCTAGGACCCTGCATCTGTGCACTGGAGGGTTCACCGGGGGGTGGGAGAAGTCCATCTGCAGCAGGCACCAGGCTGGCATCCTTCTCACACATTCTTTGGCCCATCCTTCCCCTCTCTGGCTGTACCTACAAAACCAGAGAACACTCTGAATTTTGAAAAAGATAGTCAATGAAAGAACTTCACGACACTAGGACAAATCAGGAAGTTTCCCCTTTGAAGGGGTGCCATCTCCTCTCCTCTCCTCTCATCTCTGGGGTGGCCCTGGGGCTCTGCTCTCTTGTTGGGATTCCCACGAGACTGCTCAGCCCAGATCCCACTGGGTGATGGTTAACGGTCAGTATACTCAGGCTCAGGGCCAGAATGGCAACTCACCCTGGGCAGGGCTGCATACCCATTAATCCTCCCAGGCTCAGCACAGATCGGTGCCCGGTAAAAGCTGAATTGAAAAAATAGGGATGGGGGTGAATGGAGCTTCCTACCACAAACCTCCCCCAACAGAAGTAGAAAGCCATGAAGGTGTGGAGAGGAGATACAATGTAGCAATTATCTTCACAAGTGGTATCCAGTGATACTGATAGTTTCAGCTTAATTGAATGTATCTAAAATCCGAAGTGGCCCCAAATACCTTTTTCATTCTAACGAAACTATGAATATATAGCCTGGGAGAATAATGGAAACTTAAAATTTTAATTATAAGAAACTTATAATATTGAAGAGAATAAACACAGTAATGGGGGCGGGGGAGAAGGCGGCAGTGAATGGTGGTAGAACTCGTTATGTATTTCTGAAAAGGAATTGGGAAGGAGGAAGCAAAATGCCTGACAACCAAGCAAGGAAACAGTCAAGTGAACCAACACATGAATGAAATGGAGATGCATAGCTCTCCTCCTC
This sequence comes from Lontra canadensis, assembly GCF_010015895.1. NCBI lineage: Eukaryota > Metazoa > Chordata > Mammalia > Carnivora > Mustelidae > Lontra > Lontra canadensis. The sequence goes on from NW_022631019.1 coordinate 17,405,095, forward strand.
TGACCATGGCTGGAAAGGGCAAGCAATGAAATGAGCCCGGGGGGTATGAGTAGACATTAGCATAACGGGTGCAATTGCCATGCAATTGGTTCTGTGCTGTGGCTTTTGAGTGTATTAACTAATTTAAGCCCCATGCCAATCCTAGGAGATTAAATATTACTGGTCCCATCTTACAGATAAGCAAACTGAGGCTCCAAAGAAGTAAAGTAAATTGCCCAAGGTCACAGGGCCAGTTAGCAGGCAGCTGAACTTCAACCCACACAGCTGGTTCTAGAAGCTGCCCCCCTAGTCACCATGAGACGCTGTCCCTCTGGGCTGTGATGGCTCTTGTCCCTCAGAGGCACTTCCAGGTGATAGACATCCCACATCCCATAGGGTGATGATAACACTAGGGTGGTGTTGCGCCCAGATTCGACTGCCCAGATCACTAGGTCCAGACTTCCTTGCTAGCCTCTTTCCTATTTCTCTGTACCCTGTTTCAATACACCTTTCTGGTCTTATCTCCTTCCCCTTCCTTTCCTGCACCGGCTCTGTGCCCCAACCCAGCCCAGATGTTCCCTATTCCCTAGTCACACCCTGTGCATTCCTATCTCCAGGCCTTCCCTGCTGCTGCTCCCTCCTTGGCCCAGAATGTGTTCTCCCATCCCTGTCTACTGCAATCCTCCCCACGTCCCAAGTCAAACTCTGATGCCACCTTGCTCATGAAACCCTCCCGGGCTGTCCCTGTTGGAATACATCACACCTTGCCGGCCTCTGGGCTTCAATAGTTAACCCTTGATCAGCCCCAACCCCTGTCCACCACCCCCACCACCTACCCAGGGAATTTCTCGCTGACCAGCGACCTGGGCTGCACGTTCGCACCCCTTCCCACTGCAGATGTAGGGGTGCTGGAGGGCAGGATGCAGCGAGGGGCTTTATGAAGTTCATGTCTTTGTCCCCACAGCCTAACCCAGTTACTTACCATAGTAAACAAAAACACTTCTGACCCTGCAGATAATAATATCTTGACATTAAAAGGTAGTGACAATTTAAAAGTTATCTGTTTCAGGAATTATCTGCTCCATTAGGCAGATAATAATAACATGATGGTGTCCCCAAATCTTCAGTTCCAGGGCTCCGTAGGGCTCCCTAAATATATACCATTTCTCACGGCACCTCTGTGCCTTCGCCATGCTGTTCCCTCTATCTGGAATGCTTTTCCCCATCATATTTGCTCAGATAATCCAACCCCTGCAAACTTGATTTAATGTCCCTTTCTCAGAGAAGCCTTCCCTGACCACTCAGCAACCACGTTTGCCCCAGAGCTAACCACTTCATCTGAGTTGCCTACACACTTCACACCTACCTCGGGGGTTGCTAAGCCTGCAGTGGATTTGTCTCTGTGTCCATCCCCTGACAGCTTTTGGAGGCCAGGGACATGTCATACCATCTCTGTGTCCTCAGGATTAAGCATAGTAATTTTCAAGCAATTTTAGGGTTGGACCTCTTGCTCTAAAAGAAAATCTATGAGCATCTTGAGATAAAACAGATATGAGGAAAACAGTTCTTGAAGTTGGGGGTGGGCAGTTACCCCTGCCTGTGTGGCCGCCTCAGAACTTGCCTGGGACCCTCCCTTGGAGCTCCTGAGTCTCTACAAACGTCCGAAAGCCCTTGACTAAGCACAACATGGGGAATAAGGTCACTGCTCAACAAATGTCTTTTAAATGATTTGAAGACCAAACCTTCATGACCCAAAGAATGAATTCCTTAGAGGAGAATTTCAGACACCTTGACGGCAAAGCAGGGTGCTCTTAGGCTCTGGGTCAGGAAGCAGAGGTCAGTTCAAGTCTGAACTCCCTTGTTGTCTGGCTGGGCACGGACCTCACCTCTCTGGACCTTGTTTTTCTCACCCATAAAATGAGAATGATAGCATCTCAGTGGGTCTCTGTGTTTGTGATTATTCCTAGGGGCAGGGCTGTCTACATCACAGTCCCCCCAACTCCACCCCCACATCATTCATGTCCACTGAAACAAGACCAGCTGGACTCAGGATGTAGGACAGTCTGGTAGAAAACGTCGAGCATCGGCTTTGGCTCCAGATCCTGGTTCTGATACTGACTAGCATGCTGAGCCTCAGTTTGCTCATCTGCCAAATGGGCATAATAATAGTAGTTCCTAGGGTAGCAGTAAGTATGTGTCCAGGTCCAGAATGCTCTACTTTGAGGTCTGGCTCCCTCACTTGCTAGCCCTGTGACTTTGAGCGAGTTAGGTTACTTAGCCTGTGCGAGCCTCAGTTTCTCCATCTGTACAAAGGGGGTAATAAGAGTACTCACTTCATAGGATTGGATAAATTACTTAACATGAAATGCTTAGAACAGTGTCTGGCACATAGTAACTACTCTATACATGTGAGTAATGGATATCCTCCCCACAGCCATGGGGCTGTTGAGGGGATTAAATTAATTCATACTTAAAATGTGCTTAGCCCAGGGACACCTGGGTGGTTCAGTGGGTTAAGCCTCTGCCTTCAGCTCAAGTCGTGATCTCAGGGTCCTGGGTTCAAGCCCCGCCACGGGCTCTCTGCTCAGCAGGGAACCTACTTCCCACCCTCTACCAGCCCCTCCCCGCGTCTACTTGTCATCTCTGTCTCTCTGTGTCAAATAAATAAATAATATCTTTTAAAAAAATGTGCCTAGCCCAGAGCCTGGGATATGTTCAAAGTTCATTGGACAGGAGCTGATATTTAATACGAATTCAGCTCAAACTCAGCATATTGCATACAAGCTTTGGGGGAAAAAAATAAAACAAAAAACAGAAGACGGGCAGAAACTCCAGGTCTTTGAATCTCGCCCTGCAGTCTCTTGTGAAAAGGGGCAGCAGCAGCTTCACTGTCTGGGTGGGTGCCGCATGGTGCGGTTCTGGGTGTGGCCCACCGCCTGACTCAGAGAAAAGAGCCCCCTCCCACCTGTTCCCCACCCGTCTCCCGCGGCACCCTGTGTCTGCCCGTCCATGTGGTGATCAGACCTGACCCTGGAGAGCGGCAAAGATCCTATCACTGCCCCAGGGCCAGGGCTGGCAGGAGGGGTTATAATTACGGGTTTCATCAAAATTGTGGATGTGATGAACACCGCTTTCCACGGCTCCTCTAAGAGCCCTGCTGGGGCCCTCCCAGCCCCTCCCACCTGGGTGCTGCCAGAAGCCAGCACTCCCAGGCTGGTGAGCTAAACACTTGGTTTGAAGTATCTCATTTAATCTTCACAAAGGCTGTTACTTCCCCCATTTTACAGATGAGGAAACTGAGTCTCAAGGAGGCAAAGTGACATACCCCAAAGTCAGTGGGCAAGACCTGCCGCCAGGTCTTTCTGGCTCACGACCCATGATTTTAATTAACCTCTACCCCAGCTTATATCCCAAACAGCACCAAAATCTGGTTGTCACTGAACAACTGGGAGACTGGGCTCTAGAACCCAAACCCTGGGTTTGATGCTAGGCTCTAACATCGTGTGATCCTGGGCCGTCACACCACTTCACCGAGTATGGATTCCCCCTGTCCCCGGATTTGGTGTGAGGACGATGAGAGAAAACACACAGATACGGAAGTATCTGCAAGTGCCTGGGATAGAGAAGGTCCAGTAAGGGTCAGATACCATAAAAGTGTCCCCAGATCACTTTCTACCTAGATACAGTCATCAGGGTGTGAGGAAAGCTCTTGGTCTTGGACGTGCCAAATGCGACATTTCCAATTTTCTCCAGATTCTGACTCATGAAAGTGTGGCCTGAGTCATGGGGTTTCCATTTTGCTTATATTAAACCATCAGGTTGTGGGATCTCTAAGAAGCCACAGAATCTTCAGTGGAAAGCCAATGAAACAGATCCCCCAGTTTGCTGTGTGAGTGGATCCCGATCGATGAACTTCTCTGATCCACGCGTTTTTCTCCAGCTGAATGTGCTGATCTTTTGCCAGGAGGCTCATAGGGACCACAGTGTAGAGCCTGGAGCTCTGGGAGGGAAAGAGGTTTTAGAAGCCCTAGGTAGCCCTGTCCTTGTTTCCTGTTTCCTGTCTCCCGTTTCCGGTGATAAATGACTGGGAGGGGAGATGTGCAATAGGGAGGGGGAGAGGGTGGGGAATGTCATTTACTGATCTGGGAGCACCTCTCTAAGACAAAGCTTGCAATTCTAATCGTCCCTGGTGACCCACTTCCTTCTGTGGCCCAGAGCAAGTATCACTCCGAGTTGCGGTGACTGTGCTCTGATCCCTTCTCTCAGACTTACTCACCTCTCCCGGGGAGGCAGGAAGGAAACACGGTGCCTGGCATGAGGCAATCCCAAGGACCAGGCACGATTCCATTAACCCCAGAAACGAACCCCGGGTTCCCATCTGCCAGGTCCCACCTGCGACAAGGCTGAAGCTTCATCTTAATTTATAAGCTTCTATGTTTTGCCTCTTATTATGTCCCTCATATTAATGAGCAGGCTAAGGACATTCAGAATTTCCTCCATTAGTGTTTCCTCCTTCGTGAGCATTCTGTCTTGGGATTTTTATAGGTCGTTTATGGCCTTGCAAAGTTTGACATTGTCCCAGGCAACTCAGTTTCTTCACTGGAAGGACCAGGGACAGGTCGAGGAACAAAAATGGCTGGCACATTCCAGTGGGCGGATGGGAGTTACTTCAGCTCCCGTTGGGGTGGCTCTTAGTCCCCAAGGGCCAGAGGCTCACCATTTCCCATCACTGGGGGGGCAAAGCCAACACCTATGGCTAGCATGGAACTGGGGAGATACACTGTACATACATTCTTTTAAAATTCAGAGGGCTAGTGGTGCAGTTGGTTAAGTGTCTACCCTGGGCTCAGGTCATGATCTCAGGATCCTGGGATCGAGCCCTCACTGGGCCTGCTTCTCCCTCTCCCTCTCCTTCTGCCTCTCCACCCCCGTTTGTGGTCTCTCTCAAATAAATAAAATCTATAAAATAAAATAAAATAATAAAATAAAATTCGGAGGGCTAGAAACTGGTCTCCAAGATAGCGAAGTTGTAGTCACTGCTTTCTTGAGCTTCGGGCTTCTGAGGTAGATCTGTGAGGGGCTTTCACCAGTAGCCTCAAGCTCTCTCAGGCTGAGGTGGGCAGGGGAGGGGCCAGAGTGAGGAGATACAGTCCCAGTCAACAAAAACACCTTTCTCTTCCTTCTGCGGGGTTTGACACATGGGCATGCTTAATAAAACAGGTGGCCGGCACAGTGAACCCAAGGTGCTGATTCAGCCACATCCCTTTCCTTTCATCTTGGGCCCAGGAGTGTTTAACAGCCACGCTTAACAAGAAGAAATGGAATTTATCTCCTTAATAAGGCACCCTCCAGTCGCTGTGCTTAATCATGTTCATCTCCGGGGAGGCTGGGGGGGGGCTTCCTTTCTGGTTATACTAATAATTCCCCTATTGAGAAGGTCCTTTAGAAAAACAACAACAAAGAAGAACCGTTGACCTGGTTCTATGAAAAAAGCAAGTTTATAAAACATAGCACCTTGCGTGGGATCCTGGTTTTGTGGGAAAGAGTCCACTTACGGACAGGAAAATTGTGAGGAGGGTTGAAAATGTTAACATCGAATGGCGGGGCAATGTGATTTTAAAATTTTTATTTAATTGTCTTTGGAGAGTTTGATAAATTCCTTCAACAAACATCCATTACACTTGAGACTCGAGAAAAAAGTAATCCCCAGGAGAACCTTGATAAATCCAACTCAAGCTTGGCTCAAACGGTCTCTGATTCAGACACAAAATCTAGATGTCATAGCTAATTTCTGCTTTTATACCCCCTTCCTCAGTTCAGCCCAGGAGTTGAAGCTAATGAGAAATTATCATTCATAGTCTGTGTTTGCCTCCATGGGACATCTTCCCCCTAGTCCTGGCTTCTTCCCATAATGAGAGCTGTCATAGAATATGCAGACCTTTCCACAGACCTCAAATGTGCGGTTTCTCCTGGCCTCTGTTCTGTCTTCAAGGCCGGGGCTTAGAACGACTGTATGGTTCTCTGAGGTGAGGGGGTGCGGGTGTTTATAGAAATTTGCTGTTTCAACCTGGGTTGCAGCGACGGGAGCCTCAAGTGTGGAGCTAGCTTCTTTCTCAGCCTTTTTTTGGGGGGGTGGGGGGACAGTGTTGTCAGCAGGAACTAGGATGAGCAAGGCCTCAGAGAGAGGCTTTTGGTACTTTCTTCAGCTTCCTCAAAAGCAGCCTGATTCCTTCCAGACCTGCACTTAAGCCCAGAAAGTCTTAACATTCCCCTACTTGGAGGAAAGAGAGGGGTGTACAAAAATGATCTGGAAGGAATGCCTGGGTGGCTCAGTCGGTTAAGCTGCTGCCTTTGGCTCAGGTCATGATCCCAGGGTCCTGGGATCAAGTCCTGCAACAGGCTTCTTGCTTGGCAGGGAGCCTGCTTTTCTCTCTCTGCCTCTGCCTGCCGCTCTGCCTGCTTGTGTGCTCTCTCTCTCTCTGACAAATAAATAAATAAACACATTTTAAAATTTTTAAAAAATGATCTGGAAGATCAGGAAGGTGACAAGGGGCCATTTGAGAATAAAAGAACATTTTTGGCTGACGAAACCTGAGAACTGAGTGTGAACACCCTGGTGGTGGTTTCCCAGGGATGCGGAGAAACACCCTAGCCTCCCCCCACCCCAGGTGTCGGCTGGTTGCTGGGCAAGTCTCCTGGGATGTCCACCTGAGCCTCCCTTCCGCCAGGCGTGGTGGTCGAGGAGGGCTCTCCGGGCGGCCCTGGGCTCCCCTGGGCCTGCCCCCCTCCGAAGCTGCTACTGGATAGGAGGCTTCTAGCTTCAGAGGGGGACCACCTCCCAGGACATTATGTACCCCGCTCCTCAGCAAGGCTCACGTGAGGCAGAGTGCTAGGTGAAATGGGGGACTCGAATGAAGACCAGATCCACAATGGGCACTCAGTAAACCAATCCCATAAAGCAGTGGTTAAGAATGTGGACTTTCAGAGCTGCTGGATCTGGGTTCACGTTCCACTGAAAGACCACTGCGCAGGATTTTTGAGGGGAATTAGGTAAGACAGTTCACGTGCAGTATAGAGACGGGCCCTGTACACCAGGACTTGGGGAGTGAAAGAGAAGTTGTGTATTTTAAATGTAGTAGAGGACACAAGATATTATGTTTTTGTTGAAACCCACAGAATTATACACCACAGAATGAATGGTACTCTGTTAAGTTTTTTTTTCAAACAACTTTGCCTTTTTTTTTTTTTTTTAAGATTTTATTTATTTGGTATAAAGAGCACAAGTAGGCAGAGCAGCAAGCAGGCTCCCCACTGAGTGAGGACCCTGACATGGGGCTGGGTCTCATGACCCCGAGATCATGACCTGAGCTGAAGGCAGACGTTTAACTGGCTGAGCCACCCAGGTGCCCCTGTGTAAATTTAAAAAAATTGGCCGTCTTGAGGATTTCTCTTGGTTCTGTCATGCTATGGATTTCCTCAACTGTAAGACAGAGTTGTTGGAAAGGAAGAATAAAATTGATATGATTTTGCTCATGGTGGGAAGAAAAGGGTCTCTATTCTCTTAATGCATCATTCATCCATCACCTGGTCCTTATACCAGGCTGCCTCCCATCCCTTCAGGATTCACCTAGGAGTGGCCGAGGATGGTCAGTAAGAACCTCTTTCCATCACCAGAAGCACCAATACCACAGAGCTATAGTATCCAATATGGTAGCCACTGGTCACGTGCGGCTACCAAGACTCGACTGGAAGCTGGTGCCACGGAGGACCCAAATTTTCAATTTTATTTAATTTTAATTAATTTCTATTTATATTTGGAAAGTGGATCAATGCAAAATATTTTCCTGTTAAGAATTACTTTATTGTTTTGGTAGGACTACCTTATATTTTTATATATACTTTATTTTATTTTTTTAATTAACATATAATGTATTATTAGCCCCAGGGGTACAGATCTGTGAATCATCAGGCTTACACACTTCACAGCACTCACCATAGCACATACCTTCCCCAATGTCCATAACCCAACCACCCTTTCCCTACTCCCCTCCCCCCACCCCCGGCAACCCTCAGTTTGTTTTGGGAGATTAAGAGTCTCTTATGGTTTGTCTTGCTCCCAATCCCATCTTGTTTCATTTATTCTTTTTTTAAAAAGATTTTATTTATTTATTTGATAGACAGATATCACAAGTAAGCAGAGAGGCAGGCAGAGAGAGAGGAGGAAGCAAGCTCCCTGCTGAGCAGAGAGCCCTATGCGGGGCTCCATCCCAGAACCCTGGGATCATGACCTGAGCCGAAGGCAGAGGCTTTAACCCACTGAGCCACCCAGACCCCCCGATTTATTCTTTTCCTATCCCCAAACCCCCATGTTACCTCTCAACTTCCTCATATCAGGGAGATCATATGGTAATTGTCTTTCTCTGATTGACTTATTTCACTAAGCATAATGCCCTCTAGTTCCATCCACGTCATTGCAAATGGCAAGATTTCATTTCTTTTGATGGCTGCATAGTATATATATATATATATATATATATATATATACCACATCTTCTTTATCCACTCATCTGTTGATGGACATCTAGGTTCTTTCCATAGTTTTAATATATTTTTATCATGAACTTTTCTATTGAGATGTAATTCAATACCACTCAATTCACCATTGTAAAGTATACAATGCAGTGGCTGTTAGTATCTTCACAAGGTTATACAACGGTCACCACTAATTCCAGAATATTTTGTCACCCCAAAAAGAAAACTCATACCTATTAGCGATCATTCCACATTCCCCCTGCCCCCAGCCCCTGGAGACCATAATCTACTTTCTGTCTCTATGAATTTGCCTCTTCTGGACAGTTCATGTAAATGGAATCCTTTAGTATACACTCTTCTGTGTCTGGTTTCTTTCACTGAGCGTATTTTTTTAAGGTTTCCTCCATTGTTGCATTTTTCCATTTTTATGGCTGAATATGTAATATTCCTTTGAATGGATATACCACCTTTTGTTTATCTATTCCTCAGTTCATGGATATTTGGGTTGTTTCCACCTTGGAACGTTGGATCCAGGGGCACCTGGGTGACTCAGTCAGTTAAGCGTCTGCCTTTGGCTCAGGCCATGATCTTGGGGTCCTGGGATGGAGCCCCAGGTCTGCTCTCTGCTCAGCAGGGAGCTTGCTTCCCCTTCTGCCAGCCACTTCCCCTGCTTGTGCTTCCTGCCCCCCACCCCTGCCTGTCAAATAAATAAATATATTTTTAAAAAAGGTAGCATCCAAGTTGAGATGTGTGGTAAGTGTAAAATATATTCCAGATTTCGAAGACTTGGGCAAAAAAAGAATATAAAATACCTCGTTAACACTTTATTAAACTGACTGTATGTTGAAGTCATATTTTTTTAATCTGTTGGGTTAAATAAAATATATTCTTAAAAAGAAATTGGGCAAACAAGGCAGGGGAGGTGGGAGCTGCAGAGGAGGGGGGCAGCTTCCCATCCCCCGCTAGCCAGGTGCAGTGGCGGACAGGAAGTGAGGAGAGGGGTTGGCTGGGCCACCCCAGCAGCCACTTTGGGTCACCCTGCCTTGGCCCTGGGGGCAGCTGCAGAGAGGGCAAGTCCAGGCAGGAGATGGTAGATTAATTCCCCCCTGGGAGGGAACCCGGACCTAGAATTATGGACAAAAGGAGTAATTGCAGTGGCCAATGGCAACAATGGCTTCTCCTGGCACCTTGCCTGGGCTGGGCTACAGAGTTGCTCATGTCCCCACAAGCTCTGGGGCTCCACTCACTAGCCCAGAAACAAGGGCAGCGACAGGAGAGGCCTCCTTGCTCCTGGCACCAGTCACTTGGCTCATGAGACGCCATTGGGAGGCTGATGGCTCCATACTGTCACTACCCTACTGGGTGTCCCTGGGCAAGTCCCTTCCACTCTGGGCCTTGTCAGGTGAGGGGATTGGATTAGATGATCTGGACTATTTTCCAGCTTTGATATTTAATATAACTTTAATATTATTTAATATTTAATATAATTTAAAATACTTAATATAAATTTAATATTATATTAAATATGAATCTTTCATATTGTAAATGGAAAAGTCCTGAGTCAAACAGATGTGAGATCAGTCCTGGCTTTCTCCTTACCCTTTGTGTAACTTCTCTCCTCCGGGTTCCTCCATCTTTAAAAACGGAGTCAATAGGAAATAGTTCTCTCACAAAGTTACTGTGAGGTTTAAATCAGATAATGGTGCTGACACTTAGTGCTTACTAGGTACCAAGGACTGTTCTATCTAAATGCTTTGCACAGATGAGGGTATTTAATCTCTCCACGAAACCCTCCAAGGCAGGTTTTATTAGTTCCATTGCCAAGTGCATGCAGCAATAGTGTCGGAGCAAGGGTTTCGAACCCAGGCTGTCCGAAGTGCCTTTTGCATCACACTAACCAGCCCCTAGCACAGATAGGAGGCATAATAAATCCTCAGTAGGTGCTAGAAGGGAGAGGGAGACAGCATTCCATGACTGTTGATACACTTTAGTGGAAACATTATTGTGTTCCCCACTGAACAGATAGGGACACCAAGCCCAAAAGGATGAAGTGACGTGTCCTGGGCCACTGCCAGAATGGTGACAGTGCGAAACCCAAGTATCCTGGCTCAGAGCTCCTCTAAGTATTTGAAACTGGAGTGGATCTCAAGTTACACATGCAAATCTGCTGGCAGATCAGTGGCCCCAACCCAGGCTGATCTCAGAATTTATCACTTGGCTGATTAACATCTGAATATCAGGCCAGTGCTTCTGGAAATGCATTTGTCTTCCTCCGTGTATAGTCCCTGAATTACATCTAGGTAGAATCCTGGTGGTTAGGTCTTGCATTTAATAAGAATTATCTGCCCGGGGCACTTCAAAAATCACTCTTGGCTTCTGAGACTCAGTTCGAGTATCTCTGGAGTATTTGCTGTGGGTAGATCATGTACCAGGCACAGGAGCTACACAGAGATGAAGGAGCTACCTCCCTGCCCTGCCCTCTGGGAGTTCCCAGTTGAATCAGACAGATAAAAGAAAACCCTTGCTCAAGAATAATTGCTTAAAGATGGACAAAAATGATAAAAGCCACTGTTGGTGATGGTGCAGAGAAACAGTCACTCTTATTCCCTGCTGGTGGGAAAGGAACTTGGTACAGTCTTTCGGGAGGACGGTTTTGGTAACAGGTATCAAAAGTCCCCAAATTGTGCCTACACTTAAAATCCTGCAATTCTGTTTCTTGAGATTGGCCCCAAGGAAATAATTGTGGCTGGCTGCAAAGACTTAGCTATAGTTATGTTAATGCAGCATTGGTTATAATAATGAAATACTGGATGTAACAGGACTATCCGTCCTTGGGAGACTGGTAAATGAGACCAGGTCTTCCCACACAAAGGTCTTCACAGAGTAGTTAATACTGGAAAGAGATTCACATTGTTGCCTAATGGGAGAAAAAAGACAGGGAACAGTGACCATGGAGGGATGTCGTTTTTCTGGACAGACTGTATTTGCTATGATACGAGCACAGCATTATTTAAACCCTATATCATAGACAATTTCTTTTTTTTTAAAGATTTTATTTATTTATTTGACAGAAAGAGATCGCAAGTAGGCAGAGAGGCAGGCAGAGAGAGAGAGAGGAGGAAGCAGGCTCCCCGCTGAGCAGAGAGCCCGATGCGGGTCTCGATCCCAAGACCCTGAGATCATGACCTGAGCTGAAGGCAGAGGCTTAACCCACTCAGCCACCCAGGTGCCCCAACATAGATAATTTCTTTAAATTTTTTTTAAATAAACGTTTTGATATCATAGATGCTGTTTTTAATTTTATTTTACAGTTAGGGAAATGAGGTTTGGACCATTTAGACTAGCCCACACCTGTACAGCTAGGATTAAAGTGCACCTCAGACAGCCTGTGCATTTAACCCCAGGGCTGAGGTCTTCCTGTAAGCAGAGAAAGAGGTAGGGAAGAGCACGGTGCTTCTTTTCAGATGAAAAATTAATCAGCTATTTATTAAATGTATTATTATTTTATTCTTCATTATATTTTTAAAATTTTTTTAATTTTTTAAAAAATATTTTATTTATTTATTTAACAGAGCGAGAGAGATCACAAATAGGCAGAGAGGCAGGCAGAGAGAGGAGGAAGCAGGCTCCCTGCTGAGCAGAGAGCCCGATGTGGGGGCTGGATCCCACGACGATGGAATCATGACCTGAGCTGAAGGCAGAGGCTTAACCCTCTAAGCCACCCAGGCACCCCATATTCTTCATTATATTTATCTGCATTTTCATTGCTTCCCCCCACTTTCTCAGCAAGCATGGGTTGCTACTTTATTTCAAATAACACTGGCTTATTGAATCTACAAATCAAAAAAACCAAACGCTTGAAATGTTCAGAGTGTTTTTTTTTTTTCCCTGCCACGCCTTCCACCTGCCAGGGGGTGTTTCAGACTAAGAAGCAGGAAACCCTAAGGTCTGGTCTTCAGAACTACAATGAGGGGAATCTTATCCCCAGCCAGCACCTCTCACACAAGATCCCAAAGAGTAAGGTTCCAGCCAAAGGGGTCCAGTCTTCCCACCAGCCCTGGACCTGCAAGGCCTGGGACTCACATGCAATTCAAAAGAGGGCCCTCGGGTCACTGTGGTCCCATTCCTCATTTCAGAATGAACTAGGAAAGGAGAAGCCCAAAGCAGGTGGCAAGGATTCTTTAAAAAAAAAAAACAAAAAAAAAAAAAACACAAGGATTTATGTTTTTCCCAAATCAGCTAGGGATCCCCTAGTGACCCTTCCCACCCCCACCAGGAACTTAGTTCTTTCTACTCCCTGAGCTGACCAGCCGCTGTGATAACTGTTCCCTATTCAAACTGTCTGTCACAACTGCTGTTGGAGGGTGCCATCCTGAGCTTCCACCCTCTGAGGAAAGCGGGAGGCTGGGAGCAGGCCAAAGAGTTGTTTGAGGCGGGTGGGAGGGCAGAGAGTTGTAATCCTGCTGAAAACAGCAAAATGATAGTAATAAACTCAACAAACATTTACTGAGAACTCACCCATGCTGAGAGGTTTACGTGTTTTATCTCATTGAATCCTCCCTCAAAACACCAGGAGATGGGCACTATTACCACGCCTCTCTTGATGGCGGGAGAACCCAGGCTGAGTGGTAGTGAATAATTTGCCCAAGGTCATGTCATGCAGCCAATAAATGGTGCAGGTGGTTAGGATTCTAAACCCAAGTACTCCTCTTGCTAAGCAGCCCCTTCCGGTAGCCATGGGAACCCCTACAGCCTTTATGCCTCGCAGAACACACACGCACACACACATTTTCCATTTCGAGGAAACTATTTTCACGTCCCTTGGCCAGGAAGATCTCACAACATCTCTTCTGGATTTATGTGATGCCACTTTGGAAATAGTCAAGCTTGACTCCTCGGGGCTCAGGCATCCTGGGTTTGTCTGCTATTGTCCTACATATTTCTGTGACCTTGGGTCTGTCTCCGTGTAAAATGGACACAGACACATCTGCACACAATCACACACTGACCAGAAAGTTGGAAATATACTACGCTTTTGCCTATAATATAATACAATATAGCTAAACCATTTGCATTTGTTATTCTTGGCCTGTTTTCAGACTTAATGGCTACTCTGTATCTTGTGGGGGTATTATATATATATATATATATATATATATATATATATATGTATTCTATGTATGTATACATATAAATATAGATGTATAAATAATGTCTATATAATGAAATATGTGAGGAACTTAGCATACAGCCTGACACGAAGTTGCTTAATATATGATAGCTATTGTTGTTTTCCTTGATTTTTATGAATCTGGCCTCAACTCAGTCTCACCAATGTTAGTTCATTGCTCGCTGTGTGCTCTGTTCATTGCTCTAGGGGGAAGCTCACATGCCGTGGGGGAAGCAAAAAGACACGCTCATGAAGAATTCTCCTAAAAGGCAGTCTATATTAAAGTGATGTGCTGGGGCGCCTGGGGGGCTCAGTTGGTTAAAGCCTCTGCCCTTGGCTCAGGTCATGGTCCCAGGGTCCTAGGACCAAGTCCTGCATCAGGCTCCCTGGTCAGTGGGCAGCCTGCTTCTCCCTCTCCCTCTCCCGCCCCTCCGCCTGCTTGTGTACTCTCTCGCTTGCTCTAATAAATAAATATCATCTTCAAAGAAAAAAAAAGTGACGTGCTGCCTGTGTAGACAAAGTGCTTTGAGAAAATAATGGACAAGGGAGTAAATTATAGCCAGGGAGACCTAAGTGGTAAGATTTTTATTTTTAGATGAAATGTACAATACAGGTAAGTGCACAGATCTTAAATGTACAATTTGGTGAATTTCGACAAAAGTATACACTCGTGTAACCATCCCCGGAATCAAGAGAGAAACTATTTCTATCCTCCCAAAAGCCCTTTTGTGCCCCTTCCAGTCAATGCCTACTCTACAAAGGCAGCCACAGCTCTGTGTTTTCCATAGTAGAGTAGCTTGATCTGTTCTTGACCTTCATATAAGTGGAAACATTCACAGTGTCCTCTGTTTATGTCTGGCTTCTCCCATTGAACATGGGTGGCAGGTTCTAATCTGGGGACCAGTTTTTCAATCTTCCTTCATTCATTCACACGTACGTGCAGGCATTCATTCACAGCCTCCCAACCTTCTGACCAGTCAGAAAGTCTGTTCACTCATTCACTCAAAAACAATCTGTGACCAAGGTCTGGTTTGATTATTCTCCATTACTTTCCATCCCTGGCTTTGGTCCTCTGACTAGGAAACTAATAAAAATTGGGTAAACACGATCTGCTGTTATTTCAAATTCTACTCCCCTTCCTCCCACATTCTAGAAAATCCTTGATGTATTCTGGGCATCATCATCAAGTCTTAAGAAAATCTTCATCCCCATCAAGTATATGTTTCTTGAAGACCCTACTGGGCTGACATTGCCTTAGATTATTTTGTGAGATTAGCCCCAAGAAAAAGGAAAGGCTGAAATCAATGAAAGCGAGATTAACTGCAAACTCTGGTGGAAGACTGGGGTAGAATTTTCGGAAGTGTGTTCTCCAGTAGATCACTGGTTTTCCTGTTGTCACAGGTATGTGGTAGGGACAGGGAAGATGATTATGTGGTTACCACAGTTCCAGAAACCCTGGGTTGAAAAAGCAAACAAAACAGTTTCCTGACTGTTAGCCCTTCCAAGGACTTGACTGCACATTAATTTTTAAGAAGAAGGTCTGGTGTGCAGCTTTTGCCCAAATGGTTTGATCCCAGAACCTTTTCTGCCTGGGACGTCTTTGGCATTCCTGTGTTGTCCAGGATGCGTCTGTGGGATTCCCTGATGTGACTTTAGAGAATTCCTGAGGGACTGGGGTCCAGCAGGGGTGTGGAGCAAACTGCCCAGTGGAGGTGGGGATGCGGCGGTAGGGCCAGGAGCTGTGAAGAAGAGGGAGCTACTGCCTGAGGAAGGTAGGAGGAAAAGGGGGAAAGGAGTGGGCTTGAGCTGAGCCTAACAGTTTCATGGAAGTGGGAAGAGGAAAGAAACTTCCCAGCCAGAAGAGGAACTGGCTTGGACTGGACTGGGGCCTGGAGAGGAAATCCATATTGCAGAATTCCTACGGAAATGTTCTCTTCATGACTGGCTGCATTGGGATGCTGCATTTGCTGGACAGAAGGAAAAGGAGAAAGAGTTCATGGTTACCGGCCATTAACATGACAATGATTGGGAAACTGAGTCCCCCATCACAAGCTCTACTGCTAGAACTGGCCTCTTTCCCACAGACAAAGAGCGAGAGGCTGAGCTCTGCCCTTCCCAGGACTGGCTCAGACAAGTTACTTATACTCCCTGCGAGGCAGCGGTCCTAGCTGTCCGACTAGAAGATGATCAGGTGGGCCTTCCACAAGAGTCTGAGATGTCATGACAGATGGGCAGACCTGGGTCTCATCACCGTCGAGGCACGGCTTCACCAACAAGGCTTCCAGCACGTTTGTACACCAGATTGTGGCTGCCAGATGTTCTGGAGTAATTCCGACCCAGGTTCAAGTCCCAGCTCCACCGTTCACCTTGAGCAAATCACTTTCCTTCTCTGCGCTGCAGTTTCCCCACCTGAAAAATGAAAATCGTCATATTTTTTCCTCATGGTGAAATCAGTAATTTTTTAAAAAATAGTAAGATAATGGGTATAAAAGATTTGGCATGTGTTGAGAGCCAAGGGCTTCGTAAAAAGCGCCTCTGTTTGTCACCACCCATAAATTCCTCCAAAGCCCATTGTCTCTGTAAAAGGAAATTTGTTACGTTAAAATGGTTAAGTGATGTTTTACTGTAGGGGGGAGAACTGGTAGAACTAGTTGAAACCAAATGCTTTTTATTTTCTGTAAATCCCACCAATCTCATCCCCCTGGGGTCACACAGGGCATAAGAATAACTCAGTGGGACTCTGCACTAACGGACACTCCTGTGGGGAAGGGCTCTCATTCCTGGGGATGCCAGATTTGTCCCCCTGCTGGGGGTGACTCAGACTGCTAGAGAGGCCAGGGGGTGGGGTACGGGGTGATGTCAGAGGTCACTACACCAAAAAAGAGAGAGAGAGAGAGAGAGAGAGAGAAAGAAAAAAGAAAAAAAAACCCAAACCTTCCATTTCCCTGGAGGGGCCTATTTTATAACAGATCACTATACCCCCAGGCTCCAGGGGAAGCATCCCTCCCTTGTCATAAACTAATCCATTCTGAGGAAGTGAAGAGTGACAGTAGCCCTGTAGCCAGAGGCATGGAGGGTAACATTCTGGGGTGTGATGTTTGAGGTTGGCCCTTCATTGTAATGCAGGCTTCGCTTTCTAACCCCATGCCTTCCCTGGGGTCTCATGGTGGCTCCAGAAAACCTCTTGGGGTCTTGCAAACAGTTTCTGGGTTGAGAAGTTTCAGCCTACTGGCTGCTGGATGGGGAGGTGGGGAATGGGGGACATCTGAAGATGGTGCCAAGTTGTTGGGGTTTGTGAAATGTGATTCTGGCAGATAAAGACATCTGGTACTAATTCTTTCTACCACTCTGTTTTCTTTTGGGGGGGCACCTTCAAAATCACAGATCACAAATCTTAGCTAAAAAGAACTTGAATGAATAGGGGTGCCTGGGTGGCTCAGGCATTAAGTTTATTTTGTAAAAATAAGATTATAGTCTGTTTTATAACCTGTTCCTTTATTTAAGAAATTATAAACACATTCCTGTCAGGCACATTTAATTCATCATTTTTTAAGAAGATTTTATTTATTGTATTTATTGGGGTGCCTGGGTGGCTCAGTCATTACGCGTCTGCTTTCGGCTCAGGTCTTGATTCCAGCGTCTTGGGATGGAGCCCCCCATCAGGCTCCCTGCTTGGCGGGAAGCCTGCTTCTCCCTCTCCCACTCCCTCTGCTGTGTTCCCTCTCTCACTGGGTCTCTCTCTGTCAAATAAATAAATAAAACCTTAAAAAATAAATAAATAAAAAGAACTTGAATGACCAAACCCAAACTTTTCATGTCACAGTTGAAGAAACTGGTTCAGAGAAGGGATTTAACTTGCCTAAGGTCAACATAGCCAATGAGCAGCAGACCTCTGACTTGACCTCTTGACTCCTGGTCCAGTGCTCTCTCTCCACTGCTTAACAACAGTATTGGTGACAGCCACATGCCAGGCACTGTATTAAGTGCTTCACATGCATTTAATCCCCACAATCATCCTATGGAGTCAATACTACTACTGTTGCCATTTTACAGATGGAAAAGCAGACGCAGAGAAACAAGTTAGGAAGCTCAGAGCCACAGCCAGCAAAAGTGGAGTCAGGTTTTGAAGCTAGGCCTGGCTAGAGACCGGGAGCTTGGAATCATTAACACTAAACTATCTAAGGCACAGTAAGTCTTTAAGTTGAGGACCTTAACTTCCCCCAGACCTCCTCGCACTTCCGGGGGCCTGGAGAGTGGACAAGAGGCAAACAAAAGGGTCCCAAACGTGTTCTGTCCAGATGGGGCCAAGCGAAAGTTGTCGGTTATCCAAGGGCAGCGCAATGAAATACTGCGGCCCTATACTGGTCATCAATCAATTCGGAGGCCACTGATGGTTCTGAATACAGTCAAACAGCCAAAGGCACTGGCTGGAGAGTCAGGTCCCTGTCATCTGCCTACCGAGTCTCTTCCTCCTGGAGGTGTCCTCGGGCCCCATTAATGGGTAATCCCCGGGGGTGTCTGCTCATGCCTGAGGAGGGTGTCAATGACAGAGCTCATTGTGAAAGGGGAAGGGGCTGAGGCTGTGGCATCTCTTCAGGGACAGCCATCAAGTCATGACTCAGATTTTGGCAGAGTCTGGCCAGAGAGAACACTCACGCTCACATCCCCTCTGAGGAGGAGGAGCCTGGTGACTAACGTCCATCCCTGGGCGAATCTGCCCTGGGCTGAGAGCCGTGGGGGCCAGAGCAGAAGAAGAGACAAGACAAGGAACTCACTGTTTCCCTGGGAGGCAAGATGAGCCATCCATAATGACAGCAACAACAGCTGACATTACCAGGACTTGGTGCACGAGAGCGGTGCAGAATGCTTCACATGCGTGAAATCATTTAACTCCCTCCCAGGCAGGAGCTGTGCCTACTTCCAAGATGAAGAAATTGAGGCTTCGCGGGATCAAAGAAATTGCCCAAGGTCACACAAGTAGGAAATGGCAGAGTCACGATTTGAACTCAAGTAGTTTGGTTCCAGAATACAAGATCTCAGCTAGAGGGGCCCTACCATGTGTGGGCATGCACGTGTTCGGGGCCCGTGCTCTGGGTGTGGATTCTACATCACGCTGAGGGGGAGGGAAGGGGGAGGGGAGGGGGAGGGGGGAGGGGAAGATTGGAGGTGCAGGTGCTTTGATGAGTGAAGCTCTTTTCAGTTGAGAATCCCAGCTCCCCTCACCCTAGGGTTGTAGGACCCTGTCAAGTTCCCTGACCTCTTCATGCCTCGATTCCACATCTATAAGCTAGAGGTGGTGATTGGATCTAAATCTTTGGGCAGTTGTAAGGATTGAGTGAAATAGGGCAGGAAAAGTGTTTATCACAGTCCGGCATATACTTAAGTGCTCAAAAACGAAGAGCTTCCGTGATAATTTTTAATTATTAAATACACCTTCATATTCCTTAAATGAATAATGCACACATCTAGACGGCGGGTCCTGAGGTGGAGGAGCTCCCAGAACAATTGGAAAATGGAAGGAGGGGGTGACAGAACCAAATCGATGGACGGAGTCTGGAGGGAAAGCCAGCCACCGTGCGGCAGGGGCCCCGGCAGGGCGCGCAGACTGTCCTGAGCACAGGCAGGAATAGTGAGCAGGGGCATGAGGGAGTGGCGAACGATGATGGCCTCTGAGTAGCGGCCTTCCTGAGGGCACACAGTAGGCCACAGAACCTCTTCCCCTTCCCACTCCCCAATGTTGACCACCTGCCACCAAACTGAGGGCCTTAAAAATCTTTCGGGGCAGACCAGTCACGGATTCAGCAAAATCCAAACCTCAATGTCTGAGGTCCAAGGTCGAGCACTTAACCTGGGACTACACGGCCCAGGAGACCCCAACATATCCCTCCCCAACCCCTTCTCCAGTGAGATCAGATCTCCGCAAACACCAGGGGCAGAACTTGAAGAGAACCTGTAAAGACATAGCAACAACGGACATTATGGGTTGGTTTATCCTGCCTACTTGAACCTCTGGGAGCTGGAGCAGGCCCCATCGCACCCCACCCCACCCCACTCTGACCTAGGAATGCATCACTGACCCCAGATACTCCTGTTCATCATGGGGCTGTGCCCAAGCCAGGCCTTGGACATTTTCCTTGTCATTCCACAAGGAGACCCTCACCTGAACCCTCCAAGCCCCCACTCTGACCCCTGCAGATAGATGAGAGGGGGGAGTACGTTTTAGCCATGGGGTTAGTGGGGATTAACAGGTGTTTCTCAGAAAAGCTCTTTAAATTTGGAAGTGTGCAGTATCTTATTTAATGGCCTTTTTAGGGTGCAGGCTGGGGATGGCCTGCAATGGGGGTGGGTCCAGGTCCAGGTCCATGGTCCATGTTCTTTCCAGGGGGCCCTCTCCTTCTAGGGTGGAGGCTGCTTTCCCTGACTGCCTTCTGCTCTGACCAGTTCCTGGCAACACAGAGTCTCCAGATAGTGCTTTGGCTACTTCCTCCTTCCCAGCTTAGGGGCAAGCCCTCTCTGATTTGTTACTTTTTAATAACTGTAGTTTCTTTCTTTCTTTTATTAACGGAAGAAATAATGCCCACAGATACACCAAAAGAATAAAATATAAATGACCCCTGATCCCATTACCCATGATTCTCTCTGTTGTGTAGCTTTCCTATTCTTTCTATTCATATAAATGGATTTTTTAAAAAAGATTTTAATTTACAGACAGATCACAAGTAGGCAGAGAGGCAGGCGGTGGGGTAGGGGGGCGGGGGGAAGCAGGCTCCCTGCTGAGCAGAGCCGGATGCAGGGCTCAATCCCAGGACCCTGAGATCATGACCTGAGCCAAAGGCAGAGGCTTAACCCACTGAGCCACCCACGCGCCCCCTTATAAATGGATTTTAAAAACAAGAATGGATTAGGGGTGCCTGGGTGGCTCTGTCAGCTTAACATCCAACACTTGATCTCAGCTCAGGTCTGTGTTGGGGTCGTGAGTTTAAGGTTCCATGTTGGTTGTGGGCCCTGTATTAAAAAAGGGGGGGGGGAACGGATTAATTTAGTAAAAGTAGAGTTTGAGACTCAAAACTCAAAATGAGGAACTCAGACCCAGCTTCAAGACCCAGAAGCTCCCTGAAATGACCCTGGGTAAGCTGTATCATGAATGGGCCTCCCTCCTCTCATTTGTAAAAGGATAACAGTAGCTACCTCATAGGGTTGGTGTGATGATTAAATGAGATTAAACAGTTAAGCCCAGGGCATACTCTAAGGACTCATAAATGCTAACAACTGTGCTGTAAACTCAGTAAATAACTTGCAATGCACTAAGGGGCCCTCTGCAGCACCGCAAAAACCGCGGCTCAGTGTGCCACTCCAATGGGGTTATCTTACTTATTTCACCGAGCTTCTGTCGAAGAGCATTTATATTAATTCTCATTTTTCAGGATTATAAACAATGCTCTGATGCATATCCTCGCAGATAACTCTTTACACAGAGATTGCTTGCTTAGGCTAAATTCCTATGAGTGAAATTGCTGGATCAAAGATGAGCTAAAATCTAAAGCCCACGTTTGGACTGATTCACCCTCCCTCCAGCAAGAAGGGAGTCCGTCTTCCCTCACCCTTGCCAACACCGGGGTTTGGCATTTTCTTTCATCTTTATCAACTTGATAAGTGGGGGGAAAAAAAAACAAAAACCCTTGCTTGTTTGTATCCAGGTAATCAGAGGCTTTCTCTTGGTTTTTTTAAGAGTTGCTTTGAGGACAACTCCAGGCCCTATAATGACTCTTCCTGTCCAAAACACTTCTAGGAAGGCATATAGGTCATGTTAATGGCAGAATTGTGATAAAAATCTCAAGTACAGAACACAAAAGATCTGGATGCTGCCTACCCAGATCCTCCACAAGCACAACTTCTAGGTCCTTCCAGGCTTTTAAATTTGGGCTATATTCTCTGCGTAGGGTGTGGGGCCTATCCCTCTACTTAAGCCCAGTGATGGGATAGCGAGGAATATTGGGATGGAATGTTCATGGAGCTTTAGGTGCAGGCCTAGTCATGCTTTTGGGACCCCTTAGGATTGGTATCTAGGGTGATGCTTTATCCAAAATCTGAGGTTCCAATCTGAACTCCTTTGCTTAAGTAGGAATGCTTTCTCAAACATTGAGTATAAATGGGGCCAAAAACACATCACCCTCTGACTACCCCCATGCACTGTGGCTCACCAGAGGAGGTAAAGCATAGGAAAACATGTTCTCAACTGAGAAGAGCTTCACTCATCAAACAGGTTGTTAACAGAGGTGGAGTGCCGAGTGCTGGGAACTAAGTTGTGTGTTGAGGCTAGAAAGAGGAAGTGAGTGAGGAGGACCCCTTTCTAAGCTGGGTGCTCACCTATAAACATGGCTTTATTGGGTACCTATGGTTTACTTGCCATTGGCTTTTCCCTGAAATCTTATTTAACTTAATCCTCAAGTCAACCCCGTCGAGGGATGATGGGAAAACTGAAACTTCCAGAAGGGAGTAACTGGTCCAAAGGTATATGCTACTAGGGAGGAGCACAGCAATTCCAACTTTGGAAGTCTCTGGGGAGTGGGGACAGAAGGCAACAGGTGATATGGCCACAATATCAACGATCTTGTGTAAATTATACATGTTCATCCACTTTTCATTTATTCAACAAATATTTATTGAACACTCATGCTGAGACCTGGAACAGATGCCCTGTAAAGTTTATTTTTTCCCGTGTGGTTTCCACAGTCCAGAAGATTTTAAATCCTTCCTACCTTACAAATCCTATCAGCCAATCTATCTGCTTTCCTTCCTTTCTTCCCTCCTTCCCTTTCTCCTCCCCCCCACCCTCCATACAAAGCTTTTTTTCCAAAAAGGCCCTTAGGAGGCTGAAAGATCCATTTCCGAGGCTTTACGGTCCGGCAGACCTTGGTCTGATTCTGTCACTAAGGAGACAGCCAGGTGACCTTAGCTGAGTTACCTCACCTTTCAGAGCTGGTTCTTCTTCTGGAAAATGGGGAGCTCAGGAAAATGACAGGATATGCACAGAAAGCACCTTGAGGTGCTCCTGACCCAGACAGCGACAACAGCACACACTAAGGACCTTATCTCCTTCAGTCCTCACAGTGATCACTTCAGTGAGGAGGAAATTCAGGTAACAAGGAAGAGAGCTGCTCATCCAAGGTCTGGGGTGTTGACTGCGGAGCTGATATCCTTTAGCAACTTGGCAATACTCCAGGAGCCAAGTCTGTCTGGGGTAGATTAGGTCACCGAATTTGGCAGGCAGGAATGGGATAAAGCATCTTAAGCAAGTATCATGGGATGAGTGCTCAATAAATGATGATAATTTGATAAGTGATAATAAATTGAATGAAGGCAAGATTAGGGCTGATTCCTGAGCTCCCTGCTAGGAGCTGTGACTTGGGCAGCCCCCATTCTCCATTCATGCACGTCACAGGGAAGCTCCAAGCAAGGACTCTGAATGTCTACTAGGCTCCATTTCCACCTTTGCTCCTGAAAGAGTGGGGACACAAGGACCACCTATTGGGCATTAAAACTGGGGTTTTGTAGGGGCACCTGGGTGGCTCAGTGGGTTAAGCATCTGCCTTCGGCTCAGGTCGTGATCCCAGGGTCCTGGGATCAAGCCCCACATTGGGCTCTCTGCTCAGCGGGGAGCCTGCTTCTCCCTCTCTCTCGTTGTGCCTCCTCTCTGCCTCTCTGCCTGCTTGTGATCTCTGTCAAATAAATAAATAAAATCTTTTAAAAAAATAAAATAAAATCTTAAAAAAATAACAAAACTGGGGTTTTGTTGGATGCCTGGTGGGCTCAGTCAGTACGGTCTGTGACCCTTGATCTCAGGGTCGTGAGTTCAAGCTCCACGTTGGGTGTAGCGATTACTTTAAAAAATAAAAATATTAAAAACAAAACAAAACTGGAGTTTTGTATAGCATTTCTAATTAGCAATGCAAGATCAGTGCAGAAACTCGGTAGGGGAGAGGTAAAAAATTAAAATTCTGTCATTTCAGCACCTACAGAGAGGTACTGTTAACATCTGGGAATTTGCCCTTTCAATATTTTTACGTAGGTCAACAGATTTTCATTAAGTTTTGGGTATCCATGAAGTCTTATGGGTTAGGAAAAAAAAAGATTGTTAGCAGTGCCATCATGTCCAATAGCACAAGTCCTGTACTGTACAATGGCAGTGTGATTGTGCAGTGCACAACCTATGCAGACAAACAAAACAGCCCTTGCTCTTAGCACATGGTTAATTCAGTAGTCCTAACCTTTACTCCTCCTTAACATGTCAAGAGTGTAACACTCTTTTTGGAGATAATCCTGGAAAGAAAAGGAGAGATGAAGGACCATGCCATCTTCCAGAGGGAGCAGATCATGTGTTGGGAAGAGGAGCATTTCTTTTCCAGAAGTAATCTAGAAAAGGAAACCTAGATGATCTGATATGCAACTCCCCCCTTACAGTGATTCATTAATCTTGTCCCAGATGGAGGGAAACTGAGAGAAATTTACCCAGTCATACAGCTAGAAAGTAGTTGGTGTCAGGCAGAACTTGAACCTAGGACAATCCCTGACTTCATCTAGCTCTACGAGAATGGAAGCAGAAAGATGTAGGTTTAGATCTCAGCTCTTTTACTTACTAGCTTTTCACTTTTGAGATGTCATCTCTGAGTCAGTTTCTACACCTGTAAAATGAGGGAATAACTTCCTCATGAGGTTTATGTGAAAATTAAATGAGAAAAAAAAGGTCTTTCCAAACAACGATGGAATGCTACGTGCCAGGCACAGCCCAGTGCACCTCACACACACCATCTCATTTCATCCTCGCATGACCCTCACTCTTCAGTTGAGGAAACGGAGGCGCAGAAAGTCTAAGTCATTTGCCCAACATGACATCTGGGGCTGGGATGTGAACCCGGATCTGCCAGACTCACACCAAATAAACCAACACTACCAGCTAACACAGATAACTCTCAGCAGTGTTTCCCACATACAAAGAGCAAAATAACAGCCACCATTGTTTACAATTGCTATCGTGCATATATAATTGTTATGTCACATGTGATCAGCTGGTCTCTGTTTTCACCCTCCTCAGCCAAAATTTCCAAGAATTGGGCCGATCCAAAGAGAGGAAGAGATGGCAGCCCAGCCTAGCCCTGGGCCATACCCATACTACATAGGAAGACAAAGGGGGTGGGTGCAATGCTGGGGTAGTGTCTCTCTCAAACCCTGGCATCTCTCATTCATTTAAGGAAGGGCTGGGACAGTCCATGCTTCACAACTGGGAGCCATAGCTCCTGCTTAGGGGTCTGGCAACCTTGTAAACAGTCCCCTGGTATCCCTATTTATCCAAGAGCACTAATCCCTCCATCCCATCCAGGGTGCCTTCCTGTGTTTGGAGACATGGGACCCTTCTGCCCCGTGATCTGGGCCTCTGCTAATCTCTGCAGATGGGTGCGGGTGATTAAAGAGGCAAAACCCAGAAGCAGAGAGAGAGAGAGAGAAGACCCATTTAAAAAAGTCCAGCGAGCACAGACACGTCGCCTGGAATCCCAGCCTCCATCTGAGCCCAGCCAACATGAGTCACCTCCATAGCCCTTTACCTGTGAGTTGCAACACAGCTGACAGAAACTCCCAGCCTCCCAGGAGGCGGGCAGACACGTGTGCCATCCATGGGGCTACAGTGAGCTCTGCAGTTACAGCTGGCACCCAGTGGCTCTCCTGCCACCAATAACATCTGTGAAGTGGTTGGACACCAGGCTCTGCTCTTGGATCAAATCCCAGCCCTAGCTCTACCACTTCTAAGCTCTGCGGCTTGAATGACTCACTTACTCACTTTGTACCCCAGTTTTCTTGGCTCTAAAACAAGGATCACCACAGTGCCCATCTCATAGGGTCGCTGGGAGGAGTACATGAGACACTGCGAGTCAAGGCGCGGCACGATGCATGCTACCCGGTGCGCTGAGCACCGGCTGTCTGCCAGACACTGTAGTCGGCACTGGAGGTTCACCAGCGGGCAGGACAGACAAGGTCTTTACTCTTATGGAGTTCACATTCCAAGAGAAGGGGAGACAGACAATGAACAATTAGAAAAATATCAGAAAGTTTTAAGAGCTTTGCAAGGAACCCAGTGAAGTGGTGTGATACAGTGACTGAGTGTTTACTTTAACAAGGGCCTCTGGGAAGCCCTGCTCTGAGCTGGTGGCTTTATTAGCAATTACTACTACTATTTACTGTTACTTGTCAGGGCCCCCTTGGCTGCCACACACACAGAGCCTCCAGTGAGAAGCCAACCTCTGACAGTTCTCAAACACTTCTCCATAGGCCTACCCACCCCCACCCCGCCCGCCAAGAGGGCTCTCCTGTGGATTCTGACTTTACCCTGAAAACCTCCATCATATTGGCAGGAGTAGCTGAAACCTCACCCTTCCCTGAGAGAGAAAGGAGTGGGCCAAGGTGAGGCTCCCAGGAAGACAGAGCAAAGAGATAATTTGCTAAAAGGGAAGAGGGGGTGGGCAGAGAACAGAAAGAGAGAGGGCAAAAACAGATACCAAGATCTCTGGCTTAGATTTAATTTCAAATTAATCCTGGTGGAAGCTCTAAAAACAGCTCTAGCATTCTCCTACTTGTATTTGTGGATCTTTTGGGTTTACCAACCTTGTTCTTTACACAGGCAGCTCACAGCAATTATTCTATAATTTCTTAGTCTGACAGGTATCTGATTCTCCTGTGTTTCCAATGAGGAAGAAAGCACTTATTAGAGGGTGAAAGGACCAGTTAGCTAAGGCTTTGGAGGTGGCCGGCTTCAACCCTTCCATTCCTTCTGTGTTGACCAGAGGCATTTGGTTTGCTCATATCTCATTCAGATCTGTATCACACCAAATAAAGGGCTGCTTCCCACCCTACCCCCAGCCGCCCCCCTGCCACCAACACACACACACACACACATGCACGCACACTCCAAATTATAGACTCTTCCAGAACAGTGATCCTTGGGGCGTCTGGGTGGCTCAGGTCATGAT
The DNA here is from genome assembly GCF_010015895.1 of Lontra canadensis. Taxonomy (NCBI): domain Eukaryota; kingdom Metazoa; phylum Chordata; class Mammalia; order Carnivora; family Mustelidae; genus Lontra; species Lontra canadensis. The sequence goes on from NW_022631019.1 coordinate 17,431,795, forward strand.
CCCAGGGTCCTGGGATCCAGCCCCGCATCGGGCTCTCTGCTCAGCGGGAAGCCTGCTTCTTTCTCTCTCTCTGCCTGCCTCTCTGCCTACTTGTGATCTCTGTCAGATAAATAAATTAAACAAACAAACAATCAAACAAAAACCAGTGATCCTTGTCTTCTCGGCCTCTGTCTCCTCCAAACCCAGAAAAAGGCCTGGCACACAACAGGTGCCCCATAAATGTGCTGAACTGAGGCCGCTCACAGCCAGTCAGTGGAGATGACCGAACGAACAGCCAGACGAGATGACTGAAGATTCAGATCTGGGCTCCGAACTCACTAGCTTTGCCCTTGGGCAAGTAAATTGACCTCTCCAGCCTCCATTTCCTCACCTGTAAGGTGTGTGGGGAAGGAAGGGGTGCAGTACTATCTACCACAATGGGTTACTGTGAGAATCCAAGAACTCACCTGAATAACTGTAAAACATTATTCAGAAAGAAGCTATTAATATTTTAAGGGGAAAGCTCTGAAAAAGAGAATGGACGCTTACACAGAGACAACTCTTCCCCAGCCAGGGGCCTGGGGGGTGTGGGGAAGGGTTGGGGGATCTCTTCTCTCCTTTGACGATTCCCCAGTGGCTGTGAAGTAGTTGATGGTGGATAGAAAATGGGGCAACAAATTTGGCGGGGTGGGGGTGGTATTCCTGAGTATCCGGGATACTAACTAGAAACAGAAATCGAGATTTCCTTTAGCCAACTATCTGTCTCTGTACTTTTCCTCTAGCTATCATCTCTCCAACATTTTTTTCCGCCCTCCCCGCTCCCTGATCTCCTCCTCCCACCCCCTCACCTAGGAAGGAATTGGCCAGCTCCACCCAGCCAGCCCCCTTGGCTCCACCCCCAACGCGGCAGGCCAAGAGTTAACAGCTGCACCTGTTGAGGCATACCTGCTGTCGCCGGCACCTGTACCCACAGCCAATCAGCACCAGCACTGCCGGGAACCTACCTGTCAGCAAAATCCGGACACTCAAACCTCAACATAAATCAAACACTTCCCTGGGCAGGGAATGTCTATGTCAGGCAAGAATTAAGAGACAAGCGGTCAGTCAGCAGAGCCTCGGTGCTGGTGCGCGTCTTCGTCTGGGAGCCTGGGAGCCTGGGAGCCTGGGAGCCTGGGAGCAAGAAGATGTCGAATGAACTTGAGTGAGTAAACATTGGTGGATGCCTGGTGCTCTCTGAGCGTGGAGGCTCGATGGGGTTTCCAAAAGGGGGAAGCGCAGGGAGGCCGGCGCCAGGATTCACAGAGCAATTTGTAAGGGTAAATGAATGGGCTGACGATTTCACTTTGGCGTGCTGAGGCAAGCCCTATCTCAAGCTAGAGGTGAATGTTTCCCTGGGAAAATAGGTTGGTTCCCCCCCCCCCCGCCCCTGTCTGCTGAGCAGTTTCGAGCCAGGTAGGGAAACACGGGACTGAAACTGTGAAGGCTTTCGGCACCTCTTTCTGATACCATGAAGGGACTTGGAAATCAGAGACCGCCCCAATCCCATCTAGGCTTTCTATCTTCTTGCCAAAAGGAACTTCTTTGAGGGCGTTCTAAGAACTGTCTTAGGCAGAGAGTTGGGTTTCTCTAAAGTGACTTGTTTGTTGGGTTGGAACAGTCCCAAGTGGGAAGGTTAGAGTGGTGTTTAAACATATGCCCTCTGTAGTAAGCCTGACCTAAGTCCAAACCAAGACTCTGCTCCTTTTGGGGCATGTGATCTTGGACAAGTCACTCAACTTACTGGAGCTTCACCTTCCTCATCCAGAAAATGGGTATAAGAATGCTTTGGAGGAATCCTGGGAGAGTTAAGTGTGATAAAAGCTGTAAAATGCTAGGCACAGAGCCAAGGTCTGAAGATACATTGATAAAATGAGGTTGATTTTATTCAGAGGCAGTTCTAAGGCTGGAGAAGCTGAGATGTGGTTTTCAGTGAGGTCATCTTTATTGCCTGGCAGGATGCAGGTGCCTTCATTCCCGTATCTGGGATTTAGACTCTCCACTGGCTGATGCTGACTTTCACCACAGACCCCCTGGTTTGGATCCAGACCTCAGAGAAGGTGGTATGAGGTTGGGATTCTGGGCTGCTTTAGCTTGGGCTCAGGGAGTTGGGAGAAGCCAAACTACTAAAACACAGACTCTTCTCCTCTTGCCATGCTCAGAGGTGTGTGGGCAGAGATAAGGGTTAAACGATCTTTTTTTCTAGCTATTCTTCAATAGGTTGTTTTAAGAACATGAGACCTAGGACGCCTGGGTAGCTCAGTGGGTTAAGCATCTGCCTTTGGCTCAGGTCATGATCCCAGGGTCCTGGGATGGAGTCCCACATCAGGCTCCTTGCTCGGCGGGGAGCCTGCTTCTCCTTCTGCCTGCTGCTCCCCGTTTGTGCTCTGACAAATAAAATGAATAAAATCTTTAAAAACAAACAAACAACAACAACAACAACAAAATCGTGAGACCAGAGGGGGCTGTTGGTGGGTCCTAACTGCAGACAGTGTTCCATGATACCAGCTAGTTCTTGAGTCTAGGTTAGCCGACTATGTTCATAGTACAGTCACTGGGCATTAGATTTCTCTTGAACAAATTCCCTGGGGTTGACAACGTGTTGACAACTAGAATAAGAGCAGGGGCACTGGAGGCAACAAGTAGGTTGAAGCCCCGACTCTGCCACTAATGAGCTGTGTGACCTTGGGGAAGTCACTTCACCCAAGTCTCAGTTTCCTCACTTGTAGGCTGTGGGCCATAGTGCTACCCACCTCATGGAGTCGTTGGGGGATCCAACGACCACTTTAGAAAAGTGATTGGTTTAAAGCCCGGTAGGGAGCAAGCTAATAATACCCTTGTTACTTCATACAGAAATAACCAGTGAGCATTTCTGAACCTCTTGCTTTCTATTTCTCCACACTCTGAAAACAGGCAAAAATCTTAGGATGTGTCTTCATCCCACTTCGATTCCCTGGTTAAAACTGCAGAGGCTACAGACAGAATGTTTTCTTTGGTGGCCCTCAAGGGGTAAGCCTCCTGAAGCTGGGTTACTCCAACAGAAAGCTTCCTGATTTTCTCCTCCTTAATGATTTGGGTTTTGAAGTCAGATCCGCTGACAGCTGAGGCTTCGCCGTTTGTGGTGGGGTGAGGGGAACCTATCCCCGCAGAGTAATTGCAGACAGACTCTGAAGCCACCATTTGAGATTACAAGGACAGAGCCTCAGGGCCTGGGGGCTCAGCTACCCTTACGGATAAGTGGGGGGTGGGGGGAACAAGTGCTTGGCTTGCAAGTTTTGAGCTGCTCCTGTTGGTGTTGCTGTTGCCGCTGTCTTGGCTGTCGAATTCCCCCCAGAGTGCCGAGTGAAGTGGGTTGGTCCCCGCGTCCATATAGAGCTCCGACAGAATGATGAAATCTTGCTAGGCCTTGGTGTGGTGGGAAATGCCAGGCTTGCATAGGGCTAAATTCTGCCATTTAGCAACCCCAGGGTCTGGTGAATTTATTTCTCCTCCCTGGCCCTCACTTTCTTCCTCTGTCCAATAGGGGATATGCACACCTACCTGGCAGGGGAAACAGTGTGCTCCCACTCGTGGGCCACCCGGCCCCGGGGCTGGAGCTCCTTAAGGACAGCCCGATCCCTATGCCTGAGGAGGAAGGCGGCCCTTCATCAAGATGGCCCGGTCCTAGGGTGCATGGCGGCGGCGTCAGAACCCAGCTAAAGGCAGCTGGCGGGTGGAGCGCTCTGCCTTTCATGTGGCTGGGCCCAGCGCCTGCCGGGTGCGTCTGCCAGCCTCTGGGCCAACGCAGCACGCCTTGGCTGCCGCCAGCCAGCACCGTCGGCTGCCCCGGGGCTAGAGACGCCCGCAAGGGATCCTGGGGGGGCGCCGGAAGTCGCTCTAGTCCCGTGTGGCTGTCTTCTCGCGGGAAAACAGCCCGCGCCTGCGCGCTGCCTACAAGGGTCTCTTGGGGCGACGTGCCGGCACGCTGGGGTCTTAGAACAGTTTCTGTGGGTCTTCCCGGCACCTCTGGAGTTACAAATAGAGTGGTGCTCCAGGACCTACTGTGTGCTAGGCGCAGCAGCGCTGGCTAGCTCCTCCTGGGAGGAAATGAGGGGCTGAGAGAGTAAGTGATCCGCACACAGTAGGTCTATCGAGTGGAAGAGAGAGAAGTGAGTGAGGCACGCCAGGATTCCCCTCTACAGTGTGGCTCAGTCTGCAGACTGGGAGCCTACCCGCCGCCTGGAATCTCCTTCCCCAAAGCCTTGGAGAGACAGGACTGAGGCTGGGAGGGGGTACAAGGAACGTCCCAGTGGGTGACCACAGGCCTTTGTCGCTGCTTCATCTGATCTCCAGGAGTGCCAGGCTCCAGACTGCCTGGAGCGCTGAAAGAGTTAACCAGGAACGCCTCCCCGCTGTGGTTTTGTGGTCGAAACCATGATTGCCAGGAGCAAATTTTTGTCGTGCACAAGGTGTGTTATTAAAAGTCGGAGTTACGCTGCTGGTGAATGAAAAGTTAAAAGCCCTCATTAAGCTCCGCCTGTAAAACAGGCGGACTGGGGCTGAGACAACCCTAACGGCGGAGACTTGGGGTGCAGGACACTGCTGAGGTTCCTGCCACTGCACTGGCTGCTCTGGCCAGTGAAGTCCTGGTCAGGTACCTGGAGCCACACAGAGTTTGATGGGGGTCGGGGGGGGGGGGGCGTTGTGATCAACACAGAGGAAGGCCAGCCGGAGGAAAGGCAACGGGTCTGAAACACAAATAGCATATACTGGAAGCTTTTCCTTTGGTTGAAAGAAATAACAACCAAGCATTGATTGAGAGCTGACTCAGTGTGCAGTGCTTGATAAATACATTATCTCCTTTAACCTTCCCGAAGATCCAGTGAGGATGGGAGTATAAATTCAGTTTTGCCAAGGAGGGCTAACAGAGACTTGCCCCAGGCTTGCTCACGATCTCAGGAAAGAGCTGAGATCTTAACTGGGTCTTAACCGAGGAGCTAAAAAGATGCTCTACACCAATATGTCATCCTACCTCCTATCTGTACAGATACTGAAAAAAGATGAGATATGCCAGCTGTTAACAGTGGTTATCCGAGTAGAGGAAAGCAGGTGAATCTAGCTCTGCTTCCAGTTTTTCTCTCTGTTTTACACTTTATATATTGTGTTTTCCATACCTATGTTACTTTTGAAATGGGGAGGATGAGGAGAGGGAGTTACTATTTTTCAAAGAGAGAATTATCTAAAATTCATCTAAAGTTCATCTAAAAATGGTGTTCTCCAAATGTGGTTCCTGGACCAACAGCATCATCTTCACCACCTGGGAACTTGTTAGAAATGCAAATTCTCAGCCTCACCCTAGACCTACTGAATCAGAAATTCTGGGGGTGGGGCTCAGCAATATGTGTTTTAACAGGCCCTCCAGGCGATTCTGATGCATGTTCAAGTTTAAGAACCATTGGCCTAGAAGACCTGGCAGAGGATTGGGAAGCAGGAGGTTCCCAGATCCTCTTCTGACCCACCACGTAGTTGCTGGGTCAGCAGGCTGTGGGGGTCACCCTTGTGTTTGAGCCTAGCTCTGCCACATGTGGACCAGGACTTTTGGATAAGCTCCTTAACCTCTCAAGGTGTCAGTGCTGTGTGTAAATTGGAGCTAATACCTACCCCCCACACAGGGCAAATATGAGAATGAAGAGGCCTGATGCTTTTATTTATTTATTTTTAATTATTTATTTATATGAGTAGGAGAGATAGCGAGAGCGCATGAGGAGTGGGGAGGGGCAGAGGGAGAGGAAGAAGCAGACTCTCTGCTGAGCAAGGAGCCTTACTGCTTGGGCACCCCCCCCCCCCAATGTGGGGCTAATCCCAGGACCCTGAGATCATGACTTGAGCCTAAGGTAGACACTTAACTGACTGAGCCCCAGGCCGCCTTGGGCCTGCTGCTTTTAAATAATAGTTCCCTTCCCTTCTTCCCCTGTCTTCCTTCCCCTCTCAAGAGCTCAGTGTTTGCAAAATGGAGCATCATAATCCTGGCTAGCTGTCTCCCTCCATTCCTTTCATCTTCTAAAAAGTCAGAGCAACTGACCTAGTGAATGTCCTGAAGGGAAATTATCTCAGCAATGTTTGGTGTTATTTCCCTGGTGGGTGGAGCGCCTGGGTGGCAAGAATTGGAAACTCTCCAGGGCAGGGACAGCATGGTATTTACATTTCTGTCCTAGTACCCAGCACAGGGCCTATTACAGAGTAATCCTCAGTGAATGTTTGTTGAATGAATCAGTGAGTGAATGAATGAAGGGATGTGGCACCCTGGGTTTATAGGTGGATTTCAATTTCTTTCACATCTCACTTGAAAGAGAGGGGAAAAATAAACACAGGAAAATTGGACAGGAAACCAAAAGAAGAGCAGAGCATGAAAGAAGAATTCTCATAGAGAACTGAGTTTTTCAAAGAGGAGAAAGTGAGTTTCTGGTATAATTAGAAAATAGCACATAATTAATTTACATGCAACTAGAAGTGTTGGCTAGGGCCTGACTGCCCTCACCCTGCCCACCAAAAGCCAGATGATGAATGTTTGCCCCTCTTCTCTGGGAATCTCCAAGCTTCAGTTCTCCTGCTGCTGCTAGGAAAAGCTTCTCCCACCCATTTACAGGTGGGAGAAGGTGAGGCTGTGAGTTGTCATGCAATTTGCTGGGGGCTACCCTCCAAAGTGAGTTTTAGTAATAATAATAATAATTCACATTATCACGGGCACTCTGCTGATTACTTGTATTATCTCACTGCATTTTCCAACAGTAATACCTCACAAAGCTGTAAAGATGGAGTGAAACAATGACTAGACATTGTTGGGCCAGCACCCAGTACTTGGTAAGCCCTCAAGTGAATAGCAGCTCTTGTAAGAATTCTGTGAGTTTAGTACTCCCATCTTTCCCTCTCTTACAGGGAAGAAAGCCAGGGCACAGAGAGGTCAAGTTGCATAAAGTCACACAGCTCGTAACAAGCAGAGCTGAAACTGGAACCAGGTCTGTGAAGCTCTGGGGCCCACCAGGTAGCCAGGAGCTCCCACTACCTCATTCAAAGTGGAGGTGCTACAGAGCCAGGACCTAGAATGGACTCCACCATGTTTCTGCCGAGGCCCCCAAAGGGCCCCCAGCCTGCGACTAAGCACATTTCACAACCTGGGCGTCCAGAAACCAGATGGGTCACTGGCAAGCACGAGAACCCCGGAGCGCTCCCGTCATGCCTAGGGAACACCTTGCATGGGGCTGACTGAAAAATGATTCTTCCGGGAGCGGCTGTGGCAGGGCCTCCCGTGGGTAATTAGTGAGTGTGATTGATCACTGCTGAGGAGGCTGGGTGGCTCATGACAGGGTATGGCAAGTTATTGGGTGTATCTGGGTGTCAACACCCAGTTCGGGTGGCCCCTGGAACTCTTCCTCCTCAGGCTGGAGGGAAGTGAGACCCAGCTCACTAGATCTGTCCTGTGCCAGGCACTTTGTTTGGCGGGACTTGAGCCCCCCCCAACCCCTCCTTGGTAAGTTTCCTTCTCCCTTCAGCAACACTGAGAAAGAGTCCTTCCTTTTACATCTCTGAATTTTTGACATGCCTTTGGGATAGGGCAGTGATTCAACTTGGTACCAGATAGGAAGCTAAAAGACTCAAATCTCAATCCTGCTCTATGCTGTGTCCTTAGGCAAAGTCACACCTTCTCTGAGAAACAAGAGTTTGAAAGTCCCTTTGCACCCTACATGGAACCCAAAAGTCCTCAAATGATGGATGAGACACATTTACTTCGTCTCACTGGGAGTTTCAAGTGGCGCTCAGCCAGAAAGCTGTGGGCATCGAGAGTCCAACAGGACTTGAGATGAAACCCACTTCACCACCCTGGGCTTCCTCCATCCTGGTGCCCAGAATGATACATGGTAGAGTCAGGAGGCCAAGAGTCTGGCTGGGTGTGGAACAGCTGTTACCACACCCCTCCCGTGCTGTGGGCCCAGTGAGCTGCTGGAGCAAGGCCCCACCCACATGAGAGCCCCTGCATAGGCGGTTTGCACATCCCCACAGGCTTGAGACAGAGACCTCAGGAAGGGAGGCTTATCAGCTCAATGTTCCAGCTCCTCTCTCATGATCTTGGATTTAACTCTCTCCCAAATAGAGGAGAAGCTGGGCCAGAGAGGCTCTGAGGGCACAGTCTGGAGAAGGTTCTTGATGCTAGAAACCAGAGACCTTTGTTCTAAGCTTGATGTCATGAGATAGTAGCTGGTTGGCCTTAGGCAAGCCAGTGGCCCTCTCTGTGGCTCAATTTTTCCTGCTATCACATGGGGGAGAGTCATACGATCCCTCCCTACTTTACAGGGGCGTTGCAGGATCAGAGGTGATGACAAACGTATGAGAAGCATGTTGAAAAATACAACACGCCATGCAAATGTGAGGGATTATCAAATCTCTGACTTGAGTTTCCTCCTTAGGGGGCTGGCCTTCCTCGAAACAAACAATGTATGCAAAAACCCTGGCACACAGTAGGTAGGCAAGCTCTGGGAGCTGTCCCAGGCTTATGCTTTGGATCCTGCTGCTCCTCTCCTCTGGAAGATCCAAGGTCCTCCCCACCTACCTCTCTGCTCTCTTTCCCCCTGCAGTCCTCTTCTTGACCACACCCCGTCACTCCCCAAAGTTCAGGCAGGTCAGCCTTCTGCTTCCTTTCCTTCATAGCTTTCTTCACCTATCTGACCTTAGCTGTTTGTTTGTTTTTGTGGTCACGTCTGTCTTGCTGTTATTAAAAATGCAAACAGCATGACATTGGGGCTGACCTTCTTGTCTTGTTGGCCCAGGACAAGGCCTGGCATATAGTAGTTACTTGACAAATAATTGTTAAAATGAGGGAGGGATGCCACCCCTATTTATTGGGTTTTTCTTGTCTTCTACTTCCCTTTTTGGAACTTAGTGGTTGGTGGAAAAGTGATTAGTTGTGGAGTTAGATACCAGGAAGCCTGACTTTGTAACTCACTTGGCCAGTCACCTAGAACAGGTCCCCGTACATCTCTGTTGTCTATTTCCTGGTCTGTAAAGTAGAGATAATAACACATGATGTACGTGGGGAGGCCCCACGAGATAATGAACGTGAAAGTCAAGGCAAGGGGTTATTACACTGTCTCTTTTTTGTTTTTGACATAGAACTTTGTTCACAGCCCGGAGGCTTAGGGAGGATGTTAATTTAAGAACCTCGGGCAGAGTCTCCCCTTGACTGTCATTTGGGGCTTCTGAGATGATGGTGGTCATGATGATGGTGATGATGATGGCTATTATTTACTGAGTGATTATTCTCTGGCAGGCTCAAGGCTAAGCACATTTCCTACGTTAATGTACTTAATTCTTCTAACAGCCCATGAGATTAGCCCCACTCTAAAGTAGCCTGCCCTGGTGACTCCATCACCTGACTGCGTTTTAATTTTCTTCACAGCACTTATCACTGACTAAAATTAACTCATTTACCTCCTTGTTTATGGTCTGTCTTCCCCAATTAAACTGTAAGTTCCATGGGAGCAGAGCCTTATCTGTCTTGTTCTTGGCTGATTCCCCAGGGCCTAGAAGAGTTCTTGACTGGGCACAGAGAAGACATTCAATAGACCCATTTAACAGATGAGGAAATAGCTAAGTCCTCTTGCTATCCCCTCCTCCCCCATTTCTCTTCCTCCCTCTGGTAGCTGAGGAGTTCTGCCTTGGACAGGGGCATCAACAGACAGTTTGTGGAGGCCCTTGGGAAGAAGTCTCTTGGCCTCCCCTCTTTGTTCTGGCTTTGTCACCCTTAAGAAGGGCTCAGTCCTTAGAACTCTTCACATCTCTCACCCACCGGGCCCTCAATCCTCAATTCCAGCATTAAGAGAACAGGGTACCAGAAGTTCTTGGATTTCTTTGGCACACAAGACCATGCTAATCTTATCCATAGTCAAGACTTTCTGGAAGCCAAATGCTTAGCCTTGGAACATGAAGTTGATCAGTAGCATGAGCAGGCATGGGGATCAGGATGCTGGGGCTTCCAGCTCCTGTCCAGAAACTTCCATCCTCTTACTTTCTTACTCAGTCCCTCCTGCCTTGTGTGGATGGAAAATCTCTGTCTCTCTGTCAGTGGACCATTGGTTCAATGTAGTCTAGAGGAGGGGAATTTCCAGAATAAGAAAGGCATCCTGAAAGGAGACTAGCATAGGGGGGGACATGTCTTTGAGTCCAACCAGTCCAGGTTTAGGCTGAGTTTCCACTACCTACCAGCTGAGTGATCTTGAGCAGGTGATATTACCTGTTCAAGTCTCAATTTCCCCAAGACCTATTTCTCAGGGCTATGGCCCAGAGATGATGAAATAGTACAGAAAAACTGTTGGCACCATGTCTGCCTATGGTAAACACGGCAGGTCCTACAGCCACTATGTAGCTGGGACTCGACTCAGGGATCCCAGCAGGATGGATTGGAGACCCTCATCAGCCGGAAAAACCTCCCAGATGAACAGTAAAGTCTGACCTTTTCTTCCTGATGGGACTGCATCATTGTCTTCGAACTTTAATTTTTAAATAGGGTAAGAGATAACTAATAGCTCATCAAAGCTGATAATGGCCATTCCAGCAGAAGTCAGCAGACTGCAGCTCTAGGCCCTGATCTACCACTGACTTGTGGGGTGACCATGTCTGAAACCACTTCACAGCCCCTTGATGTCTGGCTCCAAGCTGGGTCCAGAGACCAAAATGGCTTTCGTGTATGGAGTAGTTATTACTTGGCAGGGTCGGTTCTAATTTCTCATGTGGTGATACCCCCAGTCCTCATAATCTCATAATCCTACATGTTGGATGCTTTTATGAGACTCATTTTACAAGTGAGGAATAGTGCTCCGCATTGGGGATCCCAGCGGACACGGTGGGGTGGGGGAGGGGTCTACCACCTTTCCCCGCTTCTTCCATGACACCTTGGTTGGGGAGTTTCCTTTAGCCTGGGGCTGGGAGGGGCTGGGGCCAGCTACCCTGGGTCTGCTCTGTAAGTTCTTCTATCCCCGGGCCCAGGAGGCAGGGAGGAAGGGCCTCCCTCTTACTTCTCCGTCTTAATGCCCCTGATTTATTGCAGCAGAAACTCGGGGTGTGCCTCCCTTTCCGCACCTCTGAAGCAGGAAGGTTTCTATCATTTCTCTTTCCTGTGTGACAGCTCTCTCTCCCTCCCTCCCAGATCCAGTGTCCTGCACCCTGGGACCCAGGGAGATGGGGACGGGGTGGGGCGGTGCTCTGGGCCCTGGGTGAAGCCAGGTCTGGCTAGCTGTTCCCACTCTGTGTCTGGGAATGTAGGCCCAAGCTGCAGGCCAGCATGGGGACACTTCCTTGCTCACCCACAACTCTGCCACGGTGCCTGAAATGTCTCCCTTTCTTGCATTATGGTAAAATAGTGCGGCTCAGTGGAAAGCACACAGCTTTGGTACTAGACAAGCCTGGGCTTAAATTCTGGTTGTGCTGTGGACCAACTGGGTGATATTGGGCATTTTCTTACCCTCTCCAAGTCTCAGGCTCCCTCATTTGTAAAACAAAGCCAATGATCCTTATGTCGTAGTGTTCTAGAAGGAGCAGAGTTCAGGGATGGAGAGCATTCTAACATATTCTGGTAAATGTCAGGTGCCATTGTTCCTGTGTCCCTAACATGAGAGAGTCTAAGAGGCTCATTTAGGAAGGGGCATCAGGCCATGAAGTGCCCATTTCATCACTGGGGTTCTCTTGTCCCAGTCTAGCCACTCCCATCTTCTCAGATGCCACCCCCGCCCCCATACACTCTTTACTCTAAAGTGAACACACTGGAACTTTCCCACCTCTGGCCTCTGCTCACCATCAAGAGCACGTTTTACAGCAGTGGTTCTCAAAGGGTGGTCCCCAGACTACCAGCATCAGCGGCACCATACTGGGGAGCTTGTTAGAAATGCAAATTCCAGCTACCCCAGACTTATCAGATCAGAAACACCAGGGGTGGAGCCCAGAAATCTGTTTTTAAAAACAAGCCTTCCATGTCATTGTGATGCCCTTCAGGTTTGAGAACCCCATCCCCAGTCACAGCCTCATTCTGCTGGAGCTTGAGTGCCCTGGGGGCTACTCACGAACTAGGAGCTTGAGCGAGCCCCCTAACTTCTGCGGGCTTCGGCTTCCTTGTCTATAAAATAGGGACAAGAAGAGCACCTGCCTTACTTGGTTGTTGTGAGAATTCAGGGAGAGAATTCATGGAAAGTGCTTAGCTCAGCACCTAAAACATGGCTGATGCTTGATAAAGGTTAGGTATGACTTTTAATAATGACATCATCATTATTCTGAATCATGTCGCTATCCCGATGGCCCCCCCCTTCACATGTCTGCATGATATCATTCCCAGTGCCGAGGACCCCCAAGTAAAATGTCTGTTTCCTCTGAAGACCCTCTCATTGATCTCTTTCCTTTGAGCCCATGTGGCTTGTCTCTTGGGCCACCTGCCTTGTATGTATCTGAGTTTTCAGCACAGGGCTGGGTTCTGCCTCCTCTGGTGCCCTGCAGCATCCCCTTCCCTTCCCCAACAAATTCCTGGCATCTGGGCAGCTGGCCGGGCCCTCCGCAGTCCATGTTGGTCTGAAATGCCACTTCCCAAGACCAGGTTCTGCCCACCGGCTTCCTCACCACACTCCCTAACTTGCAACGATGGCCAGCTTTCTGTGTCTTTCACAGTCTGGAGGGGAACTTCTCACACTGGATTATCTAGAAACTTTGTTCTTTGCAGCTTGTCATGATTTCCTATCCTCCTTATGCTAAATCACTTTGAATAAGTATCTACACAGAAGCATTTTATTGAATCCTCTGTGAAGCTTTGCAAGGTTGGGATTAGGGTCTTGGTGTCCTAGATGAGGGGACTCGGGCCTCAGGTCGACAGCTTTTACATGACCACATTTGTTATAGACTGAAAGCATCTAGCTCCCAACTTCGGGTATGTTCTTCTGCCCCAAGCTGTCCAAATGGGGCAGAAGAAGGATTTTCAAGTTTGCAAGACTGGTAACTCTTTGAAATCCTGGGCATTGGCTGGAGGCTGACCGTCCATGGACCTTCCTCTGGGATAGCCTAAATCTGACCTTCCCTGCTTGCCTTCCAGCTTCAGGTCTGTGCGACTGCTGAAGAACGACCCAGTCAACTTCCAGAAGTTCCCTTACACGAGTGAGGATGAGGCCTGGAAGACCTACCTGGAAAACCCACTGACAGCCGCCACGAAGGCCATGATGAGAGTCAATGGGGATGATGACAGCGTTGCGGCCCTGAGCTTCCTCTATGACTACTACATGGTACATTTGCCCCCACTGTGTTCCCCCCCGCCGACTGAACACACACCCTTGCTTTCAGGCCTCCTGGCCCCACACCATGCTTTTTCTCTCCTCTGGGTCTTCCCACAGGCTCTTCCCTAGGCCTGACCTCCTCCCCTTTCCCCTGACTAAACCTTCCTCTCCACTCTGGGTTTCAGTTTCAAGGTCACCCCATTCCTTCACTGAGAAGAGGGAAGACTTGAGTTTCCCATTCTGTTTCTCTGGGGACCCTCAGCAACTCCCATCATTGTCCTTGACTCTGTCTTTAGAAAGTTGCTGACCATGCATTTTTTCCTTCATCTCCCCCATGACTGAGCTCTTGGAGGACAGAAAGCACGCGGTGATCGTTACTCAGTCCTCAGCACCCCATCCTGCTTGCCACACGCGCAGCACCCAGTGTGTATTGATGGAAGGGCTCGATGCCTCGGCCACACATAGACCCTCACAGTAGCACGCCCAGCCTGCCATCTTCTTTCTGCCCCTGTCCCTTAGATCATCCCAGTTGCCCTGCCATCCCCACCCCACCACCTAGAACATGCCTTCTGCTCCTGACTCCTTTCCTTTTCTTCCCAAGGCCACTTTCCTTTGGAAGCTGGGCTGCCACATCACCTGTCCCTCTCTGGAGTGTCTGATTCTCCTCCCTATCCTTGCTGCCATTCTATGTAATGTAACCCCTCCTGACAGACCGTTGTTATGGTTCTCTAATTGTTTCCAGGGCCTTGGCCTTGACTCTGGGAGACTGTCAGCACCTGAGAACAGGATTGAGGCCCTCCTCTATCTGAGCAGTGGGCAATCACAGGTGCATAACACAGTCCCAGAGCCCTTCTTCCCGTTCCTGTGCCAGACACTGCCCATGGATTCCAGCCTGCCTTCTCGCTGGGCCATAGGAGACTGAAGAATCTTTCTCAAGCTAGTACTACACGCAGCCCCTACCCATCCATCTGAATTGTCTCACGATAGCAAACTTTCTCATTCTCCCTGAGCCGGGTGATTGCTCCAAGAGACTTTCCCAGATTTGAGAATGGGAAACATAAACAGCCAATTATTGAGATAGCTGGCTTTGAACTTGAAGATTTAAAGCCACCTTGTAAATAAGCCCTCAAATTTACTGACCCAAGAAATATTTTATCTACCTTACCCCAAGGGGGAATGAACCCTGTCCGTGTAAACTCACAGGCCAAGGATAGGAAGTGTGGTCTTGGATACAAGAAGGCCCCAAATTTTCTTTCTGGCTTTGGTTCTCACTCTGGAGCAGTATGGTTATGCTAGCTTACTTCCTCTGCAGTAGACCAGCAGCGTGCTGATAGTGTTCGGCCCAGGCCGATGGAAAAGAAATTTGAATTGACTTTCTCAGACTGGAGACATGGTGGGAGCCTGAATCCTTGGCCTGGATTTAACCCCTAGCCTGGGATTTACAGGTTGGACCATAATGTAAAATCCAGTACCATCTTCCTGGGCCATTCCTAGAGCCAGAATGGTGGGGACAGGTTCTGGAGGTCATGGTTGTAGTGAAAACACCTGTCCCACCTCTCCATTTCAAGAGGACTCTGGGTTCAGAACAGCCCTGTGGGTAATAAGGACAGGGTCTCATGATGTACAGAGAGCACTGAGTTGGGAGTTTAAGACCTGATCTGGCCACAAACAGGCAATGTGGTTTTGGGTAATATACTTCTAAACGTAACAGTGTTTGGTTTCTTCCTCTAAGCCAGGCTTTGTGCCAGGTGCCCTCCTGCATGCTCTCCCACGGGGAGTGAGTAAGAGCCCAGGCATTGGAGTCCCTAGGCTGGTTTGGAGACCTGGTTCTGGCTTTATTAGCCAGAGGTCGAAATGACCTGAGTGCTCTAAGATATGACAACATTATAATTATGAAATTCACATTTAGATAGAGTTCTCCATGTGCTAGGTGCTGGCTAAGTATGCACAGTGATCTCTGGAGTGGGTTTTACTGTTATTATCCTTATACAGATGAGAACAAGGAAGCAGAGAGAGGTTAAGGGACTTGCCCCCCCCCCCCGGGTTACATAGCCAGTATGTGGCATATCTGGGAATTGAACCAAGAAATCCAAGAAATCCAAGAAATCTGGATCTAGAGTCCATGCTCCTAACCACTGAGACAACAGAGCCTCTCCGGGCCTCAGTTTCCTCATCTATATAATGGAAATGACATTAGTAGCTATCACAGAGTGGTGTAGGGGTTAAATTAGAGACTACACAGAAGGCACTTAATGTAGGGTCAAGTACACAAGAAGTACTGGACTGAAAAACAGCAAGCAAGGGTCACCTCACCAGCTCAGTCTGTAGAAAATGCAACTCTTAATTTTGGGGTTATGTGTTTGAGTCCCACATTGGGTGTAGAGAGTACTTACAAATAAAATCTCCAAAATAAAAACCAGCAAGGGGCACCTGGATAGCTCAGTCATTAAGCAGTCAGCTCTTGATTTCAGCTCAGTTCATGATCTCAAGGTTGTGGAATCAAGCCACATGTCGGGTTCCTCACTCAGTGGGAAGTCTGCTAGAGATTCTGTCTCTCCCTTTCCTTCTGTCTCTCCGTACCCCCCTCCCTTTCTCTCTCTCTCTCTCTCTCAAATAAATATATAAATCTTAAAAAAAAAAAAAAAAGGTGAGCATTATTTTTACTACTAAATCTCCAAATACCCTTGAAGTAAGTATTATAATCCCCCACTTGAAATATGAAGAAACTGAGTCTCAGAAAGGTAGAGTCATTCATTCAGAATGAATTCATAGTATTTTTAATTGGTAAAGTTAGAACTTAAGCCAGATCGGCCTGACTTCAAGTTCCTTGAGGCCCAGCTGCCGATCTTGGATTACTTCTCACTCTCTAACTTGGGACTCAGGCTAAATGATGGCTTGCCCACTCCAAAGACCAGCAGATTTTCCCCCAGCGACCAAGGTAGCTCCTCTGTCTGGCCAAGTCCACCGGACAGGGGTTATGTTGCCATAAATGTATAAATCCCTCTTTCCTCTCCACTCAGGGCCCCAAGGAGAAGCGGATCCTGTCCTCTAGCACTGGGGGCCGGAACGACCAGGGAAAGAGGTGAGGTTTGCCCAACCCCCCATATCGGCCCTTTTCTCATGCCCCCCTCCACCTCTGGGCTCTTAACCATCAGGCACAGAAGGCTCAGTGCCTAGGGCCCACGGGACTCTTAGGGCCCATGGACGTGTTAGAATTTATTTTAAAATCAGAAGAAAACAATGAATATAATCCAACCTGGACTACATCTGTCTTTATGCCAGTGCAGTTGTAAAACGTATTTTAAAACATTTTTTATGGAGGAAGGAGTCTGTGAAGGCAAGAGCCTAGGGCCCACCAAGTGATGATGAGACCCTGGTCCTTGTGAGAGGCTTGCACACACACACACACACACACACACACACACACACACACACACACATATACACACACACACACACTTACAGGAAGCAGCCCCTGTGGGCTAGAGTTTACAGAAAACAAACTTCAAAGCCAAGGTCCAGGAATCAGCCCTGAAGGCAGCTTTTCTATCCTAACTCCAAAACCCACCTCCCTGTAGAGGTGCCTGGGGGAGGGGCACCTGGATTCTGGTACTTCTTTCCTCTGGCTCTCTTGGGCCTCTTCCCAGATATCCTGAGTGCCTCAGGGCACTAATGTTTCCCTTCTCTTAGAAGGCAGCCCAGGCCAGGCTTACTGCTAGATCGGCACTAGACTGCCCTTTCTCTACTCTTCCTCCCACCACCACCACCACCACCACCACCACCACCACCGCACCCCCCCCCGCCCCTCCCCGGCCTACCTCTGCTGGGAAAACATCTAGGCTCCTCTCTGCCTTCCGGAAAATCCGAGCTGCTAAGGCAGGCATTACCGCTCACACAGCCGGCTCAGGGCCCCTCCGGGATAGGAACCGTAGAGTTATGCATGGGCCTTTTCTGAAAACCAATTTTTTTAAATGTTGTTAGCTTTTCTGATTACAAAAGTAATACCCGTTGGTTACAAAGTATTCAAACTCTATAGAAATGTATAAAGTAGAAAGTAAAAGTTTCCTGTAATCCTACACCCTGCCCACCTTAACAGTTTGGAGTGTATCCTTCTAGACCTTTTTCTCAACATATATTAACTGTACCACGTTAGCTGTAATATCCATGTCCCCCCCTCCCACACATACACACATACTGTGTAGATAACTCAATGCAGTTGTTTTAAGGTGGGGACATTTGATTCTGGATAAGAAATAAATGACCTTTCAGTTTTTAAAATGACCAAGTACTGTAAAAGATAAAGCAGATGTTTGTTCCCCTCTACCCTGAGCCCTCCTCCCTGCTCATCCCTGTGACAAATTGGCTTATTACCGCGTCTTGCTTCATGCATGTTGGGAAGATCTAACATTACATGGGATTAAAGGTCAGTGGGTCTGCATGATGGTCACCCTCCGGTCCAGATGAGGGTTCCCTCGCCCCTCAGAGAGAAGAGGTGCACTCACCCAGCCCTCCTCTCTCCCCAGGTACTACCATGGCATGGATTATGAGATGGACCTCGCTCCCCTTGAAAGCCCCACGCATCTCATGAAATTCCTGACAGAGAATGTGTCTGGAACCCCAGAGTACCCAGATGTGCTCAAGAAGAATAACCTGATGAGCTTGGAGGGGGCCGTGCCCACTCCGGGCAAGGCAGCTCCCCTCCCCGCTGGCCCCAGCAAGCTGGAAGCTGGCTCTGTGGACAGCTACCTGCTGCCCACCAGTGATATGTACGATAACAGCTCCCTCAACTCCTTGTTTGAGAGCATTCCTGGGGTGCCATCCACACAGCGCTGGCAGCCTGACAGCACCTTCAAAGATGACCCACAGGAGGTGAGGGTCCCCCCCCCATACCCCTCACAGCATCCCTGGATATGTGCATGCCTGTGTAGAAGGAGAGAAGACAGTGGGGAGATCAGAGGTTTGGAATCCTGGGAATAAAAAGTCCTAGAGCCGAGGTAGTTCTGCCATGTACTGTTGTCCCAGTTGTACACTGCATAACCTGCACAGCTATATGGGACAGCTCTGGGATGAGGCTCCAGCAGCCTGAACGTGGCCATTTATTCTCTCTGAATTGTGTTTCTCTGCAGTCGCTGCTCTTCCCAGATATCCTGAAAACGTCCCCAGAACCCCCGTGTCCAGAGGACTATCCCAGCCCCAAGAGGTAACTCAGCCCCTCTGGAATCTTGGCCACTTGGACTGTAGGCAGAGGCTACAGACAGAGCCTCACGCTATCCCCAGAGCAGGCATCATCAGTGAATGAAAAGATGGGAGTGAAGGCACGTGAAAGGAGAGAGGCAGATTTCCATGCTTCTTTCTTGGGCTGTGACAGGGAGCTCAGAGCCCTGTTAAAAAATTGAGGTTCTGTTGCCCTTCATCTCCCCTGAGGCTCTGTCTCCCCTCAGGGCTCTCTCCAGTTTCCATTATTTGTTATTCAGCAGGATTGTGGCTCAATGAAACCATTAAATAGAAACTCCAAAAATGAGGAGACTGAGGCCAAGGGAGGTAGAATGGTTTCCTGAAGTCCTACAGCAAATCTACAGCACACCCTCTGCCTCCTACCTCACTGCCTTCTGGGATCCTCCTGCCTGATTGCTCAAGCCTCATTGTCCTCCCCCTCTCCTCCCTGCAGTGACTTTGAATATACCCTGGGCTCCCCCAAAGCCATCCACATCAAGTCAGGGGAGTCGCCGATGGCCTACCTCAACAAGGGCCAGTTCTACCCCATCACACTGCGGACCCCGGCAGGAGGCAAGGGCCTTGCCTTGTCCTCCAACAAAGTCAAGGTATCTTGTCCCCGGAGCAGCTAGGCTAGGATGGTTGGGCCCGGCCCGGACTGACAAGGACCCTAGGGAGAAGGTGCCACTGCCATGGAGTGGGGGACACAGAGGCGAAAGGGCAGGAGTGCTGCACCAGGGCTCTGGGAGGGGACTGGGACTGCCTGGGCCTCTCCTGAGGCTGAAGGTCACGGCGGCCCGCTGTGCTTGCAGAGTGTGGTGATGGTGGTCTTCGACAACGAGAAGGTGCCTGTGGAGCAGCTGCGTTTCTGGAAGCACTGGCATTCCCGGCAACCCACTGCCAAGCAGCGTGTCATCGACGTAGGTAAGAGCCCCCCCAGGCCTCCTTCCCAGTCTCTCGGTCTCTCCCTATTTCTGTCTCTCTCTCTCTCTCTCTCTCTCTCTCTCTCTCTCTCACACACACACACACACATACACACAGCCCAATCAGGCCTTTCTGGCCCTGCCCCCTTCCCCAGCCACCTGTGATCTCTGCAGGACTGAGTTCTCACCCCAGCTGCCTGCCTGGCCCTGGTCTGCAGGTCCTGCACTGCCGGGGGTGGGGGTGGGGTGTTTTGCAGGGATTTGCATCTGTGGGCTGGAAGCAGGGGCCTCTTTTCTGTTTGCTTTGGGGTAAACAGTGCCCTAGAGACCCCAGGAGTGTCTGATAAATAGACCCCTGGGAGGCTGGCCTTTGTGTCCCCCGGGGGGTCGGGCCTTAGCCCATTGAGATACAAATGCCTAAGACAACAGGAGCCCCGTTTGGAAAGTTGGAAGGACAGTGCAAGGCAGTTCTGCTTTGAGAGCTGGGTCCCTGGGGTTCTGTCAGCTGCGAGGGGGCCCGGAGAAGGGACATGGGGAAGGGACTATGGTGCTACCTTATCCCTGTCCTGGGCCCTGGGATGTGTGGGAGGCATCGCCCATCCTCCGGCCTCCAGGTTCTGACTCCATCACTCTTTTCTTGACTGTGTGACCTGTGTCACCTCCCCTTTCTGGGCCTCAGTTTCTTCAGCTGTCAAGTGGAATAGGGCCAGCTGCCCTGCCTGCATCCAGTCCTGTTTCTTCTGCCTTGAAGTCTCATGCGCTGGAGAACGGATCACTAGGGACACTCCCATGACTTGTCTGAGAGACCACACAGCCAGTGAGCAGGAGCCTGTGTCCAGGGGCCAAAGCTGAGCTCCAGTCCTTGCTGTGCCTTTTTTTGAAAGCCGTGGGACCCTGGCCAAGTGATCAGACTTCTCTGAGCTTCATTTTCTTTCCACATTTAAACTGAGGATTCATTGTGTCCTTGTGAGGATTAAGTGAGGGCTCGCCATACTGTTCAGTGAGTGGTGGCCGTCCCACGGTTTGCTCACTGTCTGTCCAGTAGCTTGGCATGAGGAGTCCTGGACTTACTAGTCCCCTTACCATCACTGGCACCACTCTTACTCCTTCTGCTACTACTGTGTCTGGGAGACCCTCTAAGTCCCAATCCCGCTGAAAATGCAAACCTCCACCCAAAAGTGATGAGGGCCCAGGCCTAGCTGGCTAACTTAGGGATTCTCTGTGGGGTTTGGGCATATCTGCTTCCCAGGCTGGACCTCAGTTTTCCCATCTGTAACCCAGGGCACGACCATCAGTCTCCCCTGCCAGACTGAAGCATGGTTCTGTGGGGAGAGGGTAAAAATCCCTGCTGGGAATTAGACTCTATTCCTAAAAGTCTCCTTCCCAGCATGTCCCCAGATCCCTTTCCTCCTGACTCTCCTTCTGGTCTCCTGTGGTTCCAGCTGACTGCAAAGAAAACTTCAACACCGTGCAGCACATTGAGGAGGTAGCCTACAACGCCCTGTCCTTCGTGTGGAATGTCAACGAGGAAGCCAAGGTCAGTGCATGGCCGTGGCAGGGCTGGGTACCTCAGAAGTCCCCAGGTAGGGAACTAGAATTGTGGTAGCTGCTCTGATGAGAGCACCTGTGGAGGAGGCAGGATACAGAGTGGAAAAGAAGCGCAGGCTTCCAGAAAGGCTAGGCCTATGTCCCAGCCCTGTGACCTTGGGCCAGTGCCTTGCCTGTAAAGCTGGGATCCAATGATAGCACCAACTGAGGGGTTCACATGAGGATCACGTGCGATAAGTAAAGGGTAGAGGCCAGCCTGGCTCAGCAACAGGGGCTGTTGTGGTGAATTGCACCCACCCATTCACCAGATGGGAAAACCGAGCCACATGCGAGGTGACACAGCCAGCCACCCATGACGCCAGGTTTCCCGACTTGCAGGCCAGTTGGGTGCAGGAAGAATGCTTTGGGTTCTGCTAGAGGAGGCCGAAGTCCCAGTGACTTCACTTCTTATGTCCATAGAAGGAGAACAATAGTCTGCCTCTGGGGGTTGTGATGAAGATTCTCTAGGATCATGCATGTCTCAGAGACAGGCCCAGTGCCAGACCCATCCGAGAGGCCTGAAAGTGGAGCCTCTGGTGATTTTTTTCATCCCAGCTGCTTAGTGCCCAAGGCCAACTTGCCGTGTGCCTCTGGGCCTCTCTGTGCCATGCTTGGTTTCCTGTTTGGAGAGCCAGCATTGTGGAAAGGGCACTGGTCTGAGAGCCGGGGCTGGGTGATCTTGGGCCTGTCCTTTGTCTCCTTGGGCCACGCCCACCCTCTCACACCAAGGTTGGGTCCAGCTCATGGCAAGGGCATTTCTGGCCTGGACAAGCTGGAGGGCTGGCCTCACAGGCCTGGGCCACCGTGGCTGCCTGGAGAAAACAGAGCTGAAGGGGGGTCTGAAAACACAAAGGGAGGCACAAAAGTGAGGGATTATTAGTTTTCAAACAGATGCCAGGGGCTGGAGGAGGAGCTGGGGCCTCCAGGGCCGGGAGGCGGGGAAAGAGTTTCGTAGGAAGGGAGCGGTGGGTTTCGGTTGGGATTTTCTCACAGGCCCCGAAGCCCCCAGGCGTGGGTCTTTCTCAGGTGTGAGCTGGGTGGGAGCTGCATTAGGGCTGAGTTGGCTGAGGGAGAGGTATGTCTGGTATGCGTCTGGGGGCCTGGCCCCCACAGCCAAGGAGGGAAGGGGGTCCACAAAGGCCCCACACCCCACCCCTACCTGGGCAGGTCAGGATCACTTCCAAGGGAAACGTCCCAAGGAACAGTGGCCAGTCTGGAATGGGGTCTGGCCCTGGCACCCCAGGGAGGAGTCAGTCAGGTAGGTAGACAGTCACCAGGCGAGCCTGCCAGGGAGTCTCTAGGCTGGCCTCCTAGGCTTTGGGTTGAGATTCCAGTGGTCCCACTCACCACAACAGGTCACTGCATGCCAAGCCCGCTAGGGGCTCCACGTGCCCTCACAGCCACATGAAGTAGGTTTAATTATCCCCATTTTGCAGGTAAGAAAACTGAGGCTCTGTGAGGTTAGCGCACTCATCTAAAGCCACATGGCCAGTGAGTGGCCGAGCCCAGCTTCCCAACCCCAGTCCGGGTGGCCCCACGTCCAGGCTCATTCTGCTGGCATGTGGAAACATCTGCAGCTCCCCTCTCTGCTCAGAGCCCCTGTTTCCTTGGTTGTAAAAGGCGGGGGTTAGGTCCAGTGATGGCTGGAGCTGGTAGGCAAGGGCACAGAGGGGCAGGGTCTCACCCCTGTGGCTCGAGGCCAGCAGGAAGGTGGTCTTCCGGACCCAGGGGGAACGGGCTATGGCCCTTCCATACCTTCTCACTCTGGGTGGCAGAATAATGAGGCTCTGGACTTTCATGAAAGCCCCTGAGGGGCCCCCTCATCTCCTTCTCAGGGCCTTGATCCTTTGGGCTACCCTGGGCAGTCTAGTGGGAGCTGCCTCGCCAACTGGGCCGCACCCACACCCCCGTGTCCCCTGGGGAAGGCTGGCGCACCACCCCGAGCCCCAGTCTGGCCGTTGGTGGTGGTGATGGGCGCCTTCCATGGGTGCCACTCCCCAGGTGCACAGTAGGCTCAGTGAGCAGTGCTCGAGGGACAGCAGGGCTGGCTCAGGCCCGCTGTTTCTCCAGCTCCCCTGTCTGTCCCCAGGTGTTCATCGGTGTCAACTGCCTCAGCACAGACTTCTCCTCGCAGAAGGGGGTAAAGGGTGTCCCTCTGAACCTGCAGATCGACACCTATGACTGCGGCTCAGGCACCGAGCGCCTGGTGCACCGAGCCATCTGCCAGATCAAGATCTTTTGTGACAAGGTGGCCGGGGTTGGGGGATCTGGGAGGGGGAAGGGCCAGCCCCCACTAGTGTGCCCTCCGCAGTCATGTGGGGTGTGTCTGTCTCTCTCTGCTTCTTGCTCTCGGCCTGTCTCCCTCCTCTGTGGGCTTGTCATTGTCTGTCCTGGCCTCGAAGTATATTTTCCTCCCTTTCTCTGTGCTGCTGTCTCCCCTCTCTGTCTCTTTCTGAAGATCTCTTTCTAGATCTCTCTGAAGATCTCTCCATGTGTCTTTCTGCGTCTGTCTCTCTCATGTTTCTCTTTCTTCTCCTTGTCCCTATTTCACTCCACTTTCCTCATGTTTCTCTGTCTGTTCCTCTCTCTCCACGTCTGTCTGTCTCTCATGGCCTGGACTGACTTCAGACAGAGCTGGGCTGGGCTGGGCCCGGCGGGTTGGGCACTGCTACTTTCCCATTTCCTGGTCTCAGTCTGGGAAGACAGCAGCTCTAGAAGTCTGGCAGCCCCAGAAGGCTGGCCCATAGTTAAGATGCAAGACAGCCAGCCCCTCCCAAGACCCTTGGTGACCCCCCCTTCCCCTCTTCCCTGCAGGGAGCAGAAAGGAAAATGAGGGATGATGAGCGGAAGCAGTTCCGGAGGAAGGTCAAGTGCCCCGACTCCAGCAGCAGTGGTCAGTGGGGACGGGCCAGGGGCTGGGCTGGCCTGGGGCAAAGGGGAGATGGAGACTGGAGACTGGGGGTGTGAATGGAGGGGTCCCAGACACAGTGCTTTCCTTTTCCCATCAGGCATCAAGGGCTGCCTGCTGTCTGGCTTCAGGGGCAATGAGACCACATACCTGCGGCCCGAGGCTGACCTGGAGACCCCGCCCGTGCTGTTCATCCCCAACGTGCACTTCTCCGGCCTGCAGCGTCCTGGAGGGGTGAGGGTCTCTGGCCAGAGAGGGTTTCAGCCCCTGGCGGGGGTGAGGGGGGCAATCGTCTCAGATTGGTGTGGAGCCCCCTGCCACGTGGCTCAACAGGCCAGTTTAGACGAGCGTAGGTCTGGATATTTTTTACATCAAAATGGAGATGCTTTTACTGAATCCCATGGGATTAAAGAATGGACACTTGTTCGTACAACGTTAGTGACCTTTTCTACTGAAGAGAAAGTCAATTGAAGAAATGGACTTCATAACTGTCGAAATGTTCGTGCTTGGAGCACTCATGGAAGTTTCTGGATTCTGAGCCCCAAATTAGATGGTGGCCGGCTCCCCATGGAGCGGACCACGGTGGTCATGGCAAGGCTTGTGAGCGCTCACTATATGCCAGGCACTGCTCTCAAGGCCCCCCACGCACCACCTTCTCGCCCCCTCCCTGCCTCCCTATTGGCCAGACGCTGTCGTTCTCCCTGGATTCGTGGGGTGGACATTGAGGCCCAGAGACCAAACACCACAGCACGGGCAGAGCCAGGGTTTGGACCCAGGCACCTGGGCTTCAGAAGCCGAGCCTGCAAACTCTAGCTACAGCACCTCTCAGGCCGGGGAGCCATCCTTTGAGGTGGATACTGTTGTCCCCTCCATTTTCCAGAGAAGGCCACACAGCATGTCAGTGGGGGAATCAGGATGGGTGAGCCTGGCTAGTGGTTTGCTTCCATATTAAACAATTTGATTTTCCTTCCATCAAGGATCCCTCCTCCACCGCCATGTAGGTGAGAACGTTTGCAGAAATAGCTCTTGCTGTCCAAGATGCGTTCAGTGCACTGACTTCAAACTATAAGAGTTTATGAAACCGAAAGGGCAGCCAGTACTGATGTGGTCGGTGGCACATACTTTAAAACCCTTCCTGTGTCCACCATCCTCCCATCACTGCCCCCCCACCCGCCCCGGAAGCAGTTCTGTGACCCCATAGTCTGATGGCTGCCTGACCCCAGTTCCTCTCCCTAGCCAGAGGCCCCAAGTCAGGAGATGGCCACTCTCTTGGGATTAAGGGCCCTGTGGCCAGGTTGACGGCTGCTCCATGGGGAAGAGAGGGGCCCTGTTCCCAGCTGCAGGGTGGTGTGCAGTCCTGGTCCTTCTGGGCGAGCTGGGGCTCAGGTGGGACACACGGGGTCTGCCATATTTCTTCAACACTTCCTGTGTCCACCGAGTCCCCGGCTGGTTCTCCCTGGGGTGGATGCTGCCTTTCGTTTCACGATCGCAGCTCACTTAAGAGGACTTAGTCTGAGCAGAATGATCTGGAAAGGCATTCCAACTGCAACTCCCCTCCCCCCACCTCCTCCCCATCAAAGATTGGGCCCCCTCCTCCCAGAAAGCCTCCAGCAGCGGAGGGCCCCTCTCATCTTCTTGCATGTGATGGAAAATGTCTTTCGTCTTCATTGCAGGCAGTGCCCTCGGCGGGTCAGAGCAGCTCCAACAGGTACGGAGAGAAATAGCGAGGGGCCTCCTCACCCCCTCCCCGCCCCCGCCTGGCCTTCCACTGCTTGCGCTGCCCCCCCACCCAAGCCAGGGCCAGGGCACCGAGGAAGCAGCTGAGAGACTCTTCCCCCAGCCCCCAAGCTAGATTCACACTCCTTTCTCACTGAAACTGCCCACGTTTTTATGGGTTTGTTTTATGTGAAAAGTTGGCGAATCTCTGGCGAGACACATGCTTGTAAAAAGCGAAAGAAGAAGCCTCCGAGATGGTAGAGCAGATGCGGGGAGCAAGGAGGGGACGCTGTGCCTCAGGACTGACCGGGGGGTCCACACCCCACCAAGACTCCAGGAGGCGAGGGAGGGGCCTGGTGACTTGTCCCCTCCTGACGTCCTTCTCTCTAGCCTAGATGTCTGTCTGAGGGGGAGCATGGCCTCGCGGGCCCAAGGCAGGGATGAGAAGGTGGTGGGTGAAAGGGAAAGCTCGTTTGTTGTTGGTCTCCGTGTCCTGCCCCCATAAACAAGGGGTACCTTTCAGGAGGGGCTTCCATACCAAATTAGGTCACCTGCCCCCCCACCACAACCCCCACGGGGCAGGCAAGCAGGGGTTTTTGCTCTCCTTGACGGATGAGGAAGCCAAGTCTCAGAGAAGTGAAGTGACTTGGCCAAGCTCACACAGCGCTGTCAGGCTGGCACCTCAGTGTGCCTTACTCCAAATCCCGTAGCCCTGCCCCCTCTCCCCACTGCCCATCCCAGTGGATTCTTTCAAAAAACCATCCTACTGATGGTGAAACAGTCGTCATTCCCCAAGGCCCCGCTGCACCCCACATGTGGCTCTGGAAGCTGTCTGCGTGATCTCCTGCAGCCTCACGACTTTATGAAGTCTTGTTGTCATTGTTTTGTCACCCCATTGGATAGATGGGGACTCTGAGGGACTAAGGGACGCCCCCGAGTCACCCAGCTAGTGAGTGGGATTTGAACCCAGGTTGTCCCAATTCTAGAACCTGCTGCTTTCACCGCCATCCCACTGCTTTGGGTCTGCCCTCATGGGATCTTCCGCACCTCTGGGGTCCCTTCAGACTCTGGGATCCCCCTGGGTTTCTCACAAGCCCCTCCCTTTCTCCTCTGTCCCCCCTTCCCCTCAGGTTGCCTCTGAAACGAACCTGCTCACCCTTCGCTGAGGACTTTGAGCCTCTGCCCTCCAAAAAGGCCAAGGAAGACGATCTTCAGAGAGGTACCTTCACTCCCGGCCCATCTGTTGTCGGAGCCCACCACAGAGTCCCCAGCTCCCCATGAAACAGACCCCAAAGCCTCAAACACCTACTGGGGCCCAGGTAGCCAGGCAGCATCCATCCCAGCAGAGAAGGCGCAAGGGGCTGCCTTACTCCTCATAGCTGGAGTTGGGCCAAGGCTTGAGGGGGGGGGGTGGAGGTTAGGGGGAAGCCCACAGTGCTTGGAGAGAGGTCCATGGAGCTGGAGGGCTTCTGCCTCCTCTGGCTTTGTTGGACATGGGTATCCTGCGGCAGCTGGCAAAGGCAACAAGCTCATTGTGTTGGGCAAGTGCCCGCCTTCTCTGCTGGGGCCGAGGGTGGGGGGAGAAGAGTTGGGTTTCCATGCCTGGCTTTCTGGCTTCGACAGCCTAAATCTGTGACTTCATGGGAGAGGGGGACATGCCCAAACCTCTGGGAGGCTGAAGCTGATTATCAAGAAGAAACCAACCAGCAGCTAAGATCAAAAGCTTCTGGCAACCTTGAATTGAGCCTTGTACTACACTTTTTTGTTTTGTTTTGGTTTTTGGTGTTTTTTGGGGGTTTTTTTTTGCACTTGGTATTTAAAATGTCATGCCATTAATTGCCCAACAACTCTGTGAAATAGAGGGCAGAGCCACTTCCATTTCCCATTTGGATAAAGTAGGTTCAGTGATGGGAAAATGTCTTCAAGGTCACCTAGCTGGCAGGCGGTAGAGCAGGGGGAGGGATTCCAGCCTGCCCAAATCAGCCCAGTCTGAGAGTGGGACCTGCAGAGCTGGGTGGTATTTCCCATCAGGGTACAGACCCTCAGCAGGAATTCACCCTTTCTGCAGACATCAGCCTTATGGTAAAAATAATATTTTGGGGGGTGCCTGGGTGGCTCAGTCTGTTAAGCGTCTGCCTTCTGCTCAGGTCACGATCTCAAGGTCCTGGGATCGAGTCCCACATTGAGCTGTCTGCTTAGTGGGGAGTCTGCTTCTCCCTCTCCCTCTGTGCTCTCTTTCTCTAATAAATTAAAAAAAAAAAACTTAAAAAAATAATATTTTTGAAGATTCTCCCATCCCCTGAGGTATATTCCCAGGTTTGTTTGTCCTCCCTTTACCACTAAAACCCACCTCTTTGCCTCTCAGTTCTGTTGTATGTGCGGAGGGAGACTGAGGAAGTATTTGATGCTCTCATGTTGAAGACCCCAGATCTGAAAGGACTGAGGAATGCGGTAAGAGGCTCTGGGACTCCTTGCCCCCAGCTCTGGCAAGACCCCCAATCTGTGTTCCTGTCCCCCACCCCTCATGCCACAGTTCTGATTTTGCACAGGAAGGCTCTGAGGAGGAATAGCTGGAACCCTGGCTTTCTGATGGTCCACCTGTCCCACCCCATTTAGGGGGGGCCTCCAGGCCTGGCTGGTGGGGGCGTGCCTCTGTGATGTTATCTCCCAGCCATAACCCTGGCTCCACCCTGGGAGTCACACACACCATAAATCCTCCTTAATCTGATGGCTGCTGTCTGACAGGCCAGAGCTTTTTGTTGGCTTTGCAAACCTGTTTCTGTTTTAATGGGAATGAAACCCAAAAAGGCCAGGCCCCAGAGACACTCTTCTTTCTCTTCCAGGGGGGCCTCATTCCTGCAGCTTGTGGTTGGCTGGGGGGCCCTGAGTGGGGAGGTGGCAGCTAAAGGTGGTATCTCGGCAAGGAGACCTTCCCCAGCCCTCCCCCAAACTACCAGAGAGCGGGTGAAACAGCTTTGAATGAGACCCACAGCAGCTCTGTGGCTCAGCGAAGAACTGAGCAAACATGAGACTCCACCAGGGCCAGCTGGGCTCGAAGGCTGAGCTGGGCTCGAAGGCTGAACCACACAGGACAGCCAGAGGGTTCCAAGATGGCGGGCCAGGGAAGGGAGAGTGAACCGATAGTAACACCAGCTACCTTTTACTGAAGATCACTATGTGCCAGGCATTTTGTCAGGCATGAAGCGTTTGCTAGCTCACCAAATTCTCCTAACACCCCCCAAAAGTGGGTACTGTTATTATCTGTTCATTTTCATGAGGAAACAGCCTCTCAGCAGTCAGGCGACTTACCCAAGTGGCTAGAAGTGACAGAGCTGCAGTCCAGCCCAGGCTCTCTCCACTCTGCATTACCCTTCTGGTCCCTTTACAGATCATCCTCCCTGCTTGGTTGGCAGTAGCCCCAGAAGCTGGCCTCACGAAAGTCCATTAATGTTACCTGAACATTAACTCAGAGTCTCTGAGTTGGACCGTACCTAAAAGGGTCCCCATTTCATATTTGAGCTCTGTTCCCAGTAGCTCTTCCAAGTGGATACTCACTCTTGACTTGTATACTCCCAGAGATGGAGAGCTCACTACCATATAGGGCAGCCTGTGCTGTCTTTGTGAGGCTTATGGTTAGGAAGTTCCTGAGTTCTTCTTTAGACTGAATTGAGATCTTTCTCCTGGTATCTTCCAGCCATATCGCCATCCACGTAAATAGTCTAAGAATTTTTCTGGCTCAGAGGGATCTCTGTCAGGACAGAGAATAACTGAGAAGCTGAATCTGATCCTCTTCCTAAAAGGCCCAGAGAGGAGCTCAGCCTGAAGCCCTTGGTCTGGGGCTCGCTGCCACTTCAAGGCAGTAACAGCAGACAGCAACCTCTGACTAAGCCTCTCACCAGGGTGAGACCTTGGGCTGGGCTCTTCGCATCATCTTCTCAGTTGCCAAGCAGAACCACACTGTGTGGACCTCCCATGCTCGCTCCCGTTTTATAATCGAGGAAGCTGGGGCTCAGCGACGTAAGGGGACTCTCTCAGAGTGTGCGCTCCAGGTGGTAGAGCTGGGACCAGACCAAGCCTGTCAGCCCGAGAGGTAACTTCCGGCTGTCTGGGGAGAAGTGAGCTGGCTCTGGCGGCGTGACCTCAGGCAGGCCACTCACAGGCCTCTGAGCCTCGGGCTCCCCATCCGCAGGATGAGCACTAATGTCCTGGGATGTGATGGGGCAGGAAACCTGGGACCTGGCTGGGCCTAGGGTGCGTGGTTTATCCTCGTGGAGCCCGGCATCCTCACCCATCCGATGGGGTTCGTCATGCCTGCCTCAAGGGGGACACTACCTGGGCGATGCCCCTCACGACGGGAC
This sequence comes from Lontra canadensis, assembly GCF_010015895.1. Lineage (NCBI taxonomy): Eukaryota > Metazoa > Chordata > Mammalia > Carnivora > Mustelidae > Lontra > Lontra canadensis. The sequence continues at coordinate 17,461,793 of NW_022631019.1, forward strand.
AGGAGCCTCCCCAGGGCTCCCCTTCGAAAACAACAGTGACCATTTATGGAGGTCTTCCTCACTCTGGGAACCGCCCTGAGGGTTTCAAATGGGCCAGTTTGGTCCCTTCCTCTAGCATGACCGTCTTTGCCACTAGCTCACCCAGAGTCAGCAGCTGCTGAGTGGGGGGCCCTGGGCACTGGCTTTGGGCAGGGGCTGGGGGACCCAAGGGACACTCTTTGGGATATAGTATAGTCACAAAACGTGTAGTCTGTCAAGGGTTTGCTGTGATGCGGGAAGGCTTATAACATACGACAGGAAGTAAAAAGGTTCTATAAAGCTATCCATGTGGAAGATAAAAAATCTACACCGTGGCCAAAAGATGGGAAAGGGTGCACCCACATGTTCATCTCTGAGAAACAGGATTATGGACAATTGTAACCTTCTTCTTCGAATTTTCCACAGTAGGGATGTATATTACTTTTATAACCAGGAAATAGATGTCAGAGTATAAAAGGCTGGAAAGGATCCAGTTTGGGCAGCAGATAACAAATCCCCTACTGCTCTCTTCCAGATCTCTGAGAAGTATGGCTTTCCTGAAGAGAACATTTACAAAGTCTACAAGAAATGTAAGCGGGGGTAAGTGCTCAGAACAGCTCTCCCTCCCATGACCCCTCGCGGACCCTTTCCCTCTGAAATGTTGGCTCAGGGAGCTCCCAATGCGTTGGCTTTGTGGAGAGTTCAAGGGCTGTGGAGTTGGGCCGAAAGCCCCCAGTCAGGCAAGGCCACTTGTAGAGACCAGACACTGACCAGCACCGGGAAGGAAAGAAGAGGCAGACAGAGGGAAGGGTCTTTGTAGAGACCACAGGTGGAGGCCAGTGCAGGCCCAGACATCAGAAGAGCCAGACCCAAGTCCAAGGCCATGGGATAGCCAAGTCATTTGATCATAATGCTGGCGATAGTGACTACCATTCCCTCGTCCGCCTACCGTGTGGCAGATGTGGGACTACGCATATCCCACTTAACTCTCACAGCCGCGCTATGAGGTAGACACCATGACTCACACCTCACAGATAGGGAAACTGAGGCTCAGAGGTGCTAAGCAATATTCGGGAGCAGGAACAGCGGAGGAAAGGCAAGGAGACCAAAGGGCCCAGTAGCACCGCCGCTGCTTGAGTTAGGGGCCCAAGGAGGGAGTGGCTGGGGATGAGTCTGGAAAGGGAGAGGTGACCGGTGTGGTGACCAGGTGTGGTTTTGAGGGGAACCCCCCCTCCCCGCCGGGGATGTTCCACAGGCCTCCACCTTCAGGTCTGGATGAGGCAGGAAGGAGCAAAGCTTTACCTTCCAGAGGGCGGGGCAATGTAGCACCTACTGTGGGTCGCTGGGGATTAGTGCTCAACACCACCACAACACCCTTGGCTACCTGTCCAGGAGAGCCCTTGGTGGGGGAGGGGGAGATGGAGGGTCACGTGGTGACTGCTTCTCCTCCCCCAGATTTTTGTCCCCTGGTCAGAGCCAGTGAACTGGACCCTCACAGCCCTTGCTAACTGAGTCTCTGCACCAGCCCAGCATGGGGCCTCTAGGCCAGTGAGGAATTGTTTGCACCATTCCCTGCCCAGAGGATGCACTCCCAGGCCCCTGCCAGCAGCTCAGACCCCGTCCTCCTGCTCACGACAGTGTAACTCTGGCTACACTTACTGTGTCCCCAGGAAGGTGCTTGGGCACCGCCCCGTGGCTGCTGTCTGTGGGCTTTCCTTCTCAGAAGGCTTTGCAGAAGCAGGCAGGCAGGCTTTGTACCCAGGTGGCGGCCCCATCCAGGCAGGCCCAGGGGCTGGCCTCCCACCCTCCCTCCTCCTTGGTTCCTACCCAGCCTCCCACAGAAGGGCAGGGGGGAGGGGGGCTGTCTTGCAGCCCCTGGGAAAGGACCTGTTAGGTTTTGGTTGTATGAGTATCTAAGGTTTTGTGTGTTTTTTCCTTCCAAGTTTCGGTTTCAAACTGGGGCTCACACGCTCTCTGGAGCGGAATCCTCCTCGCAGAGGGCAGGCTCTGCTTTGCCCGGACAAGCCCAGCCCCACTTCCCCTTCGATGCCCGTGCTCGCGCCCCTGGCTGCAGCCCCACCTGTAGTCGGCCTCCCTCGGGTCCCACCGCAGTCTGGGCCGAGGGGCTAGGAAATGTGTGTGTGTGTGTGTGTGTGTGTGTGTTATTTGGGGGCAGGGAAATCCTACAAGGATGCCTGGGCCCCACTGGCAGAATCTTTCCCTTAAGCCCCAGCCAGCTACTTAATTCCAAATTTTAATAGCTCCCCTGTGGGGAGCACCTTCTGTGTGCTAGGCGCTGGGCTGAATAACTCCCCAGCATCATCTCATTGACCTTTTGAGTTTAGTATGAAGTTCTGTATTTCTAGAGATGAGGAAACTGACGTTCAGGGAGTCCCGGGGTCCCAGTGAGTAGCTAGCAACCTGTCTAAAGCCTGTGCAGGCACCCACTGTTTTATCTTGCCTCCTGCTTTTTCCTCTAACCGCTAAGCAATGTGCAAATAAAGGCCGTGGTCAGGCCTTTCATTTGCTTGGCCCCATGGCCCAGGGTGTCGCTCAACCACCCTTCAGAGGCACCCTACACCCCATATATACCCCCAACCACGAAGACCTCAGGCCTAGGGTCATCTGAGATGCTTAAATGAGAAGAGTCTGCAAAAAAAAAACCTTTTGGGAAAGGAGAGGCCAAGGTCATCTGCCGCCTCCCTCAGCATCAGACTCTATTCCAATCAGTGGCCTCGTTTATTTTCACAGAACCCTCTTGAAAGTCCTGTGGACAAAGGTAGATATAATCAGCTTTACAAGCACCACTGAATGCTTGAAAGATGAACAAATACATTGTTTGGCTGGTAGCCGGCCAAGGGTTTCCGGCAAACCAGGACAGAAGACAGCTAGAAGTTGGCAAGGGACAAGAGGCCCCTGTTCTAGGGCAGCGGTTCCCAGCAAGCCCACAGCTAGGGCCCAGTTGTCACTGCCCTCGAGGGGGAAGGGTCTGGGGTCTTGTCTGGGGTGCCTTGTGTGGAGGTGTGCCCTCTGGGCCCGCTGGGAGTTCTGCTGGAGCGTGGGTGGAGGCGCCTTCAAGTTCATGCAGGCAAGGCACTCGGTGCTCAGCACCCAGAAGCACCCTGGAAATATCACTATCAGAAACCCACACACACCTGGGCCGCTGACCCAGCACACACCCCTCTGGCCCAGCCTGCAGCCCCCAGACAGAGATCCCTCTGTGAGATGAAGGAATGGCTGATGGGATCTGAGGAAGTGGGAACCTGTAATTAGACCCCGGCAGTCAGCACCCCAGCCTGGGAGCCTGAGACCAGCCCTGCTTCCAGAAAGTAGCCGTGTCTGGCTGCAGCGGCTTAGAGGCCGGGATGTAGGCCAGAAGTTTAGGCTCACTGCTTCAGCAAGGTCTCCTTCCTCCGGACCTGGGGGATGTCAGGGACAGGGGTACCGCCTCCTGTGGGGGTAGGATGGGGGAGTCCCCTGGAAAACAGACAGCTACCTGTCAGGAGCAGTAGTCTGAGACCCGTAGCCCCCGACTCCTGGCCCACTTGAAACTTAACTCTGAACTCTCATCTGAACTCTTCCCCAGGCCTGGATTTTGCCTTTCTCATATACGCCGCTTCCTAACTTCTATGTATAGGGTTTTTTGTTTTTCTTTCTAAAAAATGGTACGGTGGAAAGAGACAAAGTCCAGACGCAAGTCCCAGCTCTGCCGTCTGTTAATGGTGTGACCTCAGGCAAATGACTTCTCTGAATCTCAGCTTCCCCATCTATCACTCAGAGTAATAAGGTTCTAAGGATTCCTTTTCTCAGGACCTACTAGATTCTAAACTCCTGGAGGGCAGGGTCTAGGATCTCTGAGTGGCCCTTGTTTTTGTTTGGAGCAGGGCCCTGCTGGTGGAGAGGCCTCAGTCAATGCTAGTGGGGGGGGGGATGATGGATGAAGACACCCACCTCCATGACAAAGGGGACGCTGATGGGGTCGGGCCTGAGAGACCCTTTGTCAGGGAGGCGGCTGCCAGTGGGGTGCCCTTCAGCATACACAGTGGCTTTGACGCCCTGCAGAGGGCCATCCCTCTTAGGTTGGCCCAAGTCCCTGCCTAGAGAGTGTGGGGAGAGAGGGCTGAGCCCTTTGAGTCTCTTGCTCTGCCAGTGAGGTTTCAGCTTTGTGGGGGTGGAACCGAGAGGGGCCTCGTGTGGCACCTGCCGCTGGCTCAGGCAGGACTACCTGTGTGACACATCGCAGCCTCTTAGCACAGCCAAACCACGCTGGTCGCCCCACCAAGCCTCTTGCACTTGAACTCTCACTCTGTCTGAGTCCTGTCTGGCCCGGGGACGAAGGAGCACTGCGTCTTCCCCAGTCAGTCTGGTGCCATAGGGGCCATGACTGGAGGTGTGGCCCGGCCGCTTGGGGATCATGCCCTCCACCTTTGTTGTCACGATGGTCAGGAGACCATTCATGACGTGCCTGAAATGTTGGGGGGCACCCAATAGGTAGGAACCAGTACTGTCATCCTTACCCTCCAGAGGCCCTGAAAACAAGAGGCCTGCTACATTCTAGATGCATCTCCTCTTCTCTTCCAGAATCTTGGTCAACATGGACAACAACATCATTCAGCACTATAGCAACCACGTCGCCTTCCTGCTGGACATGGGGGAGCTTGATGGCAAGATTCAGATCATCCTTAAGGAGCTGTGAGGTCCAAGCCCCCACCCCCTCTGAACCCCTGAGGTGGGCCCCAGGCAAGGAGCCGTCTGGGAAGTGGCCCCACACCGCACACAACCTGTCTTCGTGCCTCAGTGCTGTTACTTGAATGCCCTCCCTGAGGGAAGAGGCCCTCACATTGCAAACCCACGGATGCCAAGTCAGAAAGGGACCTGGGGAGTGTCCTGACCTGAACCCCAACTCATGCTTGAATCTACGCCGGATTTCCTGCCGGCTCCTGCCCAGCCAGAGTCAGCGCCATCTTGGCTAACATCCCCACAGCCTGCCTCCTCCTCAGAAGAGCTTGTCCTTTCAGTCCATCTCCTGGTTGGCTGTTCAGATGGTGGAAGCAGACCCTCTTTCCCAGAGCTTCCTTGACTCTTATCCAGCTTTCATTCTTGACTCTTCTATCAACTTCAGACCTTTGGTCAATTAACTGGAAAACTCTCGATTTTCAGTGCAAACAATTTTTAAATGTTACCAGAGTGGAAACACTCTCTTTCTCATGGAATTCCTCGGTAGAAGATGTAAATAATCAAGCTGATTGATTGGAACAAAGAGCTGCTCTAAGAAAAACAGCTTCCATACCTGTTCGCTCATGTACACATTTCTTATTTACGATTTTCATTTATGTTATATATATAGAAGTATATATTGTATATACATGCAACATTTTATATTTTTCATGGATACATTTTTATCATTTCAAAAAATGTGTATTACACATTCTTGGACTATTTTTTTTAGCTGTTATTCAATTATGCATTTTGTATACCCACATGGTATTTAGTAATAAAATTCTATGTATGTATTACTTCAAATACTACACTTGTTCCTTCTGTGAAAGTCTTCCCAGGAGCAGAGGGTGGAAGCTGATTAGACCCACCTCCTCCCGTCCTGTGGGTGGTTTACCTGGACTCCAAGGCCAGTGGTGCATGCTGGGCACTGGAGAAGAAGAGGTGCCCCCTGGAAGCCAGCAGGATCCTGATGTCGGGATCTCTGTCTCGCACAGTCCCACAGGCTGAATGTTATGACCTTAGGACCATTGACTAGAAATGGAGAAGTCCCGGGAAGGTCCAGGATGGCCTTGCCAAGGACCGCACAGCTGGGGCCAGTAGGCAGAGCCCAAGGCTGGGAGCCACATGACCTGAATTCTTGTGCCATTTCTGCCACCACACTCCGGGCCAAGTCATTGTCCCTGCAGCTGACTCAGCGGCTTACAGAAATGGGTGCTCCCCTCTCTTCCCAGCTCTGCGGTCATGACATCATGTTGGTCCGTGGGGGAGTATTTACACCCCAGAAACTGACAAGTTGTCAATTGTAGGTTTGTAAAACCTACAAAGCAAGGTTTTTATTTCCTTCCTTCTTCCTTCCTTCCTTCTTCCTTCCCTCCCTCCCTCCTTTCCTTCTTTCCTCCCTCCATCCCTCCTTCCCTCCCTTTTTTCTTCCTTCCTTCCTTCCTTCACCAGCTTCCTAGCACACCACCGCCTATAGGCCTCAGTGTCTTTGCCTATGAATGAGGGACATGGATCTACATGGGTCTTTATAACTATCATCGTTAGAGTCCCGGAGCTGATTGGTGGGTCTCTGAGGCCCCTTCGATGTGGGGGAGGGGACAGCTGCAACCCTGAGGACCCTCCTGACTTCATTCATGGCAGATCAGCTTTTGTTTGAACAAAACTTTTAAAACATTTGTAAGCCACAGATGCCTCCAAGAGGCCCTCAGCTCTGACAGTCAGAGCCTGTGGTCCTAATTCCTGCCACGCGGCCTGGAGTCAGGGCTGAGGCTAGGACTAGGGTCAGGCCAGCAAATCTCAGGCACACAATTTAGGAGGAGTCAAGAGCTCAGCAATTAAGACAAACCAATGCAAAATTTTGTTTGGTTTGGTTTTTTATAAAAGCAAAAAAAAAAAAAAATCCACGATGAACAAAATATTACCATTTGATGCCTGGATCAGTATTACTGGTGTCTCCTGGGGCCTCAGACCCCCATACGGCTCACATGGCACAGCTCAAGGGACGCTGTAGGCATCCAAGTGCCTGCGTCCATCCAGGCCTCACTACGGCTATGACATCACCCAAGCTGTCAGTGCAGGATGACGCAGGAGGATGGGTGTGTGTGGAGGGTCAGCACCCTGCCAGGAGCACCAGGGGTGCTCAGCACCTGTTCATTTCCTTCCTTCTTGAGCTTCCTGCCAGCTCCCCTCCCAGCAGCAGCTGGGGAGCAGGCAGGTGGCACTTCTCCACCTTGGTTTGCCCTTTGGAATCACCTGGGCAGCTTTTACCCCCTCCCCACTGCCCAGACCCCACGGCCTGGAGCATTTCTTTATCTATTTTTTTTTAAATTTTATTTGTTTGGGGGCTCCTGGGTGGCTCAGTCATTGAGCACCTGCCTTCAGCTCAGGTCATGATCCTGGGGACTTGGGATCGAGCCCCACATAGAGCTCCCAGCTCAGCAGGAAGCCTGCTTCTCTCCTCCCAATCCCCCTGCTTGTGTTCCCTCTCTTGCTGTCTCTCTCTCTCTCTCATTCTGTCAAATAAATAAATAAATAAAATCTTAGAGCAAAATAAAATAAAATAAAATTTTGTTTTTAAGTAAGTTCTACACCCAATGTGGGGCTCGAACTCACAACCCCGAGATCAAGCGTCACATGCTCTACCAACTGAGCCAGTCAGGTGCCCCCACGTTGGAGCATTCAAATCAGAATTTCTGGGGGTGGACCCAGACCTCAGAACTTTTTAAAGCCCCCGCCCACCCCACCCCACCCCTGGTGATTATAGTGTGTAGTCAAGGTCAAGAACCACCGCTCTAGAGACGCCATAATTATATAGGCCTTTAAGCCTTTGTCATCTGCCAGGGTCTGGCTGGACTCATACAGACAAGGAATCCGTATCCGTGCAGAGCCTGCCACAGAGCTCAGGAAGGGAGCCAGGCAGCCCCACGCCCGCCATCCAGCAGCTGCAGGAAAACCACCAGGGCTCAGTTCTCCTTATCACAGCCACCAGATGATGAGACCAGGGCTGTTAGTGCCTTCAAGGGCCATTTGGACCTCAGAGAGAGACCTGCCCTCTGAGAAGTCAGGGGCCAAGGATGCCTCCTGAGCCCAACAGCTCTGTTCTAGGACTGTCTTTTGCTTCAAAGAGTCGAAGGGGGAAGGAGTGAAGGTAAGTCCTTTCCAAACGGGAGTCACTTTGGGAAGGTGGCCGTCCGCTGGTGGAGAGGGCGTCCCCTGCCTGGTGGTGTTCTCCTGGAAAACAAGTACCCAGTGAGGGGGAAAGGGATGGAGGAGGAAAGCAGGCATGAGGGATGAGGAGGAAGCAGGAGGAAGAAGGGAGGGAGGAAAAGAAAGAGGGGGGAAGAAGGAAGGCAAATAGGCAAACAGCAGATGAACGAATAAATGGAAGGCCAGAGTTGAGTAATTAAGTATATTTATCGGACCCTCGCTACCCTGAGTGTGGTCCAGGGACTAGCAGGATCAGCATCGCCTGAGGGCTCGTTAGAAACACTTATGCCTCGAATTAATACAATGTTGTATGTCAATTATATTTCAATTTTTTTAAAAAATTGAGAATGATGGGGTGCCTGGGTGGCTCAGTTGGTTAAGTGACTGCCTTCAGCTCAGGTCATGATCCTGGAGTCTTAGGATCGAGTCCTGCATCGGGCTCCCTGCATGGCAGGGAGTCTGCTTCTCCCTCTGACCCTCCCCCTTCTCATGCTCTCTCTCTCTCTCTTTCTCTCTCTCTCAAAAAAAATAAATAAAATCTTGGGCGCCTGGGTGGCTCAGTGGGTTAAAGCCTCTGCCTTCGGCTCAGGTCATGATCTCAGGGTCCTGGGATTGAGCCCCACATTGGGCTCTCTGCTTAGCGGGGAGCCTGCTTCCCTCTCTCTCTCTGCCTCCCTCTCTGCCTACTTGTGATCTATCTCTACGTGTCAAATAAATAAAATCTTTAAACATAAGTAAATAAATAAATAAAATCTTTAAAAAAAAATTGAAAATCACAGGCAGGCTCCCAGGCCCCACCACAGACCTATAGAATCTGGCTTTTAATAACTATCCAAGTGACTGGCATGCACTTTAACATTTGGAAAATACTTTATTAAAAGGATCAGTGTGGGAGCGCCTGGGTGGCTCAGTGGGTTAAAGCCTCTGCCTTTGGCTCGGGTCATGATCCCAGGGTCCTGGGATCGAGCCCTGAGTGGGACTCTCTGCTCAGCAGGAAGCCTGCTTCCTCCAATCTCTCTCTCTCTCTCTCTCTCTCTGCCTGCCTCTCTGCCTAATTGTGATCTCTGTCTGCCAAATAAATGAATAAAAAAAAAAAAAAAAAAGGATCAGTGTGCCCTAACCCTAACTAGATACATTATCGTCTTGCTGAGAACATCAATACATATACCAAGGCCCAGACCCTACCTCAGATCAATTACATCAGAACTCTGAGGGTCCGGGCCTGGGCAGCCTTTTTCTCTAACAGCTCCCAAGGTGATCCTGACATATGGCCAGAGTCTGGACAGAGCTATAGGCAGCTCATGACACATTACGAGAGGCTAGATATGGTCAAGACAGACCCTCTGAGCTCAGGGCCTCAACTCGTCATGTATTCAACAAAAGCCAGATTCAGACTGGCCAAGCACAGCCCTGCCATTTTTTCCGCAGAGTTCCCTCTTTCCTGACCCCATGTGGAGGGCGCTCCTCTGGAGAGACAGCCCTTACCTGCCAGTGCGCAGCCCAGCTGCCCGAGGGCTAGAGAGACCCGACTCGTTTTCCCATGCATTTCCCAGACTCTGCGCACAGAGACCCCAGGGCTGGCGGCATCCAGCCCAAGCATCTGTTAAAGGTCCCCCAGGGTCAGAGGGACCTAAAAACCAAGGCTTTGGGGTCTGGCCCCATTGTCCAGAGTCTGGGGTCAAAGAAAGGTACAGCATCAAATGCCAACTTCAAAAGGGTCTTCCAGAATTTCTACAACCCAAGTGGACAATGGATGGCCTGCAGAAGTTTCCTTTAGCCTCAACAAAAAATTTCAAGTTGAAAGATGGTTGTCAACATCTCCAATCAGAAGATTTCACATTTTAAGGACTTCCAGATTTCTGTTGAAACTCTGAAGATCTGGCCACAGTGAGCTGGAGACTTACTGGATGTCCCTTTAGACGGGCGGCCTCGGCTCCCACTCCCCATACCGGCCTTACCTACTTTCCTCCACATACTACCTGCCAACCCCTGAAAGTGTTGACCTGGAGCCCCGGAATTCGAATCCAACTCTTTTCCTTCAAGGAAAAGCTACGGACCTGACAGAAGGAGAGCCCAAGCCATCCTGCCTCGAGGTCCAGCCTTGCATGGTGCTTTGCCAGGAGCTCCAGGCCACCTCCTGCTCATCTCAGAGCAGCGGGCACTGGCGGGAATCTGGGGTTCACAAAAAGGCCAGCTTTCGTGAGATGCAAGAATTCAGTTTAATTGGATGTGGTATTCTATCCATCTCCCTCCCTCTTCCTCACCCACCTGCCCCCAAAGGGAGGGCGAGTCAGCGGCCATTCGGACAGGAAAACCGTTCTCTAGTCACAGAGAAAAGTCAGAGGTGGGGCCCAGGGAGTCAGAGGCCTTGACTGTGTGGGGAGCAGGGAGGAGGCTGCAGCAGAGCCTTGCTCTGTCAGACGTGAACATCGGTATTTGGGGCAAGTGCTCAGTTCCAGCTCCCCTTGGTTCTTTGGAAATCTCTTCCTTTTGCCAGGAGGAAGCCGATTTGGCAGGCCAGAAAAGATCCACCGAAGACTGCGTCAAGCTGGAGCAGCAGGTCTGGAAGGAGAAAGAGGCCAGGCCTGGGGACAGGGAAGTCCCCGGGAAAGAAAGGACCCACAGGCACCAAGTGGTATGTGGCCTCCCTGCCCCTCAGAATCACAGTTTCCAGGGCCCTGGTTCCAGCAGCCTCCTGCCCATGTGGGCTGCCGAATACTGAGCCACCCAGGGGATGCGGTGGCCCCTCCGGAAGGTGGGTAATGAGCACAAGTGACCACAGTGACTGGCTGCCGTGCTCTTCCTAAATGGGAGATACAAAGATCTAGTTGGAGGTGAGGGCCCAGGCAATCCTTCCGTGTCTATCACAAGCGCCTCTGGGCCTTCCCAGCTCCGGAGACTCCAGGGGACATCTCGGGGTCAAGGCTGAATGATGCAAGTGTGCCTGGGCTGCGATCCTGTGTGGTCCATCCTGCAGGTGTGCTCTGGAGCCCAGAGCCACGGCTCAGCATCAGGCATCTAGACAGGGAATCTGCTGTTGGCCGCCTTCTCGCTGGAGTCTGAGCTCAGCAGCCCCTTACATCCGCGGGGAGGCCCGCGGAAGCCAGCATGGACAGGTGCATGGCGAGGTAAACAAGAGAGGCTCTGTCCACTCCTCATTTCTGCTCAGGAAACAAACCACTGGAGTCAGTAGACATGGAGGTCCAGTCTGCAGGGGACAGCTCAAGACAAGGACAAATGCAGGAGCCCAGCTCAGTAGCAGCTGGGGCGTAGGGGAGGGGTGCAGAGCTGCCCACGGGGAGTCATCCGTCCTACACGAAATGAACATTCTCTGAATGAACGTCCCAGCGATCCTGGGTGGGGCAGCTGATGGCCAGGGTCCTCCCTGAGCTTGTGTGAGGGCCCTACAGCACCGGGATCCATTTGTTGTCCTCGTTGTAGAGAAAGGACTGCTTTCCAGGGAATTCCGGCCTGTACGTGGCTGTGAGGCAAGAGAGGGAGAGAGAGAGAGAGAGAGAGAGAGAATTAAGAATGCAAAGCCCAGCTGCTCGAGCCCCTGGCATTCTACATCAGAGCTGGCAATGCTGGGGTAGCCCTGTCCTGCCCCTGTGTCTCACACATGGGGAGGCGGGGAGGGGAAGGGCCTGGTCCGGCTGATGCTGGACTTGAACTCTGGCTTTTGGCCTTCTTTAACTCCCTGCAACTTCTTTAACAGAAGAAAAATTCGCCAAAGAGTTTTCTATCAGATTTGAAAAAACAACTGAGTAAAGCAATACTTTTAAAGAAGCCAGGTGTCAACGTGGTGGGGTTTTGTTTTCATTTCGTTCAGAAATTTCCAGAAGGGGTGCCTGGCTGGCTTAGTTGACAGAGCCTGTGAGTCAGGATCTCTGGGTGGTGAGTTCAAGCTCCACACTGGGCGTGGAGCCTACTTAAAAAAAGAAAGAAATTTCCAGAAAAGTGAAAGCCATGATGACTGCAGCCACATTTTCTCTAGGAGATTCAGCTGCCAGGACCACACCCGGGGTGAATGGAAACTCCCAGAGGGATGCTGATTTGGTTATTGGGGGTCCAAGCCCCCGGGAGCACCAGGCAGCCCCCCCGGAAGCAAGAAGGCCGATGTTTGCGTGGGGCTTACTCCCAGCCCCGCCCCCCAGGGAAGCCCACGCTGCGGGTGATCATGGCAGCGGGAAGTGGCCTGCGCCCAGGTGCCAGGTGTCCCACACCGTGTGCTGCAGGGAGAAGACCCCCCAGGAAAACCTTCTAGAGGCCTGGGCCACACACGTGCAGACGAGGATCCTCGCTGGGCCCCGGGCCTCCTGGAGCCCACTGTGCATATGGAGCTAAGCTCTGCCTGAGCTGACCAGTGACCCCCAGGTCCAACCTCTGCAGTCTTCTTGACTTGATTATCCTTTGTTTGTACATTTCCGAAGCTCTAAGATCCGCTTTCCCTGTCCTGTCCCCCTGATGTTTTACTCACTCGTATGCGTGAAGGGGAGGGTATCTCCCCTACCAGACTGACATCCCTGGTGGTAAGCACCGAGCTAGGTGACCTTTGTCTCCCCAGGGTGGGAGCCTCACCAGTCCTCACTGAAAGACTGACTTACACAGACCTGCAGCCCCCTCAGCTCTGCCTTCCCCCTCTCACGCTGCCAGCCCGCTAGCACACCTGTCTGTCCCCAGGTCCACTAGCTCTGGCTGACATCAGGGGGTGGCAAGCGGCTGAGGGGCTCTAGGAGAGCTATGAAGAGGTCATGGAGTACAGAGACCAGCCACTGGAGAAGGTCCCTCACACTGTTAACTTTCAGGTAGGTCCCAGAGGTGACAGGGTCCCCCCGAGTCAGCCATCTGGAAAAGGCACAAACCTAGATAGCTCTGGGGAACTGCCCCAGGGAATAGCCCCGCGTGCCTCGTCACAACAGAGCATGGAGGGGAAACAGCCCACGGCTCTGTCTGCCCCTCCCGCACTGTGGCTCGGTGCACACCTTGCTCTCCAGGCCTTCCCCAGCTGTCAAGTGATTCGGCCAGACCAGGCCAGGGGGCTAAGCATTTCTAAGAACACACAAATGTTGGACAACCTCATAAAAGCTACGGCCCCTTTCTCCAAAAATTAGTGTCTTCATGCTCCAAGTCTCCAAGCAATTTCAGGGTCACAGACCCCTCTAGAGCCCATCTCTGAGCCTCTGGGACATCCATGGTCATTGGTTATGAATCTCTGGCCTGGATTAACTCTAAGACACCTTCCACCTTAAAAAAACAAAAACAGGGGCGCCTGGGTGGCTCAGTGGGTTAAAGCCTCTGCCTTCGGCTCGGGTCATGGTCTCAGGGTCCTGGGATCAAGCCCCGCATTGGGCTCTCTGCTCAGTGGAGAGCCTGCTTCCTCCTCTCTCTCTCTCTGCCTGCCTCTCCACCTACTTGAGATCTCTCTCTGTCAAATAAATAAATAAAATCTTTGAAAAAAAAAAAAAAAACAACAAAAACAAAAACAAAAAAACTTCTTTCATACTCCAAAAGGACAAGCTACAAGGTCTTCCAGATGGACTCAAGCCTCTGTAACCTGTTTGGAAAACAGCCCATAAATCAGTGATATTTGATGGCCCAGGAATGACAATTCCAGATTTGGTTTTTATAGTCATTTCAAACACTCCTCTGACCTGGGCCTGGCAGGCCTGACTGGGACGGGGCCGCTGTCCACCGGCTGGTGTTGGACACAAATGACGCACTGGAGATGAAGTGTCTGGGGGGCCCTGCGTAGTCCACGATCTCATACTGCCCGGGGCCCGGGAGGGGCGGCTTCGGGGGCAGGGGCAAAGGCTGCGCCGAGAAGTTCAGGATGGGGTTTCTCCTTCAAAAAAAAAAAGACAAAATGTGAAGCTAGCACTCAAGCAGTCTATCGGGGAAACAGTTGTTTTTAGGCCAAGCCAAGACCTGGCCCACACTGAGGTGTCCGCATGGGGAGAGCACAGGCACCAGAAGGCCCGGGTGGAGCGTGGTTCTGGGGCTCTTGAGCTGGGGGTCCCCGGACCTCACTTCTCCCTTCTGCACAATGGCGGGTTCACGGGACCAGCCCCAGGGAGCAAGGAGAGGACGTCTCTCCAACAGTGGGCAGGGCAGGACCCAGCACAGAGTGAGAGCACAGCAGGTGCTTTAGAGATGCTGCTGCTGAACCGATCAGGAAATGGGACGAGGCCTCCTGAATTCCAGGGATCTGCCCTCCCAAGATGAGCAGATCTCAAGAGACCTGGCCAGCACAGACGTTTCAGGATCTTACTATATCCTCCCGGCAAGGCAGGATATGGGAGTAGACAAACACTTGGTTGGAAATCAAGAGCCTTCTGCCTCGCGCTTACCACTCACACTGGAATTGTTCCTTTTCAAGTTTATGACCCTTGCCCTTCAGGAAAAGGAGTCTTTTAGGTCCATCATGGAGAGAGTACATGTGAATGGGGGCGCGCCTGGGTGGCTCAATGGGTTAAGCCTCTGCCTTCGGCTCAGGTCATGATCTCAGGGTCCTGGGATCAAGCCCCACATCGGGATCTCTGCTAAGCAGGGGGTCTGCTTCCCCCCTGCACACCCCCCACCCCACCGCCTGCCTCTCTGCCTACTTGTGATCTCGGTCTGTCAAATAAATAAATAAAATTTAAAAAAAAAAAAAGAAGAAAGAAAGGTGGATGAATGGAAAGGCGCCTGAGCCCTAGCTCTGTCACGAATTCACTCTGGGCCTCAGTCTCCCCATCTGCGAAATGAGGAAATTGGACACGATAACCCCTTCCAACTGTGATCATCCACCAGGCTGTGGTTTGGGGAGGTCCGCCAGTTGCCCAGGGAACTCTGGGATTGTTCGGGGAATCACACCCCTCTCCCTGCCATGCGATGGAAGGGCTGCCCACTCCCACCTTTCACCTGAGGCTTCGTCTAAGGTCTTTCACTAAAAGGGAAGGGAAAGTCCTCGCAGCACTGAACAGCCACAGGAGACTCACCCCAGCTGGAAGGCCGCCCACCCAAACAGAGGAGGGGACCGGGATTCCTGGCCACTGCTACCCTGCTGCCCTTTGGCCAACACCTTTGGAAGTGAGGGCATTTTTAAACTCAGAGACCTCAAGGGGACCCAGCGATGTCTTATCCAACCTCCTCATTGTGCTAAAGAAATTGGTGCCCAGAGAGAGAGAAAATGAGCCGCCCCCCCCCCAACCCTGCCCCAAGTCACGGAGCCCATGGGTAGTACCGCCAGCACTGAACTCAACTCTCAAGGGGCTGGCGGTTTGGGGAAAGCATCACAGCAGAGGGGAATCTTGGAGATTTAGAGCCACAGACCTGCATCTGAATTCCAGGCATCCCACTTACTGACTGTGAGACCTCAGACAAGTCCCTCGACCTCTCTGTGCCCGCAGCAAGGAGGAACGGCACCCTCTCTCTGTAAGGCACTTGATGAGTGGAGCCCACAGTAAATGCTCAATAAAAGCAGATATTGTGGGGGCGCCTGTGTGTCTCAGTCATTTGGGTGTCTGCCTTGGGCTTGGGTCGTGATCCCAGGGTCCTGGGATCGAGTCCCGCATTGGGCTCCCTGCTTGGCAGGGAGTCTGCTTCTCCCTCTTCCTCTGCCTCTCCCCATACCAGTCATGCTCTCTTTCTTTCCCTCTCTCAAATAAATAAATCAAATCTTCAAAAACTAAAACAAAAAAGCAGATGTTGTTAGTGGGATGATCAGAGCAAGACTTGGCCTGCCGCTTGGTCTCAGGGGAGCAACGGAGCCTCAGGAAGAGAGGCTGGGGGCCCCCTTGCATAGAGTCACCCTGAAGCAGGCTGGCCACTCCCACTGCCAGGCCGTTGGAAGTCACAGTGAATCGACTTGGGGCTCGTGTCTCACGCAGAACAGCTGGCTGGGATGCTTGTGCTTAGAACAAAGGTACCCACAGGAAAAGGAGAATAAAACCATGCCTCTTTCTTCCCCTCCAGCCGACATGGAAGAACAGGTTATAGTGTGTGATCAACCACCTCTCCCCTCAGAAATAAAAGCGGGCTCCGCCTTGTTCTGGCTTGTGTCACCCCTTCAAAGCACCCCCAGAAATTTGATGAGTGTGGGACCGGCATCACTGAGAGACAGGTTTGAGTCCTAAAAGCTGGAGCTGGAGCGAGCCAACCACCGCATGAGGTCACCCCAGCGGTCTAGGTCACCCCCAGGCCCCATTCTTCGAGACAGCCATGAGGTGTCTACTCTCCTAACCGGAAACAGCCTGCAGGAGGCGGGGCCAGTGTCTCATCAGAATTTTTTTTTTTTAAGATTTTATTTATTTGGCAGACAGAGATCACAAGTAGGCAGAGAGGCAGGCAGAGAGAGAGAGAGTGGGAAGCAGGCTCCCTGCTGAGCAGAGAGGCCGATGTGGGACTCGATCCCAGGATCCTGAGATCATGACCTGAGCCCAAGGCAGAGGCTTAACCCTCTGAGCCACCCAGGCGCCCCTCTCATCAGAATTCTTGGCAGGAGGGCCTAGAGAGGTCCCTTGCCCTCCACCCCATCAACAGTCCCAGCACCGGCAGCTCAGCTCTCTGGATCTTTAAAGAGTGCCAGCCACGTGTGCAGCCGTGTGCCAGGCACTCTGGGGAGTCCAGACTGTTCTGTGCTGAGCCACAGACCCTGTATGTTCCCAAGAGCTTGGCAATCCGCTGCTAGTGACAATCCTGGCTGGTGACAACTTAAGGAGGTATAGGCTTTGCTCCCAGACAAACTTGGGTTTGAATCCACACGTCCCCATCACTAGCTCTGCGACTTTAGAGAAGTCTCAGCCTCCCTGAGGTTCAGTTCCTTCTTCTGTGACACGGGGCATAAGAATACCTTCCATCCAGGATTCTTATGAAGATTAACTAGTACTTTACTTGTATTATTTTTTTAAAGCATGAAATATTAGAATAGAGATAAAAACATTGCACTGGGTTGGAGGGGCAGAAATTCCAATTAAGTGAATCCAGAATTCTACCCTAGAAGAGCTAACATTTGCCCTGAAAGGTGAGCAGGAATTCTTCAGGTAGAAAAGGGGGCATTTACCGCAGAGGAAACAGCAGGGACAAGAGCATACTTAAGGCACGAGTTGTAGCTGTATGTGGCAGGAATTGGAATAAGGGGGGTAGAGGCCACCGAGTCTCCTAGATGGCCTTCAGCTCTCAATGCACCCATGACTTCTAGAATGTTCACCTGTTTCTGACCATCCACCCTCACAGACCCCGATGAGAAGCTAAAGGAATAGCTCCTATTTATGGCCTCTCAATTCAGCCTAACCCCCGACGCCCCTTGCTCCCATTTGACCTTCCAGAAACCCCCAACACAACACTGTTCGACCATTCCTTGACTTTGCCTGTGCTGTTCCTTCTGCGAGGATCTCCTTTCCCTGCAAACTCTGATCATGCTTCACATCTCACATCCTTCAGGGAAACTTCTGTGGCTACTGCCCTCCCCATTCCCCACCGCCCTTCCTGGGGCTCCACAGAGCAGCATGGGTCCTGGAGCCAGCTGGACCTGCATACTACGCCTTGCTCCACCACCCTCATCTGTCTATGTAGCTGTACTGCCCTGCAGGGGAGCTGGGAGCATGACACTAGGTGGCACCCATGAAAGCTCTTAGCTCAGCATGGCTGGGCCCTCCATATGTTATAGCCCTTCTTTTCGCTGCACATAACATGCTAGGTTTTCTAATGCTCTTTACATGCCTAGCTCTTTAAGGCAGGGACAGCGTCTTACTCATCTTTGAGGACCCATCCCTATTCCCCAGAACATTTACTGAACTGCAGAGAAAAGCAGAGGGGTTGCCCCAAGTTGGGGAGTCCAGACACCTGAACCCCACCTGACAGCTTTATCATCGTTCAGGGCTGCTCCCTCCATGGTGAGGTGGGGCTGGGCAGATCACAAATGTCTGGCTGCATCCGACCCAGGGCAGCCCTCAGTGCATGGTGACCGGGGCTTTTATGAGCCTCATTGCTTAGTTATAAACGCCAACCTGGTCCTGCCTCATAGAAAGAAAATATCTATCAAAGGCTCTGAGTTGGCCACAACTTGGATTAAGTACGTTTGCAGCTCCTAATGTGAGCTGTTTTCAAATCACCCGAGAATAATAAATGTCTCAGGAGGACCCAGCAGGTCACTCGGGGAAGGCATCTGAGACCCTCAGGACACTCCCAGGCACAGATTCACTCTGCCTCAGGGATTCCCAGGGTCGGGAGGGATAAAGGGGCAATTTTTTCTCATCATTAAAGGGCAGCCGGTTGCCTCTGGGGTGGAATGCAGCATCTGTTTAACAGGGGAGAGGGTGACAGATTACAGCCGCTTGGGAAGAAGCATCCCGTATCTAATTGAAAATCCCAGGGGAACTTTAGGTGGGTCATGATAATTACCCAAATTGGAGCGGGGCCAACAGGGTTTGATTCTTCTGCTCTGGCTGTGGCAGGACAGCGTGTCTGTGCAAAACCAGGGGCTTAGAAACTCCAGGAAGTAGATCAAGGGTTAGAAAGATGTCAGTGGGCGTTTCCCCTCGCTGCTGTGCGTGGAAGGCAGCGCCTGGGAGGGACAAGTTTGATCTCTAAAAAGCCCTTATCCTGACTCACCCTGATTCACTGAGTCATCACTGTGATGGTATTGAAGACCTGAAGCAGACACTCCACGTCTCTTCCAAAGCCCTCGCTGCAAGCCGGTAAATGTTCTTAGCTTTGTGTCAGAAGGTTGCCACAGCCAAGAGGCACCTGTGCCCTGTTCCTCAGCTAGGGAGCCCAGACACGGTCATCCAAACTCCTGCCAGCCCTTAGCACAGCACCTGCCCTCCAGGGGCCACTCAATAAGCAGTCGGTGAGTATAGGAGACCCGCTCACATACGAAATACAAGTTCCGTGTATCAAAATCTTACCGTGAACCAGACCCGGTGAGTTCTCTGGGTTATCGTATGTTAGCCTCCCAAGCACGTTACGTGGTGTTCATTTCACAATTTGCAGAATTGAATTTGAATTCCTGGGAGTTAAGGGACCCCCCCCCCCAGGCTCCCAGAACTGATGGATGGGGAAGGTGGGAGGTTCAACAATGGCCCAACTCTGATTTGGATCCTGTGTGTATACACCTCCACTAGCCACATCGTCTCCGCAGCCCATTGTCATCTCTGGGAGCAGAGCAGAGACGAGACAAGCCCATGCCTGGCCCCCTGTCGGCCTCCCTAGCCCGCCCGGGATCTCACCCCATCCTCAACTCCTGGGCTTTACTTTTTTTGGTGGGTAACATGGGACTAACAATTTTAGGGACCACTGCTATCTTCTGATTCTTCCTGCGTCCTCAAGAAAGCAGAGCCAAAAGGTTATTTTTGCAAGCTGGGACCCTCCCCTAAAATACAAGCCAAGCACTTGCAACTGAAGACCAATAAAGAGAGGCCTCACATCATGTCACATGGGCATGACACCGGGGCTGCTTGCACTAGCCACGAGGACACCCGGTGATGACTCTCAGGTTCTCGGCCACCGCCCCATGCAGCCCAGGAGAGCGAATTGTGCTTAGACTTGATGTGCATAAAGTCGCGACAAAGTTACATAGAGATGGGGAGGAAACAATGCAAACCTTGTCAAGGGCCTGATGATTCCAGCAGGTGCCCCCCACCCACTCCCACCGCTCCTGTCCCTCTCTTCCCTTCAGGGACACAGGAGAGGAAACAATTCCAACTCGAGAGACTGGAGTCTGGACAATCCCTCAATACAGGGTATTCAGCTGTATTTTTGCTTTATATTAATTCATTTCCTCATCATTGAACATAAACAGATGGATGCTTGTTTAGACTACCCTGGAGCACACTTGAATTTTATCTTCTTGTTTTTTAAGTACAAGTAGAGGTTTCTCAGCTGTATCCTTCCCATGTCAATTACAAATGTATACATTTTGGGCCTCCTTTGTGGGTGTGGGCTGGCTCCATGTTCACTGCCCCTAGTATGTGCTCCTAAATGATAGGGTGAGCAAACCCAGGGTCCTGGAGTGTCAGAAATGCAAAGACCTTTCCTTCTTTTCACACCTAAAGAGATAAGGCCCAGGAAGGTGCTGAGAGCAGCCCCAGACCAAGGGGGAAATTAATGCAAATGTCCTGGGCACCGTGCACTCACCAGGAGGAACCCGAATGGGGGTTATGTACTCACGAGGGGGAACCCAAGTTTAAGAATCACTGGGTGTAATAGGTTTCTTTACTGGCACAGCAGCGGAAAGGTGGTGCGCAGTGGTGACCTAAGCCCACCCATAGGCCGGAGTCCCTGATAATTCAGAAAGAGCCTGTTGCTGGAGCCCGTCCTGTTTTGAGCCCTGGAACCTGTGAGGTCCCAATCTACAGAACCCAAGAACTGAAGGACAGAAGGGACTTACCCATGGATTCCATCTGAGGTCTGAATTCTTTCTCCAGATCCTAAGTCTGATTTGACGTGTCTCCCCAACCCCATCTCCTTGTCCTGCGCTGATGGTCAGACGAGGCACAACGTTGCCAGCCTCTCCCGGTTGCCTGGACTTCTGACCTGCTGTGGGTATGAACCTAGCTACCTGCCTAACCCCTGTGGGGGGTGGGGGAGTGCCCTGCAGGTCAGCTGTCCCCACCAGGGGCCAGTACTGCCTGGAGAGGACTATACTGGGGTGAGGTCTTAGATGGTGACAGGCAGCCTGACCTTACAGTTAGTTCTAGCTCTAGAACCATCTGAGGAATAAATAAACTTGCGAGTTCTTGAACCTGTTTGGTGAAAGTAATATTAAATGCATAGGATATTAAACATGTTAACAAGAGTCCCCATCTTCACTTTTTAAATGTGTGCTAATGCTGTCACCATTTGCACCTACCCCACGGCAAACATATCAGATCTGAAAGCAACCCTACAAGGCATGAATTATCCCCACTTTACTCCACAGATGAGAACATGGAGGCTCAGAAGGTTTAGTACAGTGGCCTAGGCCATACAGCATGAAAACAGCAGAGCTGAAGTTCAAATCCGACAGGTATGACCAACTCAACCGTCTAGACTTTCAATCTATCCGTACAAAATTATGACAGCCCCTTGCTGCTGTATATCCTGCCACCCCAGCAAAGATGTTATGTTATAAAAATAGAATAATGTCAGCACCAGGATAGCATATCAGCATGAGGGATGTGGAAGGATCCAGACAGTCCTGAGCCTGATTCGCAGGGTCATTTCAAGTTAGCTGTGTGCCCACAGGCAAATCCTCGGGCTCACTGCAGCCCAGCTTCCCAGTCTATGGAGTGAGAATAATAATTCTTACAATAGGGTCATGATGGTGGTTGAGGAAGAGGCTAAGTTCCCGTCACATAGTAGTTGCTCAATAAATATCAAGCATTCAGTAAGTATTTATTGAGCACCCACTATGTCAACAAGGGCCCCCAGAGAGGGACCTGGAGCTGTGTCCCGCCAACCAGGGACACCCCTTTCTTTTCTGCTGCTGTTGGGTCCTTCCCCAGAGCCACCTTTCCAAAGAAAGATCAGAATAATCAGGACTCACGGGATAAGAGTCTTTTTCAGAATCTTGGTGTGATCATTGGGGTTGTAATAACCAGGTCCAGGGCCCGTTGATGTCAGTTTTAATCCACGTTCAGTTTTTGATTTAAAACAAGACATTAATACCTTTGGCGACTGCTTCACAAGGGAGTCGTTGATATTATAATGTCCTAAGAAGAAAGACATTTTAAATAACAGAATAAGAAACTCTTCTCAAGTAAATGAAAAGCTACTACTTCACACCTAAAAATACATTTAATACTATAAGGAGGTATCTCTCCACGGTGGTCTGATGAAAGGGCTGCGTGAAGTCACTGAAAATCACATTCATCCTCGAGGAAACAGATGGGTCACTGTCACCTCCATTCCAGAGAGGTGGAAACGGAGACTTGGAGATATTGAATGATTTGTCAAAAAGATTTCATCTAACTAGGAACTAAGCCCAGCTTCCTCCTCCATAAGGTAAGAATAATTCTTCCAGCAACATGGTGGTTAGGAAAGTTGACTAATATTGAAGTTCCTGGCACATGGTAGTCATTTAGTAACTATTATGCAATCGACAAATATTTATTGAGTACCTACTATGTGGACCCAGGTCCACCGGTCTCCAAAGTCCACGCTTTCCCACCACGCCCTGTTTCAAGAAACTGAGAGAATAAAATAAAATTGGCTGTGCATGAAGCTTCACAGAGGAAGAGAAGGTCCTGGGCTGAGGGAACAGAAGGCAGTCTCACCCCTGAATTGTTGGGAGCCCTGTCGGGGGTACGGGTGTTTTGCAGTACAAAGAGGGAGTACTGACCAGAAGTCTTGAGGATGCCTGGATCCTCTGACCCAGCTTTCCCATTATCAGAAATTAAAGAAATTAGTCAATATGGGGGAAAAGCTCTAAACATAGAGACGTACACAACAGCAGCGGCCGCAGTGTGAGAAGGGTACGTGGCCCGAAGGTCCAAAAGCAGAGGCACCATGCTGGGCCCAGAAGCCCAGTCCGGTGGAAGGTCAGCCCTGGCCACGATCAACATGGAGACCATAAAACCACATGGCCATGTTTTTTTTGGGGGGGGCAGGGAGGTGAGTGAAAATAATATCTAAAAGTCGCTATATATACCAGGTACAAATGGATCCGTCTGAACAAAAATACATGGGAACCCACGAACGTGGTAGCACTGTGGGTGAGAAAAATATTTCAAGTTTTCTAAACATTGTAAGATTGATTTTGTTTCAAATAAAATGTACTTTTCCATTGCAAGTGTACTGAAAACAACAGGGGGTATTAGCAAGATAACGTATTAGCAAGATGCTCTTTGAGTGATCGTACCCAGTGGTGGCAAAGGTGAGGAGATACAGGTGCCTCGTAGAAGCAGGAGGATAAATGACCTCTCTGCTGAAGGGCAGTTTGGTCACCGATATAAAAGAGAAAAAACAACACTGAAATATGACTTGGCAATTTCAATTTAAGCAATTAATATAAGGAAATAATCTTGATTGTACACAAGCTGGGAGCTACAGGGATGTTTGTTGTCTATTTATATAGTGAGCAGTTTATTTTTTTTTAAAGATTTTATTTATTTATTTGACAGACAGAGATCACAAGTAGGAAATCACAAGTAGGCAGAGAGGCAGGCAGAGAGAGAGGAAGGGAAGCAGGCTCCCTGCCAAGGAGAGAGCCTGATGCGGGGCTCTATCCCAGGACCCTGGGATCATGACCCGAGCCGAAGGCAGAGGCTTAACCCACTGAGCCACCCAGGCGCCCCTATAGTGAGCAGTTTAAAACATCCTACATTTTCGGGGTGCCTGGATGGTTCAGTGAGTTAAAGCCTCTGCCTTCAGCTCAGGTCATGATCTCAGGGTCCTGGAATCGAACCCCGCATCGGGCTCTCTGCTCAGGGGGAGCCTACTTCCCCTCCTCTCTCTCTGCCTGCCTCTCTGCCTACTTGTGATCTCTGTCTGTCAAATAAATAAATAAAATCTTTTAAAATTTTTAAAAAAAATAAAACAACCTACATTTTCAATAAAAGGCCATTTGGTCCTTAACTTATGGTACCACCATCCAATGGAATACCATAAGTCCGTCTCAAAATGATATTCTTATGGGGGTTTTTAATAACATGAAAAGATGTTCCCAATATATGGTTAGCAAAAGGCAAATGTCCAATTAGCAGCCTTTGTAATATTGGTATACATTTCTCATAGTTTGTTTCTTTTTCTCTCATGAACATGTAAATATGTATATATTTATACATATACAAATGTATTTTTTTTCCCATCCACAGAAAGGTTAAAGCAATCACTTGATTATCACATGCTGAAAAGCAGAAGGAAGAAGAAAAAGACACTCATGCTCCCGCGTCACAGAGAGAAACAAAGATAACTGCTGGTGTATTTCCTTCTCGTCTTTTCCTGAGTGTGTTTGGAAGACAACGCGGTGTGGATCTCACAGTGTAATTCCTATTCTGAAACCCATGTTTTTCAAGTGACATTTTAACTTTGGCCTTTCCTCCTAGCCTGATAGCCTTTTTAAAAATTTTATTTTAAGGAAAAATAGAGAGGAGGACATTTGTGACACGCTTGGCAGGTGGAAACTAGAAAACCCAACAGATGTGTGACAGTGAGCATTTTCCTCAGAGTTGAAGGTAGGCCAGTCCTGACCCTTAGCGTCTGAGGAAGGGGTCCCCAGAGAAGCTGGGCCAGGGCCAGGGACCCAGCAGAGGGCGCCAATTACAGCTCCACATCTGCCCCCCTGCTCCCCCCACTCCACCCCCACCCTCCCAGGAGGAGAAGGAACAACTGGAGTCATTTCTGAGAGGTCAAAACCGATTGTTTGTCGCAGATTCCCCAGGCAAATTTTGGGTGGGGAGTGACTAAGCCACCAGGCATGAAGTGGGAAGGGCCCGGACTCCAATCCACTGGTGGGACCCTGGGCATCATTTTTGCCTGTACAATGGGGACCCATAATAGCAGTAGCTCATGCTTTCTGAGCACACGATTGTGTGCCGGCCACAATCTCCACAGGGTCTGGAGATCATTCGATGAGAAACGTAAAGCCTCTGGCACACAGTAGTAGTTTAGCACGCACTGGTACCCACCTCTCCCCGCCCTGCTCCAGGATAAGGGGCTGGGGACCCCTGAGGATCCTCCTAGAAGGAGCAGGCACATGTGGCGGGCTGGGAAGGTGCCCACATCCCAGGGCTCACGGGCAGGGCCTCTGGCCAGACTCCCGGGGATGCGGGCTTTGTTCTGTATAAATAAACAAGGTGGGGCTTTGCCTCTGATGATGCAAGCCAGGGGAGCTTTAGCCTGGGTTTAGCCTCCTAATTAGGGCTGGTTTTGTTATTCAGCTTCAGACTGATCTTCTCAACTTTAATCTGGATTTGATGAAATCGGACAGGCCTGCAATTTTATCCACACCCCGCCTCCAAGAGGTGTGACTGCGCAGGCAAACCCTCCCTGCTCCTCCCCTCAGCTCTGGGGCTCCAGGCTCCCTGCTGGGGGGACAGGGGGATCTGCAGGACCCACTGGGAAGTTCTGCTCTGACGAGGGCTCCCAGAATGCCAATGGCGGCATCGCCTGACCTCTCTGGAAACCTTTCACTGAGGCTGGAAGCGGGGAGCAGGTCTGAGAGAACAGGACGGAGCAATAGCTCTCCCAGCCCAGAGAGGAAAACACTTGCAGGCCAGCTCTTGGGACCGTTTCAGAAGTCACTGTGGGCTGTCTGGGATAATAGTCTCCTCAGAGAGACACCTCTGGGCCTAGGCCTGCTGTCCGTCCGCTGTGTGATGCGGGGCAGGTCACTACCACTCTCTGAGCCCCCTCTCCTCACCAGAAAAGCCCCACTAAGAGTACAAGCCAAGGAAGACAGATGTGCGAAGACTGCGTGGAAAATTCTTAGCACGGAGTAGGCTCTGAGTAAACGGAGCCATTTTCCAGTGCTTGGTGACTAACTGACAAAGTGCCCTCTAGGCTCAGGAGGAAAGGAAGGGTCTGGACACTCAGTGTATTGAGTACACCCTCCCCACCACACACACCCCCAGAGACTGTAGGGACACCTGGGGCACGGGGATGTGCACCCTTCTGTGCTGAGAAGCCACTTCCCCATCTGGCCGCCCAGAGCAGATGTGCCTGGTCATGAAAAGGGAGGGCAATGAGGCTGCTTTGGGGCCATTTCCAGAACAGCCCTTGTTTCCTCAAAGTGGGAGACCCGGTCTTTTCCTCAGCTTTCTCCTTTTTGTTCAACACCTGTTCAACATCCCCGCTTCCTCCAAAGCCGAACTCTTTCCAAAGAGACTCTCTATGAAGCCATGGTGCCCCACAGAGCCAATCTGGTACGTTAACCCTGAGGTCAAGGCCCTTGCCAGGTGGCTGGCTGCTTACCTGGGGCAGGTCCCGTTTCAGCGACACTGAAAAATCCTCTCTGGGTTTTGGACAGAAACCCGGCTTGGGCACAGATGTTGTTTCTCTGCTTGCAGTAAGAGACAGAGGTCTGGGGGGAGAACACAAGCACGAGTCCCTCAGAGAATGAACGGACTAGAGAGGAAACGGTCCCCCCCGACTGTGCCTTCGCCATCACCCCAGCTGGAGAGGCCAAGGAGTCTGTGATCACCAGCAGATGTCTGGTCACCCTCCATGGCCCAGAGGACAGAACCAGGAAGAGAGTCTGAAATCTGGCTGCCAGGCTGGCTGCCTGCTCTACTTGAGGCAGTTAGGGTGACAACGGTCAGCAGACATCACCTACAGGACAGTGTCTTTTTCAAGCCTGTAACACTGCAAATGCACACTGTTTTCCTTATTTTCTCTATGACTTTTGTCCCTTTCAGGACACTGAGTCCTACATCTCCCCACCCTGATTCCTTACTGTTCAAACAGCCCTTCTATGAACGCAGGACTGGGGAGACACACAAGGGCATCAGGTAATTGAAGATGATGATCAGATCTGTAATAGTCCCTTGTCTTCGACTTTTCTGGACCAACCAGAAATTAAAAATTTTGACTGATCCAAACAATATACAGCATGTTTGGCACTCTGAAAATAACAGGAGAGGAATAAAAAGAAAAAGAACCCTGAGCTCATTCCTCTGCTATATTGAATCATAAATATTTTAAATACCAATTTGTAGTCAGTGCCCTGTATTCATTAGATAAAGATGCAATAAAAATCATAAAGGCAGTGACTGGGAATATTTACTGAACGAGTGAAACTATTTGCTGGGGCCAGGATGGTTTGATTTCTCTGAGATACTCTTTTGTCAAAAAAAAAAAAATGTTTCTCAAGAAATGCAGATGGCATTTTGATTTTGTGTTTACAAAGGGGGAGGAACTTAGCTTTTCCCAGGGTCCCGATGGCTAGAATGCATGCAGGGAGGGCAAACAAAAGCATCAGATGGGGCAGGCTAATTACTGGACAGAGGGACAGGAGCCAGGGTGCCGGGGAGGAAGTAATCACATGGTATGGAGAAAAGGGATTCGCCTGGAGAGGTGGGGGATCCAGGTAAGCAAAGGAAAAGAAAAGCCCTAAGAGACCTCGCCTGCAGTGTGGCTAACACGATTATCACACTTCTGCTTCTTGCCGGTTGACTTAACCATTGTTCTCCAGGTCAGAAAAAAAAGCCTCCTGTAGACAAAACATGATTTCAGCCTTATTCCTCATACAGACAGAAAAACAACTGAAAGAGGGAGCATTTTTGTATACTCTGAACGTGTGTCACTAGGAGATTTCACCATTAGACGAGGAAAACAGTTGGCTAGCTTGACTGGCCGGTTGGGAAAAAAAAAAAAAAAATGAAGCAGGTTTGCTATATCACCATGGAGGGGAAAAATCCAAGATAGAGCTGAGTAGAAAATGCACGAGTACCGTCGACACCATAATCCTAATACCGGAGATAGGGATGGGGGAGGAAGTGACTACGAAAGAAATTGCACCTATTTTTGCTGGTGGTCTGCTTTAGAGGGCAGAATTCTAAGAGAATTCTGCTTTTCTAGTTCACGAATTTCTAAAATACTTGAATATATTTAATGAAGAGCCTAAATTATTTTCACAGTCACATTAAAACAATAATCAACAAAAACCATGCACTTAAAATTGATCTGTTGGCAGAAAGTCTGAGCTCTGACTTGGGAAAGGGTCTTTTCTAGATTAACTATATACCCCTGGGGTAATTCCTTCAACGTCATAAGCATTTATTGCAAGTGTACCGTCTACCAGGACCTGTGTGGGGCACTGGAGGTTTTAAGCTGGGTGATGGAGCCCACAGTGGGGTTGTGGAGGCAGACGCATAGAACGCTAACTCCCTCCCTCAGGAATGGCAAAGGTGCAAGGGCCAGAACATTATCCATTTCTTGGACCAGGCCTTGGCCTCTGTCCTGTTAGCATAACAGCCTCCTAACTGGTTCTTCAAAATCCACTCTTTACCCAAACTATGGTCCATTCTCCATAGGGCTTGCTGGAGGGAGTTTTTTTTTTTTTTTTAAGTACATCAGATGATGTCATCCCACAGAGAACCAAATGAAAGACCCCTCCCAGGGTCTTTAGGGTCCTGAATGAACTAGCTCCTGCCTATTTGGCTTCCCCTTTTCTCCTCTCTTCCTAGCTAATGCTGCTCTAGCTACCTTCTTGTAGTCTCCAAAGGCTGTCCCAGGACCTTTGTACATGCTGTTCCTCCAACTCTAGCTCTTCCTTCAGTTCTTAGGTCTCAGCCTCAGAGCCTTCTCTGACCACCCAGTCTAAAGTACGTGATGCTCTCAACCCCCCATATTCTCCACATATTCTATCTCTCAGACCCCAACTGTTTGTTTGCTTCAAAGCTGGCCAGCGCTTATAATTCTCTGGTTTGCCCGTTTACTAGTTTTGTCTTGAGCTCCCCGCTGGAATCTAAGCTGTATCCCTGGTCTAGCACAGAGCAGTCACAGATTCCACGAAGGGAGACCCAGCAGGGCTGGAACACGACGACGGATCACTCTCCAGCTGTATCCCTCAGCCGTCTACTTGTGCTCACCGATATGCAAACAGTCCCTTTAGCCGGATAACTTTGGGCAAATCCCGTCCCTTCCCTGAGCATCAGTTTCCTCTTCTGTACATTGAAAGAAGAGATAACTCACTTCAGGGATTCTTGTGATTATCAAACAAGATGAATACATCATTCTTAGAATGGTATATAGGCCTTGAAAATTACTTCACCGTCCTCCTCATTATTATTTTCAGGCTCTGATTATCTCAGGGGAAGACTAGAGCTGTGCTGTATAATAGAGTAGGCACTGGCGATCGAGCCCTAGAAACACGGCTGGTCCACATTAAGATGTGCTGAAAGTATAAAACACATACTGGTGCACCTGGGTGGCTCAGTGTGTTAAGCCTCTGCCTGCAGCTCGGGTCATGATCTCAGGGTCCTGGGATCGAGCCCCACATTGGGCTCTCTCCTCAGCGGGGTACCTGCTTCCCCTCTCTCTGCCTGCCTCTCTGCCTACTTGTGATCTCTCTGTCAAATAAATAAATAAAATAAAATAGCATATACTGGATTGTTAAGATAGACGGAAAGAATGTAAAACATCAATTATTTTATTTATAATTACATGTATAATTATAATTAATAGTATATTAATCTTTATATTGATGAGACATCGAAATAATATTTTGAATATTCTGCGTTAAATAAATAAATATATTCTTAAAATTGATTTCACCTGTTCCTTTTTACTTTCAAATGTGACTACCGGGAAGATTTAAAGATTTTATTTATTTATTTCTGTGAGAGAGAGAGAGAATGAGCATGAGCAGGGGGAGGGGGAGAGGGAGAAACAGACTCCCCATGGAGCGGGGAGCCCGATGCGGGACTTGATCTAGGACCCCAGGATCATAACCCAAGCTGCAGGCAGACACTTAACCGACTGAGCCACCCAGGTGCCCAAGATTTAAATGATGTGTGTGACTCCCACTATATTTCTTCTAGACAGTGACAGCCTAGCGGGCCCATACATTGTTTTGAGCACATTGTAATCGATTGGATCAATCACAGAAAGTTGGCAGGGTCTTTGTAGGCAGAAAATTAATATTACTTAAAGGTATTATACAAGAAAAAGGAGGACGCCTGGGTGGCTCAGTTGGTTAAGCCGCTGCCTTCGGCTCAGGTCATGATCCCAGGGTCCTGGGATTGAGTCCGGCATCGGGCTCCGTGCTCGGCAGGGAGCCTGCTTCTGTCTCCGCCTCTGCCTGCCACTCTGCCTGCATGTGTGTGCGCGCACGCTCTCTCTCTTTCTGACAAATTAATTAATTAAAAAATAAAAGAAAAAGGAAATAAAAAATGAAGTACTCTGAGACCAAAGTATCTAAGACCATATATGACAATATATCATAATCATGTTAATACTTTATACACAATTCATTTCTTAGGTATTTTGCAGTCTAATGCTCTACCACTGAGCTATATACCCCCTTTTTCTTAGGTATTTTGGAGTGTTGTCTCATTGGTTCTTATAATAACCCTGTAGGGTGAGTATAATTGAATCCATTTGACAATTGAGGCTTAAGAGGTAATATGACTTCCCTAAAGACAGCTCTGCCGATCTCCACAGATGGTGGGGTCCTTGTGCGGCCAAGTCCTGGGCTAAGCACTCAGCTCAGATGACCCAATTTAACATTTGCATGAACTTTATGAAGTAGACACATTTCCCCATTTTGCAGATCAATAACTTGGGTCCTGAAAGCTGAAGGGACATGCCCAGATCCACACAGTCAGAAAAGGGCAGCATCCACTTGAACCTGACTCTGTCTCTTAACCATTAATCACACCCTTCTGCTTCCATGACTACAAAGTGATTGCAAGTGGCAGAACATTACTGCTAAAAATCCAATTTCTGATATGAAAATATGGAAGCTTATTTTCCCTATAAAAGCCTAAGAAGTAAATGGATAGTGACACAGATAATGTGGGAAATAATAATTGTTACAGATGAGAATATGTCCCAGAAAGTCTCTGTAGTAGGAGTAATTATAGTATTTTCCAGGGCAAGGTCTTCCCACTGCTTCCCACTGACCTCCGTGTTGCTCACATTTTTCTCTGGGTTCTGCAAATTCCCCATAAAGCCATGTGAAGCCTTCTGTACCTGCTGGGCAGTCAACAAACACTAACTGGTTTGTCAATTGCATTGGAACGCTATTTCCCAAAGCGTCCCCCGCCTTCGTTTATTTTAGTAAAGAATTCATCCAGTATATATTTAACAAGCGCGTGCAACGTTCTTACATTATACTGGTTTGGTGCAGGAGTTTCAAATTTGAGGACTTTGGCAAAGCTTGGCAACTGGAACATGCTGGAACAGGAATTACTGAAGTCTTTCTTCGAGACAAGACTGGATGGGATAGTGTATGCGTTCGCTGCAGGGTATCGAGAAATGATAGTGTCCAACCGGGCGCGCTGCAAGGACAAAACCAAAGGAATCAGCACTCTCACATAATCTCTGGGCTCCACGGGACAGATGTCAAAGGAATGGTGGCCAGCACTAGGTCTAAAGGCATTGTGAGAGGGCTGAAACTCCTGCAAGGAGCAATGATAAACTGACCTCAGGCTTTGAGGATTTGCTCTTGGAGAACGCAAGTTCTGACCTGTTCTGACTTCTGTAAACTAACTCAACTTATTCATCTAATATTTGGGACTCGGCAAAAATAATTTTGCCATAAATGCATTGCCACCCAATCCCGTTTCAAGCCACATACCCTTGACTCATCAACTGTTGGGTAATTTATATGATGGGAAGCTTTAAACTTTCTTCCTCCAGCCAAGGCTTTCCTTCTGAGTAAAACCTCATGTCTTGTTTCTAAGATTAAGTAATCTGAATTGCTTAAATAACAAGTTTGCTTCGAATGTCTTAAAGGTACATGGGTCGATAGGGCTTGCTGTCCAACCATGCCTCCTACCCTCCACCTAATTGCTGATTTCTTTTTTCATTTTAGATTTATTTATTTATTTGAGAGAGAGAGAGAGAGAGCATGAGCAGGGGGAGGGGCAGAGGGTGACAGGGAAGCAGGTTCCCTGCTGAGCAGGGAGCTGGATGCGGGGTTTCTATCCCAGGACCCAGGGATCATGACCAGAGCTGAAGGCAGACACTTATCAACTGAGCCACCCAGGCACCCCCTAATTGCTGATTGCATAGAACCTTACAATTTTTTTTTCTCTTTCAGTAGAACCAATCCTACTCCTTCCAGGAAGTCATCATAAACTATTTTCAGATAAAAGAAAAGAAATAAAGCAAGCAGAATCAATGTTTGCCAAATGAAAAGGGGCAAAAGCCATAGAAACTAGGTGATAACATCGCTTTACCCTAGGATAGTATGGCAAGTATCGGAGCCTGATAAAACAGACAAACAAAAAATTCTCATTATTTTATGGTTAAAAGCTTGAGAACACCTCAGCTGACTAGGGGTCAGTAACTACACAAACACAGAAAGTGGGTGAGGCTGTGAAGAGGCATGGACCCTCCCTCCCACCAGCTCCTCACCCTGAGTTTCATGGCAGTGGTTCTCAACGTCTAGTCTGTGGAACACTGATGGTATACGGGTGGACGAGCTCCCGGGGGCAAACACGTTCTTATCCAGAGTCTCAGCTGTTCAGAGTCTAACCTGGATTCAAGTCCCAGTCAGCCTTCTCTAATGGTCAGGATTCACTCATGCTCCCAGAAGGAAGGTTACCCCAGCCCTCTAAGCTCTTTGCATTTTGGGCAATAGTTAATGGAATGCTTTCCATGGGCTGTTGTGTTTAATTTTCTTGAAAAGCCTGGGGAGTGGATATTATGATTATCCTCACTTTACGGATAGGACACTGGGCTTTGTCTGCCATTCGAGGGGTGGAACCAACATTGTCACCAATCTGTCCCCATTATGTGATATAGATTAGCTATCTCATTCTAAAGGGAAAAAGTAAAAAAGAATAAAGCAATACATGTTTCATTTACAGGATGGGCAGCTGATGAATGACTGTGGGATGTTCTAGTTCAAGGGGAATCTCTACCCTCTCTCTCTTCTGCCCAGTAGGATAGGCACATCTTTCCCTTTTGCTTCCACAGAGGAAAGCTGGTAAAGGCTGGTAAAGGCTGGTAAGGTGAAACCACCCCCCAGGGGTCCCGTTTGTAGCATGTCTATCCTGATTCACCCAACAGATGAGGCAAGCACACTTTTCAAAAACACTATTTCCCGAAGGGTTCCTTGGCATACCAGTTTTATAAGATAGGTTAGTGCTGGTGATGGCAGCAGCAGGGAGAGAGTTCCAGAGTCAAACAAACTTAAGAAGCCTCATACTATGTTCCCACGTTGAAGGCTCACCATAAAGCCCACCGTGTTAAGTATCGTGAGAAGTCCTTCCATAAACAAACCTAACTTCACTTACCCAGCCTTTCTGAAACTTACTAGATCATAAAATCTTTTCGGCTTAGAATACTTGTGAACATACTTGTAGGAAAAAATTGTTCTAATTGTTCATTTGAAGCCAATTTTCATAAAGCATTATAATAGAATTTGTCTCAAAGTAACACTAATTCACACGATCTTGACTTTCTTTTCATTGCCGGACCTGTGGGCTCCAATCTGGCTACATGCCGGCATTTGTGAACCTCTCTCCAGCACCTACTAATTTTTCCAGAACCACTCCTGCCACCATGCAAACAGAAAGGCTATGAAAGTCTCCTCCCAGCGGCTTCATTTAACATCCTGTCAGCCTCATGAATAATCCTGGAACAAAGATTTAGAATACATTAATGAAGCTCTTTAAATTATTTGGACTTAGCAAGATGACAGGTCCTCTCTGAAGATTGGGTGTAGTGGTTCCAAAAGTCATCAGGAAGTTTCTAGAATTTATGGATCCATAGAGTTTCTTAGTCAGCCTCACCTACAATCACCTCCTCCTGACTATACCAGTGTCAGTCCGGCAGATCTTCCTCCGAGGAGGTCTCCTTTTCCTACCCTCAGAGTCCTCAGATCCAGAA
This sequence comes from Lontra canadensis, assembly GCF_010015895.1. Classification (NCBI taxonomy): domain Eukaryota; kingdom Metazoa; phylum Chordata; class Mammalia; order Carnivora; family Mustelidae; genus Lontra; species Lontra canadensis. Next base: position 17,495,198 of record NW_022631019.1, read on the forward strand.
ATGGAGGAGGTGTCAAATGTGAAAGTCACTAAGGGTATGGGGGGGGCATGAAATTCACATCGGCGCAGAAAGGAAATAGCTAAGATGTGGGGTCTCCTAACAGATCTCCATGGGCCACTGCAAGCTGGTTACAGGAATCTAAATATCTATAAATATAAATTCTCATCCATCAAAGCAGGGACAGGAAGCCTGCACAACTCCATGTCTGCTTTCTTTTGGGTTTGTTCTGAATTTTTTAAAGACCTGACAGGCCTGACTAGGTTCTGTAAAACTCGGACCCTCCCCTGGGCCTCTTCTCCTCCAGAGGGCTCAGCCTCGTCGTTTGGAAAGTTATTGTGCACAAAGCCTAGCAGGGAATTGGTCGTGTGCTCTCATTTGATCCCCTCTTTGGCACCAAGCAGGAGTGGGTTGTGCCACTCTGCGGTAGAGAATTTCTCAGAGAGAAAACCTAGGAGGTGCAGGAGGTCTTGTTGGTGACTCAGGTGGTAACACTCATAATATTTAACATGTTTACAATACTCCGCAGTTTCAAAGAGCATTTCGCTCATTGCAATTTGCCCAGCGCCTCCAGGGAGTCTCCACTTTTATGAGGTAACCGGGACACAGAAGGGTGACGTGCTTGAGGCCACATCGAGAATCCTCAGCTGAGTCAGGCTCAGGTCTGAAGTCTTGTCTCCTGAGCCAAGACTTCGTGACATGGCACTTCTGTTGCCGATTGCTTTCAGGTCCCTTCATCTGCAGGGTTTGGGGCAGAAAAGGAGGCAGAGGCATGGTTCACTGGGGCCATGGGTGACTTCCACATCTCCGCTGATAGGGAGCTAACTTTAAAGTCAGCTCTGCCAAAGTCAAATTCCAGTAAGTGACTGCCTTCAGCGAGTCTTAAATGGACCCTTTGTGTGGTGCTTTGTTTTGTTTTGAAATCCGTTCCAGTGTCAGGCATTATAATACATCTTTGCAAGAGATTGTTGTAATTTTTAAAGGGACAGAAGGCATATGTGTTTTGTTGATGCTAATTTGGGTTTGCTTTCTTTTTCACTTTTCTACCTCAGCTAATTTTACCCCAGTTTGACCCTTTTCACTCACTATATATCTTCTTCTTGTCAATTTATAGATACTCAAATTAAGAACAAAAGAAAAAAAATCCTTGCCCAGGTCTGGTCAGGGACATCAGCACTTCATATAGATCCTTGATTCTTAGAGCCATCCACAAAGATAAAGACCCACATCTTACAAAGAAGGGAAGGAAGATCACTCCATTTCAGCCTGTTGCCTGCTTTCTTTTTGCTCCCGGCAGATTTCTCAATAATTTGAATAACCCAATTAGACCAAGTGGTGTAAAACACCCTGTTAGGGTAAGATCTTTTCCCTGGTGCCCAGAAATCTCAGGAAAACATCTGCTTAGCCCACTCCACAATGACAAAGTTGATGTGGACAATCGGGTTCTGAATATCCCTCTAGCCTCTCTTCTCACTCTGGCCATGTGGAGCAGTGAGGGGGAAATTACTTAAAGACACAGGCTCTAATTTACCTGCATGACACCTGAGGCACCAGTTACTCTCCTAATTAGAACCACGGTCTTTGGAGAGAAGGGACCAGTGGTCCAATACGTGTTTACGCAATGGACGAAGGAAAGTGCTGATCTGCTAATGGCCTTACTCGGGAAAGAGGTTCTCACCATAGAGGGAAAAGTGCACGTCCCTTTCTTAGACAACGAGGCACTGTCGAACACTGGAGATTGGTGAATGACGTTGTAGAACCCCGGACCTGGGATGCTATCCTGAAAGGAAGAGAATGGGGTGTCATAGCAGTACATTCATTTCCACTGTGCTTTTCTGCAAGCTTCATAACCATTAATGCTCGGCCTCACTGTCATCCTCCGGGACAGGCATCACTACCACTTGGTGGAAAGCTGGCTCCACCATTTCCTAGCCTGCCTGCTCACTGTCTCAGTTACCAAGTGCTGGAGGTTGGAATTCCAGCCTGGGTCTGAGACCCCCAGCCTGGGTCTGGCTCGCTGCACCACGTCTTCCTGCGTTCCAGAAGAATGCAGTTGTTTTTTTCATGCCGTTAGAGAAATGAGCATAAGATGGGATGCTCGGTGTGGCTGATACGCAAGTCAGTGTGTGCTGATTGGGGAAGGCAAGCCCAAAATGAGGGAATGATGACTGATTTCACATTAACCGCACCCACCTGACTCAGCTTCCTCCTCAGCCTTTCAGAAGAGAAATCAGGGAGTGTTTCTGTTTATAAAGCAAAATGAAACAAAAACAACCTTCATCCCAAACAAGACCGTTTCTAATTCGCAAAAAAAAAAAAAAAAAAAAAGAGAGACAGGTTCAGAAGCTCAAATTCTAAATGATGCAGGTATGATGGAGACGAATAAGCAGAAGCTTGATTTCTAAGCTCGTTTCTGCTTTTGCAGTTAATTGAACTTTCATCTCATTTCCCATGCTAGTTACCAGGGGGGAGTATTATGTTGACAGAAGTTGGCCAAGCAAGTGGCATGAAAGGATACGAATGTTCCACTGTCCTGAGAGTTTACTGGGTGCCAGCTTGATGGTACGAGCTTTTCAAAGGTTGCTTCGTTTAGTCCTCCGAGAGGAAGGGGTTACTGTCCCCATTTTACAGATGGAGACACTGAGGCAAGTGGAGATGAATTTACCCAATATCCCACTGCTACAAGTGTTAAGGACGTGAAGAACACAAAGTCTCTGCAGTTTCTCCAACCTCCTCCCCCAAGACTCATCCTGCCTCCACCGTCCCTACTACCTTTCTTGGGGCAGAAAGAAAGCCCAAAGTGCCACCAGGGCCTTCCAGGACTTTCCAGTCTGGCCTGAGCAGTATCTGATTATGGTTTAATATATGAGACAGAACCACCAGTGAGATTAACAGGTTCCTCTGCGCTGAATTTTAACTGCAGTGAACCCTTGGAGCATCGCTCAAAGCCGGTGGGTACAGGACACTGATTCCCACTTTGTAGGTGATGATCATCTCAGGTGCGCAGAGCGGGGGTTGATCACCAGGGAGAATGGGGCAGACATGAGACGGGAGGCAGAACCTGGTACACCAGCGCCCTAGGCCAAGTTCAGAAGACATTGGCACGTGGGAGCAGATTCAAGGAGCTCCAGGGAAACAAGGAAGAGATTTTTCTAGGGGGCTGTTCGTGGGGCTAGCATTTATTTATTGACTGGCCGCTCACTGTGTGTCAGCCACTGTTCTGAGTACTTTACACGCAGCAACTTGTTTAATCCCCATTTTAATTAATTCATTCATTATTTTGAAGATTTTATTTATTTGACAGCAAGAGAGAGAGAGCACGAGCAGGGGAAGTGAGCGGGAGAGGCAGAAGCAGACTCTCTGCTAAGGGTGGGACCAGATGTGGGACTCCATCCCAGGACCCTGAGATCATGACCTGGGCCGAAGGCTGACACTTAACCCTCTGAGCCACCCAGGTGCCCCTTAACCCCCATTTTAAAGATGGGAAGACAGAACCAAAAGAGATAGGGCCCAAGGTCACATGGCTAGTAACTGTCAGGGCCAGAATTTGAACCTAGGTGGTCTTAGTACAAAGTCTACTCTTTTTTTTTTTTAATTGACATATAACTGACACATAACATTATACTTTTATATATTTTTTTAGTTTTTTTAATTGACATATAACTGACACATAACATTATATTATATTAGTTTTGTGTATACGGCATGATTCAATATTTGTACACGCTGGAAAGTGATCGCTACAGTAAGTCACGTTAACATCTGTCGCCATATACAGTTGCAGAATTTTTGCCTTCTGATGAGAACTTTAAAGATCTACTCTCTTAGCAACTCCCAAAATGCAATACAGTTTCACTAACTGGGGTCGCCACGCTGTATATTACATCCCCCTGACTTATCTATTTGATAATTAGAACTTTCTACCTTCTGACTCCCTTCATCTATTTTGTCCACCCCCATCAAACATAGAATCCACTCTTACTCACTAAACCAAACTGACTTTCAAATGAGAATGTGTAGGATAAAAAGAAAAAAAAATCCCACAGACTTTTTTTTTTAAGATTTTATTTATTTATTTGTCAGAGAGAGAGCACAAGCAGGCAGAGCTGCAGACAGAGGCAGAGAGAGAAGCAGGCTCCCCGCTGAGCAAGAAGCCCTATGCAGGACTCGATCCCAGAACCCTGGGATTATGACCTGAGCCGAAGGCAGCAGCTTAACCCACTGAGCCACCCAGGCGCCCCTACCCCCAGACTTTTGAGTCCGGAAATTTATTCTCAGTGCTGCAACTAGCTAAGTGACCTGAAGCAAGTCACATCACGGGGCCTCAGTTTCCTCATTTGTAAATCAGAGACGTCAGACTCAAAGCCTTTGGGTGCTTCTTAGTTTTGAGAGCCCCTAAATCAACGAGGAGCTGAAGCAGGGCATGTCACTGTGACTCTTCCAGGTTTAAGCAGCGAACAAGGAAGACGTGCACCTCTGGCTTTCGGTCCCCCTGCCACCCTCAACACCTCCATCAGTTCACACACGTTTTCCGGGCACCCACACGACATGTCTAAGGAGATGGAGTTGCCTCCTAAAATTCAAGACACACAAAGCAGCTCCCTCCCGCCTTGCCCAGTTAAATCTGAATTTCAGCTAAATAACCAAAAGCTATTTTAGTGTAAGTATATCCCATGCAGTATTTGGGACATACTTATACTAAAATAGTCGGTTGTCATTTAATCGAAATCCTTGATCACGTTTTAATTCTGCTGTGTTGCAAACTGGTTTGAGTCCGGGCCAAGTACAAAGAGGGCTGTCACCTTACAGCCTGGAGGGAGAGAGGGCTGCCTTTTGGCCCTTAAGGAATCTCTGAGAAGAGTCGTGTAGGCAGCGGTAGGCTAGAGCTGGCCCATGGCAGCTCCAGAGGGTGATGGTTAGAATGTCAGAGATCTTCCTCGTGGTAGCTTGAAGGCAGGGTGGGAGTATTTACTCCCCAGCAATTGGCAAATGCTATAAATTAGAACTTTCCTTCACAGAGGAGAGAGCTGGTTTACCAGCACACCGTTATCTTCGCAGGACAGGCAGGTAGGTTTCTAGGCTCCTCAGAGGGAAACCTCCAATGGCAGAGCTTTCAGGCCTTTCTCCCTGAGTGCTAGGAGGGCTGGTGAGTGGCCGGCTGGGAGGGTCATAAATATCCAGGATGTTTCACTTCCGGGATAACAGTTTTTGAGTGAGTTTAGACTTCTCAGAGTGCATTTCTGAAACAAGAATCCAGGTTGCCATTGGGGTAATCTTAGCCACCTTCGGTTTCTTAGCCAAGACCACCCCAATGGGCAAAAACCAGATAAACAAACGAAGCATAAATGGGTGTGGGGAGGGAGAAAGGAAAAGAATGAGCTCGACCACCTGCCTGCCCGGTGCTGAGTGGCCGATGTACTGCTGTCTCCCAGACCTGCCCCACAGCGTGAGGATTAAATGAGTTGATACACAAAGGGGTGAGAGCCAGTGTGTGGCCACTCTTCTTGGCATTGCCAAGAAATGGAGTGGAGCAGTGGAGCCAAACCTTCCCATGGGGGTTAAAGACCTTGAGAGTGGGACTGACCGGGGAGGACTGTCGAATGTGTTCCCACCCCTTGACCCAACACACATCTGGGGACATTTGATTGAAATGCACTTTGAGAGACCTTCTGAAGGATTAGAATGCCAAACGGCAGCCCCTGCAGGTGCCAAGGGTGGGACAAAGGTCTCCGTTGACTTGATCCTGGGATAGGCTGGACAGGTAATGAGAAGGAAACAACAGGGAGAAGGTCATGTACCTCCCCCTCCCCCACCCAGATATAAACTAGGTTACAGGAAGTTTGAAGTCCCCCAGCTTGGAGCCTGTTACAAAGCCTGAATTTTCTAGGGCTGAGTTCCTAAATTCTGTCCAATCAGTATTTTTCAAATGAATAGTTTGTGAAACTGTTCCTTCGGTTGGGAAATGTAGTCTCTGTTGGATCCTTGGCTAAAGACCCTACTAGAGCTGCCTTTGACCCTTCAGAGATACTCCACCTTGCTTTGGTCTCTTTTGGGGGCTGGTGAGCTGGCGTTTCTCGGGGGGCACAAGATGAATGAAATCTAGGGGTCTGTGGAAGGGCTTTGAAGTATCTGACAGGAGGAGGACATGTCTGAGGTGGAAGCAGAGCCTGGGGCTGCTGTTAATCCACTGGTGAAACCACACAGAGATTTGGGGCTCTTGAGGGAATAATTTCCTTTTACAGATGCCTTTAGTCTTAGGGTCTCAGGACAATGTGTCCATCAACCCTGTTGACTTCATGGAAGCCAGAAAGCTTTTACTCAGGTTGACACGGCCAAAGGGATGAGGACAGCACAGACTGCAGGGTGGGAGAGCAGGCACCTGCCCCCAGGACACATGTCCTCCCTGGACCTGAGGCCCCTCATCTATGAACCTGCAAGGCCGTGCATGTGGGTGTCAAGATCTGTGGTGTTCAGACCACATCCCTGGTATCCACCGCCCAGGAAAGGGGGCCGGAGGTGGCAGCAGCTCCCAGCGGCAGTGCGTCCTTACCTGGCCCACCGGTGGCTTTCACTATGAGACACTGTCACAGAAAGGGCCCTTCTGCTGAGCCCAGGGATTCCAGGTCACTGAAGCCTTTCTGGTCCAAACCGTCTCTCACTCTGAGATGGGCCCCTTGTAAGATGCCCCTCACCCTTCCTGCCTTCTCTCCCTCCCGGCCTCACCCCACATCTATTTCTGTCTGGCATCAAAGTTCCCCCGCTCTGATCACGGCTGAAAAGGGAGAGAGAGGCAGCAAGCACACTCCACGCAAGAAAGCCTCACTGTTTTGTTCAGAATGGGGGAGGGCGTCAGCAGTGAAGGGTCCCTGGAAGCCCTAAGGGAGAAAGCCGGAAAACGGGATGAGGTCTCTTGAGATTGTTTCTGAGCCACTCAAGTAAGTGTGGGGAAGCCAGGGCGGAGGGACGCGGCTACTGGACAGATGAAATGGGTCCCAGCTGTTTGGGCACAGCTGGAAACACAGTCAGGCAAAAGCAGTCAATCCCGCATTTTTGAAGCCTTGGTTACTGTGGGTATGGTCCCCGAGAGCCACCTGCTTCTCTTTCAGAGCCTCCTCTGGCTCCAATCTAGTGTCCGCTTATTAGCAGCCCCTTGAAATCCCTTGAGCAGCACATCAGCAAGAACTCAACTCAGCAGACGTGTACGAAAGGCTACTGCGGACCAGAGCTCAGGCAAAGCAGCAAGGGAATAGCACTGCCTGTTAGCAGCTCTCATGTTCTGGAATGGGACGGAGGGACTCGACGTACACACCCACTGCCATCAGACCAAGCAGAAGGCAGACAGGGGCACGGGAGCAGCTGTCAGAGCACAGAGGAGGGCATCCCTCCTTCCATCCCCAGGAGACACAGGGAACAGTGTCTGGGAACCAGGAGCTGTCTCCTGGGCTTGTCCTCGCTCTGCCTGAGCCTGGCCGTGCAAGACACCCAAGCCTCTTGTGCTCAAGTCTCTGGGTCATTATGTCAAAAGCAGAGATGATGATGAGACTCCGCTCACAGGGTGATTATGGGGAGTCTGGGTTAATAAATGCAAAGGTCTTCAGGGGGCACCTGGTGTGCCTCCAGTGCCCACCAAGTATTTGTTATTTCCAGGAACAGGGAGTGCAGACTCCTTAGGACGGCGTGCTGGTGACCCCCCGGGGAGCAGTCGGGCTTCTGGAGCAGAAAGGTCAGGCAGAGCCTGTTGTGGTTCAAACACGCAGCTGTGTGCACACTTGGGCTAATTATCCCCTTGAACATGGTGGTCCTGGCAAACTGAACTTCCTTTCACTTAAATCTCCTTGACGTGTAAAACACCCAGGTCCGATGCCTTGTCAAGTTAGTGAGTGAAACAGTATTCACTTTATACTGTTCCATCACAAATTAAACATGAGCCTGCTTACCATCTGGGAAGGTGGATTTACTGTCAGGCTACACATAAAACCAACATATATTTGTAAATGGTGCCCATCTAGAGACTACAGGGCCCCTATGCCACCAGCATTCATTCACCGGAGCCTGGAAGGGATAAGTCAGGTTTAGAATCATGGAACAGTAAGCCCCAGAGAGCCTATTATAACATCCTTGCTCTTAGTGGGCTGCGAAGACATTATCAGTGTTACATAGCCTGGAAAGCATGACCACTGTCCAGAGGCAAATGGGAAACAGGGAGGTGGAGGAAGAAAATGTCCATCAGGCCCCTGGGCTCTGTTCTATCCCACATGAGGCATGTTTCTTCGTGTACATGGAGTCACCAGCACCTCCGTAAATAATTGCAAAATGTGCAGGAAAGCAGACTTCATTTCTAGCAGCGCAAATTGCCAGTCACAACGCCAAGCTCTGGGAAGGATTCCTTGTGGCCAGGGCTCGGAGTTATATGGGATATGTGAGCTGGGCCATGTTTCCCCACAAGGTTGGACTGATAAGGTAAGTGCGCATTTCACAAGACTCTGATTCTCTGTGTTAAAGATGTGTTAAATGGGTCACGGAACTAATGTGAGGATACAACCAAGTTATGAGATCAGGCACAGGGTGTGGACGATTAATGTTCTAAGAAGGGTGGTGAAACACCAGAGTTTTAAAATCTGTTTTTAATTTGTATTGCCTCACTAAATTATTGGGTGATGTTAAACAACATCTTTAACTTCTCAATGTCCGTGTCCCTCAAGAAAAATGAGAATAATGAGCATGGGACAAGAACATTTTTTCCCCCTTTTTACAGCTTCAAAAGCCTAAAAAATTATATAGCCCAAATCTTCCTTACGTTTCAGATGAGGAAACTGAAACTCAGAAATTCCAAGTGACCAGTCTAAAGGCACACAGCTCTTTAATGGGGCAGAAGGCAGGGACCCTGACTTATGGATCCCCATGCTCTTGCCACAAAATTATTTACATACTTATTTACAGAAGGCTTTCAAGTACTTAGAGTTTCCACATTGACAAACCTACATGGCCCCATTTGGAAAGTGCGAATCGAACTTCTGAGCGATTTCTTTTCTCTATTTAATGCTGCCTGTAGCTTTGGCTGGCCGCCATCTTGGTTCCTTCAACAGAAACTTTTCTGAAGGGCAATAGTTGCTGAAATGCTTACTCGAAATGCCAGCCCATTTGGTTTCTGGATTTGAGTCTTCAGAACTAGATCATGTAGAATGGCGGTGACGCTCCTTGCTTGACATCTTTCCCTCTCTTGAGTTTGGGGTGTTTTGCTAAGGTCTATTCAGAAACATACTGCTGACTTTCATAAATCAAAAGTGTGGCTTCGCAGGCCACAAAAGGGGGTGTGGTGGTGTGTGGAAAGAACATGAGGCTTTGGAGTGAGCTAGACCTGGGTCTGACATCTAATTCTTTCCATGTTGATTCAGCAAATATTTATGTAGGGCCTCTTATGGGCCAAGCCCTGAGCTATATGACCTTGGGTGGGTCATTTAACTTTCCTAAGCCTCAATTTCCTCTCCTGTTAAATTAAGATAATAAACCCTTCCTTTCAACATTGTTCTGAGGATTAGAGATATGGTCTAAAAATGACTGCACACATAGTAGGCATCAGTCAATGGTAGCTGCTATTATTTTTATTGGAATTGCAAGTGTTCTAGAGATGGACAATAGTTATCACTGGCCTGACAAATGAGATACCACACAGAAGAGACAGACAGAGGGACGGAGGGACATGCAAAACGCGCGAAACTAGAGGAAGAAGAGAAAAAACTCCTGAGCAAATACCTTATTTATCATCTTTGGGGAAGACTTTCAAGTAATTAAAAATGTGTGTGTGTGTATGCACGTGTGTATACACATGCATTATATTCTTTACTATTTGCTTAGAATCCTAAAATGTTAAAACTTAAGGAACTTAAACATTCCATCCTTTAGCATTCTTGTTTACAAAGCAGAAACAGGGGGGCGCCTGGGTGGCTCAGTGGGTTAAAGCCTCAGGTCATGATCTCAGGGTCCTGGGATCGGGGATCGAGCCCCACATCGGGTTCTCTGCTCAGCGGGGAGCCTGCTTCCTCCTCTCTCTCTGCCTGCCTCTCTGCCTACTTGTGATCTCTGTCTGTCAAATAAATAAATAAAATCTTAAAAACAAAAAACAAAGCAGGAACAGGCCTATGGGCGAAGGGGCTTGCTGAGCAACCCCTGCCCTCCCAAGTCCTTCCTGACTCACTTGCCTTCAGAAGCTACATCTCCTCCTTCCCTCTCCACCATCTTGGTAAGGTTATAAGATCAAAAACATTTTCAGAATGCAGGAAAAGGTAGCTGAAGAGGATGACTCCTTCAAAAGAAGGT